>NC_140580.1:174073550-175273550 GCF_964204655.1 Triturus cristatus | reverse complement strand
TTGTATATCTTGAAAATATTTACATTTCTCTGCAACTACTGAATAGATTTACACCATTTAACAACAAGGTTGTATGGTGGTGTGAGTAGGTATGTGGGTGGTTATGTGGATGATGTCATCAATGATGTTATTTGAGATGTCATCACTTCATCCCATACCACTAGTGTGCAAGAAGGCACATTTGCAGAGTGGTGGAGAAAAGGGGCATGGCCTCCGAACACCTCTCAGCAATCCCATTGTGTGGTACTTACTGGAGGTAACAAGACGTCTTGTTGGCCCCCAAGGACCCTCAGCAGCCAAGGAGACCTCATCCTCCAACCAGCAGCGTGCAAGGAGGCGCAATTGCAGAGTGGTGCAGAAAGGGGGCAGGGCCTCTGGCATCGTACCAGTAGATTTTTTTCTTTTTAAATTATGAGTGAAGGGGGGCTGTTTGGCCCCATTTCCTGGCCCAATTTCGACCTGTGGTACCCCATCCCCCAGGGCCAGGTATTTTTAGAAGGGAGAGGGAGGCGGCGCGGCGCCCCACCTCAAGCCGATTACGGACCCAGGGACCCCATCCACCGGGACTCTGCTTTTTCTTTTTTTCTTTATTTTCTTAAAAAATGGAAGGGGGCATGTGGCAATCCTTCCCTCGGCCAAATTTGACCCCGGGGACCCCCATCCTCTAAGGCCTACTCTTTATTTATCTTTAAATATGGAAGGAACTGCGCGGCCCCCCTCTCAGGCCGATTTTGGACCTGGGGTCTTGCCACAATACTGGGTGCCCTGGTCCCACCCAGGGTACCCAGTCTCTCAAGTTGGGGACCGCGAGGAGCCTGAAGGCCCCCGTGGTCCTCGCCGGCTCCATGCCTCCTGCGGGAGCCGGCATTGCTTTTGGACAGAAGTGTTGAAGTGTTGGCAGCCAATCAGATCTCACCAGTTGTATATCTTGAAAATATTTACATTTCTCTGCAACTACTGAATAGATTTACACCATTTAACAACAAGGGCCCTCTCTGGACCAACAGCTACCATTTTGCCAAATATGGCAGTTCATGCTGTAGCCGTGTTTAAAGTTTCCTGTGCAAATTACCATGCGCAAAAAGCGTTTTGGGACCCCCCGTTTTTCTCGGCCATATCTTGACGGATCATCACGAAACTTTCAAGTCAGCAGTTAATCTGAGCGTCTAACTATTGTTAAAAATTCCTCAAGAATTCGTTAAACGATGAAAAAGTTATTGGCAAATCAAAAAACGCTTTTCCTATGGATACTAGGTCATAACTATAACTACCTACTGGAGACGGCCAGTAGATAATATATATATCATCATTGAAAGAAAAAAAACATTACAGGGAGTTTACAGCTTGGCTCAGGTTTCACTCGTACAAAACCATTGAAATTCAGCAGTTATAGTTAGCTGAGCAAACTATAACTAGTGCCCCCCCATGCACTGCTTATGACCTCACATATAATATCTATCATGACATGGTCAGTGACATCACTGATGACATCTCAAATGATATCCCACCCAGGGCACTCAAATACTTTGGGCCTCATTTATGCGGCCCTACCAGCACTTTTACGACGCCGGAACGTCACTTTTTGGATGTTCCGTTGGCGCAAAGTGCCACTGGCGTATTTATAAGGCAGTGTAAATCCACATTACATGGCTTTTCATGACTTTAAAAATATGTGCCCTTTCACGCAGAGAACTGTGTGAAAGTGGCTTTCTATGAGTGTTGCTGGGGGCGTTCCCAGCAACATCCATGGCTTTTTCACACTGCCCCAGATTTACAAGAAACCGTAAGTCTGAGGCAGCACCAAACACGTATGCCTCCCCTGGGGAGGCGTAAGTGAGGCACAACGAGGAGAAATATCTTTATTTCTCCTCATTTTACCTCTGTTTATGTGTGCTACATTCTGCAGCTCACATAGAAAAAGAAATAAGCCTCTTGTAATTGTTTTTGTGCAGGAAGGTTTACCTTCCTGTACAAAATTAGTCATCCCCGCAATGCAGGCACCCTTGCGCCATGGTGCAAATGTGCCTGCATTGACGCACGGCAGCCCATTGTGTGAAGGCGCATGGGAAAAGGACAGGAATGCGCCGTATCTAATAGATACAGCGCATTCCTGCCCTTTTCTTTTGCAGTAGGGCAACAGAGCAGAAAGGCCGGCTGCGCAGCCCTATGGCAAAAAACCCATAAATGAGGCCCTTTGTTGGGGATCCTGAAGATCTCTGCAGTCCTTGCCGGCTCCCCGCATCCTGCAGGACCCAGCATTGCTTTTGGACAGAGGGATCTGGTACGATTTTGGACTCCCAGATATCTATATTTTTAAACTTAAATATCTCTGAAACTGCTGAACGTATTTACACCAAATCACATGAAGCACACTTTCTGGACCAACATCGAGCTTTCTGCCAAATTTGGTGTCATTCCTTTCAGCGGTTCGAGCTGTAGTCATGTTCAAAAAACTGAAAAATCCCCATTGACATAACATGGGGAAAATGCGTTTTGGGACACCTCTTTTTTCTAGGCCCCCGCTTGACGAATCACCCCGAAACGAGAAAAAGAGGAGGTCCAAAAACACGTTTTCCCCGTGTTCATTTCCAGAGGAACTTTGGACATGGCCACAGTCTGAACCGTTGAATGGAATTACACCAAATTTGGCAGAAAGGTAGGTGTTGGTCCAGAAAGCAACCTTTTTGTGTATTGGTGTAAATTGGTTCAGTAGTTGTGGAGTAATTGAAATACATTTGAATTGTATATATAGGATGCAGAGGATCCGCAACCCATCCCCGATCTCGTGTTGAGATCTGATTGGCTGCTAACACTTCAAACTGGGAAGTGTTGTATGCCATCTTGGGACTCTGCTTGAGCCGAGTCCCAGAAAAAAAATTGAAAAAAAGAAAAGGGGGCAGGATAGAAATACCCTGACCCCCTAGGCCTCTTGAAGGGGCTCCTACAGGGATCCTGCAGTCCCACAAAAAGCATTTATTTATTTAATTTTCAGTGGGATCTGCGTGTGAGGGGTTCTGTGGATTATGTCATAAGTGATATTATTTGAGATATCATCAGTGATGTCATCAGTGATGTCACTGATCATGTCATGAGTGATGTAATATGTGAGGTCATAAGCAGTGCATTGCTGGGGCGTAAGTTATAGTTAGCTCAGGTAACTATAACTGCTGAATTTCACTGTTTGTTTACGAGTGATATCTGAGACTAACTATAATGTTCCTGTAACCTTTGGTTTTATATATATATATATAGATAGATAGATAGATAGATAGATAGATAGATAGATAGATAGATAGATAGATAGATAGATAGATAGATACATACATACATACATACATACATACATACATACATACATACATACATACATATATATTTATGCTGCCCACAATGGGCATAACCATGCGCCCACCTCAGCAACAAGGCAGACAGTCTTTTTGTCCCCAAGGATGGATGGGGATGATTATATCCAATCTGCCTCACCCAGGGGCAGAAAGCCCACTAGACATCAGAAATTAATATAAACATGCCCCCACCCCCAAAAGAATATGCTGACATGCTATCTGTCCCCCGGGGGCGGATGGGGATGATTACCCCCAATCTACCCCTGAAGGGGCAGAAAAACCACTAGCCACCAGGGACAGTAAAACAAAATATAGGGATGGGGGCTGCAAACCATGAGCATAGCCATGACCCACCCCCAGAAAATGTGCAGACAGTCTTTATGGCAGATGGGGATGATTACGCACAATCTGCCTGACCGGGGGCAGACATCCCACTAGAAACCCGGGCCTGCTTTTATGTAGTATTTGTTTGGGGTGGGGATTCCAAAACAGCTCCCAAACAACAAAAGGAGGGTGTGGGCTACCCTGGCATCGAGCCATACCCCCGCCCCAGAAGAGGCAATAGTGTCTTTCTGCTCACCTGGAGGCAGATAGGAGGTTTGGCCCGATTGGGGCTTTGCCCCAAATCTGCCCCCTGGGGGGGGTTGAACGTCCACCTGACACCAGGAATTTTGCCTCTGTGGCAAAAGAAAGTGGTGCAGGTGTTGCACTCTAGCATTGGCCACACCCTACCCTAAAAGGGACAAATCAGTCTTTCCCCCTCTCAACCAGAGGTAGTTAGGAGGTTTTCCCCCAATTTGCCCAATGTGAGTCATCGCCAGGGGACTGCCATTGACCTTGGTTTGATCTGTTCTTGTCACGGGGCACTAGGCCCAGCCACACAAGTGTTGCAATGCTTTTATTGGCATGTGTGGGGTAACGCTGAGTGATAGGAATTTGGTGGATTCCTGTGGATTCCACGAGATTCCATTACACAAATTTAAGGAAAATGCATGATTTCAGGCAGTGTTTGCAGTTCGAATGGCATTGTGGGTTCCACGCAAGACACACCACCCTAGAATCCTCTTGTTGTCTAGTTTCAAAAATGTCTAAGGCTGGTAGGTTTCCATGGGTGGGGGAAGAGCATGGCCCCAAGTCCCACAGCTACCTCTATCGCTGATCTTTCCATATAGCGCTCTAGGGCCCTTTGTGTCATGGTCTCCTTGCCCACCCACACATGTGGGGTATTGTCCTTATCGGAAGACAGGCGGGAACTCAGAGTGGTAGGAAATTTGTGGCTACCTGCAGATTTCAGAACTTTCTGTCACAGAAATGTGAGGAAAGTGTGTATTTTTTACCAAAGTTTGATGTTTGCAAGGACCTCTGGTTATAATTACCTAGTAAGAGCCATGCACGTTATGCACCCATGGACTCCCCTGGCTGTCTAGTTTTTTAAAATGTGGAGGTTTGCTAGGTTTCCCTAGATGCCGGCTCAATAAGGGCCCAAAACCCACAGCTACCACTTTGCAAAACAAGGGTCAGTTTTGAGTGGAAAAATTTGATATATCAATTTTGCGTTTTGGCCCCTGTCCTGACGCCAGCACTAGGCCTACACACACGTGAGGTATCATTTTTATTGGGAGAGTTGTGGAAATGCTGGGTGGAAGAATGTTTGTGGCTATGGTTAATGTTTTGTTTCTAATTTATTTAATGTAATATATAAATATTATTTTAAAATATTAATTAGTCATTATTTTATAGGTGTGCTTATATTAAAGGAGTGGGATGTTGGGTCGAATTCATATTTTTTTTAAATAATAATATTTACATATTACATTAAATAAATTAGAAACGACAAATTAATACAAAAATTAACATACAAAACTAATTAAATACTACAAAAAAACGAATGAAACAATCATAAAAACAATATGTTATACAACGATAATTTCGAAAATTATATTCTTAGCAACAATATAAAAAAACAACACTTAAAAGGATAATCTTACCTTCGATATTTCTAGCCACAATATTTTGGACATCATGATATTCTTGTCACAATATTCTTGTCTCTTTTATATTTTTTATTCATTATTTTGCCCTAACACCACTGTTACAGAGGGCACTTTCATTGGTGGACTCTTGATCACAAAATGACAAGACCATACCTATATCATCTAATTGTAGAAATTCTATGATGGTAGGACTGTTCTCGTCAACGCTCTGATTGCGCACTCTGGCTTTTCCATTGGTGCTGAGTGCACAGTCACCTTTCACAGGTTCTTGCTAATCCAAACAGAATCAGCCATGAAGCGGCCTGCAATGGGCAGCTGCTACCTCGACAGTGTCAGCACTCACTTTCTCTGCGGTGATAGCATCCTCACTGTTCACTTTTTAGTACAGATTCCTGGACCGCCACCCTCAAAGACAGGGCGGAGTAAAACCGCCATGGTGATACACAATGGCAAATGACAGGCCTCCATTTTAAACAGCATCTTCCATTTAAAGGCATTCACAGACGTAAACATGCATACAACGGTGTCAAACAAAAGGCCAACGCCTTTTCAAAATGTCAGCACAGATGCAAAGGTACCTCTAATGTAAAAAAAAACATTACAGACCTAAGAAGCGTTTAGTTAGGCAGATGTTTGCCTCTAAATAAAGCTTTTTTAGCTGGGGCTGCGGTCACTAAGCTCCCAGTATTTATAGCACCTTATTATCCCTTACAGTCTAATCCAATTCTGCTGCAGACATTTCAGCTTGTAGGGCTTCTGTGGGCCCTGAAACACAGTCACGTGACCTCCTCCTTTTGTGCTAAGAGTTTGGCTCTTCCTGTAGGCATGTTGGGTGTCGGTGAAGGCAGGGCAGGAGGAGTGGGGCACCTCAACTAAGAAATTATTTCTGAGACTGCGCACTCCAGAGTCTGTTTCATGCCCAGGGATGTGTCTTGTGCTTGCCGCATTGTCCTGATGGTCCCATTAACTCCTGCTTGTACAAGAGAGTTATTTTAGCCTTTATGGACGCATCCAATATCCCATATGTTGCTTTCTCTCTAAGAAGCCCGTTCTATTAGCAGCCTGCCCCACCAATTCCCTTTCAACTCTGTTGACAATTACTTTGGATATTGGCAATCAAAGGCAAACTGAATTCAGGTGTAAACAATGCGACCACCTACAAAATAATATGTATCCTGTGTTTGCCAGAGCAGGGATTCTTCGTCAATCACAGTGAATGATCTGCTGTGCCTGTCTTCCATTGCGAAACAGTGGAAATGACTAAATATTCGATTTTTGTGGCAGTATCCATACAAATTATTTCTATAATAGGTCTGTCCGAAAGAACTGACTAGAAAACATGTCACTGACAAAGTGCCTACTCAGAATTGAGTCCTGCAATTTGAATACACTTTAACATGTTATGCTCTATTTGCCAAAAAGGACGACTGTGGGAAACAGGTAAATCGGAAATGGTCGAAGTGTGGATGGATGCCTGGGCGTGCTGAAGCACCCTCTGGGATTCACAGCTAGGGCCCTGTAGTCTATTCTTTCATAAATTGTCCTGTAAATCTCTGCGGTCTCCAGCACGACACAGGGCGCTGCTCTGCTCACGGGACTGATTTCAAGCAATCACGAGGCTAATGTAATTGCACATAATCTCTGCGCTGGATAACCGGAGAGCGCCTCGAAGTGCATATCAGTGAGTTTTAATTTATTGCAGGTTAATGGCCTTTTCCATGTAAGACCAACCCTGCTGGGGAAACGTTCTGTTTTGCAGCTGCAAGTGTTTGTAAAGGTGCATCCGGAGACCCTGGGAGACTGCACGCTGGTAATCCGAGCCTGGCTAGGGATTTTAAAGCATAAACATGGAGGCGCGGAACAGAAATCAGCCTCTTCTAGACTTCTCCGCCTTGTAAAGCCCCACAGACCCAGAACCCGGAAGTAGCGACCCTTTCGCACGGGCTAACTTTATTAGTTGTGCCAAACTCTTAAGAGCTCTGGGAGTTCGTTAAAGGTCAGGTTTGCTTACTCTGGGAGACTAGCACCTAAAAACAGTCCACGTGACATATGCCTACAGTCATGCTACTCAGAAACTGTGCCTAGGGGTGCAGCTCAAATGTATATATCATGAGCACACAACATATACATAATTTTCAAATGAGTGTTTAAATGCGGCTGATCTAATAGAAGGAGTATCAGAGCTGTGCCAAAGAATGGCGTAATGGTGTAATGGAGATGTGGTCAACATCCACAAAGCAGTATTTCTTTTTTTTGGGGTGTCCATACTTTTTTTGATTGTGTTATTTATATAGTGCAGCTTTTGCATGACTTAGCGCTGCACATAGGTGGGTGTGAAAATAACAGGCAGATGCGTGAAAGAAAAAGAAGGGCTGGAATGCGCTGTATTTTACATCATACGGCGCATTCCTGTCAGCTGCTTGCGCTGGCGCACAATGAGCTGCCTATCGCAGGCACCTTCCTGCACAAAAACAATCCCCAGAAAGCAGCACATATAGAAAGAGGAAACACAAAGAGAAATAAAGATATTTCTCCTCATTACGCCTCACCTGGGGAGGCGTAGCAATTTGATGCATTCTCAGGTCTGCCAGTACTGGTAAATCTGGGAATACGCCAAAATCCATGGGTGTATGCATGGGAACACCCAAGGAATGCCGACCTGGGACAGAGTAACGCAACGCAGCAATTTGCGTTGCATTGCGTTACTCTAGATTTATCAAGCAACGCAGGGCCAAGGTGGTGTTGCATAGCTTAATAAATTTGACTTAGTAGTTGTGTCACCCTTGCACCCTCTTACATGGTGCAAGAGTGACGGATCTCAATGGTAAATCCGCACGAGTGTTTTAGGAACACACAGAGATTCAGTGCAGTGATAATGAAGGTGGGTAATGGTAAGCAACTGGCAGTGGGAGATCATTCAACCTAGAGGTCGAGGAGGCTTAGGGATGTCGCGCATCACCAAGAGTAAGGTATGCAGGGGAATGCTTTGATAAATGGACACAACATAGTAGGCGTCTAGGTAAGCATAGGGTTCAGGTAGAAGGTGTGATTTCAATATACAGGGAAAAGTGATCCTCAAGTAGCAGGTCCCTGAAGAGGGATTGGAAGTTTTGAAAGGAGGGGGTGTTTTTTTATTGAGGAAAGGGAGAGCATTCCATAGTCTCCGGGTGTTGACGAGAAAGGATCTGCACAGTTTGGATTTTTTTCTGACATGAAGAGTGGAGAGGTAATCTTTGGTCATTCCTGCAGAGTGAACGAGAGTCTTCAAAAAAGAAAAGTTTCCGGGTGAGGTGTTTTGGATTGTGATGGCGCGGAGCTTTAAAGGCCATGCAGGCGGTTCTCAAGGTGCAGCATGTTTCAGATAGAAGCCACTGAAAGTAGACAAGTGCAGGGGTAATTGATCCAATTTTTTTGTATTGGTGAGTAATCTGGCTGAAGAATTAGCAGCCGTCTGAGGGGCTAATATAGTTTATGGAAGGTCAGTGAGGAGAGACGAGGAGGAGGTAGATGCCGGCAAGTTTACCAGACCTTCCACTGCCTGCTTCAGATTCTGGGAGGTGAGAATATGTTTGAGTTTCTTGAGTTTGTGAAGGTGGAAACAGGCAGATTTAGACACAGCTTGGGGGTGAGTTTTTGGTCTCACCTACCGGACAGCACAACACCAGAAAAAAGCACTGACTAAGCCAGTAGGTCAACAAAACAAGCCCTTTTGGCTTCGCCAGTGCTTGTTAAGGTTGGAGTTGAAGTCTAGAGCGAATCTCAAAGATGGGCAGAAATTACCAGTGGGGGGTGGCATCTCCCGATTTTAGAGATTCATGCCAGATAAGGTCAGTGGTAAGACCATGTTTCAGTGTGAGGGGGCAGAAGTGTAGGGCCTTATTTACGTGAAAGTGACTCAGCTCGGTGCAGCAAGTCATTTTGCTGAGCCGCACTGAGTCACTTTCAAAGCACAGGGATGCGTCTTGTCTACGACTATATGATGGATCCCTGTTCTCCCCCCTGCACAGGCGCCCAATTGGCTGCCATATGCCGATGCAGGCACCCTTGCACCAGGCCTGTGTTGCGGAAGATTGTTTTTGTGCAGGAAGGGACACCTTCCTGCACAAAAGGTGTTTTCCTCTTTATGTGTATGCTGCTCAATGCAGCACGCATATAGAACGAGGTAAAAACAAGGAGAAATTAAAACATTTCTCTTCGTTGCGCCTCCCTACACCTCCCCTGTGGAGGTGTAGCATTCTGACGCATTCCCAGGTTTATGATTTCTCATAAATCTGGGAATGTGTCAGGTTCCATGGGTGTTGCGTGGGAACACCCACAACAACACCCAAGGAACGCCCCTCTCATGCAAAGTGCTGCATGAAAAGGGGTCATATTTACAAGGACACGAAAAGCCATGCAGGGTGGCTTTACGTGTCCTTGTAAATATGGGGCAGCAAACTGCGCCGCCGGTGCGTCACAAAAAGTGATGTATCGGCGGTGCAAGGGGAGTGGAAATAAGCCCCGTAGTATTTAGTGCATTATATTTTAGATCCTTTGGCTTCCTACAGGTTGTGGGTGTGCTGATGAGTGGATTTTACTTTGACACTAGATTGAGGGGAATCCAGTTTCCGGGAGACTTGAATGTCGTCAGTGTATTGATGGAGGGAGATGCCAAGTTCCTGACTGAGTTCACACAGGCATTCAACATCCATGTTGAAGATGGCTTGTTCAGGGATGGACCCCTGAGGCACAGCTCAAGAGACGAGAGATGAGACATGAAAAGTGATACAGGTTTGCAGTTGCATTCCCCTCACTTACACTCAAATGGATCAGGAGTAATTAGTTCAGAATATCTGGGAAAGTTCAGCAGTCTGCCAATGTTCTAGAATCAAGGTAGGAAAAGAGACCTTGCGTATACAATTTATTTTAGTAGAGAGAAACATATTGTAGGAATGAATACTGGAAGACCACATTTTTTCGATTATTAGAGGGCCATATTCCAAACATTGCACAGACATTGGGTGGGAAGAATAGGTGAAAGTCACAAATAAAAATTAGCAGCAGATAGGCATAGGCACTCCAACATGCTTTTGTTATACATAAATGACTAACGATTGTGAGGGCAGCCCCAATTTCTTTGAACACGTGCACATGGTTGTATATTGTGCAATGCTGTGAAGTCTCTCGCTCTTATAACTAGCGGTAGCTGTTCAAAGTGAGGGGCTACTCAAGTTAGCGGGTGAAACCACTTGGCAACCATCCACCCTGTCCAGTGTGTAAGCCTCTAGTCCACAGCTTTCCAAACTGTGTGGCGCGACACATTACTGAGTCGCGCCCCATGCGTGGGTGTGTCACGCGATGCGACGCGATGACGTCTGCGGGCCGATATTAGGGGAATGCAAACCTCAGTCAGGACGTGTGAGTGCGACGTGGAAGGCGGAAGGCGAAGCAGCAGCGGAGCGGAGCCTCATGGTCCGGAGCACGATTCCACTATACCGAGGCTCAGTGGGGGCATTGTCCAAGTCTCAGCTGCGAACTGACGTGGGCCTGGACTAAACAGCGAGAGGCCAGTGGAAGTATTGACCCCCCCTCCCGAGTGCTGCGGTGCTGCTCACGGTTCTGCCCTGAGCGTACGGCCTTGTTGTGATGCGGTGGCCCCGGAGGCGACTCTACCCCCATCCCAGGCACTCGGTAAGTAAGTAGTGAGATTTGGACATTTTAAAACGCTAATGGCGCCAATTACTACAGTAGTTACTACACCTCCGAGATTGGCGCCATACTAGTTAAGTAACCTAGCACCAGGGGATTCAAACTACGCCTCTAAGATTGGAGCCATATTAATTTTATGCCAACAGCATAAATGAATTGGCCTCTATGTTTGTTTCTTTTGTTTCAGGCAATTATTGTTAACGGGGCCTGAGACATTAAACTGAGCTAAGGCCCGGCCCTAATTTAAAATTCACTCGCACACATTTGAAGCTTGTGTGGATCCGTCACACTGATACTACTCAGCAACATGTCGCACTACGTAATGAAATATTCCTCACATTAGCATTAACTAATAGCTAATTATGCTTTGAGTATGCCCGAAGGCCTAATTGGAAATTATGTTTAGGACAATGCGAATGTGGTTTCAAAGTGTCATAAGCGGCATCATGGCTTTCGCGTTGAATACTTGACGCATGTATATTTTATCGCTGGTAAAGGAGCAACATCCGCCCACAGGCTCCTCATTCAATTTAACTCAATTACCTTAAAATGCTTTTCACTCCACTGAGATCTGCACTGTGATTCATTTGCCTGCAATGCGTGTGTTTGTTTTCATAAAGTAGCGCTTAACTTGGGAATACGGGGTCGGAGAGGTGAAGTGAAGAGCAGAGAGAGAGTAGTGGAAAGGAGAGGAGAGGGAAAGTGAGGAGAGGGGAGGAAGTGGTGCGGACTGGGGTATAAGTTTGGTTCTGGCAGATTGTTAGATTTCTGGTAAAAGGGAATGTAGAACACTGGCGGACATTTGTCCTTCACTGGGAACCAAACACCCACCTGTCTACCTACCTGTTACATTCGGTGCATTTATATGGCACATTTTTACAGTTTCATGCACAAACCTAACCTTGCTTACACTCAGTTTTGCCAGTCACTGTCTTTGTTAGAACAAATTCACAATTGCTTTATTAACCTTCCTGCTTTCTCAAATTTTCTTGGAAATGCACCATTTGCCCACTACTTTTTTAAAGATTTCTCGGGGGGGAGAACCCACCCGAACTTCCCTTAGGTGGTTCGGGCTCGCTCGCTGCGCTCGCTCGCTTTGCCGTGTTCCTAAAAAAAGATTGGCAAAAAGGTGTGTCACCAACATGAAAAGTTTGGAAAGCTGTGTTCTAGTCTGTCCACCACAGATTCTTGGCCAGCACATAAAACATACAAATCTGCCATACGAGTGCAAAGACCGGCTGCCCTCCCTTCATGACAGGAATCAGGAAATGGCATAAGACTGCAGGACACTCATGGAAGGTGAACATGGAAACACTGTCTACTGCACAAAGTAACATTTTTTTCCAGTTTTCAACAATAGCGCTTTTATAGCATTATACATTTGCCCACCTTGGTGTAGTTTACATCAATAGCATTAATAAATTTGCCCACTTTGCCATAGTTTACATTTTTAGCACATTTATATCATTTATAAATCTGCCTACATAGCTGTAGTCTACATCAATAGCACATTTATGGCATTTATACATTTTTCCACTTAACCGAAGTTTACATCAATAGCACATTTATAGCTTGTATACATTTGCCAACTTAGCTGTCGTTTACATCAATAGCACATTTATAAATCTGCCTACCTAGCCGTAGTTTAGATCAATTGCACATTTATAAATATACCCACTTAGCCGTAGTGTACACCAACAGTACATTTATATCATTTATAAATCGACCTACGCAGCCATAGTTTAGATCAATAGCACATTTATAGCATTTATATATTTTCCCACTTGGCCGTAATTTACATCAATTGCAGATTCATAGCATTTATATATGTGCCCACTTAGCCATAGGTTACATCAATTGCACATTTATAGCATTTATTGAGTTGCCTACCTAGCTGTAGTTTACATCAATAGCACATTTATAGCATTTATAAATCTGCCCAATAAGCCGTGGTTTACATTAATAGTACATTTATAGCATTTATAAATCTGCCTACATAGCTGTAGTCTACATCAATAGCACATTTATGGCATTTATAAATCTGCCTACATAGCTGTAGTCTACATCAATAGCACATTTATGGCATTTATAAATCTGCCTACATAGCTGTAGTCTACATCAATAGCACATTTATGGTATTTATACATTTTTCCACTTAACCGAAGTTTACATCAATAGCACATTTATAGCTTGTATAAATTTGCCAACTTAGCTGTCGTTTACATCAATAGCACATTTATAAATCTGCCTACCTAGCCGTAGTTTAGATCAATAGCACATTTATAAATATACCCACTTAGCAGTAGTGTACACCAACAGTACATTTATATCATTTATAAATCGACCTACGCAGCCATAGTTTAGATCAATAGCACATTTATAGCATTTATATATTTTCCCACTTGGCCATAATTTACATCAATTGCAGATTCATAGCATTTATATATGTGCCCACTTAGCCATAGGTTACATCAATTGCACATTTATAGCATTTATTGAGTTGCCTACCTAGCTGTAGTTTACATCAATAGCACATTTATAGCATTTATAAATCTGCCCAATAAGCCGTGGTTTACATTAATAGTACATTTATAGCATTTATAAATGTTCCCACTTTGCCATAATTTACATCAAAAGCACATTTATAGCATTTAGAAATGTTCCCACTTAGCCGTAGCTTAAAACAATGGTACATTTAAAGACAAATTATAAATCTGTCCACTTAACCATAGTTTACATCACTAATACGTTTATAGCATTTATAAATCTGGCTACCTAGCCGTAGTTTACATCAATAGCACATTTATAGCATTTAGAAATTTGCCTACTTAGCCGTATTTTACATCAATTGCACATTTATAGCATTTAGAATTTTGCCTACTTAGCCATAGTTTAAATCAATAGCAAATTAAAAAAATATATATTAATCTGTCCACTTAGCCGTAGTTTACATCAATGGTACATTAATAGCATTTATAAATCTTCCTACCTAGCCGTAGTTTACACCAGTAAATCTTATTCTTTGTGGACTGACCCCCTAAGACAGTGATCTTCAAACTTTTTACTAGAGAGCGCCAGCCAAACCATCATGCACACTTTAGGTGTTGCCACCACTCCTCCCCCTGTTTCGCGGAGAGCGCAGTCCCGCCCACCTGGCTTCAGCTGCAAGTTCAACACAGAAAACAAAATGAAAATGACTAACTTTATTTTCATTTTATTTTTTGCATTCAGCTTGCAGCTGAAGCAGTGAGGCGACGCTCCTCCGCCTTAGCTTTAAGATTGCTGCAAGAAACTCTTTCCATTAAGAAACAGTCTGTTATTATGACTATATTTAATAATCTTTAAAAAAAATATATTTACCTCTCTCACTATGATGTGCATAAGTAAGCCAGCATATGGAACTTTAAAAAGCGATGCACCATATTTGGGATTCTCATGAAGTGTGAATGCCCTGTTGAAGAGGGAAACAAAACAGTTTCATGAGAAAGAAGGAATGTCCTTTCCACCATTAGTTTGATTAGATTTAGGTGTTTAATTTTGTTTTATTTTCTGCTGCAGACAAACATCCCTTCATCCAGTTCATATATTTCAGAGGTGTAAGCTATAATTACAAAGTCGTGACCCACTGCAATGGCTGAAAACACCTACTACACAGATGGAAGCTGATCTGTTAACTGAGTGTCAGGCGTGGCGCTCCACCACTTCTGAATGTATTTGTTTAATGGCATTCTGCAGTGCCGACTTGTGCTCCATAGCCCCTTCGAAGCGCTAGCGTGTCGAAAGACACCCAGTCCTTCTTTCAGATCCCTTTCCAGTGAGTTGGTAGCTCCAGATAAAGTGGCAGAGGGACATCTTTGTCTCCTCAGAGATGATTTTCAATGGGGCATGAACTGCATTTGTAGGGTCATTGTCACTCATCTCAGATTGTATCAAGATGGGCGTGGGTAGCCTCGGTGAATATGCTCTACATTGTAACTTTTCACCTGTTTGAGTTAGAAACACAGTTTTATTAATCTATAAATTGCGCATCATGTTACTAGTGCAACAAATTCATATTTTACATAAGAAAGCGTCAGAAGGGTAAACACCATTTTCCATTGGCCCTGCTTACTATTCTGGTTATAATAGCAAGTTTCTTTTCTGCAGACGTTTGCCTGAGTGTGTTTTTTCTCCATAGCTTCACTAAGCCAAAGGAAACCGGAAGTGCATTCCTAGTTCACTCTACTACATCAGATTACCGATTCGAAGTAGCCCGTGTTTGGGTACCTAGAAAAGAATGCTCGAGGAGCCTGGATATACACGGAAAAGGGCTGGAGAGAGTTGTTCATGGTCTCTTAAAGTTTGCCCAGTATCCTGCGCATAAAAACTTAAGAGGCAGGAGCACAGGCCAACACCCTGAGGTGAAAATGTGGGAGACAACCGTGGAGCTGTGTTAGACTCACAGCTGTCACTTACCGCAGGCTATTCACATGACCCATTATGTATTAACTCATTCTCACTTGGAGTGTGTCACTTTAACTCCTGCTTCATGAGAGCGTATCACCTTAACTCGTGTTTAGTGAGAGTGTGCCACCTTAACTACTGCTTAGTGAGAGGGTACCACCTTAACTACTGCTTAGTGCGAGTGTGCCACCTTAACTACTGCTTAGTGAGAGCGTGCCACTTTAACTCCTGTATGTGAGAGTGTGCCACCTTAACTCCTGCTTAGCGAGAATGTGCCACCTTACCTCCTGCTCAGTGAGTGTGCCAACTTACCTCCTGCTTAGCGAGAGTGTGCCACCTTACATCCTGCTTAGTGAGTGTGCCACCTTGCCTCCTGCTTAGCAGCAGCATGCCACCTTACCTCCTGCTTAGTGATGGTGTCCCACCTTAACTCCTGCATAGTGGAAGCGTTCCACCTTACCTCCTGCTTAGTGAGAGTGTGCCACCTTAACTCCTGCTTTGTGGGAGCGTTCCACCTTACCTCCTGCTTAGTTAGTGTGCCACCTTAAGTCCTGCTTAACGAGAGCGTGCCATCTTATCTCCTGCTTAGTGAGAGTGTGCCACCTTAACTCCTGCTTAGTGAGAGTGTGCCACCTTAACCCCTGCTTAGTGAGAGTGTGCCACTTTAACTCCTGCTTAGTGAGAGTGTTCCACCTTAACTCCTGCTTAGTGAGAGCATGTCACTTTTAACTCCTGCTTAGTGAGAGTGTGTTACCTTAACTCATCCTCATTTAGAGGGTCTTGGCTTCCTTGGAATTAGTTTTCCTCCTTAGGAAGCGACATTTTTCCCCAGTAATCTATGAGATCACGAACAATTCACCTTTAATGACTTTAAAAGGATCACATTTCTAAAACTGGTACATGTTCTTTGACCTCAAAGGGTTTACCCTCCTAAACACCTGCCACCAGCCTGCTTGGAGAGTTCACAGGGTCAGAGATATGGTTTGCATCTCATGTCCAGAGGGATGTACCACTGTGTAATCAGTGTTCTCAGCCAGGCCACAGCCAGAGGAGTGTTTTCCACATAAACTCTGACGAGGGGTACCTCATCATGGGTCTTACCCAAACTTTACATACCAAACAAATCATGAGGGCCACATATTGGCCAAGGAAATACACTGTTGGGTTTTCCAGCCATGAAGATCTGTTTGATGACAAATTTAATGTACCATTCACACAAGAACAGAATATGTCAATGGTGTTAACCTTGCACACATCAACAACATTTGCAGCCATAGGGGCCGATTCCGATCCAGGTCGGAAGGGCACCAAATGCGATCCGGCTGGAAAAACTACGAACCGAACGCGTGTTTTCCGCCCGACTTGTACAGCTGTACGAGCAAGTACGATGCGAGCTACGTGAAATTCACCAACCGAGTCGTTTCTGGGTCCGAAACGCTCCGTACGTCTCGGTCGGAAGCTAACCGTGGCGTGCAATGGAGGCGATTTACGACCGAGCCAGTACGATGCACGCGTCGGACAGCCTGTGCCTGTGTCCGGTTCGCAAAACGTATGGGTCGTTGCCTTTAGGGGTCCGCGTCGGACCCCCTGTCACCCGCAGCCCTACGACTCAGACACAGGGGGAGACCCAAGGGTACCCCCAACACAGGCATGTACGGTGCGGATGGCACTGACGTGTACCCACTGTAGGGGGTGCCCTTGCACAAGACGTACCCACTCAGTCAATGGGAGCCCATGTAGGCATCGTACGACCGACTCCCATTAACTTCTATGGGAGTCCGACCGAACCGAGTCTGGCAGCATACGGCTGCATTGTACTCGCTCGGTCGGACTGCAGGACTCCGGCTCGGTCAGAAAACACTCCAGATCCGGCTCGGTTGGAATGCCTTCCGACCCGGATCAGAATCAGCACCTAAGTAGAAAGTACTCAAATTCCCTCAATGGTATCCCAGACATGCACCACTGTTAGAGCATGGATATTTAAAAGAGAGCAGTATCCTAAAGGAATATGGGGGTAACCCTGAGAGCAGAAGTGTTCAAGCTGTGGGGTGCGCCCCCTGGGGATCCGCGGCTGTATTCCCAGGGGTGCAAATGCCTCAATAAGTACTTGTGAAAGAAGATGGCCGGGAAGTGGAACCTTGTTTATTTAGTACTTTTCCAGGCTGTCTTCACTTACAAGCAGCAGGTGAAGTACACACAAAAAAATATGAGAACTGGAAATACACTCTTTTACATTACAATACGTTGGATATTTAATGCAATCACTGCAGATTTCTGTATATGAGGCAAGAGTCACAGAATTGTATTCTGGCTGGTGCAATGGGGAACAGGGGCGTGTGTATTTATAGTGCTACGAGGTCCCAGCTTGTAACAGAAAGCACTGTGAATATGTAAGTCTTTATTTTAAAATGGTATTACACACACAGGGGCATATTATCAAGAACGTGTGATAATCATCGCAAAAGTAACCTAACGCAACTTTGCATATCTCAATCACGAGAAAATAACACCGTCTTAACGTCCAATTTCCAACCTGGTGGCACCATGCGATAGCAGCATGATAACGCGCCAAATAACCACGTAAAAACCAACACGACAAACAAAAAATGCAAAACACGAACGCCCAAAAACTTGCGATGACATAAAGCGCGATACCAAAACCAGCGAAAACCAGTGACTGGCCTGCAATTCCCACGTGTCATGTGGGAAAATGAACTATAAAAGAAAGAAAAAAACACCAAAACCAATTCAAACTGCGTAGTACCATGGATGCACCCAGACCGAGTGCAGAGGACAAGCCGAACTCCACAAGCCCCACGGAGGTCCAGCATGGAACCCCGTGTTCGGGGAAGAGCAAGGAGAAGAGGAAGACGGGGTTCAGTCCGCAGAAAGACCGGATCATCGTCACGGAGGTGATAGGACACCATCAACAACTGTTCGGCACCTCCACTGCAGCACTGGCAACCCAAACAGAAATATGGCAGTCCATCTTCATCAACGTCAATGCAGTCGGAGTGTCGAGGAGGTCAATGGAGGAGGACAAGAGGCGCTGGCATGATGTCAAAAGGCAGACCAAACAGAAACTCGCCGCCAACAGAGAGGCAGCAACGGCGACTGGAGGTGGGAGTCCTGCGACACAGGAGGAGCTGGATGAGCTGGAGGAAATGGTGGCTACAGTCAGCAGTGTGGGGACGGTGGTAGGATTTGGGGGGCTGGACACAGCCAGATACGACCTGACCCAACAGCAACAGTGTGAGTAACCACCAGGGACTGGGGGGGACGGGGGAGATGAGCACAATGGCACACAAGCACAATTATGTGTAGCACACTGCACACCCACAATGATTGTGGAACATGTCCCTGATAGCCTTGGCACACTGCAGCAGACATAGAAACTCCAAGTAGGCCCCCGTCCACAATGTGCACAAAGGGGCCCCCCTCCCTATCCCCAATATCACAACCTACCCATGCACATGTGCTGAATCCAGAAAAGCAGTGGCTCTGTGAGCCACACTGACTATGCAAGTGACATTGCATACCCGATAGCATGGCAGCTGCCCAAAAACATGACATCATTCACGAATCAACATGGAGGTGGCCCAGTGCTGATCACATCCGTAAAGGAGCAGTTCACACTCTGACATATCCACGTGGACCCACAACCCATGCCGTACAATACACGCAGCAGACGAACAATGCACCAGGCCACAAAATCTGTCCAAGAGCACATATGACACAAGTCACAAACAATTCAGCCCCCGAACAGCACCCAATTCAAAGGCACCCCGCCTCAAAGGGAGAAGGGTATACGAAATCAGAGCTGCAGGGGCAACCCCCCCACAATGCAGCACACACACATAGCAATCACAGAACATCAGCAAGGAAGGCAATGTGGTACAAAGTGCAACACCAACACCACAAGACAGAGCTCACAACAGATTCCGCCAGTGCGTAGTAACTGTCCACTCACATCTAGCATTGCCTGACACTGTGTGATTACAATGTACGGGTACCACCACACATCCGTCATGTAGTCAAAAAACACACTGACTGCCATCAAGTAGCTAGCTCCACCAAAACAGTCACAATGTACATTGGCATGCAATCTGAATGTAAACATTTGAAAATCTCTGTTAACCTGCATCTCACCTTTACATTGCAGAGGGACAAACAACACCTCCTGCAGAGCACACCACACTTCTCATCATTGATGATGAAGAGGACAACCTGCACATATGTCAAGACACCCTCCAACGGATAATGGACAGCCTCCGCACCCCATCCCCAGGAGCAGGGCAGGCCAGCTGCCTCAAGGTGACCCCACCATCTGCACAGACCACACAGCAGGAAACACACACCACCATGGTTCTCTCCCAGGACCCCCCGACCAATACATGGAATTCCAACGGCGTTTGTTGGGTTGCCAGGTGGAGTTGGCTGATCAGCTGCGGGTGGGTTCCGAGCTCGTGGCAGCCAAACTCGATGCCATACGTGGGTGTCTGAGTCCCATCAGGGACCACGTACAGTCCCTATCGGACACCCCCTGTCCGCACCATGCTCCACCACAGACCTTGGCTGATCTCGCTGGGGCCACTAATCGGATACAAGAACTGTCTGGTCAGACAGGCACCAGCGATGACAGCACAGAGTTGGAACAGATGCAGAGGTCAATGGAGACCATGGAGCAGATGCAGGCTGGAAGTATGGCTGCCACGGCTGGACACCAGCGAGTAGTAGCTGGGATCTTCAATGCCCTGCAGTTCATCATCCTGCCATTGCAGCCACGGAGCCTGTCTCAGATGACTGCAGCGGGAACATCGACACATACAGCTCCGACCCCTGATGTGTCGGTGGCACACAGTGATGCAGCCCCATCCCCTTCGCTTTCTGATATGTCAGTGGCACACAGTGATGCAGCCATTACCCTGCCACACACACCGGACACACCGGACACAGAACCCGTATCAGGGGAGTAAGATGGGGATGGTAATTACTGTGTGAGGAAGGAGGCAGTAGCATCTATCACAGCCATATGGCCTGTCCCTGCCTGGTTCTGACCTTTGCATCATGCCCTGGGACAATACCTTCCACTGACGCCCGGAACACTCTGCGACATTCACCCGGACCCCGACGCGGACTGCCATATCTTCAGTGCTGGGCAATTACACAGCAATCCTGCTGCGGACTGCACTCCCCCTCTTCCAAATCACTTTTCAATCCCCAAAGGACTCTGGTTGGCCCACCACTTGGCTTCCATGTAATGTGGGCTTGGATGGCCATGTACAGCTCCAGCTCCATCAATCACCAGAATGTGAATAAAACATTCTAAATCACACAGATGTGTCATGACTATGTTCACTCACATATGGAAGTATGGCGGGATGTATGGACAATGATTGCACATGAAGGTACACCATGATAACTGACATCTATGCCATGTTTATCAAAGAGACACATGGCCGATTGGATGACTGTGAAGGTGAGTACTAGCTATGTCCCCATTGCACATCAACAACAATCTCACAACCCCCCAAGGCACACGTCCATGTATTGAATAGGGCTGTGTGTAGGAATAACCAAATCGGTAGCAGGCCAGAAGTGGTATCATACATCACATGTGACAACCGAACTTCACGTCGAATACCTACCCACACACATCTGTGTGGACACGTTCTGTTATGATTAATAACATTGCTCCACATGGTCTGAGTTTGGACACCATACTCGCATTACAGAAGTCACGTAAGTGCACAGATCAGCCAACTATGCGAAATCAATGCCTGGCTCACAGAGGTGGAGCTTGCAAAAGGGAGCCACCCGCATTGTACATTCGTCAGTCAGTTCATCCCTGTGTAGGGACAACGCTCATTGTGGCACACGAGTGGACAATCTAATCAACACTCATCACAGGTAGACGGTAAACAGTCTAAATTATTGAGTTGTTTATTTTGACCTACAAGAATATTGAGTTGAAAATATCGTAGGGACATAATATCGAAGTCAAGAATATCGACGACTAGAATATCAACCTGAAGGTAAGAAATATTGTTTTTGTTAATATCGAAGTTAGTAATTTCGATGGCAAAAATATCGATGTTACTAATATCGATATTAATATTAGTGTTATGTCTTTCAATATGTATTTTATATGTTTGTTTTTATATTTTTTGTTAATTATTGTACTAGTTTTAGAATATATGTATTAAATTAGTAATAATTTTTTTAAGTAAATTGTGCGTTTTAGTACCGTAGCGGGTTGTGGGTTTATAGGGGAATAGGGTGGGAAGTAATTTAATTATAGTAAATTAATGACATTTTTTTAGGAATTAGTAATTTTTTTTTTTTGGACGTCAGATACAGAAACAAACAAATCAATGTAACATATAGTCACAAAAAAGAAGAAGAGACAAGCCCATATCTGAGGCCAACATTTTTTCCCCTGGTTATTGACCCACCCTGACCCCCACCCCCGGTGGATCCCTACATAGGGAAGAATAAAAAAAAAACAGACTTATAGAACAGCGACTGACACTGACAAAACAAACTAAACAGACTAAGGGTACATCCAATCAAATGACAATTACTCCTTATTCTACCATTTAGTTAAAGGGTCCCAGATTTTTTTCGCCTTTGGCTCTTGTCCTACTCCTCCTTCTTGTAAATACGGATATCTCCCAATTATAGATAAATAATAGTTTGCTAAAACAGACATGTATCGAGGGAAGGTTTGGGTCTAGCCAAACCGTGGCCAGACAAAGCCGAAACACTGCCATTGCTATGTACAACATTTTCCAATCTGCTTCCTCCATTTCTTGATTGGAAATCCCTAACATAATAACCTGTGGGGTCAATAATACGGCAAAGCCCAATATAGATTCCAAACGATGTTCAATTTTAACCACCAATTGAGAAAGACCGGAACAGGTGGCAAACTTATGAGTGCTATCTTCAGCCAACAGCCCGCACCGGGTACAGTGTATCCCCAACGTACCCCCATCGGTGGATACGCGCCGGAGTAATATATAAATTACACCAAGTCTTAAAGCATTGTACATGCAGATTGGCGGAGATACATGTAGTTTGGCTGAACAGAAGGGAGTCTTCACACTCACCTTGCCCCGTCTGTAAGCTAGTTTGCCATCTCTAGAAGTGCTTGGCCAAATCATTAATCAATTTATATAAAGTAGATGTTATGGATCGGCCGCCGATAATTAGCTCTAATAAAGGGATTCGGTCTCGATTATTGAGTTTTTTGGCGAAGAAGTCCCTTATCTGTAAGTATTTAAAAAAGGACTTGTTCTCAATCACGAATTTATCTTTGATAGCCTCAAAGGAAAGCATTTCAGCATTCAGTATCAGATCTCCTATACACTGAATACCTTTCTCCACCCACTTCCTAAAATAGACATCTTGAAATATTGTCGGGAGTAAGAAATTATTAAATAAAGGAGAGTAAAGATGAACCCGCCCAATCCCGAACTTTTTCCTAATCGTAGTCCAAATCCTATAGTCACCTAATAGAACCTTGAATTTAACCCTCTTGTAATAGGCAAAATCTATATGACGCAAAAGAAGTTCTCTTGCTTCTGCCCCATAAATAAGGTGATAGATTGAAATCTCAGAGCATCCCAAATTCGCCTCATTTAGCAACTCCCCCATCTGTTTGAGCATAATTACCCAATAATAAATTTGAAAATTAGGGATGGACCAACCGCCTCTATCTCTAGGTAGAGTCATATATCTAAGAGCCCTTCTAGGGCGCTGCCCAGCCCACAGGAACCATGAGACAAGCTGATCTAGCTTAGTAAACCAAACTTTATGTATATCTTCCGGGATTGCTCTGAAGCAGTATACAATTTTGGGCAAGAAGATCATTTTTAAAACTTTGTTTCTCCCGACTAATGTTAAATGCAAATTATTCATTCTACAGGAATCCAAGTTGATAGCCTGAAGTAATGGCTTACGGTTAATATCCACAATGTCTTCAGGTTTAGAACTTATTTCTATACCGAGATATCTGGCACTTGAAACTATCCGATGATCAACTAATGTGACCTTATCATTAACGACACTTTGAGTCTTGCTGCCATTCAGATGAATTAGTAATTATTTTTAAATAAATTTTGCGTTTTAGTTCGGTAGCGGGTTGTGGGTTTATAGGGGAATAGGGTGGGAGGTAATTTAATTGTAATTAAATAATTATGTAATTTTTATTTTTTGGTATTGATAATTAATTTCATGTTAAATAATTAATTGGTAATTAATTTTTATCAATTGGTAATTAATTTTTATTGATTAATTGGTAATTATATTAAGTGCATTAATTTATTATTGAAGTGTGTTGTGAGGTTATAGGGCAATAGCGTGGGAAGTAATTTAATTGTAATTAAGTAATTATTTATTTTAGTGTTGAGTATTGATAATTTATTGTTAATTAATTCTTAATTGGTAAGAACTTTTTAATAATTAATATATTGTTGGGGGAATTAATTTATTGTTCATTAATTAATAGTTGGTAATTAAATTTGATTTATTTGTATTTGTCAATAATTAATTGTTAATTAATTATTAATTGCTAATCGTTTTTTTAATAATTATTGTGTTTAGTATTGAAAATCTATTAATTTTTATTTCATTATTATTTGGTAATACATTTTGAATAATTATTAATTAATTGTATTTATCATCAATGTAATTGTTAATTAATTATTAATTGGTAAAATTGGTACTGTTAATTACTTTATTATAATTAAATATTTGAATTATTCGTAAGTTATTTTAACCCCTACGCTATCCAACACTTTCCCTACTGTTGCACTCTCTGGAGTTGGAATAGTAATTTTAACCCGTACGCTAGCCAACACTTTCCCTACTGTTACACTCTCTGGAGTTGGAATAGTAATTTTAACCCCTACGCTATCCAACACTTTCCCTACTGTTGCACTCTCTGGAGTTGGAATAGTAATTTTAACCCCTACCCAACACTTTCCCTACTGTTGCACTCTTTGGAGTTGTAATAGTAATTTTTACCCCTACGCTATCCAACACTTTCCCTACTGTTGCACCCTCTGGAGTTGGAATAGTAATTTTTACCCCTAAGCTATCCAACACTTTCCCTACTGTTGAACCCTCGGGAGTTGGAATAGTAACTGTAACCCCTACGCTATCCAACACTTTCCCTACTGTTGCACCCTCTGGAGTTTGAATAGTAATTTTAACCCCTACGCTATCCAACACTTTCCCTACTGTTGCTCCCTCTGGAGTTGGAATAGTAATTTTTACCATTACGCTATCCAACACTTTCCCTACTGTTGCACCCTCTGGAGTTGGAATAGTAACTTTAACCCCTACGCTATCCAACACTTTCTCTACTGTTGCACCCTCTGTAGTTGGAATAGTAATTTTTACCCCTACGCTATCCAACACTTTCCCTACTGTTGCACTCTCTGTAGTTGGAATAGTAATATTTACCCCTACACCATCCAATATTGACTGTTTTAGTTAATGTATTGTATAATTTTTTTTTTACAATTTTTTATAGTGTTTATATTTTTATTTATATTATTGTCTTATGTGTATGTATGTATTTATAATTTATAAAATGTTTTTTAACAATTTATAAGTTATTATAATAATTAATTGTAAATATTAAGTAAGTATATATATTTTATTATGAACTGATTAGCATACTTGCACATGATATAAGCTTTGTTTGCACATAACTAGGTATTTGTACTAGGTATAACAAAACAATGTCCGTTTAGCATATTTGCACATGTCATATGCTTCATTTGCACATAACTAGATATTTGCACTAGGTACAACAAATAAATGCCCATTTTTCACATTTGCGTCCTTTGCACATATTTTATTGCTTTTATGTACCGATTCCGATCCGGGTCGGAAAGCACTCCGACCGAGCCGGATCCGGAGTGATTTCTGACCGAGCCGGAGTCCTGCAGTCCGACCGAGCAAGTAGAATGCAGCCGTGTGCTGCCAGACTCGGTTCGGTCGGACTCCCATAGAAGTCAATGGGAGCCGGTCATACGACGCGTGCATAGGCTCCCATTAACTGAATGGGTACGTCTCGTGCAAGGGCGCCCCCTACAGTGGGTACGCGTCGGTGCCATCCGCACCGTACTTGCCTGTGTTGGGGGGACCCTTGGGTCTCCCCCTGTGTCCGAGTCATAGGGCTGCGGGTGACAGGGGGTCCGACGCGGAACCCCAAAGGCAACCACCAGGAGGTTTTGCGATACGGACACTCCAGCTCGCACAGGCTGTCCGACGCGTGCATCGTACTGGCTCGGTCGTAAATCGCATCCATTGCACGCCACGGTTAGCTTCCGACCGAGATGTACGGAGCGGTTCGGACCCGGAAACGACTCGGTCGGTGAATTTCACGTAGCTCGCATCGTACTTGCTCGCTCGTACAGCTGTACGAGTTGGGCGGAAAGCACACGGACGGCTCGTAGTTTTTCCAGCCGGATCACGTTCGGTGCCCTTCCGACCCGGATCGGAATCGGCCCCTTAATGTAAGAAGTTTCACACTTATGTGTTTTTACCGATTGCTAATACAAATATATGTATGAAATTGATGAAATTTATATAGCACTTTGCACTTTTCAATAATATGATCATATATCATAAGGTAACAGTGTTATGATGAACTATACTATATGGTAACATCAAGCATTAACAAAAGAATCTTATGAGCAGAAGAAAATACCAACTTTTTGGGATGCATTTTGAATATGTTATATAATGTGCAGACATGCTTGTGTAAATAGATAGGTATGCTTTTATATGCATGATGCCTATAAATACAAGGAGGTGTTCTGGCAGTACGATACATATACACATAGTATTTTTTCTATGGTTAGCAGTGCCTTATTATGTCATTGTAAGCGCCAATACTGTGCCTTTAAATTTCCGTTTCTGTTACCCGTTTATCATGTGATCAAGGACACCGTCTTGTGTTCGAAACGTGTCAGAGACAGCACCGTATTTTATCACTGCATAAATAAAGAAAACCTGGCATCAGCTATATACGGAGTCCGTGTTCCTGTCTGTGCACGATTGCACTTGGGAGTTTCGTTGTGGATATTATATTTTATATGTATATGTTTACATTTTTTTAGATGATATGTATTACTTATAATTATAAACATATTTTTAACTATGTTTATTTTAATTATATGTATTATTTATTTAATTTTACATTATTTTTAAACATTTTTTTTAAAACGATATTTTTAACAACAATATTTTTGACAACGATATTTTTTTTCCAATATTTTTGTACTTACCATAATGTAGATAGGATTTCGATATTTTTGACATCGATATTCCACCTCCGATATTTTTGATGTCGATATTTTTGATATCGATATTCTGTCAGACATTCCAGTTAGACACCAGTGGAGTTGCATAGACTTTATTGGCATGTGCGTGTCAGTACAGACGAGGCAACGGCCACAACAGGCAGGGACATGCTTAAGACACTTACACGCAGCATGGGAACATGTCGAGGTGCAGAAAATGGTGAGGCAAAAATGGACAACAATCCTTACAGATGACAACAGCCACAGCCCACCTTGCTGAGTCATGTGTTGTTTGGCGTCTGCCCATTGCCCTGTGTGAGGGGGCACGACTCACTGCCCATGGGGTCTGCATTGTGCTCTGCCACCGGACTGCGCCGATTGTCTGGTCTGCTGACAGTGATCAGGTGAAAGGGTCCGACAGGTTCACATGTCGTGCTACATTGCCATGTGTGTACTCTCCCCCAGCAGTGTTTCCGCATTGGTAAGGTTGCCAAACGACGCTGTGCTGCTCCGACCATGGACCTGCATCACCTTGCACAGGTGTGTGTACACATGCATAATTCCACACACATGCATCCAGAGTCCTGACGAAGGCAGACATGTCCTCTGTTGTGGTGGGATATGTGAGCATTCCCCAGATGCAACAAGGTGTTGGGACCTGTGCTGTGGGTGACAATCCGATGTGGCTGCAGGAACGTAGTTACTCGTCCATGAATGCCCGTGCAGCTTCATGTGCAATGTGTTCCAATAGTACGTCATTGTCGTGTTCAAGGAACACCAGGGTGAGCCAATTCATTAACTGGTCCGGGCAGGTGTGCTCAGCCCACGCTGTTTCACCAATCCGCAACACAGCCCAATAGGGGAGTGCCTCAATGTGGTCACTGCACACAAGGAATTGTGCAATCTCCCACGCACAACTGCCAACACATACGCAGTATGTCAAGGTATCCCATGCACATCTGTCTTGGTCCTGTTCGAGATCCAACAGGGGACGCACACACAAGTCATAGTCCAATTCATCTACAGTTGTGTTGAATAGGCAGACATCCATGGGACACTCGAATGTGATTGTTCGGCAGTGGAACCAGGGCTGGACGCAGGTGATGTAGGCAAGGCGGAAGCTCAGCCGGTAACTTATCCGCAGCACTGCCAGTGGCAGTGTGCCCAGTAAATGCAGCATAGGAGCTTCTGTATGTAGGGTGTCGCAAGTTTGATAGTTCATTTGCGCAATGCGTGGTGTGGGAATCGTTCCCATCTGCCGTGGCATCTCTCTCAGGGTGTTCCAGCCGTGTTCAGGACCAAGGTCAGAGGTGCAGGTGTCCTCCCGCCTTCTGCATTGGAACAAAGGAGCTTTCATCCCTAATGTTTGTCTGACTACTACTTGCGTTTTCGGAATGTGATGTGGTTTTGGCGCTGAGATTGAGAAAAGGCCTTGGGCTCATGGTGTACCGATGGCGATAGACACACACAAGTTGGCATGTGGAGCCAGGTGCCCGAGAGGCCTTACGCTGCTTGTGCAATCTCACTCCGTCTCTCTTCCTCCCTCTCTCCCTCTCTTTCCTTTGTTGGGCGCATGGCACACCTTCTTCTCTTGGGTTTTGTCTTCTAGGCTGTGTTCTACAGATTGTCCAGTGAGGACCCGCTAGAACTCATCCAAATGGTTGTTTTGGCTTTTGTTTGAATGGTGTTTTGTGTTGGTGATTGCATTGCTGTATGGAGAGTTGGAGAGGTGTGGTACAGCGGCCAGGGCAGCTGACTTCAGAGCAAAGGCCTCATGGTTCGATCCCCGGCTCCGGCAACAGATCAGCTCAGCACCATGTGACTCTGGGCAATAGCTCACTTATTTTCCATGATGGCCCCCAGCTTCTTGAGACCCGTAAGGGTGAGTAGTTCGCGCTTTACAAATACCGGATTTATGGCTGATTCTGATTATATTTAGTAATAAATAATCATGTTTTACCTATTGCAAGCATTTTTATGTGTCAATTACCAGAACCCAACACCCTTAAGTAGCCTTTCCAAAAAAAAAAAAAAGAAAATCTTTGTCATCATGAAACTTCAAGTGACTCCATCAATTAAAGTCCAAAGTGAATCCCAAGCACTCTTTACATTTGGTGATCAACCAATTGCACAGATTTACATTTCTTCCAGGTAGCAGGTACCTTGATGAGAAGGCCTTTTCCTTCTTTAGCTCTCTGTCCCACCCTTAGCTTCACAGCACGAGAGCCCCCACACCCTCCCTTTCACTTTCCCACAGAGGCCCACATTAACTATTCAGGGATGGTTGTTTTTTAACAAAAAGTATGGGGACTGTTTTTGTGAAAATAAAAAAAATATGGGCACATCGGTCCCCATGGATTCCACCCATTTCAGCAGGCAGGTTTCCTTTCAGGTGAGATGAGGGGGGGGGGGGGGCAGGGAGACCAGCAGGGTCACACTCAGAGGCATAACCCTGATAATCCCGACCCCAGGAGCCCCTCATACATACTGTGGGAGTGAACACACACTGATTTATGCATTTTCCCAAATAAATATGTTTGGCAGACAGAGGCATTGTCTCTGCTCCCTCCACCCACCCATGGGTAAGGAGGACGGGAACTGTGATCCTGAACAGTTAAGATCCATAAGTAGGCACAAGAGCTATAGGGGCATATTTATGTGCGGGTTGCGTCGCTTTGCACCACGAAGCCCTGGAAGTGTTTCATTGCACATTCTGCAAGTGAATGCAGGAAAGCCTGGATTCAGGGATCTAACTGTTCGAAAAGAGACATTTCTAGGTATCTTACACATCTGTTTCAAGAGAAGAGTTTTCCTCCAGTGATGGGAGCTTATCAGTGATGTACTAGGGCTGTACCTGAGAGACTAAAGTCACTGGATGAAAGGACAGGCATGAACAGGGACAGCCCAAGAGACAAACCTGGCAACATACAAAATGGCCGCAACTGGAGATGTGAGGCTGAGCGATGCACGGACATACGAGGCAAAGTGAGTCAGGAAGACACAAGGTCACGTAAGGTAACAAAATATGAGGCAGAATAAGACAGGGAAATCTGTGGCCAAATAATGCAAAGAGATACATGGTTGCATAATGCAAGGAAACAGAAGATACAAGGTTGAATAATGAAAAGGCATAATGCTTTTATATTATTTTGTTAGGATGGAGTTTCTAGTCACTCAATCGATCGATCAATGTTGGCTTGTGTCGATCTAAGATACAAGACTGAACACATCAAAGAAATACAAGGTAGAACGAGGCAAGGCGATGCAAAGTCACATAATGTAAGGAGATGTAAGGCAAAATAAAATAGCATTGAGGGAGCAACAGAGGCTACAGTGGAGCCGAAGTAGTTCTTGCAGGATAAGAAATGCAGGGCTTGTAACATCTGAAGATGTTGGTAAAACATCACACTTGTATGTGGCTGAGGGACCTCAACGCTCTCTGAGCTGCACCTGCATAATAGCAACATTAAAGCTGCCAGTAGACATTTAGTAACCTAGAATATGTTCTATATAGCTAAACGTTTGGGTTCCTGGTGTGTGAGTAGCACATAAAAATTACACCTGAGTAAAAGGTTTATTTTACATGTAATAAGAACACTGTTGTCTTGAGTTTGATTTGAGAAGTTTGATTTATACTTACCTTAAAAGTAATGTGGTGTTATGCCTGCACGATGCGCTCAGCCTTCACCAGCACAAGAGGTGTCTTGGGGACGTGCGGTGGTGGGATAGCATCCTCTGGACCGGAATCAGAATCAATTTAAACACTGGGTAGACCCCTCCTTATTCCAATGTGAGACAGAATAGTGCATGCAGCTATTATTTAGCAGCAGGTGTCTGGGTGGCTGTACTGCATAGCTCTCCCACTTTTATGAAGACATCTGAATCTCTGTTTTAGAATGCCAAATATATGCTCTATTACCAAGTAGCTGAAGCTATCTACACAGTCTGCTCTAGAGAGACAATTATAAATCCCACTGTGGTTGAACAGGTAAGAGGTGTTTGTGCTGCCTGGAAAATGGGCTACAAGGTCTGTTATAACACAGGAGGCATCACACACAACCCGTATATTTAGTAAGTTGCTATTTTTTAAGGTTGCAGAATAAGAACTCATTTGCAGATGGTGGGCGTACTGCAGTATGAGTCCTAGCAACACAACCTAGAACATGTGCAGTGTGATAAAAACGTTTACTCTGTTGTAACTCCTTTTGAAAGCTGAGAAAAATTATAATGATTCATCTTTAGAATCATAACCTCCAAAACTCTACGCAAAAACGGAATAAGGCACTTTGTGAAATTCCCGCTGCTACAGCAATCACCTCCTGGTGACTTCCAGATGCTAAAAAATGTAGGAAACAGAGTACTTGAACATGCGGTGAGATTGCATTACTTCTCTGTGCTGGTCTTTCTTAAGGTGGTTGCAAATTAGCAATTGAGACTAAAATGATCTGACTACTAAGTATATATTTCTCATAGATCTCCTCCTGTGTCGGTTCAAAAAAGGTTATCCTAACCAGTGCTTTAAATGGGAAAAAATAAGTGCAGGTACTCCTTAAAATGAGCTAGAGGTGTGTCAAGTGGGCGGGGCTAGGAGTGGGGCTAAGGGCAAGACATGATGATACATAATATGATATATACCAGTAAATAAAAGCATAAATCATTCCAATCACTTCAAAAGTATTTCCGTATACATACATATATATATATTTATAAAAGATAATGAAAGTTAACAAGAAATACAGCAGATTTTGAACTCTGCACTAATTTGCGTTAAAATGCCATTTTTAAGACCCGATTTCAGAACTGAACAAATATCTGGTACTTTTAACTGAGCACAAAGTGCCAATCCTAACTTCAGCTGTCACCTCACCTTTTTACATCTCTCCCTCCCCTTCCTTCTATCTTCATCATCTTGTTCCCCCCTCCCCAGCCAGCTCCATTGCCAGTTGTCATGGGAGGTCATTTCTGGAGTGCTGGCGTTCCCTGCTATGCATTGCTCTTTGGGCAGGGCTACTTTCACACCCATGGATCCCTCACAGTTATGTAACTTCAGCAATTAGTTGATGGGGCACACAAATGGAAGCAGCTCCTGCGCTGTAAAAAACAAACATGAAAAGAAAAGGTAGATGATTGTGTTGAACTGCCACTTACTTAAGTGTGGCCAGTGCAGCACCAGCCCAGGCTATTTAATGCACCTGATGGAGAGGGAGCTGGGGGGGTGCCTAAAGCATTTGTAGCTGAATGGTCGTTACACGCTTAATCCACAGTGCAAGGTCTGGCAAGACCCTGCTCTGTTAATCACAGTGTGTGACCCAAGCCCTCTTAAACCCCTGCAGTGTGAGGAATTGCAAAGGGGGCGCCTCTGGACTTCACCAGGGTCTCTGCAAAAGTCAAAAGGCATCAGTCCTGCGTTGTAGGGGATACAGAACCTGAGCCTGCTATGCCATCAATCAGGGTACCGATACTATCCCTGACTAAAGAAAAGTGCCGGCACTGAGGGCTATAACATTTGGAAGTGCCGGTACTCAGTACCGGTGAGTACCGGCCCATTTAAAACACTGATCCTAACCCTATAAATCCTCTCCTGTCTCCTCCTCTGCATACCAGCCAAAATTGTCATCCTCCTTGCCAACACATACAAAGCCCCATTTGTGAAAGGGCCTGGTGCATTTTGGGGCTTTTTATATAGGTTGCACTTGATTAGCACCTGGTTCCTGTTGGTGGTAAATTGCACTTGCAAAAACATCATTCTGCAACCAGTGGCAACTTGAGACCGCTTCATGCATACAAATACTCTGTTGCTTTTAGGAAATCCCTAACAGCGATTCGCTATTTTTAGGTGATACATTTACTATTTGGTCTTTGGTCCGACTAAAAAGGCTTCTTTCGCACATACAAAATCCCTATGTTAGTGGTCGGTAACCAGTTTGAGACTGGTTACCGAATCGCTAAACATTCCTACATCTCGCCCTTCATTCCTTAGTTGGGAAGTCGTTCGCTATTACTTTAAACAAACGCATTTTTTCAAAAATGTCAATAGTGTCTTTCAATCTTGCAGTCAACTGTTAGAACAGTGCTTTAAAATGACATTTTAGCATTTTTTTTTAAAAAAAATTATGGAGAAATCTTCCAAAGGGATCCATAAGTCTGTAACTAAAATCTAATGGTCTGGGTTCACAAAGTGTACGCTAAGTCAACCTTGGCCATATTTAAGTAACATTCATACAAACACATGCATGGTGGCCATAAGTACATGGCAATCACCATTATCCTAGGGTTAGGGAATAAGATTTGTTTTTTAATCTGTTTTTCTTTTTATCCATTTCAAAATAGTTTTCCCTAAAGTGTTACATTTTCTTAAACACCCTTTACAACTTTGCATGAGTGAGCAGAAGGTTTTTTGCTTTATTCAATGGGAAAATGTGTTTCTGTATGCTTGGAAACCCTCACCCTTAGACACCTCCCTCAAATATGGCGAGCAAGGAAACAGATTTACTCTTGCGTTATTAGGAGTAAATGTTGGCCGTTGCCCGGGTGCGAGTTGGTCACAGAGAAGTTTCTGAATACCTACAAACTCACATGTTTGGAGGCTTTGCAAACTTTCAAATGCATCTCTGCATTGGAACGCCTACTCCCTTTCCCAGGGAGATGATTTATTCCTCAGTAAGGTTATACTTTTTTGAGCTAATATTAGGCATAAGTGAGTCAATTACCCTCTCAAAATTCCCTTTTTTGTTGAGTGTAAAAGTTACTTTGGCCTCGTAACTCAAGACAGTTACACATTTTAGTTGAGCTGACACGTGCACTGCCTTGCCTTTGCAAATATCAAGTGTGTTAGTGCAAAGACACAAAACCTAGAATCAGTGCTTAATTTGAGCCGGTGGTTTCCGGTGCTCAGCACCGGCACTTAATTAACACTGGTGCTTTTCTTGAGCACCAATTAAGGACATTTAGGGTAGGCACAGGGATATTAAGTGATCTGCCGAGAATCACAGGATGTTGAGCCTACGCTGAGACTTGAACGTGGTTCCTCAGCTCCAAAGTCGGCAGCTCTGGCAATTACGCCACATCCTCTCCCCATTTCTTGGTTAGTAGTTGGTTTTGTTTTAGGCGCTGCTAACAGGAGAAGTTGGCTAGTGCAAGCTGCCTTCTGTCGAGAGCTGGCACCTATTTTATTGCAAGATAACCTCTGCCTAGAATGCACCAATTATAAAGGGAACTGGGCACACTGGACCCCATTACGAGTTGCCCCCAGCGGTATACTTGAGGGGGAGGGAAGGTGATGGGAGGTTTCTGGGGGAATACCGCTTCGGGCAACAACGTGTTTCTGGGCTTGGAATTACCAGGTCCTCAAACTCCAGACCCAATAATTCCAAGCCATGAGACATCAGGCCCAGACTTTCCTGCGAGTTGCAGTGGCCATGGTTGTGCCCAGCACCGTCCTGCTCTCGTCCTTCAACTAGAGGGACCGAAAGAAGCTCCCCTCGAATGAAGTAAAAAGTAACCTGCCCTCTTACATCCACCTATGAGAAAAAAGAAAAAGACCCATAATATTTACACCTGCTCATGCAGGTAGGTGGTAAGTGCTTGCGGACAGGGACCTGTGAGTTCCACTGGAGAGAGAAACCCATGCAGAAATGGGCCCCTGTATTCCAGGTTTCGCGTGTTATTCCTCATTCTGGGGGAAATGACTTGCAATGCCCTTTTGGGAGATACCCTCTGGTATTGTTATTGCAGGGCCCGGTATGTCCCCGCATAGATAAGGGGAAACTCATAATGGGGACCATGGTGACCTTTGACATGGAGTTTTATTACCACCGTAGAGCTTGAGAGTTACAAGATTGCGCATTCGTAAATTGCAAGCGTTGACACTGGTTTCACATTTGTTAATCGGGTGCAAATTCTGAGGATGTACATTTATTGCTTTTCGCAGGCGAAAGGGCTTACAAACGAAGAGCTCCTTCATGATCCGGGCGCGTGGACCTTTACTGAAGTTGCGCGTTTCTCCACCAGGTACTCAAGGCAATATTGCCCTGCAGCCCTTTGTGCGCGCGCCATCATCCCCTCATTACCTTTCAGGAGCGCCCCTCTCATTCTTTATCCCTCACTGCTTGATTTTTATAAAATAATTTTATTATAGCGGCAGGTTTAGATTCAGGCGTCCATCTGGCGCTGAGAAGATAACTTTGTGGAGGGCGCATATTTTAACCCGATTGTTCAATAGCGACAAGCGATACAGCCATTACCTGTCTAATCCGCATCAAAGCCATTGTTGAAATTTACCGCGCCGCCGGCACCGCGGCGTTATCTGTCGGAAACACGCGCGCAGTCTGACGCGGGCACCGGGGCGCGTTCACGCTGTCAGCATTCTGGGAGAGGGCGGACAGTGACGGACAGCGCTGCTCTGGGCTCAGGCATTCCTCAGGGTGAAACGAGGGCGCCCCGAAAGCACCGCGACCCTTCTTGACCTCACTCAAATCACTTTTACTGAAGGCGAGGGGGGAGAGGGTATGGGAGGGTGGAAGAGGGGGAGTTACTGCTAATTTGATAAATCCGTTTGGAATCGATTTTAGGAATTACATGGATGTTGTTTTTGCATCAGTGTCCCTCAAGCTGTCACTAGTTACCGTTGTCTTTTCTTAATTAACCACATGGGCTGTTATCCCAAGTGTTTGCAAGCGCGTGAGCTGCTAGCCCATGGGTAGGAGCGCCCCTCTACAGCGCGGGTGGAGTGGGGAAAGAAGTGGCCATGCAGGAGTCTGTATTGCTTCTTTTGAAGGGTTGATCTGAACAGGGTGCATGTTCTTGTGGACCGCTCTGGGGGCCATATTTACACAGGGCCGGCTTTAGTGCTGGTGGCACCCTGTGCGACAATATTTGTTGGCGCCCCCCCAATGACCACCTCCACCACGGATTCTCTCACTAGCACCCTTTAACAGTGACCAAGTCTCAATAACCACACTCTCTCAGATGTATTGAATTAGTTATATAGCGCCACTCATACCAGTGTAGGGTGTCTGAGCACTTTGCATCACACGCACATTACACAGAGACAATCAATCATACGTGTGTAAATCAGTGTATAGGAAATGTTACAAAAGCCAAAGGACTAAAAGTGTAGGAGTCACATATCATCCATACTGGTAGGCAGTATAGTTTAAGAGTGCTTGGTGTGGAGAAGCACAAACTCAGTCGAAAAACAAACAGCATAGTTGGGAGTTTTCTTTAATAATAAGAATCGATTTCTAGCCAAATTAACCCTTTTTGCAACATTAATCAATGTTCTAAGAATGTATACTTTGCAGTGTGTATTCAGTGTGTTAAACGAGTGGAGGTTTCTTCAAATGCTTCACAAGTAGTTTATTGCCATAGAGCACCACCAACATACAACTCGATACTTGCTCCGTGTTCGCCCTCCAATTGTCTTCCCCACAGCATCCCCATGGAGACTGGAACACTCGGAGCGAGCACCAATTACATCATGACACAGGGTGTACACGAGAATATAACACATCCCCTATACACAATAATGCAGAAATCAAACAACAAAAGAACAAGAAGAAAGAAAAGGAAACAAGACAAAATAAAATCTATTAAAAGGCGTTTAAATGAAAATCATTAAACCTTGCAGGAGTACGATGAAATCTTCGAGGAAACCTCCCAAACTGGACATGACCAGGATCTGGTGGGGGTGGGGTATTAAGAGAATTGCCAAAACTTGGAAAAGAGGAAAAACTAGGCTGAGCAAAATGCGGAGCATCGCTTGAACTAGGAACAGAGGAAGAATCAGGCCCAGTGAATTTTACAAGTCTAGACATGTTCCACTTGCAGCCATTCTGCATCGTAACAACATTCTTATGAATTGAAGAGATTATGAAAGGACCCATAAATTCCGAAACACCTTTTTTTAAAAATCTGGGTTTCTTAACCAAAACCCACTCACCAATGTTCCACAGTTTAAACTTAACAGCATTCTTGGAATCAAAACGTTTTTGTACTCTTTTTGATAAGAGTAAATCCTAGTTTCCACCTCCTTCCCATCCAAAGGGATTATATTTTGAGAAGGAAGCCAACAAGGATTCAACTTAGACCTGGCATGCCTGCCACGCAAAAGTAAGTAGGGCGAGTTACACATGACGTGGTTAACTGTGGTACGGTGAGCCCACCAAGTATCACGTAAAACATCTTTAAGAGGGGTTTTCGTATCTAAGGCTGTTTGTACAGAACCTTTGACCACACGGTTCATACGCTCCGCAAGACCATTGGCCTGAGGAGAGTAAAGGGCTGTCTTGAGATGAATAATGCCAAGGTCATTCAAAAATTCCCCCATCTCAGAAGAAACAAATTGCACCCCATTGTCTGTGATGAGATATTTGGGAATGCCCTCACAGGCAAATTCATCGTTCAAGAATTCAAGGATAACTCTAGTGTTGACATTGCTCACACACTTGGTAGATACTCACTTAGAAGTGTAATCTACCAAAAGAATGACAAATCTTTCAGATGGCGCAAGTAAATCAAAGGGGCCCATCAAATCTAACCTCAATTTTATCCACGGTTGATTGGGAACCTCAACCGGAGACAAAGGAGCATTATTTACAACTTTAGATTTATCATTAGATGAACATTGATGACAATCTTTAACCACTTTCTCCACTTGATGATCCATATACGGCCACCAATATCTTTCACGAAGTCGTGTTTTAGTGAGACTCCTCCCCAGGTGTCCCTCATGAGCAAGATTTATCAGTTTCGATCTCAATGTTAAAGGAGGAATAAATCTACCACCCCGCATCAGACCACCATGCAAAATAGTTAATTCATTCCTAATAGACCAAAAAGGTACAAGATCTTGATCAACATCCTTGCAACGGGCAGGCCATCCCTTAATGATAAAATCCTTGATAATTGAGAATAAAGGATCATGAGATGTAGCATCTGCCCATTCTTCGTGGGAAACAGAGGATTCCCTAACCCAAGAGACACTGAGAGGTTCAACATCAGCATAATCATCATGTACCTGTATAGGTAGTCTGGATAGACAATCAGCAGTCACATTTGAAGACCCAGGCAGATACTGTACTTGAAAGTTGAATTCTTCCAAACCCTCACTCCAACGCTTTAACCTGGGAGTTAGTCTGTCACTTTCCATACAAGAGAAAACTTGCACAAGAGGACGATGGTCAGATCTTACAATAAAAGGAATTCCCCAGAGATAAAATTTGAAATGTTTGACAATTCCAAAAGCAACATTACATGCATCATTCCACTCAAATTGAGTACCTTTTCTAAGTAGATTCCTTATAGGTTCAACAACTGATGCAAATCCCTTTATGAATTTAGCATAAAATTCAGCTAATCCAAGGAAAGATCTGACTTGTTCCTTGTCATTGGGAGTTGGGGCCTCAATGATACTTTTAGCCAATTCAAGCTTTGGTTGAATGCCTTCTCCAGAAATTACATGCCCAAGATATGTAACTGAAGATACACCAATTTTGCACTTCTGTTTGTTAACCGTGAGGCCCTTGCTAGCTAACCTCTCCAGAACCATTATTAAATTTGTGTCATGTTCAATGTCGTCTTTACCATAAACAAGAATATCATCCTGAAAAAAAATGACATTCGACATATCACCAATGACCAACTTCATGATGCGTTGAAAACATGCTGCAGCTGATGCCAACCCAAAGGGCATTCTGATAAATCTGAATGCTCCTAATGGCGTTACAAAAGATGTCAGATGCCTAGATTCGCAATGAAGAGGTACTTGGTGGTACGCCGAAGACAAGTCAAGGACAAAGAAAAATTTAGCACCATTAAGCATAGTTAAAGACTCATTAATATTGGGAAGAGGTTGGCGGTCAACCCATATCCATTTGTTTAGATCTCTGAGGTCCACACACATGCGAATGCTCTTCCCCCCCATCTTTGGGGGCCAAAACTACTGGGGCCAACCATTCCGATGATTCAATTTCCTCAATTACATTCAAACCAATGAACCTATCTAATTCCATTTTGAGAGGAGATATCATCATGTTTTGAACTTTTCGAACCTTGTGCACACAAGGTACTGCATTATGCTTCAGGATAATGCGATGTTCAAAATCCTTTAGCAACTCATTGAAAAACCTGCTGGAATTAGAATTTTAATCAACGAGCATGACTTGGTCAGAAGCTTTGAGAGCATTAGGATTCAATATTATACCTAAATCTCTCTGATGCCTCCAACCTAAGAGGTTATCCCCCCTTTGTGCCACATAAATCTTTCCAATGGTTTCACGACCCTTGAAATGTATACTCATGACCGTGTAACCAGACACATTAATTCGAGACCACCCATAGCTAACTGGGTTAATATCAGGAGCGAGTAGCATGATGTCAGGAAAAGTTTTGTTCCAAATTACGTTTCCAATCATCGTGAAAGGAGAACCTGAATCTGCTAATACAACAAAACTTTTGCCACCAATCTCAATATTGCATTCAGGAATAGATATGGGGTCAGCATCGACAATACCATCACTTCTTACATTAGACATAACCATTCTTGGGTTTGTTGCTCCAGGTTCAACATTTTCAAGACAGTGAATTTTGCCAGAAGATCTACAAACCCTGGCATAGTGACCTTTTATGCCACATTTTAAACAGGTGGAAGATTTTGCAAAGCAATTAAGAAAATTTGAAGCATGATTAGGTCTCCCACATCGATAACATTTGATTTTGCTACGTTCAATGTGGAATTTTGTCTTAGGATTCTGAGCAACTTTGCAAATATTGTCTTCTACAACAGTTTGTTGAACATTTGTGGCAACTTCGTGGATACTGCTAGGGGTAGGAGTGCAGTCTGCGGAGGTTTTGTGTTCCTTCATTTCTTTTACCCATCCTGACGTATTTTCCATACCTTCCACAATAGAAATAGCTTCACGTAGAGATGGGTTTTTAGACAAAAGTTTTTCTTGAACCCTAGGACTGTTTGTACATCTGACTAACTGATCGCGGATTAATGATTCAGTTAGATCGCCAAATTCACAAGTTCTAGCTAAAGTTTTTAAGGATGCTACGTAGTTCCCAACTTTCTCCTTTGGTTCTTGTATTCGCATAAAAAATTTATGGCGTTCCAGTACAACATTTATGCGAGGCCCACAGTAGTTTTCAAGCATTTTCATAGAAATCTCAAATATGTCCGACGGTTCACTAGACCCATCACCAATTGGAAGTTCATCAATACTGTCATAAATATTTCGGCCCTCAACACCCAAATTATGTAGGAGAATGGCTTGTTTTCTTACTGCTGAAAATCTTTCACCACCAATTGCCACCAGATAGGAGTCAAAAAGATTTCTCCATCGCTTCCAAGGAAGTAATGGCTCACCTTTTTCACACAGGAATGCTGGAGCTCATCGAGGTCGAAGACATGCTTAAAAGGAGGGACAGGATTAGCAAGAATCTTAAATGTGTTACAATTTTAGTAAAAATAATCAAATAACAAGAATTATGTCAGTAAATGTTGTGGCTGTTAAGAAAATGATGATTTTCCTTCGTCGTAGAGAGCCCTGAATGTAACCATGGTTACGAGACACAAATATGGAGGCACGTCAAACGTGAACACGACGTGCTGATGCGTGCTGATGCGACATGCTGATGGTTTCCGGGTACAATACAGATTGCGTTGGTCGCGAGGACGCGCATGCGGGAGGGGCGCGAGAGCAGAGTCTGCGCGAGGAAGACGATCAGCCGTTAGTCACTGGTAGGTCTAAATATTAAATAATTATTAATTCGCAAGGGTCGCACAATGGTCGCGCAAACAAGTGACAATCATCCAATAAGGCACAAAAATGCGACCGACCTGCATGCGAGGAGAAACGATTTCCTTGTTGTTCCTTCTTGATGATCACATTAAGCGTAACAGCAAAGTCAGTCAAAAGGGTGACGTTCCCCTCTCGTCGCGCATACAAAAAGAGAAATCACTAACAAAGGAAGTAGACGCCGAAAGTCCAAACGCTTCAGCCTCTGTCAATCTTCCAAAGGACCACATAAGTCGCAACAAATTCTCCGTGGGTTCAGTAAGGGTCAGTGATGCTTCAACTCCCGGTCGTCGCCAGTGTTAAATGAGTGGAGGCTTCTTCAAATGCTTCACAAGTAGTTTATTGTCATAGAGCACCACCAACATACAACTCGATACTCGCTCCGTGTTCGCCCTCCAACTGTCTTCCCCACAGCATCCCCATGGAGACCGGAACACTCGGAGCGAGCACCAATTACATCATGACACAGGGTGTACACGAGAATATAACACAGTTCTAGGATGAAAGTTAATAGCTCACTGTTGAATATTAGGACTTTAAGTTATAAATTGCAAGTAACCTGCTGATCTGTTTACATCATACTCACTCTGTAATCTACTTGGTACACGTTCTTTGCAGCAGCAGGCATATTAACTCTCTGCACTAACTTCACCTAAGTCAAAACCTCAACTATACGAAATGCTGATCTCTCTCCAGGAAGATAATTAATCACACGAGTTATCTTGACATTTATGTGAGGCTTGGTAATTGCCGGAGGAAAGAAAGGCTGCAGCAGGTGCTTCAAAAGCATAATAAACTTTCAAACACGGCGCCCCCAGGAAGCCAGCACCCGGTGCGGTGGCACCGGTCGCACCGCCCTAAAGCCGGCCCTGTATTTACATGAAAATGGCGCAGCGCAGTGCCACAAGCAATTTTGCTGTGCAGAGTTGCGTCATTTTCAAAATCGCCGTATTAAAAAGAATACAGCGCAATCCTTTGCTCACCCCTGCTCGGGTCCTAACAAAGCTGCCTAGCGCCAACGCAGGCACCTTTGCGCCATGGTGCAAGGGTGCCTGCATTGCAGTGATGGTTGTTTTAGTGCAGGAAGGGACACCTTCCTGCACCAAAACAATAATTAGTGGCATTTTGCTCCTTCTATGAGGCATATTTACAAAGAAATGATGCAACGCTGCAAGCAATTTATCAGCGCCACGCTGCGTCATTCAAAAAACGCAGGGATGCGCCTTATTCACAAGAATACGGTGCATCCCTTGTGTTTTCCCTTGCGCCGGCGCTAAAAATCTACCTAGAGTCAACGCAGACACCTGTGCACCATGGTGCAAGGGTGCCTGCATTGCAGAGATGATTGTTTATGTGCAGGAAGGGACACCTTCCTGCACATAAATAATCACTAAAGGCGATTTACTCCTTCTAGGTGTGCTGCATAATGCAGCACACATAGAAAGAGCAAAAAACTAGGAGAGGCGTTGCCTCAGATTTACGGATCCTTGTAAATCTGGAGCAGTGTCAAAAAGCGATGGGTGTTGCTGAGAACGCCCATAGCAACACTCATTGCACGCCCCTTTGCCGCAGAAAACTACGTTGCAGAGGGCCATATTAACAAGGTTGTGTTAAGCCATGGAAAGTGGCTTTGGGCCGCCTTGTAAATATGGGCTAGCATAGAGCTCCACTGGTGCATAAACAAAAGTGACACTAGGAGTTTGTAAATCTGCCCCTTGGTGACGTGTCAAACTGTCAAATCTTCCCCTTGGTGGCGCCCCCACTGCCTAGAGGGGGCATGTCCTGGCTCCTAATATGCCTGGGAATGTGGCCAGGGGAATTAAGTCAGTGTGCGTAAATCTGTCTCACCAAAATATTCTGTGGTGTTTGACCCTGAAGGCTTAAGTAAAGAGGTGGGCCTCTGGTGAGGAGGCGCCTTTCACCTTGTGGAGTATGTGCCCTGGGGAAGGCTATCGGGGAAAGGTTCCCTCACTGTAGGACAAGACTTAAGGAGCATCTGAACACCTGGACCAGTTGCCACGTAGTCTAGTCTAAGTTGAGTGACGGGTCACGTGGGGAGCCCTATTTCCCATATTCGGACAGATTGTAGAATGACCTCTGACGGACAAGTGGCACAAAGCCTAGGACCCTGGGAAGAGAACTACTTGTGGACAGCATATGAAGATGACCAATAGGGACACCAGGCCTGTCGGTGTCTGGACACTGGGTCCTACGCCTCCACATTGTTAGGAGTGGGCGTTGTGCCCAGTCCTGGGGCAGACCAGACACAGTCTGAATGGTTCTAGAGGGAGTCCTCATAGACGATTCCTATGTTAGCCACTTGGAGAAGAACGAGGTTCGAACATGCCCTCATCATAGTGACTCAAAAACTAGCACCATCCTGTGGGTGAGATGTACACCTGCACTCCCAGAGGGCGAGTGCGCCCGATTACAGATGGTATGGGCCAGTGACAGTGCAACCTGGAAACTCCAGCAAAAGAACTTATAAAGGGAATTTCAGCTGGCACTATGACCCAACCGTCCTTTACTCCTTATGGTCGATGCCACCACAGCAGCTGTATGTGGGTTCCCCGTCCTTGAATGAAAGCTACTGTGGCTCGAAGTCATATCTGGCCCGCCTGGGTGGGCCAAATCCCCCAAAGAGGGATCAGAGCTGCATTGGTCAAATGAGAAAACTGATAGTAGGCTGAGGACCAGGTGGCTGCTTCCACAGGAGGTTGGACGAAGAGGTCATCAGCTAGGAAAGTAAGTGAATTACAGCGCCAGGACACCCTCGCGGGTGATAAAGCGCTTTACAAATATATCCACGTGGCAAACTGTCTGAGGGAGACTCCATTTTCCATAATGTTGCCAGCATTGGTCTTCCTGGTGATGGTTGGACCCACTCTCTACTCTTACCTGGCACAGTCGGACCCGTATGGACACATTTTCAAGGGCTGCTTTTAGCTGTCACTCCACCCCTGTGAGGGATCTCCTCTGGAGCCTCAGTACTGGAAGTGCTGCCCACACTCCCAGATCGGCATCAGCCCAGGAGTGGGGCCACATGATTTGTAGGGCTGTGTTCCTTTGGGAAGTTTGATACCAGTGTTCTGCAGTTCTAGGGATTTATAAACACCGGATGGAAGCGTTTTGTTCATTGGGTAATTTAATGTAGCACTGTACACGCCACCCTATGAATGCACACGAGCAACCCTACAATGTTGACGTGCACCTGTTCATTACCATAGCCTGAGCCACTCCTGGTGCCTTTTCAATGGGGACACAATTATGTGGTCCCCACTGCACACGGTGACTGGGGGGTCACAGAAGCTTAACCGTTTCTCAACAACTTCCAGGGTTTTTAACCTAAGTCTTAACCACGCCTTTTATTAATTGTATTGACTAATAATCCAAGTGTTTGTGGTCTAGTGGTTATTAACCCAGGCCTCAGTGGCTGCGTGTTTTTAGCTTCTTCCCACTGGCGATGTGATGCTCAACGTCTCTCTTGCAGCAAAACCAGCCAGATGTGTGGGTGAAAAACAGCAGTTTGTTTGTCTCCCCTGAGGTGGGAGCAATCTGCCTCAGGCCGCCCCTTGCACCTGCCCCACCTTCCCATCTGTTGCCACCTCGCCAGCCCCCGTGTAAATTGGCCTCCCCGCTTGTGACCGCGGTAGCGGCCCGTTCTCATTATATATAATTGGCCACCATCACCTCTGGCTAAACGAGTCAGCTAAGCTCACCCCGCACTCACGGTGATAGGGCGCCACTTACATTTCAGTCAGGTACGGGGTGTGTTCTTAGGCACGTGTACAGACACACAACTTCAATAACTAGTCAGTTATGATCAGAGACACGGGAATATTTGGTTGTCCACCATTATACTCATAGACACAGAGATGTGATACGAGGCAATCAAATGTTTCCCTTGCAGGCTGCTAATGAATTAACAGCATTGGCCGCCATGCCAAGATGTGCGAATGTGCTGAGCTGAAAACGCAGGACGATAAGAGAGAACGGCTGTCGAGGGACAGTTGATGACGTCAGTGCATGCAAAAAGTCCAGTCTCGGAGTCTCGTGACAGAGATCAGCGGATCCCCAAGACAGGGGAGCTGAGCTGCACCAGAAGTGGAAGGTGGGGAGGGCTTGGTGGTAGGAAGGATGGGGTGGGGGGCCTCACACTCACTCTGCCTAGACAAACGGATTTACAGCAGGTCACGAGTTTTTCAACACCCCGTCCTCCCAAGTTTACACTCTGTCTCAACGTATTTAAAGGGGGTCGTGCAGTGAATGATGTTGCAATAGATTTCAAAACCCAGGCAGACGTCATCAAACGAAGTCACTTCTATGGATGGTGATTGTTAGCGATGCAGGACTGAGTAAAGAGAACTGTTTCTCATTTTACACGGCAATGCCCTTCAAGACCTTAATTAAGAGTGGGTTGGCAAATTCCAACCCGTGCATAAACCCTGTTTATGCACAAGTCAGAATTACGAGTTTGGCTGTATTTAACGCTTCTGATAATCAGCGGATGCATTAAATACCGCAGCTGTCATTACATTTCGACAGCTTAAACCTGCTGAAATTTAACAGGGGAAATTGTACAGTATTTACTGTGCCATGCAGATTTTGATGTGTTAAACTCCAAAATACGCAAGTTATTCTCAGTCCAGTCGAAAGAAAGAGGAAGATTATTGTGAAAGTGACCTGTTTACAGCTGATAGTTTATCTAATCTATGGTAGGGACAAACCTACCCTGGGCAGCGTGGGCTGTCAATATGAAAAATTTCACTTTAACTTCCAGGGAATCACGTACCAGTAAAAGGATCCGTAACACGGAAATCAGTTAAATGTCTTATAAATATCAACGGATTCCCAAAGTTCTATTGAACAGTTTCAAACGTACTGCCTAACATATCGAGGAAGCCCGGCTGGTCCCTCCTGACTATTGCTCCCAATGGGGCATATCAACAACAACCGGCGATAATTATCGCTAAGCGCACTTAGCGCTAGGATAATTATCGCCGGCTAGCGTGGATTTTTATCGCTGAGATAGCGTGCTATTAGCAACGCTTATCTCAATAGCGATAAAAATCCTCACGCTAAGTGGCTAACGTGAGATTATCGCTGGAAACCCAGCGATAATCTTACGTTAGCTTGTTGATAGGGACAGACAAACTTAGCCATGATATCCTCCTTCCACAGGATATCATGGCTAAGTCAGAAAAATACCAGACGTAAAAAAGCAGCGTTAACCACGGTTAGCGCTGCTTTTTTTGTCTCTAACAGGGTTAGCGATATTCTTGATAATAGGAGAAATGTCGCTTAGCGACATTTCTTCTATTATTTTACTCTGGAACGCCCCCTTTGCATCTCATTAGAGATGCAAGGGGAAGCGTAGAGTAAATGGGTGCTAACATGCAAATTTGCATGTTAGCACCCTGTTGTTGATAGGGTGCTTTTATCTCTGCTTTTTTGGCTTTTAAAGCCAAAAAAGCAGAGATAAAGCCCTTGTTGATATGCCCCAATGTCCCCCCAGCTCCCTCCACACGCGTCCTAGATGAAGCACAGGAACTTCGATGCATCTTCTCCGACACTGATGTAATGATTAAGATCAAGGAGCATATTATCAAGCACTGCGTTAAAAATGGGCTTGATAATATGCCGCAGAGAATTCCCATAGAAGCCCGTGTTCACACCAGAACATGGGTTTCTATGGGAATTCTCCAGGGCATATTATCAAGTCCATTATCGCCGCTTTAGCAGCAGTTTTCTGCCGCTAAAGCGGCGATAATTTTAACGCCGTTTGTTGATAATATGCCCCAAAGTCTTTTAGAAATGGGTGTGTTTAAAATATTCCTTGCCAGGGGCTTCCCCTAAATTTCCATTTTCTTCACATTGCCTTCCACGACCCACTGATGTACAAGCCCCCTACCGCCATATCACATTTGGGTTACATTTGTTTTCCTTGCTGCTATGGACCTACTTTCGATATAAAAGTGTCCTGCATATTCCGTACTCCTTTCCTCCTCACTTTAACACATTCTGTCACCTCCACCTCACCGTTCACCATGGCTGCCTATCTGCAGTGGTGTCTCTGCTCTGATTATTCTGTCCTCTGAGGTGGCACCACTGCGGTTCTGATGCAGCATCGCCCTATGTGGAGCCAGCCATCTTGAATTAGCTGCCTATGCTCTTGCATCAGCACCATCTCAGTGTACAGGTCCTAGGGGTTAAATCCCAGAGGTTCAAAGTATACCAAGTGCACTTCCCACCACTCTCCTGGACACCACCCGCAGAGCCAATCCAGCCCTGGAGGATCCTCAGGAAACCCCTGCCACCCTGACAAAAGAACAGGTGGTTTCACGTCCCACCCAGCCCACCACATCTATCTTCATGAGGACCAAGTAGCATAATACAATAAATTGTGGAAAACTGATGTAAGGACCGCCCCTATAATGTACTTGGTTCTAACACAGACAGCGTTTGTTTGATTCAGTGGGATTTCTATTGCCGTCAGGCTGGGTACCCTGGGATGTCCAATTACAGAGGCCACTCTCTCTTTCTACTCTTTCCCTGCATGCAACTTATTCCTCTCAAACTTCATTTGAGTCTCTCCCTCAGCTATTTGCACTTTCGCACTTTCGCTACTTCCAGTACAAACGCCTTAGTCTTGAACTTGAGTTCTTCTAGAGTTTCAGTGCACTCAGGGCTAGAAAGGGTCGCACGACTGGACGACGTAACAGGACTGAGGGGGTTGGCATAGGTTTTACGTTGGAGGATCCATTTACTGCTACGTCCTCAGGGTACTCTTTCCTTCTATGAACAGCCCGACTCTGGCTAAAAGGGAAGTAATGTTTCGGTGCAGTCTCCCAGGCTAACACAGACCTCCAAAGATGTGTCAGCCTGCCCCAAGGTGCTTCACCCCTTTCAGTGGCCATATGCACAAACGGAAGCCCACCCAGCCAAGCATGCACACAAGTTCCACACTCAGCCCACAGCATGTGTACAGTCAATACCAGTGCACATCTTCTTCACACACAGATGGAAGTGAAGGCCCTCATTAAATGGGACTGGCATAACCTTTTAAACAGGGGAGGCCGGGCGGTCGGCATTCCACCTTGAAGAAGACAGGAGAAAGGGCCGTGCCTCTTCCATCACAAATCATGCAGCCACCACTGCCAGGCTCACTGAGTCTAGATACAGAGGGAAGCAGCTACTGTCTAAAAGAGTGGAACTCGCTGGGTCTGAGTCCATGTAGGCAGGAGATTTTTTGGTGGAAACGTGACTGTCATGAGTACTGAGGTGCAATAAAAACCTACAGTGACTTGAAACCAGATCAACATAAGGTAAAGGCACGCGGTCTCCAGACCCATGTCCAACAAAGAGTTGTGTGTGCACAATGCATATAAGAATAACTTGTACGTTAAATCCAGATGGGATCAAGTACAGCGTATTCAGCAGAATACACATGGCATAAGGGCTCACTATCCCAGAGTGTGAGCAATACGCCACAGATCTTACTGTGAGAATGGCAATCTCAAGGGAAGCACTGAATAAACACAACACAATACACAAATCAAGAGCCACTTACAAACAGGTCTAACTTTCTAACATTTGGAGCATGTACAGAACAATCTGCAAGCAGGAAGAAAAGCAGCAATGCCATGCAGTACGAATAAAGTGCCTGGAGTTCGCAAAGCTAACTTTTTACGTAAACCTATGGATACGTATACTGTTGACCAAAATGAAAGATCAAGCTACCTTCACCAAAAAGGGATACTTTGCAGCTTTTTGTTCATCAACATCAAATTATGGCAAGGAATCGCGACTGCCACAGCAGCAACATTATCGCGGGAACTGCAAGGCAACAGTGTCTTGGGGTTCGTATACGTATGTGGACGTAAACCAACCTTTGGGGGTGGCAACAGGCACATAAGGGCAATAGCCGAAGAGCTCACAGAGCTTAGTATAACCCACAAACGTCCCTGGATCTGACTAGCTGGCTACCTAACCTGGTGCTGTACTGACGAAAGAGCGGTTCAGAAAAACACATGAAGTGAATATATCGAATAAAGGTTGGCACAAAGAGGGGCAAGTCACCACCATCTTCACTACACTTTCAGGGTTGATCTCTTGGGGTAGCTCCTCTCTAGCACTGGTGTGAGGTGGGGGCTCAGTGGGTGTTTGCAAACATCTGTAAGAGTCGAATACACAGTAGCTTGCTTGCATCTCAAATGGGGGTACAACCAGCCGCGGCCCGTGGAGGGAGCTCAATGGGGCGGAAAGGCGGGGCGGGGGAGGGGGTACTAAAAACAGGATTATGGATAATTGGAGGTAAGTAAACAATTAAATAAATAAAACGAATTTCGTAGCGCGCGCTGCATCACATTTTGCGATGCAGGTCGCGCAACGAAATTCGTTTTACTTATTTAATTGTTTACTTACCTCCAATTATCCATATTACGGTTTTTAGTACCCCCCATCCTGCCCCTCCCCCGCCCCGCCTTTCCGCCCCACGGAACTCCCTCCACGGGCCGCGGCTGGGTACAACGTGTCCAGGCAAGTTAGCCAGCAAGAAGTGGTGAGCTCTTTGGGGACAGATCAGAAACACAGGGTTCACACAGGTCTAAGTTCAGAGGCAGTTGACTGAGTTGCAGGGTAGCTTAACTTTATACACAGAAATGTGTGCAGTTGGCAACAGACTAATGACCAATTGTTACAAATGCGGACACTTGGCCTGATTCATAGAGGTAAACTTACACTTTTGTGTAAGTTTAATATTTTTTAGGTATTCACAAACTACAAGTTTAATTTTACTAATAGTAATTTTATGACTGCAGAGACTCTGTGCTCAGGGTGGAGATCTCCGCATATAAAACATAGGACATGCCTGACTCGTAGTTTGTGAATACCAAAAAAAAGGTTGTATGATGGAACTACACATGCGATTATATCGCATGCCTTAACAACGTGGTCTTTACTAGCCCCAGCCCTAAAAACTACCCCGCCCCAGACCTCCACCCTGAGCCCTAAAACCGTCCCACAATCCTTCTTACCAAGCTGCGTCCAATCCTTCCTGTCCTGATGCTTTCTGTTTCTCCTTCATTTCTCTCCGCCCATCCGCTCTGAATCTAGAGCGCTGACTGCCTTTACCATGCATATGCGTGGTAAAGGCAAGCGTGTTAACGTTTGCGGGGTAACGGAACGCGTGGTTCCGCCCGTGTTGTAAATGTCTTATCGCCCAAAAAACAGTAAACTTACACAAAAGTGTAAGCTTACCTTTGTGAATTTGGCCCTCGGGTCCTAGTTACTTACAAGTCCATCTTTCTTTTGCTCTTCCCAACCAAATTACTGAAAGCATCTTGAATTCTAGTTATACTCTTTGATTAAAGAAAGCCACCTGCTTAATTTACACTAATAGTACTGAAATCGATCTTGTGTCTACTAGCAATGATATTGGTAGGTTGCTCGATCAAGGTGGCGAGGCTGCTTTGATCCTCTTAGACTTGTCGGCAACAGTCAATAGGGCCTGCCATTCCATCCTGCTAAACCGCTTGACTTATTTTGGGGTGAAAGACAATGCATACCTTTGGATTACCTCGTTCCCCAATAATCACTGTCAGGCTGCTTCTCTGCCCCTTTTCGTTCCAAATTCACAAGTATCACTTAGGTGGTCCCTCAAGGCTCTGCCATATGTCCGAAATGGAAAGCTAAGTTGCACCTCTGGCTTCTCTTATCCATTCTTTCAAACTCACCTTCTAAGCCTATGCATTTGACACACAGCGTATTCTTTGCATGGATGGCCATCTCTCCTTTCTGCACTCTAATTTCAAAAACTGCCCGTGTGCTGCCTCTAACGAGACATCTGTTAACTTCCTGCTTTTTAGCTCAGACAAGACAGAAGTCTTTGTCTTCCACCATCAACTTACTCCACCAGGTAACGGCCTGAGAATCTAGGTTCCCCTCACTGTCCTGTTGTCTCAGATCATGAGTTTCCTATAATCCTTTTATTCTCAGATCACCTTTACCTTACACATCAACAAACTCAATTTCACCTGCTTTTTAGGTCTCGCCTGACCCAGCGCATGCGCTGTTCTGGCGAGACATTTTATGAGGGCTCCAAAAAGTGCTACCAGGCCAGCCTAGAGCTACAGTGCATGTACGCGGGCGCGCGCGTCGCGCTTTACCGCGATTACTTTCACTTTCGCGGCCGCTTTGATGATTGATCGCGATCACTTTCGCGGCCGCACGGTCGCTTTGATGTTCTCCGTGAGCCTTCAATAGATTGCAGCAGTTAAAACAAGCAATGGCATAGCCAATAGGTCTCGCTTTTAGGACCTTATAAGTGTTTAGTTATGCAACTGTTGCATGGCTAAACACTTATAAGGTCCCAAAGGCGAGACCTATTGGTTATGCCAATGCTTGTTAATTTTGAAGGCCCTTTAAGAAAGCTATTCCTTTTCTTTCTGCATCCTTTCACAAGATGGAAGTTCGAGCTCCCATTCTCCCTCCTTGACTACTGCAAACCTCTCTTTCTAGCTCATTCTGAGCATGCCTTAACCAAACTGCAGCACATGCAGAATTCTGCAGTCCGCCATGTTCTTAGTGTTATTCGATGCTCGCATATCTCCCGTCAACTAGAGTCACTCCTCTGGCTGCCTATCTGCAAGAATTATATATCATGAAAGCTCTTTGCCTCTGCCACATGGTTATTCATGCTCAGTTGCACACATGCATGAATTCCTACCTCAAATGCTACGACCCTTCCAGATTTCTTTGCTCAGGTACTGCTCATTTACTAGTGGGTCTCAAGTTTTCTAAATCCAGTGCGAGTGGGTTGGGCTTTTTCCATGGTGGTTGCCAAAGCCTAGAATTATTTTTCCTTCAATCTATGGGGCATATTTACAAGCCCTCAGCACCACCGGAGCGCCATTGTTTTTGATGCTCCATTGTTGCAGCACAATTTTCCATATTTACAAGGCGGCGCTAAACCACTTTGCATGGCTTTACGCCACCTTGTAAATCTGCCCTTGTGCGCCGCAGTCCTCTGCGACAAAGGGGCATACAATGGATGTTGCTGTGTGTGTTCCACCACAACACCCATTGCTTTTTGGCGCTGCCTCAAATTTACAAAGTTGAGGCAGCACCAAAAACGAATGCCTTGGAATACCAGGCATTAGAATGGCACAACGAGGAGAAAATATTAATTTCTCCTAGTTTTTTGCTCTTTCCACGTGTGCTGCATTCTGCAGCACACATAGAAGGTGCCAATCGCCATTATTGAATGTTTATGTGCGGGAAGGTATCCCTTCCTGCACATAAACAATCGTCCCTGCAGCGCAGGCACCCTTGCCACATGGCGGCAGGGTGCCTGCGCTGGCGAGGGGAGCTTTTTTCTGCCAGCACTAGGAGAAACACAGGGTCCTTCAAGACTACCTGAAACAAATGGAACAAGCCTTTGCAACGCAATAGGTCTCGCATTTGCGAGAGTTTAAACTATTGGCATTGTAAATGACAATGCCTTTTAAGTATGTGTTTTAAAAAGCAACACATAAATAAAAGGCATTGTCATTTATAATGGCAATAGCTCAAACTCTCGCAATTGCGAGACCACTTTAATGGTGGCTGCGCCCCTTTCTTTAGACGCTGTTCGCCGTATTCAGCTTACAGCGAGCCGCATCCAGAGAAAGGGGCGTGGCTGCATTAAAATGAAAACACGACATAGGGCGCATTTACAACAAAAAAAATTTGTTTGTGACGTTCACAAACAAATGGTTCTTTTTGTAAAAGCCCCCATGCTGTGCTTTCACTTTAATGGCGGCTGCACCCCTTTCTTTAGACGTGGCTCGCTGTAAGCTGAATACGGCGAGCAGTGTCTAAAGAAAGGGGCGCGGCCATCATTAAAGTGAAAGTACGGTATGGGGCGCTTCCACCCAAAGAAAAAAGTGAAGGTTCCAGAGCGTGGCCTCTATAGTTAAAGCAGACAGTGCTGGCAAATAAAATAAATAAAGAAGCGCGCCCGTTATAGTTAAAGCAGACCGTCCGCCATTACTAATAAAAATATAAAAGCGGGTAGCGTGCTGCGTTGTAGGAAAGCACGTCGTGGGTGGAATAGGGAAAAATCATTAAAGAGCATAGTGGTCACAGACTGTAGATAAAACAGACCGTGTAACAACACAAGTAATAAGTCAAGTCCTCATGGGAGGTTACAAATGCAGACAAGGCGGAACTAAGGAGTGACTACTAAGCCTATTCATGAATCAAAAGCAAAGATTTCGAAAGAACAGTAACAGGAGCCAATTAAAAAGATGGGCGGAAAATGGGCAGAGCTTCAAGTCCATACCTGAATACAGCATGCCTCACAGAGCAGCGCATGCGCTGCCCAGGCTCGACCTAAAAACAGAACCAAGTTGGAGTTACGGGATTGTCCTGTATAGGTGGCACTCATCTTCCATCTTGTGAATTCATTATAACAAACAGTTGAACGGTTACAACTAGATTAGGCACACGTAATATTCACATCCCTTTTTAAAAATAATTCATTCACACTAATGTTTGTAAAGAGTCACACAAAGTGCATGTTCATTTTGCAAACATATTTACTAAAACAATATACACACACACAAGGTGGCTACCATGCCTGAGCCTCTGGACTTCCATTTCAGCAGATGCATCTGTAGTAGTGGCTCTGGTGGCACGTGGGCACCTAAAACTCTGCAAAATCAGCTGCTACTAGCCAGGGCTCAGGTAATAGTGCTACAAGGTTAGGGGTCACACCCTTTCAGGGCTCACCTATGAGATGACACTCAGGCACCAACATTAGCAGTTTGGGGTCACTAGAGATTGGAATACACGTTGAACTGTTGCCAAACCTGAAAAACCACAGGGAATCTAGGGACAAAAGACAAAATAGAGAATTCTGTAGAACTGGATAGTGAACTCTCACCGCCTGCATTGCTCAAAAAAGCTATCACCGCATGAAGGGGTCTCAATTCGGCACAAATTTTCCCCTTTAACTAAGAATGACAGGTGTCTCGGAGAAACAACAGTTGAGTGAAGATGGAAAGGTACACCCAAAGCCCACTCCATCAAAATTGCATTAAGTGAGAGATAAATACTTCACTGGTCTAAGCCAAGCATGATTGACAAGGTCTTGAATCAATGGCTGAAAGAGGATGGTTGAAGAAAGCCAATAACGTAAAAGTAGCAGACCCACAGCCCACGCGAACAGGGTTGTAGCTTCACAGGGGTGTTTGGGCTGTGACACCCCCAAATGAATGCATTCTTTTATTGCTTCTTTTCTTGCTTGTTGGGTTTGGGGTCCCTAATTTAGGTCTGCCATCTCTGTGTCGGGATTTCTCCTTATGAGTGAAGGAAGAAAGAAAACAGTGACCTTTTATGTAAACGGGAGAGATTGAGACAGAGATACCCATCAGGTGGCTGAATTTCGATATGTGAAACCAGATAACCTGGATTAAATAACAGCTTCTCTGTGCAACAAATTGTGTGATCTTAGGCACTTATTTTATTTCACAGAGCCTTTGCCTTCTTTATTATCACTTTTGAGCAGATTTTTAAATACGTGTGTTCAGGATGTGTGCTGAGAAGCACCTCATAAATTGTATGTAATAGGCTATACTGTTGCTCCATCCATAATAAGAATCTAGGCCATGTTTAAGGTTTATTTGACTACAGACTTGCCTCCTAGTTCACTAATGACATTGTCTTTGGGGGTGATCCAGTAATATTTCTAAAAACAATTACTTTTAATATATGTTTGTCTATGTATGTATATAATCTGATGTACTTAGCTGAAACACTTCCACATGTTAAAGAAATACACTTTTTTGAATTTTGAGGAGATTTTGTCCGTTTTTTTTCATTATGTGGTTGCACAATCTACATGACAAATGTTTTCATGGCTCAGCTCCTGCATTGACTCATAGTACCAAGCCAGACCATGGCTCGACTGGCTTAGTACATGGAGCTGTCAGTCACTTGCTAAAATGATTTGTAATAAGCGAGCACTAGAAAAATGGAGGCCTGCGAACATGCATCAATTTCACAACTCTACCACCAAGGCCTCTTTGGTAGAGATGTGGAACTAAGGAGTGACTACTAAGCCTATTCATGAATCAAAAGCAAAGATTTCGAGAGTGGCAGTGAAAATACATTTAAAATAAGTGATTCCATGACAAGGAGTCAAGGCAGGGGCATAGCTTCAGCAGGGTTGTTTGGGGTGTGCCACCCCTCAAATGCAGTCTTGGTTTGGAAGTTGGGTCTGGGGACCCTGACTCAGGTCTGCAATGCCTGCAACGTTTTTTCTCGTTTTTCTCAATTTGCTAAGCGGTTTTAATTTGTTCATTTTTTGGATCAGCATCTTAAATTTTCATAGTGACTGGTTTACCAAAAAAGTAGTAAATCGGCACCCATAGGAGTACTCCTTGATTCGGTGTAAATGCACTAGTTTTGGGAATTCACAAACACTGTTAATAGAAGGCTTCGAAAGGCTCACCCTTCTCAAGTTTCAGGCATACTACAGGCAATTGAACACCCAAAAGGTGATAGAATAAATGCTGTCAAACAGCCTAATCAGTGGCAATTGATTGGGGTAACATTCCAACTCTTTGTTTTTCACCCATTGTGCCGCTCTAGACAGAGGCCCACCTAATGACAATCTTTACGGACCCTGTTCCTCATGGAAACAGTCCATCCCAAACCTTGGTAACATCACCCCTCCACCCTGAAGCCTACAACTTTTTTTGATGGGAAATATGAGATTCACCCCCTCCGATATCGCACTAGGGGGCATATTATCAAGACAGGCGATAAAAGTATTGCTGCTTTAGCGGCAGAAAACTGCAATGGTGCCTTCTAGGCAGCTAAAGTTAGCGCCAGCGCAGGGAGAAACGCAGGGCAGCACCATATTTACTAAAATATGGTGCTGCCCTGCGTTTCTAAAGTGACGAAACGTGTTGTTAGCCTTCTTGGCTTAGTGACACGCTTCGCAACTTTATTGTAAATATGCCCCTATGTGTCTCACAACATCTGCCAAGAGGAAATTCCATTTAACAACTGGAATGACCGAAATTGTGCGCTTGGAATTATGAGGTGACATGGCCTGTGTGAGTATCTTTAAGGCCCTTCACTACAGATGCATGCAGTAGATTTAGAACAAACCCCATGCCCCAGAAGACACAGAGTCACTTATCTCTCATTGCATCATGCAGTACAAGCGGCAGGCCCACCATTTACAGTAACAGCGAATAACTTTAGTACACGGGGTGCAGCTGTGACCTTTCCTATGACCAAAACATTTGCTGACATCACGCTTAGGGAACCTTTGGCGCCAGGTGTCATACTGTCACATCAGGACTAGGATGCATTTTTGCTGGTCGAAGGGGTAGGCAAGAGGCTAAGAATGACCTCATTTACAGTTTGGAGTGAACTAAAAGTGCTCAATTTCTGAAGGAAACTCTCAATCCTCATCTTAGCCCTAATAGAGACACATTTTGATGCCCACTCAAAGGCATGATCAATACCGATTTCCGTTTCTTCACGTCAGACATCCACACACTTGTGTAGATAATCCTTACCCATCTCCCAAACTTCAACTGAGAAACAAATCTTCCTCCTAATCCACTGAATGTGCCCTTAAGTACTTGCTTGACTCCATCCATAGCCCAACATGCAGTCTTCGAATGAAATCACTGTCTCCCGATAATTAAAGAGCAGGCCTCCACCCAACCTTCAGCAGTAAAGGCTGGATGAAATTAGATGAGCCCCTCCCAGAGTCCTCCCACTACCATTCAGCTGAGTTCCGAACCAATGGCCAGCATATCAAGGACTTCCAGCTTTGGCTACCATTTCTGTTGGGACTGAAACACTTTGACACAAGGAGCCACCCTTCAACACCAGAATATCCTTCATTAACTACTTTATTTCGATCACCAGGCCCATAAAAGTACGGCTTAAAACATAAAAATAAAACCTACCTCACAGCAACATACCAACAATGTCATCATAGATCAAATAAGCAATTCATACAATGTGACTGGTCAGCACATATAGAACAATAAAGAATGAAGAGCACAAACAAAAACAACATAAGCAAAGAATTCTGGAACTGAAAACATTTTAAACATTTAAAAAGCAAGTGGGGGAAAGCCCTATTTCTCTACCGGCATTGACTGATTCGAGCTAAAGTGCTGGATTAAAAAATGTGCCTATTTGCAATAGGAAACTGGGCCAGGCACAGTCCAGCTTGTATCATCCAGCCACACACTATTCTGGGGTTCACCGGAGCTCTGCTCTATCCTCTGCTGTTTTGATAAACCTTGTGCACCTCAGTCAAACAGGCAATAGGAATCTGGAAATTGAGAAGACCATCAATATGCTCAGGATATAGAGACTATTCTTAATGTGACCAAATAACTGACAGTGACCAAATTCCTTTACAAGGGGACTAACCACTTAATCCTTTGGGGCGGTACTCAGGGCAAAAGAGAAATATGTGTGCCAATGATCCTGTAACCTCTCTGCATACTGGACATAGGTCATCCCCAATAACATCTCTAGACCATTTACCCCAAAACTGCTTGGTCGAAGAGTCCTATGCCTAAACTGGATATACAGTGTGCGTGTCAAGGAGGGGTGATTTCATCTATAGTTTGTTCATAGCAGGGCAGTGGTTTGACATCAAGGAAGTCCCTTACCAGAGATCCTCTGCTAGAGTGATTTATTTGGTAAGTAACAAATCCCCAGTAGATTTCTTTTAGCCTGATCTTAGCCACTGTAATTGGTCTTCGTGAGAAGCTCAAAAGCCTTGGCGCCCCAATTTTTCAAAAAGCAGGCATATAGAATTCAGCCAGGGAATTGTGAACACACAATTTGTGGACATCAGATTTTTCAGCCCCACTTGGTAGGAGGTTAACTCTGTCGCAGTCCACAGTGGATGCCAATAAACAAGCACTACACTCAATGTTCTGTGGGATATGCCGGTAGGCCAAGTCAAAACAGAGAGCGATCAACAAGGTTCTTGTCGGTAGGCCTGACAATGACCTGAGGAACCTATTCTCTACTGAAGTAAGTAAATGGATGTTGACAGACCCCAAAGTTTGCAACCATATAGGGCCACACTTAGAGCTTTCATATTATACAGTTGTGGGTCTGGTGCCATACTCCTAGATAACGTTTTCCTGTGGATTTTTTATATGGAGGCTGAATAGTGTGTTACTCTAGCAAGTGCTTTATGGAGCTGCATTCCCCAATTTAAGTTTTGCATGAGTCTCACACCCAAATAATCAAAGTGGTGTATCTAGTCGATTGTGTTGCTGCCCACTCTCATTTTCCTCATCGTACCTCTTTGCCTGGCTGAACCAACGACCATAAACCTTGTCTGGGAGCTATTTAGTTCTAACCCCCTCTCAGAACGAAACATGATAACAAGATCTAGAAACTGTTGAAGACCCTGGGGAGACTTGGAAAGCAACAGGGTGTCCTCTGCAAAGAGAAGTGCCAGAGCCCTCCTACCACTCAACTTGTGGAAGTCACAATCATCCTTCTTCAAAAACTCCTTCAGTCCGTTTATATATACGGAAAAAAGGGTGGGAGCCAATACGCACCCTTGCCGGACACCTGGCCGAGTTCACCCCACCTTACCTGCGCAACATTTTGTGCATGATTCTGTATTAAGACATCCTGGAGGTTATCTGAAATGCCCATCTCCTCTAGGAGCTTCCAGAGCTTAGCTCTGGGGACCAAGTCAAAAGCAGAACGCAAATTGACAAAGGAAACATAACGCTTGTCCCAATTAATAAAAACTGTCTTCCAGTAAATGCAAATAAACCAGAAGATCTGGTAAATTGTACTGACTTTGCTTTTAAGAACCTCCTGGAAGTTCAATAAAACCTTTTGATGTTCAATCCACTCCTTAAGATGATCAAGGTTTGTTTGGAAAAGGATTTTCTGGAGAGAATCTAACAGGCTGATAGGCCTCTAGTTTCCCAGGTCACTACGGCCCCTTTGTTTGAATATGAAGATAATCTCCACCAGGTTTCAGGATCTGGGGATCTCCATGCCTGCTAGCATGTGTTAGACAATAATTTGATGTAGGCTCCCCATACTTCCACATTAGCTATAAAGAGATCTTAGGGATCATGTCAAGCCCTGGAGCTTGTGCTGCCAAACAGGAAGAAAGGTAGGCTTGGTTTCATTCAACGCCAGTACCAAAGTAGAGAACGCACTGTTGGGTAAGGAAGCCTACTCAGAAGGCCGCTCTCAACCTATCTCAGCCTGAATACTATTTTCCCTATAAAAATTACTAAAATGACTAATCCACTCCTGTTTGTACCCTTCTCAAAAACTGTAAGAGAATTCCAAAATGTTTTGGTATCCTCAGTTGCCAAAGCCTCTTGTAAGGAGGCCCAGAGGGAGTTTTCCCACTCTCTTTTAGCCCTCACTAGTTCCCTCCTATAGAGTTGTCTACACTTCACAAGTGAGTCTCTGATGCAGTTTTGGCTACATAAAGGAGCTTGGCGTTGGCTTCCCTGCAGAATTTAGTTCACCAGGGTGTCCCTGTAGGGTCTTGCTAGACAGTCTTTCTCCTAGTGGTTAGAAGGCCCCGAATATTGTTAAATAACAGGTTGTGCTCTTCTAAACGTATACCTGATTTTTTTGCCAAAGCAGTATCAGTGAGTTTCACTGTCACCTCTCTAACCAATCCAATGGCTCTCTCCAGTACCTCAGGGCTTCCCTCTACCCACTTCCATCTGATTTGTTTACCATTGTTAGAGTAAGTTATCTCCCTTCATGTCCTGATGGCCAAAATGGACAGACTTACGAACCATACACCCTTTGACGAGTAGGGAGAGCACATTATGGTTGCTGTCCTTACTCTCCAAAACTTCCATATCCCTAATAAATGACTAAAAGCTGGCTTTCACCAAGAAATAGTCAATTCTACTGGAGTGGCCTACTCGGTTAAAAGTAGGCTTACCCCTTCAATCAGATGGCGTCCTGCCATAGGCTGTTCTAAGGTCGGAGTAAAGAGCCAGTGCCATTGCTTGTGCTGCTCGAGACATCCATTTGGCGTAGGGAAGATCAATTTGGGGAATCTGCAATGGGAATCTATCTCAGAGTCAGCTCAGGTACATTCACTAATAAAGGTTCCATCGTAGTATTTAAATCCCTGGCTACAATTTCATAGAAATCCCTTGAAAGATCAGCTAGAAGGGATTTCAACTCCATTAGTGGACCCGTGTCGCCTGACTGGCAAACCACCCGGCTATATACATTAAATATGGACAGGGTCCCATCATGGCGAGAATGTCAGGGTAACTGCCATTATACCTAAAGAATTTGTCTGAATAGGGGTAATTACGCATTGGAGAGTAACCTTGACTCTCCCCCTTATTGATTGAGCTACATTTTTGCAAAAGCACGAGTAGCCGTTTCTGTGAATGGGATCAGTGCTCCAAGTCTCTTGGATGAGACATATATCTTAAGCCTCTGTGAGCTGACACCAATCATCCTCCGATAGCTTACTTCCAATTCCTGCTACATTCCAAGACAAGATTTGGATCTTATCCAGAGCTTCTTCAGTGAGCCTTGCTGCAAGTGGGATAACCTTGCTACTTGATATTGGTGTGCTCCTCCGGAGCCTACACCAGTAGGGGCATTGTCTAGGTCTAACACCCTACTATTACCCCTGCAGCTTCCTTTTTCAATCTCTAGGGGAACCTCCATCTCCCAGTCAGTTGTGACCTGTAGGAGCTGTTGTGTAAGTAAATGAGGTCTTATTTGTAGATGGAGAAATGAGCAAATGGTTTTGCATCATGTAGTTAATTGTAATGTTGGTATTTGCATTGGAAATTTGGCGTGCGTCTATTGCCATAAGACCATCCACCATGATTCTACTGTGGAATGATACTTTAAGAACATCTGCCAGAGGCCCTGCCATGTTTAGCCTCTCAATGCTACTAATGTCACTTCTAATGATAGGGTAGCTGTCTACCCGGAACCAATGAGTTACTTTATTTATAAAGCCCTCAGGTAATTTGGGGACCTGGGTGAGAAAGACAGCATTGTGACTGGCGGGCTGCTGTGATCTCGAGTACATCCCACCAGTCACCCTACCCTCCAGACCTAGGTGGTAACGCATTGGGCATTAGGGGAGGACAAACTAACTTGGGTGAAAATTACTTCATTTCTTCCTTCTGAGCCTCTACCCCTTCACCAGGATAAAACAGTCTCGCTCCCTCCATCTGTTGAGCCTCGTGCTGGCTCCTGGATGGGAATTGTACTACGGGGATAAAATTGCTGAGGGAAGAATGGGAAGAATGGGGTTGGGTGGTGCACACTTCGGCAGGGTGGGCAGGTTGTAAGATTTACCAATGCTGGATGGGGAACTGAGGTCTGGGCAGCCGGTAGCCTTCCTAATCCTCCCACCCACCTGACACTCTGAGACATTACCCCACCTAAACTGCAAAGCCTCCCCGACCCTCGTTTCCAACCCTTTCACCATGCGTTTGACAGCGGACACTTCCTCCTTAAGGCTACTAATTCCAGCAAAAGACTCTCAATAGTTTTAGATGCCCTCTCCTCAGCATCCCCTCCCACCTCCCCAGTCAGATCTTACTTCATCACCAACGAGGGCGGCAAATCGGTTTTGGCATGCCACACCCATAATGGGATGGCCCAGTTTTGAGGCCCTTTCAACAGCCTGCACATGTGACTTCCTATCAATTCTAGGCTGGGATGCTACTGCCATTCGCACTAGTGATTTATCAAAAATGTGCAGAATGCATTTTGTACTAATATCATGAGATGGGGGGAGGGGACAGTGGACTAATACCCATAGTGGTGAGGAATTAATAGTATCAGTATATTCCTCTATCAGCGTGTCAATTCTATTGAGGACACAGTTGGCACCGGGTGACTTCAGTGATTTTTAAGCTCTGCTTGAACATTTGGCCCCTTCCATTGATTTCCTTTTGCCCATATTCTCTTGATTGTACCTGAGTTGGGAGGGCTTGCAAATGTTTCAAATTTTTTTATGCATAGCATACAGATAATTGGGGCGAGCCCACCACCCAGGACAGTCAATAGACGAGTGCCACAACGTCACTGTAGCGAAACACACCCTAAAAAGGGTTAGAAGTGCAACCTGGAACAAAAAACAAAGAGGCAGTTTTAACAGCATCACATAGCATCTAAAACGCCGGGGTGGTAGGCCAGTCCAGCCTCCTCCGGGCTCCAATGGGATTGTCTCTGCAAGCGCGCCTCCTGGCGCATGTTGAGGTAGGGGAAGGAGTCCCCTATGGCCTTAGGTGTCCACTGGTGCCAATGACCCTTTTGCTGGTGATGGATTGCTAAGTGTGCTTTCCAGTACGTCAGCAGATGGCCCCGCCCCCTCCTGGGCTGTCTCTACAAGCGTGCCGCCTGGTGGATGTTGAGGTGGGGAAAGGAGTGCCCTATGGCTTCAGGAGTCCGTGGGGGCCAGTGACCCCTTTGCTGGAGATGGATGTGTCCCTCCAGAACACCAGAATATCAACCCCTTCTTACTCTTCTTAGCATCATGGCTCCTGCTAGTGCCTCTGGAACTCAGGAAAAATGCAGGACAGCAAGAAACACAGAAAATCAAGGCTCAGGCAACACATTTGAAGGCGCCCTCCAAATGCCAGGTCTATTATCAAATATGTTCTCATAATCCACAACAGTGTTGTGGAAAACTTGGCTCTAATGGGGATCTATTTTTTGACCCCTCTTCCTGGCAGGGTCTAGATTGGCAAATACCAAGATAACGAGGAGAGAAAGAGGCGTAGGGTATCCCTCATTTATTGCAACTGTATAACCTGCAAGGAAATTCACAGCCTGGCATACGGCTCATTCTATTGATAGTAATAAAATGTGTCTGCAGCTCAACTTCCTCCTTGATCTACTCCACAGTTCCTGTGGAAGTCTTCGACCTCACTCCACACACCCTCCATATCTTAAAGTATTAGACCATCCTGGATAACCCGAAACAGCCCGAGAGAGCATCCTTCCATCATGTGTACGAAGGGAATCGTAGAAAGCATGAGTAGACCTCTCTTTTTCTGACTGCTGAGTCTTTACAGTCATAGTTTCTGAGCACCGAAAAAGAGTCAACACCTTTGTAAATGGGGCCCCAAGTTCCTTGGTGTCACTACTTGCAAATGTCTCTGAATAAGACAGTCTCAAGTTTCCATCTGAGGACAGATCAACAATTATCTATGTCCTAAAGCCATTCAATGAGTCCATAGGAATTAAAGTTGTTTCTTTCACTAGGACATTAGGACGTACCTCAAAGTCTTCCAGCATTATCAGCCTTCCAAATACTGTATGCTGCCATGCAAAGCCAACTTGACACCTGGCCACCATGAAGCCAAGGATTTTTGGGGCAGATCCTTTCATACCCAGTGCTGATCACTCTAGAGTGCTCTCCCTACACATTTGAGAGTAGAGTAGGCCTTCATAAGAATCATCTGGGTCTTTAGCACTCACTACTTTGGATTCTCCTATTGCGAGAATTGTCAATAACTACTGAAGTCAGTACTAGTAAGCCTGCCTTGCCAATACAATCGGTTTATCGGAGACCTTTCTTCACTGCACATCAGCTAATTCGGCTGGCCGTCAATGGGAGATTTACTTCATCTTTCCACTGCCTTACTACCATAATTGTCTACCCCGTCTCACAAAAGATCTGAAAAGCTCACCTTACTACCTATTGATCACCTTCTTCTTGGTAGCATCATGGATGATTTGCATGACAACATCTACCTTTCTCCATACTTCAGTCGTACACCTGCCATTGACTCGTAATACTACTACTCACTCCCACAAAACTATAATCACAAAAAGTGAAAGATTGACAGTCACGGCCCGTGCAGGTAAGAGCGGTGGGGCTGGGTGGGTGGATTTCGACAGACGAGGGGAAATGTATTTTTTATTTAATTTTCCCTCGTGGTCATCTGTCGAATACCCCCCAACCCGGCCCACCCACCCCACCACTCTTACCTGCACAGTCCATGGCTGAAGATTGGTCAGACCTGCGAATTTGGGGGATGCAACCATACCCTGTGAAGACCGACAGAGAACATCTACGTATCCTGTATATGTGAAAAGAGCATTTAAATCCTCACCCCAAAGCTTTAACTTTTTGTTGGGGTGGCTTTTCTTGGCGGAAGTTGAAGTGTGTGTATGAAACACTTGTCTCTCTTGCAAAAGTGATGTGGTACTACACCTCAGAAGCAGCAAAGCCTGTATGCTGCAAAGGCCCCAATGATTCAATTCCCGGTGGTGGACTATAACTGGTTTATTCATGTCACTGTGCAGAAACAAATGAAAGATAAGCGGGCAGGTTTCGACCACAGATGTCAAGTCTGTCAGTTGTTTTGTACCTCTCTCATACCAAACTAGTCCCATCGCACTTTAGAGCCAGTATAGAACACCTACCTAGACAGCCTGTCCTGTAGGGTGTCAGGTTGTGTTTTTTGATGAATGGGTTTATTGGACTCTCTGTGACTGTTTGTACTTATCTGATCTGGGGGTGACATTTTTCTGGGACCATAGATGAACCCTATTCTGACCCTGAAGTGGATCACAGCCTCAAAAAAAAAATGAAAGAAAAATCTGAATGCATAAATAAGTAAATATATAAATAAATAAATAGGTTTGGGGAATGCAACTGTTGCAGAGTTTCACAACATGTATTCGTTCGCACCCTTTCCCCCAAACACTGACGATGCATTGTTCAGTTCGAAAATAGTTTATTAGTCAATGAAAACCATAAGCATTGGCAGGACCTATATTCACACATCACAGCACTTGTTATTAAAAAAGGAATACACAGGCAATATAAAAGTATAACATCACATTAAAAACCTACCCCTGGTCATGAAACATGGGGGACTCGTGTACTACATGTATCCCCTGGATCCTATTCCTGGCATTGCATTGGGAAAAGTACTCTTTTGCATCAATGGCCTCCAGGAGTAAAAATCTCTCTTATATTTTTGATGGTTATTTAATTTATTTTAAAATCATTGCACAGAGCATACGGTCATCATAAGTGATGCTTACACAGCCTGCACATAAGGAGCTTTTGAGAACATAGCATCAACAATGTCAGTGTTCTCTGTATCATGGACGCTGATGACATGCTGCATCCATAGATAGTGAACTACCCTCCTACTTTAATGTTTTTCTGAAGCAAACATTGCCTTTTATTGTACTGTTACTAGGCAATTATCCTGATAGTGATGAACGCGGCGGTTGGAAAGATATTAAAGTATAAAACATTTACTCTAGCAATACTGAAAGTCAAAGTAAAGAGTTTATGATTAGTTGCTTAACTTATTCACATGTAACTTATTGTATGTACTTTGACTGTAACAGAGAGAATGAAATCCCATAAAGTAATTCATAGTAATAAATTAAAGGCTGTGCCAGGCCCAACCTCGTGACAGATACTGCTTTTACTCAGTTCTTAATTTGAGCTGGTGGTTTAAAGTGCTTGGCACCGGCACTTCATTGTCAACACCTGGGCTTGTGACAGTCTGCCACAAGGTGGCCCTGTCTGGCTCTAATTTAAAGATGACCACAACAACAGTTAATTATTAATTAAATATACATTAAAAACGAGCATTGCCAGGAGCCTAAGTCATTCTCAGTGCTTTGGGGGACTGGAATAGTCCGAATTTTCACACTTGTAGGTGTGTGATGATCAGTAGTTGTATTTTTACTATCACCGGCAGCATGGCAGGGACAATGTGTGGGGTAAGCTGCAGTGGCCTCCTGATGAGAGTCCTGGCACTCATTTTTTTTTACAAATTAAACTCTGCTTTTACCAAACATATGTGATGCTGAGCGAATAAGTCATTTCTTCAAGTAAATTATTTCTACTCACCACTACTTCAATAACATTACTGTCAGCTATATCTTTAGTTCACCTGCTATTACATTGGATGGCATTACTCTGACCTTTGCCCCTGGCGGCAACCTAAAAGGAAAGTAAAAAGTAGTTTATATATTGCCTTCATTTGAATTTAGTTAAATTTATTTAAAGAGTTCAAGAGCAATCCAATTAATCGTTGCTATCATAAGGTCACATATTCGTGTACTGGCCCTGCATCATGATTGGAGAGGCTTCAGGATTTTCTGCATGGCTTCCTCCAAGGGACAGAGACCTCCTGCCTTTAAATTCACTCTACCTGTTGAGCATTGCCTTTCCAGTCTGCTACTTTGTGGAGGGACTTAGAGCACACTGGTCTCTATCATCGCTGGTGCACATTTTAGCAAGAAAGCCTAAATATCAATATATTTACTTAAAAAACCATAGGTTTCAGGCACGTTATAGTTAGGAATTAGCATTTAAAAAACCTTAGAAATTCACAGAAAAAAACATAGGTTTCAGGGGTGTTATAGTTAGCTGGACATTTCACTCGTACAAAACCATTGAAATTCCCCTGTTATAGTTAGTTCAGCTAACTATAACTTGCGCCCCCGCAATGCACTGCTGATGATGATGTCACATATTACATCACTCATGACATGGTCAGTGACATCACTGATGACATCACTGATGACGTCATCAGCAGTGCATTGTGGGGGTGCAAGTTATAGTTAGCTGAACTAACTATAACAGGGGAATTTCAATGATTTTGTACGAGTGAAATGGGCAGCTAACTATAACACCCCTGAAACCTATGATTTTTCTGTGAATATATATATATATATATATATATATATATATATATATATATATATTCACAGAAAAAACCATAGGTTTCAGGGGTGTTATAGTTAGCTGCCCATTTCACTCGTACAAAACCATAGAAATTCCTCCGTTATAGTTAGTTCTGCTAACTATAACTCACGCGCCCGCAATGCACTGCTGATGATGTCACATATTGCATCATTCATGACATGGTCAGTGACATCACTGATGACATCACTGATGACATCTCAAATGACATCACTGATGACATCACTGATGACATCATCCACTGAATGTGGTTTAGTTTGAAATTTAAATATGTATTATATATATACCAATCTGTATTGAAGATTGAGTGGATATATAACTGTCTGGATGGAGGATTTAGTAGCTGTCTGACTGTCTTTTTAAGTGAGTAATTAAAAGTGTCTCACTTAATACATGGAACCCTCCCCCTTTTTTTTCCAATCTGTCAACCAACTTTATTTACATGCACAGCTAGCTTATTTCGCTTTTTTTAACATATTGTGATTTTATCAGCAAATGTTTTTAAGTATTTAATAGCGTTGTGTATATATATTCATTTATATTTATATATTTATTCATATTGCACTTTATTCATTGCTAGTATCTTTATGTGTGCTTACCTATTATTGCTGCTAGTAGTAACTTTTCAGTTGCCATGCATTTGCACTTTGATCTTGTGTCGTCATATCCACGTACCTTTCCCTTTAAATGTCGTGATTTGATTACGCAATTCGTCATGTGATCAAGACCCGATTGGGGGTTGAAACGCGTAATGGCGGATTTGCTTGGCTTGGAATAAATTGGAAATTGCACAGACTTTGGTGGTCCGCTTTCGTCCTTTGGTCCTTGAATGACTGGTGTTGGTGGCGAATTTCATTCATCTACAGTACCGAGTTGCTTCAGCGGTACAAGCGGGACCCCTCCCCTGACAGGGCGCAGCAGCAGGAAGCAGTCGGTCCCGGTTTTCCGGAACTAATTACTGAAAACTCCAGCGAGGAGCAAGCTGCGGAAGCCCCTGACTACTGGATACGAATCCTACCCAGTTTGTGGAAGCCAGTGTATCTCGTGTCGGCTGACCAGGTGGAACACTAGGCACCCAGTTAAGGTAGGAGACAACAGATAAGTCAGTGGGGGAGTGTGCACGGCGCTATGTCCGGATATTGATCCATGAGGCCAGCGACCGTTTCCATTTAAATTCTGCCACATCTTTTAAGCAACGATGTCTGCCGACGTTTTGCGTAATCGTGAGGAAGCAGCCACTGCGATGTTCAATGACTCCCCGGCTGGGGGGACAACCGCTGCTGTACATACAGGCACCATGCCAATGGGAAGTCCTACTGCCAGAGACTTGTATAAAAGACTTGAAAAACTGATGCGCTCGGAACAATCCAAGTGGTGGGAGCACAAATCATTATCCCGCTACTTGGAGGTTGGTCGAGTACCGAGGGGCCTAAGAATTACCATAGCACCAAGCTATGAGAATCCAGACCCGACCATGCTTACTGAATGGGCTGAAACGAATCTAGAATCTTCCCGTCGGCTCATGGTAATTTTGGTAAAATATGCCGAGAGTGATCGCGCTAAGTTGCAAGTTCAAGTTGAAGAACTTGAAGTGGAAATCGGCAAATTAGAGTAAACGGAGCAAACTATAAAAATGAGAGAAGATATGGTGGCCCGTTTAAATAAAGATGAGAACGTTATTAAGAGGCGCAAAACTTTCAAATTTGAAAGGGACAAGGCAGATTATGAGAATGGACAGGTGTTTACATTCGCTCGCAAGTACGATGCAGTTAAAGCAAGAGTAAACAGACCGTCCTCCAGTAACATCAATACAACTGCCATTGTATCTACATCAGTCTCTGATCTCAGCTCAGCAGCCGAAAGTGAACCGGAAGGTGATTCCGCAACGACCAATACCCTGGGGTTTACCAAACTGTCCTTGGCACAGGAGGTAGTTTGCCTCTGTCAGGACAGAAGAGAAACGCTAAGACCAAGGGGAACATTTGGCAGCGCAACCAAAAACTCAATTTCAAACGAAGTGAGAGAAGGAAATGCCGCAAAAGAAAACAAAGAAACCGGCAAAAAACCATCGAGGGGCAGATGGAATCGGTTTCAGAATCGCAAACAGGGTCAGGGTCCTACAATGAAGCAGTAGTTAATCTTACAAATATTCTTTTATCTCCTGCGGAAACGAGAATTTTGGGACTTGGCCTTTCATACAGTCCACCTTGTAATTTTAATTACGTAGATGTTCGGATGGACACGTTCAAATTTGTGAGAAAATTGAAACTCAACAAATTTCATTTATTACGTCCAAAAAAGAAAACAGCGGGGACTACAGAGGCAATCATCGGTAGCCCAATACTGCTGACAGCTGGTGATTATAATCTATTACAGGATGCTTGGTCTCTTCAAAATGAACAAGAACAAGAGATATCAACTACAAACCAAGATCCGGTGTTTAATAGAGGGACCTGCACCACACCTTTCAAAGCCAAATCTGTTTTCCAGCCGGTTATGATACATGACAATCTAGATACTTACCATGAACTAGTTGTAAAAGATCTGAAGAAACTGTGTTCCGCAACCAATCAAACGCGCCAAAGCATAGACAAGCAAAACTTATGCTATAAACAATTAATAAAGAAACTACAGTCCGACAACAACATCATTGTGAGACAAGCAGATAAGGGCGGAAATGTAGTCCTATGGCCCAGGGACCTCTATATGGAGGAGGCGACACAGCAACTATCTGATTTGGCATGTTATAAAAAAAGTAACATATACAATGTGAGAACAACTTGGAATGAACATTACCAAAGACTATTGGCTTGGAAAAGCGCAGGCCTGTTAACCAACGAGGAGTATAAATTTCTAAGGAATGATCATCCAGTTATCCCAACCCTTTACTTGATACCAAAACTCCATAAATGTAACACCAAACCACCTGGAAGGCCCATCATTTCTGCTATTGGGAGTTTAATGGAAAATACGTCTAAATATATAGACTTTTTCTTACAAGACTGGGTTAAGGGATTAGCATCCTATGTTCAGGACACTTCAGATTTCTTGCGAAAAATTGAGCAAATAACATGGGGTCCGGGGATGCTTTTAATCACGTTGGATGTATCATCATTATACACATCTATTAGACACCTTGATGGTCTAAAAGCTGTGGAACACTACTTGAACCTACGACCATTAAACTGTTCCCTGCACAACAGAATGCTAGCTACTATGATACAGGGATGCCTGGAACAAAACTTCTTTTTATTTAACAGTCAAATTTACCAGCAAATAAGAGGCGTGGCGATGGGGGCCTGCTTCTCCCCCAGTTATGCCTGTTTGCATATGGGACTGTGGGAGGAGCAGGTTCTCTGGGGTGTGAACAAGGAAATTATGGAGAATCATGCCATCATATATCTACGATATATAGATGACCTATTCTTGATTTGGAGTGGTACAGAATTGGAGGCATCTGACTTTGTAGAGTCTTTAAATATCAATTGCTTCAATCTCCAATTCACATCAACCATCAGCGCCATGTCGGTTTGCTTTTTGGATGTGGAGATTTATATTGATGGAGGACGGTTGGCTACCAAATTATTTAGGAAGCCGACAGCAGGCAATACAATCTTGCATGCGTCTAGTCACCATCCACATCATTTAATACGCAGCATCCCTTATGGGGAGATGCTGCGTATTAGGCGAATCTGCAGCACAGATTCTGACTGTGATGTTGCACAGGAAGCTTGCAGGCAAAGATTTTTGTCCAGGGGCTATGCTAAGACAGTAATTGATGCGGCCATTAATAAAGTCAGAAATTTGTCTAGGAAAGAGGCACTTACTCTAAAAGTCAATAAGGTTGTAAGAGAGCCAACAGAACCATTATTGCAACCAAGAATTATTCTGACTTTCAATGTACAACATCAAAAATTAAGAAAAATCTTCTATAGAAACTGGAACCTGATACAAGGTGATCCTGTCATAGGCAAATTAGTTCCAACTAAGCCTCTGTTGACCTTCAGAAAGGCACCATCAATGAGCAATGCTCTAGTGAGCAACAGTCCTGAAGTTATAGCCTCCAATACTTGGCTATCACAATGCAAGGGTTTTAGAAAATGCTCCAATTGCAAAGCTTGTCAGTTTGGATGCAACAAAACCCAATATAGTAGCCCATTCAGACAAAATCCTATTGCAATAAAGAGGCTAACCTGCAAAACAGAATTTGCAATTTATGTGCTGGAGTGTCCTTGTGGGCTCAAATATATTGGAAGTACCAAACTTCCGGCCCACAAGCGGATACTCCAGCACATAAGAGCAATCAAATGCAAAGACCAGGCATACCCTGTCGCCAGACACTTCGAACAACATCACAATAGCAATCCCTTATATCTCCAATATTATGTAATTGATACCATCTTACCACTAAAACGTGGGGGGAATCGAGAAGCTAAACTACGCTTGCTGGAAACCCGTTATATATTGGAACTTGACACTAAACAACCTTCGGGATTGAATGCTAGCGAAGATTTTTATACATGTCTCTGAGGATTTTAATTGGCATGACACTGTAATTTAGAATGTGGGCTCACAATTTTTAATTACATGTACAGCAATGACCAAAAACATCTATGATTAACCATACACACAATGATGGAAAAATCTTTGGCATGAAACGTCGCAATTATAAGACTGATTCTCTTTTAAATACTTTTTGAAAGATTGTTTGTTAAACAATTCTTGTTTTGCACATTATTATTTATATATTTGCATTTATTCAAATTTGACTTGAGGGATTGGATGCATTGTGAAATTATATGACACACACCTATTGAAAAAGCCCACTTGGGCATTATTACTATGTCTTGCAGCATTATAAACAGCAAAAATGTATTACACGCATAAACAGTTGGTTGAGACGAATCAAGACACAACAAAATGTTCTTACAAAATTAGTAAGCGAGCAATTTCAACTATATTGAAAACCATTTGGCAATATTTTAATAGATTCCTATTGCTTATGTTTTGTCTTTTAGTCAAGAATTTATAAGGAACCCTCCCTTTTTTTTCCAATCTGTCAACCAACTTTATTTACATGCACAGCTAGCTTTTTTCGCTTTTTTTAACATATTGTGATTTTATCAGCAAATGTTTTTAAGTATTTAATAGCGTTGTGTATATATATTCATTTATATTTATATATTTATTCATATTGCACTTTATTCATTGCTAGTATCTTTATGTGTGCTTACCTATTATTGCTGCTAGTAGTAACTTTTCAGTTGCCATGCATTTGCACTTTGATCTTGTGTCGTCATATCCACGTACCTTTCCCTTTAAATGTCGTGATTTGATTACGCAATTCGTCATGTGATCAAGACCCGATTGGGGGTTGAAACGCGTAATGGCGGATTTGCTTGGCTTGGAATAAATTGGAAATTGCACAGACTTTGGTGGTCCGCTTTCGTCCTTTGGTCCTTGAATGACTGGTGTTGGTGGCGAATTTCATTCATATATATATATATATATATATATATATATATATATATATATATATATATATATATATATATATATATATATATATTCACAGAAAAAACCATAGGTTTCAGGGGTGTTATAGTTAGCTGCCCATTTCACTCGTACAAAACCATAGAAATTCCTCCGTTATAGTTAGTTCTGCTAACTATAACTCACGCGCCCGCAATGCACTGCTGATGATGTCACATATTGCATCATTCATGACATGGTCAGTGACATCACTGATGACATCACTGATGACATCTCAAATGACATCACTGATGACATCACTGATGACATCATCCACTGAATGTGGTTTAGTTTGAAATTTAAATATGTATTATATATATACCAATCTGTATTGAAGATTGAGTGGATATATAACTGTCTGGATGGAGGATTTAGTAGCTGTCTGACTGTCTTTTTAAGTGAGTAATTAAAAGTGTCTCACTTAATACATGGATTAGTAACTAAACTATGTGAATGTGTGCAGCACTGTCTCTGTTGTTGTATAACATGCTGCCTCAGTTGGTCACTAACTACATGAGTGTGTATATTAGTTATTGATTAGTTGGGTGAGTATTTGTATGGGACACTGAGTTTGTGTGTGGTTGGATGGGGTGTGTGTAACTCTATGCATAGATGTGTGAATGGTTGATTGACTAGGTGTATGGGTTTAAGAGTGCATGTGAAAACAGTTGTTTGGGTGACTGAGTGTATTTATTTGTGTGTTGGTGAGCGAATATATGTTTTAGTTGTACATCTTCAACAAAGTAAAAAAATAAAAGGCATTGTATGTGAGAGTTGGTGTATATAAATAAGTTTGTGTAAGAGTCAGTGATTGTGAGAGTAAATATATGAATGAGTGTATAATTGTAATGGTGCTTTTTTAACATATTAACGATGAGTTACTATGTGTTTGAATAAATGAGGTGTCGTTGGATAATTGTGTAAGTGAGTAAATTTAAGTGCGATACATTTTTTTCATGAGTGAGTAGGATGACTGCATAACCGACTAAGATGACTGCTGATGTGTCAATGTCTATATATGTGTATAAGTGCATTTGATAGTGTTCTATTAATTAATGACTGCATGTATAGATGATTCTGTTGTTGAATGGGTAGTTGTGTGTGTAGACTTAGGAATCAGTGAGTGGGTATGTAGTAACTGGTATTGGTGTGTCAATGGTTTCAAATATGGTACTCTGTATTATACAGTGAGTGATGAAAGGTTATACTAGTGTATGATGTGGTGTATCGGATTGTCAAGTGGATGATGTCATCAGTGATGTCATTTGAGATGTCATCAGTGATGTCATCAGTGATGTCACTGACCATGTCATGAATGATGCAATATGTGACATCAGCAGCAGTGCATTGCGGGCGCGTGAGTTATAGTTAGCAGAACTAACTATAACGGAGGAATTTCTATGGTTTTGTACGAGTGAAATGGGCAGCTAACTATAACACCCCTGAAACCTATGGTTTTTTCTGTGAATTTCTAAGGTTTTTTAAATGCTAATTTCTAACTATACCGTCTCGGAAACCTATGTTTTTTCAGTGAATTTCAAAGGTTTTTTAAATGCTAACTTTTAAGTGTGATAGTAGTTATATCTATTTTTTGTACTGATTTTCTACAGTTTTTTAACTGTTTATTTATAAATATTTTATTCATTAAATAACATTATATATTTTTCTGAAAATTGCAAAAAACATTTTTTAATTAAAACTGAAATATTGATTAATTTTCTTGTTTTCAATTTTTATTTTAATATATTTATATCATTTTCTTTAAAAAAAAAAATCAATTTTTTTTCGCAGTCGCGCACTCAAAGTGTACACATCACGGTGGGTGCGCGCATTCTAGCCGCCATTTTAGAAAAGTCATGAAGGATCCGTGTAAGGTGTGCGACGGCTGCATGTTTTTCAGTTACATCATATACATTTAATATCACGTGATATGCGCGATTGGTATGCGACCAGTCTGCGACTCCTGCTCCCGCGCATTCGCGACACATGCGCATTACGGTACGAGATGTTTGCACGCTTGCGGGTCCCGCGTGACATCATATACGTGCTGGGGCGCGCTGGGTGCGCGACTCCCGCAAAAAAAATTTATGTTCCAAAATGATATGTATGTGTCTTTAATATATATATTAAGGCAAGATATTATGTAAGATATTCATCAAAAAAATATATTTGTACTTATAAGAAACTTATATTATTTTTAAATATATTTTCGCGAAGTCGGGTGCGTGCGTCGTGAGTGCAGAAAACCAGGTCAGCAGAGCTGCTATAGAGCCAGAGAACCGGGTCAGCAGAGCTGCTCTAGAGCCTAAGAACTAGGTCAGCAGAGCTGCTCTAGAGTCAGAGAACCAGGTCAGCAGAGCTGCTGTAGAGCCAGAGAAACCAGGTCAGCAGAGCTGCTTTAGAGGGAGAGAACCAGGTCAGCAGAGCTGCTTTAGAGCCAGAGAACCAGGCCAGCAGAGCTGCTTTAGAGCCAGAGAACCAGGTTAGCAGAGCTGCTTTAGAGCCAGAGAACCAGGTCAGCAGAGCTACTCTAGAGCCAGAGAACCAAATCAGCAGAGCTGCTTTAGAGCCATAGAACCAGGTCAGCAGAGCTGCTTTAGAGCCAGAGAACCAGGTCAGTAGAGCTGGTCTAGAGCCTAAGAACCAGGTCGACAGAGCTGCTCTAGAGCCAGAGAACCAGGTCAGCAGAGCTGCTGCAGAGCCAGAGAAACCAGGTCAGTAGAGCTGCTTTAGAGGGAGAGAACCAGGTCAGCAGAGCTTCTATAGAGCCAGTGAACCATGTCAGCAGAACTGCTTCAGAGCCATAGAACTGGGTCAACGGAGCTGCTTTAGAGCCAGAGAACCAGGTCTGCAGAGCTGTTGTAGAGCCAGAGAACTAGATCAGCAGAGCTGCTCTGTAGCATAAGAACTAGGTCAGGAGAGCTGCTCTAGAGCCAGAGAACCAGGTCAGCAGACCTGCTGTAGAGCCAGAGAAACCAGGTCAGCAGAGCTGCTTTAGAGAGCGAGAACCAGGTCAGCAGAGCTGCTTTAGAGCCAGAGAACCAGGTCAGCAGAGCTGCTCTAGCTGACACTGACTGACTGACACTGACTGACTGACACTGACTGATTGACACTGACTGACACTGATTGACACTGACTGACTGACACTGATTGACTGACACTGACTGACACTGATTGACTGACACTGACAGACTGACTGACACTGACTGACTGACATTGACTGGGATGTATGACGTTACAACGCATGCTGTTACAACGCATGCTGTTACAACGAAACTTTTACAACGCGAGTGCATTGACAACGCAGGACATTACAACGCAAGTCTTTCCATCGACTTGCACTAGATGGCGTGCTAACATTAAAAAAGTGTAATTTACTATTCCAACTCCAGTCCACGTAACAGTAGGGAAGGTGTTGGGATAGTAAACTACACTATTTTTAATGTTAGCACGCCATCTAGTGCAAGTCGATGTAAAGACTTGCGTTGTAATGTCCTGCGTTGTCAATGCACTCGCGTTGTGACAGTTTCGTTGTAATGGTAGTGCGTTGTAAAAGTTGCGTTGTAAAGGTTGTTCACCCATTGACTGACATTGACTGACACTGACTGACTACTCTCTACTACTCTACTACTGACTCTCTACTACTCTACTACTCTCTCTCTACTACTCACTCTCTACTACTCACTCTCTACTACTCTACTACTCTCTACTACGCACTCTCTACTACTCACTCTCAACTACTCACTCTCTACTACTCTACTACTCACTCTCTACTACTCACTCGCTACTACTCTCTACTACTCACTCTCTACTACTCACGCTCTACTACTCACGCTCTACTACTCTCTACTACTCACTCTCTACTACTCTCTACTGTTCACTCTCTACTACTCACTCTCTACTACTCACTCTACTACTTTCTACTACTCTCTACCACTCACTCTCTACTACTCTACTACTCACTCTCTACTACTCTCTACTACTCTCTCTCTACTACTCACTCTCTACTATTCACTCTCTACTACTCACTCTCTACTACTCTCTACTACTCACTCTACTACTCTCTGCTGCTCTCTAGCACTCACTCTCTACTACTCTACTACTCTCTCTCTACTACTCACGCTCTACTACTCTCTCTCTACTACTCTCTACTACTCTCTACTACTCACTCTCTACTACTCACTCTCTACTACTCACTCTCTACTACTCTTTCTCTACTACTCACTCTCTACTACTCACTCTCTACTACTCGCTCTCTACTACTCACTCTCCACTACTCACTCTCTACTACTCGCTCTCTACTACTCTCTACTACTCACTCTCTACTACTCACTCTCTAATACTCACTCTCTACTACTCTCTCTACTACTCACTCTCTACTACTCACTCTCTACTACTCTACTACTCGCTCTACTACTCACTCTACTATTCTCTACTACTCACTCTACTACTCTCTCCTACTCTCTACCACTCACTCTCTACTACTCTACTACTCACTCTCTACTACTCTCTCTACTACTCACTCTCTACAACTCACTCTACTACTCTATACTACTCACTCTGTACTACTCTCTACTACTCACTCTGTACTACTCACTCTGTACTACTCACTCTCTACTACTCTCTACTGCTCACTCTCCACTACTGATTCTCTACTACTCGCTCTCAACTACTCTCTACTACTCACTCTACTACTCGCTCTCTACTACTCTACTACTCTCTCTACTTCTCACTCTCTACTACTCTCTCTACTACTCACTCTCTACTACTCACTCTCTACTACACACTCTCTACTACTTGCTCTCTGCTACTCGCTGTCTACTACTCTCTAGTACTCACTGTAATACTCACTCTCTACTACTCACTCTCTACTACTCCACTACTCTCTACTACTCACTCTCTACTACTCACGCTCTACTACTCTACTACTCTCTACTACTCTCTCTCTACTACTCACTCTCTATTACTCACTCTCTACTACTCTCTCTACCACTCTCTACTACTCACTCTCTACTACTCTCTACTACTCACTCTCTACTACTCTCTCTCTACTACTCTCTACTACTCACTCTACTAATCACTCTCTACTACTCTCTACTACTCACTCTCTACTACTCTCTACTACTTTCTACTACTCACTCTACTACTCACTCTCTACTACTCTCAACTACTCACTCTCTAATACTCACTCTCTACTACTCACTCTCTACTACTCACTCTACTACTCTCTACTACTCACTCGCTGATACTTTCTCTACTACTCTCTACTACTCTCTACTACTCACTCTCTACTCTCTATTACTCTCTCTCTACTCTCTACCTCTCTACCTCTCTCTACTACTCTCTACCTCTCTACCTCTACCTCTCTACCTCTACACCTCTACCTATACACCTCTACCTCTCTGTACATGCACACATATGCACATATATGTATGAATATATATGCATATGCATTTATATATATGTATGTGTATATATATATATATATATATATATATATATATAAACATATAAATATAATCTGCATATCTATATAAATATAAATCCATGCAAACATATACATATACATATATGCATACATATGCATAGTATGTATATGAAAGTTTGAAAAACTCTAATACAAGCAAAGCTAAAAAGCCACCTAATTACAAACAAAATTGCTTTAACTTAAACGAGGGCGAGACCTATTGCATTTTCAATGCTTGTTTACTTTGATTCCATCAAGAAGGCATTCAGATGTGTCACACATTTTCCATAAATTCTGAATGGTAGCACTCTAGTTGCTCATTAGATCACTGTAGTAAAGCTACTGCTCACCAGCGAAGTCTGCTGCTGGTATTGAAAGTGCATGTTTCAGTCTGCATGGCAGAATTTTTTAATGAAATAGAAGAGGATTTGAGAAGTCACTCAAAATGTGCCCTAATTTTTTCTTTTTTCCTCACTAATCATAATTTCTATGGCAAAATGAACCTCCTCATTGTGTTCCTTTTAAATGAAACTACTCACTCTCTACTACTCACTCGCTACTACTTTCTACTACTCACTCTCTACTACTCACTTTCTACTACTCACTCTCTACTACTCACTCTCTACTACTCGCTACTACTCTATACCACTCACTCTCTACTACTCTACTACTCACTCTCTACTACTCACTACTACTCTCTCTACTACTCCCTCTCTACTACTCACTCTACTATTCTCTACTACTCACTCTCTACTACTCACTCTCTACTACTCTACTACTCTCTACTACTCTCTGCTACTCACTCTCTACTACTCACTCTCAACTACTCACTCTACTACTCTCTCTACTACTCACTCTCTACTACTCTCCACTACTCACTCTACTACTCTCTACCACTCACTCTCTACTACTCTCTCTCTCTACTACTCACTCTCTACTACTCACTCTACTACTCTCTACTACTCTCTCTGCTACTCACTCTCTACTACTCTCTACTACTCACTCTCTACTACTCACTCTCTACTACTCACTCTCTACTACTCTCTACTACTCTCTCTACTACTCACTCTCTACTACTCTCTACTACTCTCTCTACTACTCACTCTCTACTACTCTCTACTACTCTCTCTCTACTACACACTCTCTACTACTTGCTCTCTACTACTCACTCTACTACTCACTCTACTACTCACTCTCTACTACTCCCTACTACTCACTCTAATACTCACTCTCTACTACTCTCTACTACTCACTCTCTACTACTCTCTACTAATCACTCTCTACTACTCACTCTGTACTACTCTCTACTACTCACTCTCTACTACTCTCTACTACTCACTCTCTACTACTCTCTCTCTACTACTCATTCTCTACTACTCACTCTCTACTACTCTCTCCCTACTACTCTATACTACTCTCTACTACTCACTCTCTACTACTCTCTATTACTCACTCTCTATTACTCTCCCTACTACTCTCTACTACTCGCTCTACTACTCATTCTCCACTACTCACTCTCTACTACTCTCTACTACTCACTCTCTAATACTCACTCTCTACTACTCACTACTACTCACTCTCTACTACTCCCTCTACTACTCCCTCTACTACTCACTCTTTACTACTCTCTACTACTCTCTACTTCTCACTCTCTACTACTCTCTACTACTCACTCTCTACTACTCACTCTACTACTCTCTCCTACTCACTCTCTGCTACTCTCTCTACTACTCTCTACTACTCTCTCTCTACTCTCTAGTACTCATCCTCTACTCTCTACCTCTCTACCTTTCTCTACCTCTCTCTCTACTACTCTCTACCTCTCTGCCTCTACCTCTCTACCTCTACGTCTTTACCTCTACACCTCTACCTCTCTACCTCTCTCTACCTCTCTCTACACGCACACATATGCACATATATGCATATGCATTTATATATATGTATGTGTATATATATATATATATACATACATATATAAACATATATATAATCTGCATATCTATATAAATACAAATATAAATGCATGCATACATATACATATATGCATGTTTTGTACATGAAATTTTGAAAAACACTAATAAAAGCAAAGCTAAAAAGCCACCTAATTACAAACAGAATTGCTTTAACTTAAACAAGGGCGAGACCTATTGCATTTTCAATGCTTGTTTACTTTGGTTCCATCAAGAAGGCATTCAGATGCGACACATTTGCCATAAATTCTGAATGGTAGCACTCTAGTTCCTCATTAGATCACTGTAGCAAAGCTACTGCTCACCAGGGAAGTCTGCTGGTGGTATTCAAAGTGCATGTTTCAGTCTGCATGTCAGAACTTTTTAATGAAATAGAAGAGGATTTGAGAAGTCAAAATGTGCCCTAAGGTTTCTTTCTGCAGCACTAATCATAATTTCTATGGCAAAATGAACCCCCTCATTTTGTTCCTTTGCAAATTAAATGTTTTAAATGTTACCACTTTATTCCAATCAAGATGGCTTCAGGTGTGCCATACCTTTGTCATAAGTAAGACTGTTAGCGCTCTAGTTGTTCTTTAAAACACTCTGGGATTTCTGTAATTGGGCTATACTTGGGCTACATCTCGGTGATATTTGTGCTACATTTGGGCTCTTTTGTCTCTGGTGGCCATCTTGGGAGACTTGTTATGAAGTTTCCTAATTTCCTCATTTACTTTAGTCTCCTCAGTAGGCATACTGTCAGTTTTTTACTTTGATTCAATGAAGAAGGCATTCAGATGTGTCACACATTTGCCATAAATTCAGAATGTTAGCACTCTAGTTGCTCATTAGATCACTGTAGTAAAACTACTGCTCACCAGGGAAGTCTGCTGCTGGTATTGAAAGTGCATGTTTCAGTCTGCATGTCAGAAATCTTTAATGAAATAGAAGAGGATTTGAGAAGTCACTCAAAATGTGCCCTAATTTTTCTTTCTGCAGCACTAATCATACATTCTATGGCAAAATGAACCCTCTCATTTTGTTCCTTTTTAAATTAAATGTTTTAAATGTTACCACTTTATTCCAATCAAGATGGCTTCAGGTGTGCCATACCTTTGTCATAAGTAAGACTGTTAGCGCTCTAGCTGTTCTTTGGAACACTCTGGGAAGCTGCAGTAGAACACAAAGGAATCAACTGACAGTCTCTGCCCTTGTTGGATGTACATGTTTTACTGAGAATGTCAGACTTCATTCTCACATGACTGAGAAAGATAATGTGAATTTACAGAAAATATGCTCTCAGTTTAGCTTATAGATCACCTTCCAAACCTCTGTGGGAAAAGCATGTGAAAATAGTTTTCTCTCAAAGATGATTCATGATATCCCAGCAGAAGGCTTTTTCACATGGTAAAATCACCTTAGAACATACCACAATTCCTAAAATGAGTATGGTACCATCAACAAATGATTTATAATGTAACTAAAGTCTTAAAACCTTCTATTAACTGCAATGCTTTTTAATGAGGTGCTATTATGTATATTGGTCCCAAGATGGCTGCCAACACTTCTTGGATGAAGTGCCAATCAGATCTCACAATGAGATGTGTGGTTAGGCTCCGCCCAGATATGTATATGATTTTAGTTTTGATTTTCTCAGGAACTACTGAACGGATTTACACCATATATGCAAAAGGCACATGCCTGACCTGAGGACTACCTCTTTGCCAAATGTCAAGTAATTCTGTTCAGCCGTTCGGGCTGTACCTTGACTAAAGGTCCTATGGGAAAATGCATGGGGAAAATGTGTTTAGGGACCCCCCTTTTTTCTCAGCCCCCGCTTGACGAATCCCCCCGAGACTTTCAGGGACGGAGCGGAGCGGAGCGCCCCACCTATTTTGAAAATTTCGCGAGGATTCGTCAATCGGCGCCAAAGTTATTCCAAATAGAATGTTGCGGATTTCCTATGGAAACACGATCCTAACTATAACTATCTACTGGCGACTGCCAGTAGATAATATCCATCCTCCAAAGTTGCCCCAGAGCTAAAGGACGCCACTCCTGCGGAAGAGAGCTCAACAGAACTTTTTATTTAAAAAAAACAGCACCTCCTTTCACAATTAATTGAACAGTCCCTGACGCATGCCTGTATCGTTATTAACTATTGCTCTAAGATGTTGCAAAATTCTGACATGCACCTGCAGCTTAGTACTTCCCACATATTGTAACCCGCTGGTACATGTCAGAACATAGACAGCATATTCTGTCCTGCAATTGTAGTTGCCTTTAATAGTGATCTCGTTATCTTGAAAGGGAGTGCTATATTTGGATTTATTTTCCCCAAATTTGCACGCCCTGCAGGTTGAACATTTAAAAAATCCTTGTCTGGATTGTAGCCAAGTTTTTTTCTTTTTCAGATTGGACTCTGGATTACTCCTGACTATTTGGGCTCTCATGGATATTCCTTTTCTGAAAGTTATAGTTGGATCCTTAGTTAGTGTAGGCGCTTATACTGCGTCTGTGCATATTATTGGCCAATTCAGTTTGACGATTGATCGTATTTTTCTCTCCTGTCGGTTACAGGTAGTGATCAATCTGGGTGTACTGTTCTCAGATATTTTCTCGCGATTCTTTTGGGTGTCGGGGTTCAGCAATGAATTTCTTGGTCTAGCAGATGTTTTAGCTATTGCTTCTGTAAGAATGGCCTCACTATAGCCCCTGTTTCTGAACCTAGTTGCTGAATCCTTTATGCACACATCCAATTCTTCCTGGGTACTGCATATTCTTTTTAGGCGAAGAAATTCCCCATGGGGGATACTTTTAATAAGGTGATGTGGATGTGCACTGTTTGCATGAAGTGTGGAATTCCCTGCCAACTTTTTCCTGTGTAAAGTGGTTGCTATAACCCCATCCTTGATGTATACTTTTACATCTAAAAAATCCACACTTTCTTTGTCAATATGAGATGTAAATTTGAGATTGAAATCATTGGTATTCATAAAATTAACAAAAGTGGTTGCACTGTCCATATCGCCCTGCCATACAATGAACACATCATCGATATATCTGAAATAATGTTTCACGTGTTTATCATACATGTCTGAGTGGGCAGCCCCGAGAGCCCGCTCCTCCCACCAACCAACCATCAAGCAGGCATAGCTGGGAGAGAAGCAAGCTCCCATCGCTACCCCCCTCAGCTGCCTGTACACCTCATTGCCATACATGAAAAAATTATTGTTCAAACACCATAGGATCAAGTCAACCAAGATTTTGTTGTGATTATGGTATTCAAGTGGTCTGGTCTCCAAGAAATTTTGGATAGCCTCTATTCCCAAACAATGTTCGATACATGTGTATAAGGACTCTATGTCCAGGGTCATCAATAACATGTCATTTGTCCATGTAATGGTGCTTAGTTTGTTTAAAAAGTCTCCCGTGTCCTTAACATATGTAGGCAATGCTTTAACCATAGGTTGCAAAAAGAAATCTACATATTGAGATACATGTTCCCCCATGCTGTTAATGGCAGAGATTATTGGACGTCCTGGAATGGGGTTTATGTTCTTATGAGTCTTTGGGATAAAATATATTGATGGAATTTTGGGATATTCAACCCATAGATATTTGAATTCATCCATCGATATCAATCCATCTCTCTTGTATTGATGTAGTTTCTTTGATAAAGTTTCTTTTGCTGCGGAGTGCGCGTAGTGTGCGCGTACGGTAGAAACGGAAAAATTCCGCGAACTGCGTAACGTGGGCGCACGGTGCGTGAAGCGCACCGTGCGCGTACGGTACGCGCACGGTGAAAAACCTTAAAAAATAAATAAATAAATACAGAACTTAGCATTTAAAAAACCGTACAAATTCACTGAAAAAACCATAGGTTTCACATACGTTATAGTTAGGAATTAGCATTTAAAAAACCTTGCAAATTCACTTAAAAAAACATAGGTTTCACACATGTTATAGTTAGCTGGACATTTCACTCGTGAAAAACCATTGAAATTCCCCCGTTATAGTTAGTGCAGGCAACTATAACTCACGCGACCGCAATCCTCTGCTGATGACGTCAGATATTACATCACTGATGACATATGTGTCTTTCTGAAAAAAAAATATTTGTAATATATGTATAGCTAAAGACATGGGTAAATAGGTGTCTAAATACAGTGATGTAATATCTGACGTCATCAGCAGAGGATTGCGGTCGCGTGAGTTATAGTTGCCTGCACTAACTATAACGGGGGAATTTCAATGGTTTTTCACGAGTGAAATGTCCAGCTAACAATAACATGTGTGAAACCTATGGTTTTTTAAGTGAATATATATATATATATATATATATATATATATATATATATATATATATATTAATATTACCTATTGGCGTTCACCAGTAGGTAGTTGTAGATAGGACCATGTTTCCATAGGACAAGCGTTTTTTGACTTGCCTATATTTTTGGCACCATTTGACAAATCTTTCCAAAAGTTTCGCCAAAACACTGCACCAGTGATTCTTGCTGTGCAAGCAAAGTTTTGGGTGATCCATCAAGTAGGGGGTCAAGAAAAAGGGGGGTCAAATACAGTTTGTTTCCCTTGTAAAATCCCATAGGGATTTTGAACACAACTACAGCTCGAACCGCTGGATGGAATGGCACCAAATTTGGCAGATAGGTAGTTCTTGGTCCAGAAAGAGGACTTTTTGTTGGTGCAAATGTGTTCAGTAGTTTTTGAGTTATTGAAAGAAATCAAAATGGGGATATCTGGGGCAGCGAACCCTTCACAAACCCTCCAGATCTCATGCTGAGTTCTGATTGGCTACCAACACTTCAACCAGGAAGTGTTGGTAGCCATCTTGGGACTTGGCTTCAGCCGAGTTCCAGAAAAAACATTTGAAAAAAAGAAAAGGGGGTAGGGTAGGAGTACCCTGACCACTTAGCTCTGGTTGTGGTGTCCAAGAGGCAACACACCAGGGCAAAAAAGCTTTTTTTTTTAAATTTTCGGCGAAATTCCCAGAGGAGCCACAAAAGAAAGTGCAGTCATTGGAAAACGGCCCTGTGTAGATATAAAAAAATGTAAGGAGAGGGGCGCACAGGTCCCCCTCATACAGCATTTTTATCCCCTAGGGACCACCACATACCCCGGGCTAAATTAATCATAATGGGGGGGCTCATAGACCTTCCTGGCCCCAGGATCACTACCTCCCGTGGGCCAAATAAACATTTTAACATTTTTAAACTGGGAGGGGGCCCATCATGTTCCCTGGGCTGTCCCAGGAACTACAAAGGAGGGGGGGAAGTGTGGGACCCCTCCTGAAGTCATGCCTGGCTATGGGGACTGCCAACCCCAAGGGCCTGCTCCTGCTACATCCAGGAAACATAGCTGTTTTTGTGACTTGGCAGGAGCTTTATCAACTCCCGCAAAGTCAAAGCGACCACAAACTCCGCTCTTAGCAAGCAGGAGCTCTGAAACTGCTCCTGCTTGCTGAGAGAGGAGTTTTTGTCCATTTCCCTGCACCCTGTTAAGCTGGCAGGGAACCTGACAAAAGGATTGCTCTCACAGACAAGGAGATGCATGTTTAACAGCTCCCTGTCTGTGAGAGCAATGCTGTCTCTGGCAGCCGGCAGGGACTGTGGGGTCCTTGAGGCTGCCCCTGGTCCCCACCCACAATCAAGAGGCCAGGCCCAGGGAGATGGTGTCCAAGATTAGCCCAGGTAGTGGGGGAGAATGGGTCCCCTCCTCTATTTTAAAATTGATACCTTTTAAGACCAAGCCCTGGGGAAGGGTGTCTCTGGGGCCAAAACAGCCGTGGTAGGTGGTCCACATGGCCCCCCTCCCCCATGTGTTTATGGCTGGGCCCTGGGGAATGGGGTTCGAGGCTGAGATCGGCCTGGGGTAGGGGGCTGTGTGGCCTCCCTCCCCCATTAAATAAGGATATATTTTAATGCCTTCCCCGGGGGATGGGTGGTCACACGGCCCCCCTCCCTCATTGTATTATTGTGGGCTCCAGGGGATGGGGACCCTGGAGGCAACATCATCCCGGGGAGGGGGGCCGCTCGGCCACCCCTTCCACATTGTATTAGGGTGGAGCCCGGGGAATGGGATCCCTGGGCCGAAATCGGGCTAGGGAGGGGGGCCGCGCAGCCCCCTCCCTCATTGAAATTACAGCATCCCCCATTATAGACAGGGGCATAGCTTAGTCAGTAATATTGGAGGGTGTGAGCTTCAGATTTGCTGATAATCATATAATATTAAACTACATTATGGGACTGACAGGGCACAACAAGGGGCTTAAGGGAAAGGAATGGTGGTTGACACGAGTACTAAGTGAGAGAAACACAATCTTTAGTAGCATAATCAACATTTTTAGGACTTTCGAAACAGAGATGTGAAAGAGTATGTGTGTTCATACAAAAAACCTAATTGAAACCTGACAGAAAGCACCTGTACCCACTCACAGAAGCACTCAGGTATTCATCCACCCTCTCATAGACCCACTCAGAGACTGATGCACTCACTCACAGACCCACTTAGGAACTCATGCACTTACAACCCACTCAGACTCTCACGCACCCACTCATAGACCCAATTAGACACTCACTCACATACCCACTCAGAGACACATGCACCCACTCACAGAGCCTTTCAGAGACTCATGCACCCACTCACAGACCCACTCAGAGGCTCACATACTCACTCACACACAGACCAACAAAGAGACTGATGCACTCACTCACAGACCCACTTAGGAACTCATGCACTCACAAACCCACTCAGACTCTCACGCACCCACTCATAGACCAATTAGGCACCCACTCAGAGACCTACTCTGAGACTCATGCACTCACACTCACTCACTGAGAGACTCGTGCAATCAGTCACAGGCCCACTGAGAGACTCACGCACCCACTCACAGACCTTCTCAGACACTCTCACATGTACTGACAGACCCAGTCAGAGACTCACACACCCACTCACAGAGTTACTGAGACACTCAGGCACTCACTCGCACACTTACAGTCAAAGTTTAGTGGATATAGTTAGGAAATAAAATGTAAAAAAACTTTCATTCACTCAAAAAACCAAAGGTTACAGGGGCATTATAGTTGGGAAACAACATTTTAAAAAACTTAGAAATTCACTAAAGAAACAAAGGGTACAGAGACATTATAGTTAGGAAATATAATTTAAAGAATGTAGAAATTCACAGAAAAAAACAAAGGTTACAGGGTCATCTCAAATGACATCACCCACAGACGCACTCATACACCCACCCACATCCTTATACAGCCTCTCATGCACCAACTCACAGACCCACACAACCACTCACAAACCCATTCACAGACCCAAACAAGTACTAACACAAGCACTCACTCATCCGTAGAGTCCCTCACATACCCCCTCACTCACGCACATAGCCTTTCACATAGCTACTCACTCACCCATACAGCTACTCATACAACCAGTCACTTACCAATACAGTCACTCCCTCAGCCACACACTCACCCATACAGCTACTCACACACCCACATATTCACCCACACAGCCTCTCCACATAGCCACTCACTAATCCATAGAAGCACTCACACACTCACTCACACACCCACACAACCACTTACATACCCATTCACATGCCCATATAAGCACTCACACATCCACTCACTCACCATATATCCATTCACACATACACTTACAGCCACTCACACACCAACTCACTTAACCAAACACCCACCGAAACAGCCACTCACTAACCCATACAGCCACTTACACAGCCAGTCACTCATTCAAACAGCCATTCAGACATCTACTCACTCATTCATACAGTCACTTACACACCCACTCTCCTGCCCAGACAGCCACCTACTCATGCATAAAGCCACTGACACACCCACTCACTCACCAGTACAGTCACTCACACAGCCACTCATTCACCCACACAGCTACTCACACACCTACTTATATACCCATACAGCCACTGACACATCCACTCACACACCCCTTCAGGCACTCAGACATCCACTCACACACAGATGCACACAGTCACTCACATAATATGTTACATTAACTGGATTTATAAAGCATGTTACTACCTGGAGGCGTCTAAGTGCTGTACCGTATCGGCTACGAGTGTCAAGACTAGGACTGTCATAAGATTTACCAAGACCTAAATAACCGCTGGGCATATTATCAAGAAACGGCATTAAAATTATCGGACGCTTTAGCGGCAGAAAGCTGCCGCTAAAGCGGCGATAATGGGCGATAATGGGCTTGATAATATGCCTTTGAGAATTCCAATAGAAGCCCATGTTCTGGTGTCAACATGCCGTGCTTGATAATATGCACCCATGTCTTTACAGCCTTCCTAAAAGTAAGGATACCGGATGCTTTTTTTATACTGAGAGGAAGTGTATTCCATACTTTGGCTGCTTCAAGCACCATGCTTTTTCCGCCCCATTGTAGTTGTTTGAATCTAGGCTGTATCAATAGGTTTGCAGTGGCTGAGCGAAGCTTTCTAATAGGGACATACTGTTTAAACTTTGAATCAGAAAGTCAGGACCAAGATTATGGACTGCCTTATAGGTTATACACAAAACCTTAAAGTTGATTCTTTGTTCAACAGGAAGCCAATGCAGTTTTAAAAAATCTTGTGATACTGAACAGAATTTGGGAATTTTCAACAAAAGTCTAACCGCAGCGTTTTGCAAGACCTGAAGTTTATTTATGCTATACTTATGGGTGGTCAAAAGCAGACTGTTGCAATAATCTAATTTGTTGCAATAATCTAATCTTAATATATGTTAGAAATACTATCACTCATTAGTAGTACAGAAAGTATACTATTTTAACTTTTGTAGTACCTTGGTATATATGTTTAACATTCAGAAAGTTTCATAAAACACTCACTAGATGATATCATCAGTGATGTCACCAGTAATGTCATCAGTGATGTCACTGACCATGTCATGAGTGATGTAATATGTGAGATCATAAGCAGTGCATTGTGGGGGCTGACTATAACTGCTGAATTTCACTGGTTTTGTACAAGTGAAATCTGAGCCTAACTGCAACGTTCCTATGGCCAGGCCCTGCAACCAATCCCTCACAGACAGCCAACCCCAAGCCGCACACTCCTTCACCTGTGCGTGGTGTGGGCTTGTCTGTGGGCCAGGCCCTGTGCTCAACACCCCCTTACACATGGCTTGTGTACAGCAGGGGGTTAGGTATGGGGCCTTACGCCCAAACTCCTACAGGCGCACATGGATGAATACCAGTGGTGTTAGTTTAAGTAAGGCAGAGATACTGACTTTGTCAGAGGGTCAGAACCCCAAAAAATGCAAAAAGTGGGCCTTTTGGCTTCATGAAGGGGTCAGAATATCAAGATATATAAAGCACATGTATAGTCTTTGACAGAAAATGACCACAAATTATAATGAAATGTATATTTTATTAATTCATACAGTTCAATGTTTAATATAAGTAAATGTCATTAAAAAAATTGTAATTAGGTTTAATAAGTAATCTACATGTCTACAGGTTACAAAATGCAGCCATTGAACCAACCACAAGGAGTCTCTGCACTCCAGCTGAAGAGCATAAAGCTCCAGTGAGTAGTGCTTACAAAAATAGGGTTCGCTCTTGACTTACTGTTTTTTTTTAAAATGTTGCTGGCGGGCTGCTGTACATCCTACAAACCCCCAAAACATTAATAAAATGGCTGGTGGCGCCCCACACCTCTATGGACCTCACCAATCTGCAACTGCAAAAAAAGTGTAAACAGCCCTTGCTGGGCTCACAGGACATTAGCAGGGAGCTCCTTCAAGGAACAGTAAATAATGAATGAGAGGCTCTGGCTGCTTATTTATTATTCACTTTAAAAATATTTTAGTGGGTGTTTTGGTGTACACCCAGGACCCTCACAATCTTCATTTTGTATGGGGATCACAGGTGAGGCCCCAGGCCCCATGGCCAAAACAGGCACCAATAGTGTGTATGTGCAGGAGTGAACAATCCTTTTCATAAGTGGATTCCCCGGTGTCCACCGAGGTCATCCACAGCTCAAATGTTACTCGGTTTGGTGAGAGCCGGACCCTTTTCCAAACCCACAGTGCCGCTACCGTTGAGGGCCATGGGAGGAGCCCCAAGGCCCCCATGGCCTCCTCCCTAGCTAGCACTATACTGGGTGCTGACAGGAGACAGCACCTTTCTTCACTCTCGGGAGCAGCATTTTTTAACTGCTCCCACTAACCGGGAACAAGGTTCTGTTTCCTGCCCAGCAGTGTGCAAGGATTGGGCCCCCAGGCCGTTATCAGCTTGGGGAGCGGGCTGAGCCCCCCCTTTGCAAACGTTTACTGGCCCCAGGGGATGGGGTCCCCGGGGCTAAAATCATCTCAGAGAGAGGGGCCCCACGCAGGCCCCACTTCCCAAATAACAAAAGCTATTTTGCCCCTAGGCCCTGGCCCAACTTAAGGGGATTTTTTTTTAAAACAAGTGTGTACGCTATTTTGTTCTACCACGCAATCTCACTGGAGCACCTCAGGATCATAGCAAAAAACATGTATTTTTCCTCCTTATTTCTGTCCAGGAGGGGGTATTCCTACCCCTCTTCCTCATGTTATTTTTTAAAATACATTTTCAGGACAAGGGACTAAGTCACGGTCGTGGATAAGGCTATTAGGTCAAAACTCAACACCTGTTTTTTGCACCTCTGCACTTAAAAGAAACAATAAAATATTCAAGCGGGAAGCTGCAATCTCTTACCTGAGGAAGTGGGAGGAGTGAGTGATATATACATAACATATATACATATATTCATATGTCTCCACACAGAGTTCTCCTTGTAGATTGCTGACAGAGCGGCACTTCACAGAATCATCTGGACACAGATTGGTGATGCAAGGAAATTACAATTTATTGAGTGAACACCAATATTCACCAAAAGTGCAAAGCAAAAAATTAAAAAAGTAATATGGCTGATGTGTTCCAGCTACACACCTTCAACTGGGTATCACAAACAATTACAATGGACATCATTTTATTGTCTTGTCCTTTCTCAGTTAAATTAGAACTACAACCTCATACCACAGTTTCAGCTAAAGTCGTCATCCATTTTCTTAATTTGTGAACCCATTCGCCAAGCACAACACCTATTTCATATGTACAACTTTTCAAGTCAATGTATTTCTCCATTTACGATATTAATGGTTGCACACATATTTATGCTCTCAATTCTTTCTATTTTAACCCACGTCCTTTCTCAAAAGTATGTGCCAATTTGGCAATCGTGTTCAGCCACTGATACCAATACCTCACACACTTCTATTATTTCTTAAGGAACCTTAAAGCAACCCTGTCCCACTACGTCATGATGTACATATACACATATATATATATATGTTATATACATATACATATATATATATATATGTTTTATATATATATATATATATATAGATTCACTTAGAAAACCATAGGTTTCACACATGTTATAGTTGGGCGGACTTACTTCAGATAACTATAACTCGCGCGCCCTCAATACTGTGCTCATGACGTCACATATTACATCACTCATGACATGGTCAGTGGCATCGCTCTTGACATCACTGATGACATCATCCTTGTGATAGAGTGGCGGTCGCGCGAGTTATAGTTATCTGAAGTAACTATAACGCGGGAATTTCATTGGTTTTTTACGAGTGAAATATCCACCTAACTATAACATGTGTGAAACCTATGGTTTTTTAAGTGAATTTGCAAGGTTTTTAAATGCTAATTCCTAACTATAACGTGTGTGAAACCTATGGTTTTTTCAGTGAATTTGTACGGTTTTTTAAATGCTAAGTTATGTATGTATTATAATTTTTTTAATATATTTATTTTTCAATAAACTACTTTTTAATTTTTTTTGTTTTTGTTATGGTTTTTCACCGTGCGCGCACCTCCGTGATTAAAAAAAAAAAAAAATTCTGCCTTCGGGGTCCTTCAGGGACCCCCTGACCAAGGCTAGGGGGTCAGGAACTCTCTACCCTGCCCCCTTTTCACGTTCGCCACCTTCCTTTTCCACTCTCGCACTGAAAACAAACAAAATGGCAGCCGTCACTTCCTGATTTTGACCGATTCGAACGTTGACTGACATGTAACAACCAATCAGAATTACGCTCGCGCACGTTAGGGTGCGCGCACGGTGCGCGCACGGTGCGCGGCTATAGATATGTATGTGCTTTTAAATGCAATTTTCTCAGCAACTACTGAACAGATTGACTCCATATATGCAAAAGGCACTTCCCTGATCTGAGGACTACCTCTCTGCCAAATTTCAAGTAATTCTGTTCAGCCGTTCGGGCTGTACCTTCGACTAAAGGTCCTATGGAAAAATGCATGGGGAAAACGCGTTTTGGGACCCCCCTTTTTTCTCGGCCCCCGCTTGACGAATCACCCCGAGACTTTCAGGGTAGGAGCTGAGCGGAGCGCCCCATTAGTTTTGAAAATTTTGCGAAGATTCGTCAACCGGCGCCAAAGTTATTCAAAATAGAATTTTGAGATTTCCTATGGAAACACGGTCCTAACTATAACTATCTACTGGTGGCCGCCAGTAGATTATATATATATATATATATATATATATATATATATATATATATATATTCACTGAAAAAAAACGAGAGATTTCAGGGACGTTAAAGTTAGTAATTAGCATTTAAAAAATGTTAGACATTCACTGAAAAAAACACAGGTTTCAGGGATGTTATTGTTGGTCTGACATTTCACTCATACAAAACCAGAGAAATTCGGCCGTTATAGTTAGTAGAGCTAACTATAACTCGCGCCTGATGAAGTCACATGTTACATCACTCATGACTTGGTCAGTGACATCACTGATGACATCACCGATGGTTTGTTCACTGAATTTCAAAGGTTTTTTAAATGCTAATTTCTAACAATAACGTCCCTGAAACCTATGTTTTTCTGTGAATTTCAAAGGTTTTTTAAATGCTAATTACTAATTATAATGTCCCTGAAACCAATGCTCTTTTCATTTAATTTCTAGGGTTTTTTTAAATGCTAATTTATAACTATAACGTAGTAGCCACGTTTGCAGAGTGGTGCAGAAAGGGGGCTGGGCCTCCAACCAGCGCTTCCACTGCGTAGGACTTACAGGCGGTACCAGGAGGGCTTCTTGGCCCCCAAAGTCCCTCAGGAGTAAAGTGCACTTCATCCCCCAACCCCTGGTGTGCCAGGAGGCGCATTTGCAGAGTGGTGGAGTAAGGAGGGTGTGGCCTCCAAAGACCTTTTAGTAATACTACTGTGTGGGACTTATTGGAGGTAAGAGGAGGGGTAGTTGGCCCCCAAAGACAACTTTGGGGGCTAACTACCCCTCCTATTACCTCCAGTAAGTCCCACACAGCAGCATTGGTAAGTTCTCAAAGCAGGCCACACCCCCTTTGCCTACCAGTCTGCAAACGTGCTCCATGGTGCGCTCTTGGATGGGGATTAAAGTTCCCTTTGCTGCTGGGGGTTGTTAGGGGCTGACTAGCCTACCTGACACCTCCAGTAAGCCTCAGATAGTGGGATTGCTGAGACGTGGACACAAGCTACACCCCCTTTCTCCACCACTCTGCAAATGCACCTCCTGGTGCGCTCTTGGTTGGGGAATGAAGTCCCCTTGCCTCCTGAGGGTCCCTGGGGCCAACTAGCCCTCTTGTTATCTCTAGTAAGCCCCACACAGCTGGATTGCTGAGAGTGATCTGAGACCGCACCCCCTTTTTTCACCACTCTGTAAACACACCTCCTGGCACACCTCCTGGCACACTGCTGCTCGGGGGATGAAGTCCACTTTAGTCCTGAGGTCCTCAGGACACAAGAGCACCTCATCGCCCCACCAGCAATGCGCCAAGAGGTGCGTTTGTAGAGTGGTGTAAAAAGGGGTGAGGCCTCAGACTACCTCGCAGCAATCCCACTGTGTGGGGCTTACTGGAGGTACCCGGTGGGCTAGTTGGCCCCTAAGGACCCTAAAGATTCTAGGTGCCGTAATTCCCCAACCCACAATGCGCTAGAAGGCGCTTTTGCAGAGTGGTGCAGGGAGGGGTGGGGCCTCTGGCGAAATGCCAGCTTCTGTTTTCTTTTTTTATTGTTAGAAAGGGGGCTGTGTGGCCCCCTTCTCTTAATATTTTGTGGGCCCTGGGGACCCCATCCCCCTTGGCCTGAGACATTTTATTTATTTTTTAAATAAAAGAAACGGGAAGGGGTCCACACGACCCTCCTCCGATGCCTATTTTGGCCCTGGGGACCCCATCCCCCAGGGCATTGCCACATATATAAAAACTAAATCCTTTAAAAGGAGGGGGCTGTGCGGACCCTCTCCTGAGGCCATTAATGGCCCGGGTACCCAATCCCCAGGGCATTGCCTCTTAAAATTTCATTTATATTTTTTTTTATTACTGGAGGGGGCCCACGTGGCCCCCCTTCCCTGGGCCACTTTTGTCCCCGGGGACCACATCCCTCGGGGTCTGCCCAGCATTCTTTTACAAAAAAATGTGGCCCTGGGACATGGCCTTACTGTTGGGGACTGCAGAGGAGCCCTAATGCCCCCGCGGTCCCTGCCGGCTCCACACCTCCTGCGGGAGCCGGCATTGCTTTTGGTCAAAGCAAACATGCAGCTCCCTTTGCCCAAAAGCAAATCTGCTTCACTTTCCATGAAGCAAAGCAGTGTTTGCTATGACAGGGCGTTTGCCATGATGAGGACCACCCCCTCCCAAAAGATTTAAAACCCCAGGGTGGTGGTAGTCTCCGGGGGGCAATGGAACCCCATATTACAATAAAGTGTGCCCCGGAGAGGTGGTGGTCCCCATGGCAGTGTAGGGGGGCTCGAGCCCCCCCACATTTTTTAAGCTAGCCCCAGCGAGGTGGCGGTCCATGGGCAGCGGGGGTGAGGCCCCCCTGCATTTAAACATTAAAGCCCCGGGGAGGAAGCCGTCCCCGGGGCGCGAGGCCCCCCACCTATTATTTTGCAATTCCCCAGGGAGGTTAAAGAAAAGCCCCGGGTCTACATGGTCTGCGTGGCCTTGCTTATTAAAAGGAAGCGTGGGGAACCGCTCTTTGTTTTTATAAAAGAATTTCAGCGAGATTCACCTAGGGTATGCAAATGCCGCTGATTTCTACGGGGGTCCCTGTTGCACCCACTGAGCAGGCCTAGGGGGTCAGGGTGTTTCTACCCTGCCCCCTTGTCTTAAATTTTAACCTTTTTTTTTGTGACTCGGTTCAACTGAGTCACAAGATGACTGCCAACACTTTTTGGTTTGAAGTGTTGGCAGCCAATCAGAATCAGGCTCGTGCTCAGGAGGGTTCGCAGCAGCCAGATAGCGATCACTTTTTATTTTTTAATTTCTCAGGAACTATTGAACAGATTTACACCATTTAAAGCAAAGAGTGCACTCTGAACCAAGAGCTACCTCTCTGTCAAATTTGGTGTAATTCCATTCAGCAGTTCGGGCTGTAGCTGCGACAAAAGTTTCCTATGGAAATTAAAATGGAGAAAACGCGTGTTGGGACCCCCCTTTTTTCCTGCTTGATGAGTCACCCGAAACTTTCAAAACAGGAGCTGATTGGAGCGCTCCATTAGTTTTGAAAATTTCGTGAAGATTCGTCAAATGGCGCCAAATATATTGACAAATCAAAAAATGCTTTTCCTATTGAAACTAGCTCCTAACTATAACTAACTACTGGTGACCTCAGGACACAAGTGGACTTCATACCCCGAGCAGCAGTGCGCCAGGAGCTGCGTTTGCAGAGTGGTGTAAAAAGGGGGCGTGGCCTCGGACTACTCTCAGCAATCCAGCTGTTTGGGCCTTACTGGCGGTACCTGGTGGGCTAGTTGGCCCCCAGGGACCTTCAGGAATGAAGGGGGCTTAATACCCCTACTTAGAATGTGCCAGGAGGCGGGTTTGCAGAGTGGTGGAGAAAGGGGGTGTGGCCTGTGTCCACCTCGCAGCAATCCTAACGTGTGGGGCTTACTGGAGGTAAGAGGTAGGCTAGTTGCCCCCAAGGACTACCAGCAGTGAAGGGGACTTCAAACCCCATCCAAGAGCACACCAAGGAGCACATTTGCAGAGTGGTGGGCAAAGGGGGCGTGGCCTGCTATGAGAAATTACCAATCGTTTTGTGTGAGACTTATTGGAGGTAATAGGAGGGGTAGTTGGCCCCAAGGTTGTCCTTGGGGGCCAACTACTTCTCCTGTTACCTCCAGTAAGTCCCACACAGTGGGATTGCCAAGACATCTTTGGAGGCCACACCCTTCTTTCTCCACCACTCTGCAAATGTGTCTCCTAGCAGACTACGGGATGGGGATGAAGTCCACTTTACTCCTGAGGGACTTTGGGGGCCAAGAAGCCCTCCTGATATCTCCTGTAAGTCCTATGCAGTGGAATTCCTGAGCGCTGGTTGGAGGTTCGGCACCCTTTCTCCAGAACTCTGCAAACAGGTCTACTAGTTAAAGAAGTGCTTGCAATGCAATAGGTTTCGCATTTACGAGAGTTAGAGCTATTGGCGTTGTAAATGTAAAGGTTTTTAACTAATGTTCTGAAGAGTGGACTGGATATACGTTGTGTGTAGTGGAATTATGTGGTAAGTTGTGCAGTGAAATTATATGGATAGAAAGTATGTGGTATTTAGTGTGTAGGAATAATGTAGAGTGGGATTATGTGTTATGGAGAGTAATTATGTGGTATGGTAGTCTTTGTTGTGGCGTGGTATCCTCAGGTTTATCTTCCTCGTTTCCATAGAAGCTCACCTATGAACTCAGTGAGACAAAAAAAGAAGGACTCACTGAGGAGCACTTGTGGACCTAGTCAGAGGTATGAGCAGGGCCACTAGAATTATGCGACTGTTTGGCTGCACCGACTTTCGCACTATTATACATTAGCCACATAATCCATCATCTGCTCCCTAATCTGCAGATTTGAACAAAAAAAGCCTTGTTTCTAGCTCAAATGTTACCAAAAATGCAGCGACAAGTGTTACATCATGCTGGAAGGCCCTTTGCAAACCTAGAAGTTATTGCTATATGTGGGTGTTAAATTGGTACTAAATGTGTGCCAGCCACTCTTGCTTCCTTCTGCGCCTCTCTTGCCTCTTTCTGCATTTCTGTTGCTTCTTCCTGCACATTTCTTTCTTTTTCTGCACTTCTCTTGTCTCTTTCTGCAAATTTCTTCTACTTTCTGCACCTCTCTTGACTCTTCCTGCACCTCTGTTGCCTCTTTCTGCACATCACTTGCTTCTTTCCGTACCCCTCTTGCCTCTTTCTGCACCCTTCTTCCTTCTTTCTGAACCCTTCTTGTCTCTTTCAGCACCTCTGTTGCTTCTTTCTGCACTTCTCTTCATTCTTTCTCCACCCCTCTTGCTTCTTTCCTTACCCCTCTTGCCTCTTTGTGCACCTCTCCTACCTCTTTATGCACCCCTTTTGCCTCTTTCTGCACCTCCGACGGTTCTTTGTGATGTGCTCTTGCTTCTTTCTGCACCTCTTTTGCAAAGTTCTGTCTCACTCTTGCCTCTTTCTGCACCCATTTTCCCACTTTCTGTACCTTTCCTGCCTGTTTCTGCACCTCTCTTGCCTCTTTCTGCACCTCTGTTGCTTCTTTCTGCCCTTCTCTTGCCTCTTCCGGCACCTCTGCTCCTTTTTTTCTTTACTTCTCTTGCCTCTTTCTGCACCTCTGACTTAGATATAGTTTTAGTTCCCCTGCCCGATTATGTACTAGGACCTTACAGGGGAGGCCATGGCAATCACAGGGGTAGCCCAACCCATAGTGTACCCTAGTGTATGTAGGTGTTTTCACTGTATTCTACACGTCTTTCAGCATAGCACTGGCTCCGGGCCTGGTTAATCAGAGTCAGTTACCACCAGTACCAGTCAGCAAAAAGTTGGGTGCACAGGATGACTTTGCAACAAGGCCTCTTTCTGCACCTCTGTTGGTTCTTTCTGCATATCTCTTGCTTCTTTTTGCACCTTTCTTTGTCTTTCTGGAATTCTATCGCCTCTTTCTGCATTTCTCTTGCTTCTTTCTGCGCCTTTCTTCCTCTTTCTACACATGTCCTACCTATGTAGGCATAGTTAGAAATTAGCATATAAAAAACCTTTGAAATTCACTGAAAAAACCATAGGTTTCAGGGATGTTATAGTTAGAAATTAGCATTTAAAAAACCTTTGAAATTCACTGAAAAAACCATAGGTTTCAGGGACGTTATAGTTAGAAATTAGCATTTGAAAAACCATAGAAATTCACTGAAAAAAATAAAGGTTTCCGGGACTTTATATATAGTTGGCCATTTCACTCGTACAAAACCAGAGAAATTCGGCCATTATAATTAGTTGAGCTAACTATAACTCGCGCACCCACAAAGCACTGCTGATGACATCACATATTACATTATTCATGACATGGTCAGTGACATCACTGATGATGTCACTGATGACATCCCAAATGACATCACTGATGACATCACAGATGACATCATCCATGTGAAACTCTGATGCACCTCCTCACACCCTAATATAACTTTTGATACACTCACTCTAAAATACAGACTACCATTTTCAAAACCATAGACACACCAATACCAGTTACTACATACCCACTCACTGATTCCTAGGTCTACACACACATCCACCCATTCACCCATACAGTCAGTCATACATGCAGTCACTCATCAATACAGCACTATCATATGCACTCATACACCTATACAGACACTCACACACCGCCACTCACCCATAGTTACTCACACAGCGAGTGATTCACCCAAAGAATCAATCACACTGCCTTTAACTCACCTATGCAGTTATACACACACCACCTCACTTATTCATACAGATAGTAACATATCCTTACTCTCGTCTACAATCACTCACAGAAACACACACTCACCGATATAGCCACTCTCACACTCACTCACTCAGTCACTTATATACTCTAGCACTCACATATACTGCATTTCACATATACAGTTACTCACCCATATACCACTAAGACATCCATACACTCACCGAAAAAGCCATGCACACACTCACTCAACCATACCGTCCCTCACAGATACAATCATGAACGCATACACCCAGGGATTCACCCACTCATACATCCATGCAGGGCATCACACAGCCCCTCACCAACCCACACAGATACTCAGGCACCCATACAGGTACTCAAAAAACTAATCAATAACCCATATAGACACTAATATACCTACTCACCAACCCATGCAGGCACTTGCACAGCAACTGACAGACTGATACACACGTTTATCCAGATTATTCACTCACACATACATTATCTAAGACACGTTTAATCACTCACTTATCGAAACCAAAGGGGATGATGGACGGAGCGTTTGAGCAAATCAAACACTCACCCACAGTCAACTGATCTGGTTTTAATCCATCATCATTCTTTAGCTCACTCCACCACCCCAGTTCAGACATGGCCATATGCAAATCAGTGTGACCCTGTGCCTCATGGGAACAGGCCAGCCCGAACTGCCAAGCCATGTCTTCCCTGGACCGGAAACAAGCATTCTGGGACCGGTTTCGGGTTCATAACCCTCATCAGCCAGGCTATCTTGAATCCAGTGGCAAAGTGAGCAAGGGACCCACGTCTGGGCATACCCTGCCAACTAACTTATACATTCAGTCACGCACCCAAAATCAGCAGTACATTGCGGAGGCGCGAGTTATAGTTAGCTCAACTAACTATAACAGCCGAATTTCTCTGGTTTTGTACGAATTAAATGTCCAACTAACTATAACATCCCTGAAACCTATGGTTTTTTCGGTGAATATATATATATATATATATATATATATATATATATATATATATTCACTTAAAAGACCATAGGTTTCACACATGTTATAGTTAGCTGGACATTTCCCTCGTAAAAAAACAATTAAATTCCCCCGTTATAGTTAGTGCAGGCAACTATAACTCACGCGACCGCAATCCTCTGCTGATGACGTCAGATATTACATCACTGTATTTATACACCTATTTACCCATGTCTTCTTCCATTAATCTTTAGCTATACATATATTACAAATATTTATTTTTCAGAAAGACACATATGTAAACAGTGATGTAATATCTGACGTCATCAGCAGAGGATTGCGGTCGCGTGAGTTATAGTTGCCTGCACTAACTATAACGGGGAATTTCATTGTTTTTTTACGAGGGAAATGTCCAGCTAACTATAACATGTGTGAAACCTATGGTTTTTTAAGTGAATTTGCAAGGTTTTTTAAATGCTAATTCCTAACTATAACGTGTGTGAAACCTATGGTTTTTTAAGTGAATTTGTACGGTGTTTTAAATACTAAGTTATGTATTTATTAATATTTTTTTTTCAGGTTTCTCACCGTGCGCGCACCGTGCGTGCACGGTGCACTTCACGCACCGTGCGCACGCTGTGGGCACTCGGTGCGCTTCACGCACCGAGCGCCCACGAAGCGTTGTTCGTGCCGTGCGCGCACCTTGCGCTCCGTGCGCGCACCCCTCGCATTTTTGACAAAAAAATACATGTTTTTTTCACCCTTGGGGGTCCTTCAGTGACCCCCTGACAAAGGCTAGGGGGTCAGGAACTGTCCACCCTGCCCCCTTTTCACGTTCTCCGCCTTTGTTTTTCACTGCCTCAGACTGCGAGAGACAAAATGGCGGCCGCCACTTCCTGATTTCGACCGATTCGAAAGTTTACTGACATCTAACAACCAATCAGAACTGCGCTCGCGCACGGCAGGGTGCGCGCACAGTGCGCGCACGGTGCGTGCGTATAGATATTGATATGGTTTTAAATGCTATTTTCTCAGGAAATACTGAACAGATTTACACGAGACCTGCAAAAGGCACTTCCTTGACCTTATGGCTACCTCTCTGCCAAATTTCAAGTAATTCTGTTCAGCCGTTCGGGCTGTAGCTGCGACTAAAGGTCCTATGGAAAAATACATGGGGAAAACGCGTTTTGGGACCCCCCCCTTTTTCTCGGCCCCCTCATGACGAATCACCCCGAGACTTTCAGGGTAGGAGCTGAACGGAGCGCCCCATTAGTTTTGGAAATTTCGCGAGGATTCGTCAACCGGCGCCAAAGTTATTCAAAATAGAATTTTGAGATTTCCTATGGAAACTCGGTCCTAACTATAACTATCTACTGGTGACCGCCAGTAGATTATATATATATCTGTATATATATTCACTGACAAAATAAAAGGATAAAAAGTCTAATATCAGTTAAAACATTACATTTTAAAATAACAAACTACTGACATTCACCAGTTATGGTTATTTCAAGTAACTATAACTCGCACTTCTGCCATGCACAGTGTTCTTGTCAATTATTTTTTTATCACAATCAGCAACTGTTGTTAGAAAGATAGACACACACAGTCTTCAATTATAATGGAGTGTTACTCCGATATCTATTGTGTCAGGTGGAATATCAAAGATATTGAAGTAAAAGCCTCACTCACATAGTCGTGACATGCTTCATCATAGGCAGATACTCCACACCCAGATAAGATGGTACTATCTGGGCGGACTCAACCACAGATATAATGGGAGTGCTTAGATAAATGAGTAACTGGTTAAGCAGGGAACCAGATTTAATTAAAAATACCTACGAGTATACCCCTACTTTCCTTTATTCTGGGGTACTCTTGGTATCGTTAAAAACTTTGTATTGGGGTTATTTTGAACGCAATTTCATTCAAATGTACCCTCAAATAAGTGCCAACATGTTTTGGCCCATGTTGATAGCCCAATCGGGTCTGGGGGCCTTCGTCAGGGCAATATATTTCTGTTCCTTATCTTTAAGGTCCCTGCCGTGTATAAGCGCATGTGCTACATGCAACCCAAACGTGAGGCATAATGCACTCACCTGTACGTATTTGTACTCCAAATCCAGTAGATTTTCTATGAACAATTTTGAGAAACAGTAAGACATATATACTTTTGTGTACCTTAGTGAATCTCAAATATTATAGTGCCTATATTGTGCTCAAACTTTCTATAAGAGTGTTGGGGTACCAGTACACCACCTGACTAAGTGTTTACTATTTAGTGGTTAGTAGACTTGTCTACATAGTGCATCAGATATGCCAGTTCACTGGATTCTAATCACCACACTGCGTGATCTGTGAAGAACAATTTCATATTTTTAAAAAAAAGATCATTTTATTGTACACCACACCCTCCACAACATTCTTTCAAATCCCAAAGAACATGCTGAGTGTGATATTATGGGCTCATTAGTTCGAGTCTGCTCATTTATGCGGTGTATAGTGTTACATGAATTACCACAAAGCATGGTGTATTCAACACCCCCCATAATCACGAAAGGCAAAACTTATATTTAGCATTGTCACTCAACAAACAAATCGTAGCGTTTCTCACCTACTGGTCGATGCCTACTGGCATCATGCAGCTCTGATGTATTAGGGTGAGGTCCTGTAGTCAAACACTGTTTTGAACAAACGATATTAATTACAACATACCAACTCCGTTGAAGAACTTATCGTGCCATTTTTTTGCATGTCTCTCATCAAGGTTTTTTTTAAAACTGACGTTGTGATCTGTATTATTTAGTCTTTCTTTTCTGTTTTGTGTTTTGAACCCCACGGGTAATGATAACGTTTTTTCAAATATTTGTACTGCACGCCCATGCTTTAGCTCTCGTACGTACAAAATCGAGGGGTACCCTGGACTTCCTGTCCTCACCCTGGGTCATAGTATAGTCGCCTTACAATGCTCTTTCAACCGACCCCAAATTTTAAAAGTACGGGTTTCTGGTCTATGTTTTATGACAGAACAAGTTTGGGGAGAATTTCCTATGTGGTTGCTCACCTCCGCCCCGGGGTAGTTATGACCTTTCAAGGTCCCATACCTCACTGCTTAAGGCGGAATGGAAGCGCTTTCGTATTTTCCACTAACGCCGCAAGAGTACTGGAGTCTGTTATTCTACAGTGTGTCTAATGCGATACTATCGATCGTCCCGAGACACGCGAGCCCCTATTTACACTTACTTCATCAAGGAAGCAACACCGCTGGTCCACCTGTTGTGACACATCGTCTGCCGTCGAGAGAGTAGTAACTTGACTGGGTCTCTTAAGTAGTTGTAAGGGCTCTCGCTATTTGGTTCTTCTATCTAATTCCGCGAGTCCTCTATGGTTGGAACCGGGGACGTTGGGTGTGTGATGACGTGTGTATTCTCATTATACAGGGTTTCTGGGTAATGTAGTTCTGTGATAGTGTAAGTTGGTTCTGCGTTCCTATATATTAACATTGGCTTTCTTTTTTTTATGTGCGTCCAACTTTATTAAACTCTTCGGTCTACCAGCTTACATTCAGGGTTGTACATATCCATGGTTTTTATGATGATAAATGTAGAGGGACAGACTCGATGACGGGCTACATTGCCATGCTATTTACGGTGCTTAATAGCAAACTCGTTGCTCTCTCCACGTTCTGTTCGACAATGGTGTGCTTATAATTATGCGTCAAATATGCGACGACCCACTTAGTCCTGCCTTTTTACACAAAAAAGGAGATGTTTACTCATGACAGATGGATATTTCTTTCTACATTTTTTATTATTTTAAACTTATTTCGTACTTGTTCCTTCTATGTGCTCAGGCATTTGTTAATTGCAAGTACTGTTTATTGCCCCGCATTTGTATATATCATTGATTCTATTTGGTTAGTTCAGTATGTTCAAGATTTTCAGTTTAATAAGGTGCAGCGGGTGATCATGTTGTCATGGTGTCTCAAACACTGGTTTAAAATGTATGCTATGACATTCATAATTACTTATATATGAAACCTAGAGCATAGGGCTCTCGTTTGGTTGTTATATCGGATCCTTATACTTCATTTTTCTTGTTTTTCTTAAGGCACTGACCTAGAATGACAAAATCTACTGACTAGTATATTTAGGATAGAGTTATGTCAATGAAGTCCACGGGATTTCCTCATTCAACCCTAGTGTTGTACTTGACAGACGGTATATCCATCTTTGCTCTAATTTTAATAGTTGTCCTTCATTACAACTACTGGGTAGTTTTTCGATTACAGTCCAAGAGAAATCATTCTCATTATGTTTCTGGGTTTGAAAATGTCGCATCATTTTGGTGATTGTTTTTCCACATCTGAATGTACTTCGATGTTCGTTGATTCTCACCTTCACTTTTCGTGTTGTCATGCCGATGTATATTTTGTTGCATGTACATGTCATCAAGTACACTACATTTTTGCTATTGCAATTACTAAAAGTTCGTTGTTCCAAAGGTGTTCTTAAACCCACGCCAATCTTCTTGCTGGTTTTCGTTAGTCTACACACATTACACGAACCACATGGGAAGTGTCCGATCACCTCTGGTAGATTCCATAGAGTGTTTTGTTGTCCTGTTTTGATCTGTTTCTTTTTTGGACGTGTGTGGACAATGGAATCCTTTATTGATTTTCCTCTTTTAAAGGCAAATAATGGTTTTTCCAATCGTAAACCACCAGAGTTTAACGTTTTCCAATGTCGTAGGACAATTCCTTTTATTTTATTGGATTCTGTTCCAAAGGTGGTAACACACACCATTCTTTTGTTCTCAGGTTTTTTTGAAGATTCCAAAAGGCCCTCTCGATTGTTATTTTTTGCCCTTTTGTATGCTTGTTTGATCAACCTTTTTGGATATGATTTGGTCTTCAATTTTTGTGATAACTTTTCGGCATGGATTTCATAATTCGCTTTATCTGTACAATTTCTTCTCAGTCTTAGAAATTGACCTACTGGCAAGTTATCTCTTAATGCCTTAGGGTGAAAGCTGTCATACCTCAGTAGGTTGTTTACGTCCGTAGGTTTATAAAACACTTCCGTTTTTAGTATCCCCCTCTGTTGGCCAGATTCTTAGGTCCAAGAATGTTAATGAATCTCTTGCTAAGGTCATAGTGAACTTCAGGTATTCATCCCTAGAGTTCAACCATTCTAGAAAATCTTGTGCTCTGTTGGCATCTCCTTTCCAGATTATGAAAATGTCATCTATAAAGCGTTTCCAAACCCCCAAGTTGGTATAGTATGGGTTTGTATCATTGTAGATGAAGGTCATTTCGAAATCATGCACGTAGAGGCATGCTACGCTGGGAGCACAGGTCATGCCGATAGAAGTACAATGGGTTTGCAAAAAATACTCCCCTTCGAATTCAAAATAATTCCTAGTCAAGGCTAGTCTTACGCAGTCGACCACAAATTCTATTGGTGTTATTGATGTCCAATTTTCAGATCTTAGCAGTTTCTCTATAACTGTTAGGGAAGCCTCTTGTGGAATGCTTGTATAAAGCGCTTCCACGTCCAAGGTCATTAGGTAATCAGTGGTTGGATCAAAATTCAATGGTTGAAGTTTCAACAAAATGTCTTGTGTGTCCTTCAAGTATGAAGGCATTTTTTGTACCATCGGTCTTAGAAAGTGGTCTGCAAATTTCGAGAGTGGTTCCAGTGCTGAACTAATGCCTGATACGATTGGTCGTCCAGGTGGTGGATGTATGTTCTTATGTACTTTTGGGAGAATGTAAAAGTACGGTATCTTTGGATCCATTTCTTCCAAAAAATTCTCCTCTGCGGTGGTAACCCATCCTTCTTCCGCTGCCTTTGTTACCATCTCATGTATTTCTTTTTTCAGATTTTCAGTGGGATCTTGTTGTACTCTAAAGTAGTTTCGAGGGTCATTTAAGAGTTTTAGACATTCATTCTTGTACATTTCGATGGGCAGGATCACGGTCGCTCCTCCCTTGTCCGCTGGTTTGATTATAATATCCTGCATCTTATCAAATTCTGCCAATGTGCGCCGTTCAATAGATGAAAAGTTATTGAACGTTCTGTTGTTACTGCCTTTCAGTTGGTCAACTTCCAATGTTACCGCCTTTTCAAACGCTAGTAGCGCTGGTGGCATGGTATGATTTGGTGGAACAAACTTTGATTTCTTTCTTAAGCCAGTATTTTTATCTGCATTATCAACAATATCTTCCAGTCCCTCTATTTCTGAAAAAAACACTGATAATCGAAGTCTACGGAAAAAGTCCGCTAGTTCGATTCTTATGTTGAAGAGGTTAGACCTATTCATCGGAAAAATACATGGGGAAAACGCGTTTTGGGACCCCCCCTTTTTCTCGGCCCCCTCTTGACGAATCACCCCGAGACTTTCAGGGTAGGAGCTGAACGGAGCGCCCCATTAGTTTTGGAAATTTCGCGAGGATTCGACAACCGGCGCCAAAGTTATTCAAAATAGAATTTTGAGATTTCCTATGGAAACTCGGTCCTAACTATAACTATCTACTGGCGACCGCCAGTAGATTATATATATATATCTGTATATATATTCACTGACAAAATAAAAGGATAAAAAGTCTAATATCAGTTAAAACATTACATTTTAAAATAACAAACTACTGACATTCACCAGTTATGGTTATTTCAAGTAACTATAACTCGCACTTCTGCCATGCACAGTGTTCTTGTCAATTATGTCATTTCAGATGTCATTACTGAACATTTCATGAGTGATGTAATACGTGAGAGTACACACTGCCTGCTGAAGGTGTATTACAATTCTACAAGTGAGGCAGAGGAGCATATCACAAATCTTTAGTCAGAAACCAGGTAGGCGACAACATCACATGATGTGATGTCACATGAAATTTGCCAATCAGAACATCACAAAGAGTGACATATTAAGACCACCTCCCTATAAAGACAAAGTTCTGTGGTTAAGTTGTTGACACTGAAACTAGAAAGTCTGGTTTCAAATCACTTTGGCAAAGTATGTTGGCCTCCTGCCCTACCTCAATTACAAGCCAAATCTTATCCAGTATAGTTTCAACTGTGAAATGGCTACCAGAGACAAAACCCTTGCGGTTTGACATCTCTCTTTCCAGTCAAGTTGAATCGCATAACCAAGTGAAAACGAGCAAGGCTCATGCATTAGATTTGAAGCACTGTATCCTTTCAGCATTTTTAAAGCAGCATTACTGAAATTGCAGTTCCCATTAAAAACACTCGTAATATAGTTATAATGTTGTAATTGGAACTCGAATGTGGCTTGTTTACTTGATCACATTGAGTGTGACCTTTGCTCCATCTCAAGCCAAAGGTGGCTGTTAATCCTCCTGGGATGGAACAGGACACGGGGGTGAAGGTGTACCCTTATTTCACCTGCACACTCTTCTCAGCAATTCAAGTTGATTGATTGATTGATTGTTGTACTTGTAGAGCGCAGCTATCACCCTACGGGCATCTTGGCGCTTGCATTGGGAACCCGTCCTGGTTTTTCCCTGTAAGATAACCCATACTGGGCATCCCCAAGGTGAAAGCCAGGCATCCCGCCACAGGGGGGGGCCGTTGTGGAGATTAAGCAGCTTGTTGCCCAGAGCTGCATAGTGTGAACTCGTGCTTAGAGTGGGCACCAAAGCGAGAATTATCGAGTCCGTGGACAATTGGGTTCTGGACCCTGCCGCGTCGGGAATCGAACCCAGGTCCCGGGTCTGATCTCTGCTTCAGGGTATGCCTCCTCTAACCAGTGAGCTACACTTCTCCACGTTGTATCAATATACTTTCCTACTATGAAGGGGGCAACTCTTTGGGATATCTGTACAAGCCCCTATCACCACGGGAACGTCACTTTTTAGGACGTTCTGGTGGCGATAGGGGCTTCACCTTATTTACAAGGCAGAGTTAAGCCACTTAGCATGGCTTAACGCTGCCTTGTAAATAAGGCCCACTTTCACGCTATGCTTAGCGTGAAAGGGGTGGGTAGAGGGTGTTGCGGTGGGCGTTCCACCACAACACCCATTGATTTCAACGCCACTCTCTATTTACAAGGGTGGCTTAAATAGGAGGTAGCGCCAAAATTAAGACCAAGGAAAACCTGGTCTAACTTGGCGAAATGAGGGGAAATGCTCTATTTCCGTTCCTGCACATAAACAATTGCCTCTTCAGCGCAGGCACTGTTGTAACATGGCAGCAGGGTGCCTGCTCTAGTGCTAGGCAGATTTTTCGCTCCAAAGCTAGGGTAAACACAGGGATCCACCGTATTCTTGTGAATATGGCACATCCCTGCATTTTAAAAAATGTTGGAGCACGGCGTTGCCAAATTTGGGGTAGCACCTCCCTCTGACATTGTTTTGTAATTATGCCCCAGAGACTAAATAAGAGCACCAAGATTAATCAAGTCCAGCTGGTCCACGTTTATAGTGTGTAGCCTAAACTACAGGTTTGAATCCTAGCAGCAGGCTTAGATTGGCAAGGCGGGCAATCGGACACAAACCGGTGAGCCTGTATCCAAGGCTAGTTGGCGGGCTGTTCTTTGGGTGGACGAAGCAGCCCAATCAGCCAGGGCCATCCCTGTCTCCACTGTAAGTGTACAATTTAAAATGCTGTTGTTACAACCTTTGCATACATATACTGAGCCTGACCTACCTCAGGCCGGCTTATTGTCAGAGGCAGAATGACAATGGGCTGCTCCTTCTGTCATAGCATGAGGTGCCCCTGCCCCCTGGCTCCCTCCAGGTGTGACAGAGGCCTCAAGGAGCTGCTAATGGGAAGCCATTATTTATCACTCGCTTCAGAGAGGACTGGGGCAGGGAGGAGGACTGGAAAGGTAGGGTGGTGGGGGACTGGTTAGGTCCTGCGAGGGAGCTCCACAGATTATTTGTGTCCTTCTACCCTCGTAGATAGAGAGGACATACGTTAGTCTCTGTTGTTCTCCTCCTTTTCCTGCCAGAGGCCCAGTTCACACTATATAGAACTACAAAAATGAACGGTTCTGGAATGTGGGCAATTTTTTCTTGGGAGTGCCCAGGCCTAATTGTGATCCCAATCCAACATGGCGACTTATTCATGTAACCTCGCAGCGACTCGCCAGCCTCTAGGAAAAATGACCATTTCCCCCAACAGTCTGTGGGTTGGCCAGTGAATGTGTCTTAGGCAGCCTTTTCGTAAAGTCCACGCAGTCTCTTTCTATGGGAGTGAGAGGTAGTGAGCAAGATTCAGCAGAACACACGTGAGAATTTTTAGTTACCCGTGTTCGAAAGTGTCGCAAGCAGCACCATACGGCACCATATAAACGTGATCTAGCCAGGGAGTGCTGTTGAGATCCCTGTGCAGCCTGCACACCAGAGGTTCAGGTCCCAAAATGGCCAACCAAGCCATTTATTCTTCTGAAGTGGATTCAGTGAGTACTGTCGAGGTGTAACTTGCAGTTCTCCCAAAGAACAAAATTCAATAGCTAAAGTACAATAAAATAATCTAATAGTTATACACAGCAAAGGAGCACGAGAAGCCGCCCCGGTTCTACAAATAACTTCCCTGTTTGTTTATCATATCAAACAGTACTTTTGAAAATTAAAAATATTGTATGAAAATGACCAAAGTTACTCTTGTTTACATGTGGTTAAAACGTCAGACTTGTCTTTATCTGATATGGCTAGCAAAACCAAACCTTTAGATGGAACACATCACTGTGGTGGCTCACCTGGGTGAGGGAACTGTGGTAGACAGTGGGAGTTTTATCACCAGCCCAGTATTTGGAGTGAGAGGGTCACAGGGGACAATATTCCCCAAATTTTTAAATGTAAAGTGAAGATTAAACAGTGGCAGACAGAACTAGTCTCTGTGAAGCCATGCTGCAAGCCGCCTTAGTCTCCTTGAAGTTCTCTGATATGAGGAACAATCTCTATGGGGGCTGTATGACTTCTTTGTTTTGTTTATTATTTAATTGCAATCAGTTACGTGTTGAGCCTCTCCTAAAAACGGTTTGTTTGTCAATCCAGCTCTTTATGGAGACGCTTTTGAGGTGCAGCATGACTTCAGATAGACATGTTCTGTCACTGTGTTTGACCTTCAGTGTTAGTCAGGGTTGGCTTTAGCCCTGGTGGTGCCATGGTGCACCAATCACTTTTGGCGCCCAGGACCGCCTCCTCGGATTTTCTCACTACCACCTGCAAAAGTGCCACTCATCTCTCCAAACATAAGATATTTCCAAACATGGCGCCCCCCCTTGAGGTCACAGCACCTCCTCCACAGGTCAGCGCTTATATATATATATGAAAAAAAGAAGAGTTGCCTCAGGAGAAGGAGCCACACACGTCGAGTTGTCACCTTTTAATTTGGGGATTGCAAAAGCATTACACCAGCACTCCAACACCAGTAATCGTGCCATACGTGTTTCGAGCCAACCGCTCTTGTTCACTGGCATACCGGAAGCATAGCAGCATGAAAAAGCGCGCTGCAACCAAGGTTTTAAATGTTCAGCCTCAATGGGCGTGTCCGCTGGTGCACCCTGGATAATGCAGTCCACTTAAAATACTTTCCCCAGTGGGCGCCGCCATGCCAAAATAGTTCTTACCCAAGTGGGGTGTTGAAAGACAGCCTGGTTTCAGTCTCTGCAATGTCACATCCCCAAATTGGCCTCGATGCTCCGCAGGCATCTAAATACTCGTGACCCTGCGGACCTGCTGTAATAGGCAGTGGGGCTCCTTCGCGGCTCGGGCCAGCCGCTAATATGAAAAAAAGAAGAGTTGCCTCAGGAGAAGGAGCCACACACGTCGAGTTGTCACCTTTTAATTTGGGGATTGCAAAAGCATTACACCAGCACTCCAACACCAGTAATCGTGCCATACGCGTTTCGAGCCAAACGCTCTTGTTCACTGGCATACCGGAAGCATAGCAGCATGAAAAAGCGCGCTGCAACCAAGGTTTTAAATGTTCAGCCTCAATGGGCGTGTCCGCTGGTGCACCCTGGATAATGCAGTCCACTTAAAATACTTTCCCCAGTGGGCGCCGCCATGCCAAAATAGTTCTTACCCAAGTGGGGTGTTGAAAGACAGCCTGGTTTCAGTCTCTGCAATGTCACATCCCCAAATTGGCCTCGATGCTCCGCAGGCATCTAAATACTCGTGACCCTGCGGACCTGCTGTAATAGGCAGTGGGGCTCCTTCGCGGCTCGGGCCAGCCGCTAATATGAAAAAAAGAAGAGTTGCCTCAGGAGAAGGAGCCACACACGTCGAGTTGTCACCTTTTAATTTGGGGATTGCACAAGCATTACACCAGCACTCCAACACCAGTAATCGTGCCATATGCATTTCGAGCCAACCGCTCTTGTTCACTGGCATACCGGAAACATAGCAGCATGAAAAAGCGCGCTGCAACCAAGGTTTTAAATGTTCAGCCTCAATGGGCGTGTCCGCTGGTGCACCCTGGATAATGCAGTCCACTTAAAATACTTTCCCCAGTGGGCGCCGCCATGCCAAAATAGTTCTTACCCAAGTGGGGTGTTGAAAGACAGCCTGGTTTCAGTCTCTGCAATGTCACATCCCCAAATTGGCCTCGATGCTCCGCAGGCATCTAAATACTCGTGACCCTGCGGACCTGCTGTAATAGGCAGTGGAGCTCCTTCGCGGCTCGGGCCAGCCGCTAATATGAAAAAAAGAAGAGTTGCCTCAGGAGAAGGAGCCACACACGTCGAGTTGTCACCTTTTAATTTTGGGATTGCAAAAGCATTACACCAGCACTCCAACACCAGTAATCGTGCCATACGCGTTTCGAGCCAACCGCTCTTGTTCACTGGCATACCGGAAGCATAGCAGCATGAAAAAGCGCGCTGCAACCAAGGTTTTAAATGTTCAGCCTCTATGGGCGTGTCCGCTGGTGCACCCTGGATAATGCAGTCCACTTAAAATACTTTCCCCAGTGGGCGCCGCTATGCCAAAATAGTTCTTACCCAAGTGGGGTGTTGAAAGACAGCCTGGTTTCAGTCTCTGCAATGTCACATCCCCAAATTGGCCTCGATGCTCCGCAGGCATCTAAATACTCGTGACCCTGCGGACCTGCTGTAATAGGCAGTGGGGCTCCTTCGCGGCTCGGGCCAGCCGCTAATATGAAAAAAAGAAGAGTTGCCTCAGGAGAAGGAGCCACACACGTCGAGTTGTCACCTTTTAATTTGGGGATTGCAAAAGCATTACACCAGCACTCCAACACCAGTAATCGTGCCATACGCGTTTCGAGCCAACCGCTCTTGTTCACTGGCATACCAGAAGCATAGCAGCATGAAAAAGCGCACTGCAACCAAGGTTTTAAATGTTCAGCCTCAATGGGCGTATCCGCTGGTGCACCCTGGATAATGCAGTCCACTTAAAATACTTTCCCCAGTGGGCGCCACCATGCCAAAATAGTTCTTACCCAAGTGGGGTGTTGAAAGACAGCCTGGTTTCAGTCTCTGCAATGTCACATCCCCAAATTGGCCTCGATGCTCCGCAGGCATCTAAATACTCGTGACCCTGCGGACCTGCTGTAATAGGCAGTGGGGCTCCTTCGCGGCTCGGGCCATCCGCTAATATGAAAAAAAGAAGAGTTGCCTCAGGAGAAGGAGCCACACACGTCGAGTTGTCACCTTTTAATTTGGGGATTGCAAAAGCATTACAGCAGCACTCCAACACCAGTAATCGTGCCATACACGTTTCGAGCCAACCACTCTTGTTCACTGGCATATCGGAAGCATAGCAGCATGAAAAAGCGCGCTGCAACCAAGGTTTTAAATGTTTAGCCTCAATGGGCGTGTCCGCTGGTGCACCCTGGATAATGCAGTCCACTTAAAATACTTTCCCCAGTGGGCGCCGCCATGCCAAAATAGTTCTTACCCAAGTGGGGTGTTGAAAGACAGCCTGGTTTCAGTCTCTGCAATGTCACATCCCCAAATTGGCCTCGATGCTCCGCAGGCATCTAAATACTCGTGACCCTGCGGACCTGCTGTAATAGGCAGTGGGGCTCCTTCGCGGCTCGGGTCAGCCGCTAATATGAAAAAAAGAAGAGTTGCCTCAGGAGAAGGAGCCACACACGTCGAGTTGTCACCTTTTAATTTGGGGATTGCAAAAGCATTACACCAGCACTCCAACACCAGTAATCGTGCCATACGCGTTTCGAGCCAACCGCTCTTGTTCACTGGCATACCAGAAGCATAGCAGCATGAAAAAGCGCGCTGCAACCAAGGTTTTAAATGTTCAGCCACAATGAGCGTGTCCGCTGGTGCACCCTGGATAATGCAGTCCACTTAAAATACTTTCCCCAGTGGGCGCCGCCATGCCAAAATAGTTCTTACCCAAGTGGGGTGTTGAAAGACAGCCTAGTTTCAGTCTCTGCAATGTCACATCCCCAAATTGGCCTCGATGCTCCGCAGGCATCTAAATACTCGTGACCCTGCGGACCTGCTGTAATAGGCAGTGGGGCTCCTTCGCGGCTCGGGCCAGCCGCTAATATGAAAAAAAGAAGAGTTGCCTCAGGAGAAGGAGCCACACACGTCGAGTTGTCACCTTTTAATTTGGGGATTGCAAAAGCATTACACCAGCACTCCAACACCAGTAATCGTGCCATACGCGTTTCGAGCCAACCGCTCTTGTTCACTGGCATACCGGAAGCATAGCAGCATGAAAAAGCGCGCTGCAACCAAGGTTTTAAATGTTCAGCCTCAATGGGCGTGTCCGCTGGTGCACCCTGGATAATGCAGTCCACTTAAAATACTTTCCCCAGTGGGCGCCGCCATGCCAAAATAGTTCTTACCCAAGTGGGGTGTTGAAAGACAGCCTGGTTTCAGTCTCTGCAATGTCACATCCCCAAATTGGCCTCGATGCTCCGCAGGCATCTAAATACTCGTGACCCTGCGGACCTGCTGTAATAGGCAGTGGGGCTCCTTCGCGGCTCGGGCCAGCCGCTAATATGAAAAAAAGAAGAGTTGCCTCAGGAGAAGGAGCCACACACGTCGAGTTGTCACCTTTTAATTTGGGGATTGCAAAAGCATTACACCAGCACTCCAACACCAGTAATCGTGCCATACGCGTTTCGAGCCAACCGCTCTTGTTCACTGGCATACCGGAAGCATAGCAGCATGAAAAAGCGCGCTGCAACCAAGGTTTTAAATGTTCAGCCTCAATGGGCGTGTCCGCTGGTGCACCCTGGATAATGCAGTCCACTTAAAATACTTTCCCCAGTGGGCGCCGCCATGCCAAAATAGTTCTTACCCAAGTGGGGTGTTGAAAGACAGCCTGGTTTCAGTCTCTGCAATGTCACATCCCCAAATTGGCCTCGATGCTCCGCAGGCATCTAAATACTCGTGACCCTGCGGACCTGCTGTAATAGGCAGTGGGGCTCCTTCGCGGCTCGGGTCAGCCGCTAATATGAAAAAAAGAAGAGTTGCCTCAGGAGAAGGAGCCACACACGTCGAGTTGTCACCTTTTAATTTGGGGATTGCAAAAGCATTACACCCGCACTCCAACACCAGTAATCGTGCCATACGCGTTTTGAGCCAACCGCTCTTGTTCACTGGCATACCGGAAGCATAGCAGCATGAAAAAGCGCGCTGCAACCAAGGTTTTAAATTTTCAGCCTCAATGGGCGTGTCCTCTGGTGCACCCTGGATAATGCAGTCCACTTAAAATACTTTCCCCAGTGGGCGCCGCCATGCCAAAATAGTTCTTACCCAAGTGGGTTGTTGAAAGACAGCCTGGTTTCAGTCTCTGCAATGTCACATCCCCAAATTGGCCTCGATGCTCCGCAGGCATCTAAATACTCGTGACCCTGCGGACCTGCTGTAATAGGCAGTGGGGCTCCTTCGCGGCTCGGGATTTAAATAAATCAGTGTTCCACTTTAAACCGCCTTGCATACTTCATTTGATGAGAGCCAGTGAACAAGAGCATTCATGCTCGAAACGCGTTTGGCAGTCACACAACAGGAATTGGAGGGCTGGCTGAAGGGTCTGCTACCGGTGGCTGTGTGTGTAACCCCTTCATAGTGCGATATCCTCATTTGGGGCAACCTGTGTTTTTGTGTAGAGCGGCAGCCCAGCCGCGAGGATGTCCCGCCGCCATCTCTGCGGTTCCAAGGCGTTCAATATGCTGAGCGCTGTTAGGAGTGAAGGGGGCCTAGCTGCTGGATTGACATTGGTGAGCTTGGAAGCGGCCCTTTCTTTTCGTGTGCCCACTTGGGTAAGACATTTGAGTGAACTCTTCAATTTGCAAAGTGGTACCCAACCGGGTTTTGGATGGAACTGTGTCAGATACTATGGGCGCGACTACATTGACCAGCATGCCCGGTTCTGCCACTCCCACATGGGCGGGACTATGAATTTAAATAAATCAGTGTTCCACTTTAAACCGCCTTGCATATTTCATTTGATGAGAGTCAGTGAACAAGAGCATTCATGCTCGAAACGCGTTTGGCAGTCACACAACAGGAATTGGAGGGCTGGCTGAAGGGTCTGCTACCGGTGGCTGTGTGCGTAACCCCTTCATAGTGCGATATCCTCATTTGGGGCAACCTGTGTGTATATATATATATATATATATATATATATATATATATATATATATATATATATATATATATATATATATATATATGATAAAGTCGTCCAACAGGCACACTGGTACACCGGCAAAAAGGACGAAGCGAACCCGTTGACTGGTGCTCAATATTTTATTTTTCAATGCCCGACACCACCACCACCATGACGCGTTTCAGCCCACGTGGGGCCTTGATCACATCATATATATATATTACCTTCCCTTCTGGCAGTCGCCAGTAGGTAGATATAGTAAGGACCTATTTTCAATAGGAAATCCGCAACATTCTATTTAGAATAACGTTGGCGCCGATTGACGAATCTTCGCGAACTTTTCCAAACTTTTGGCCAGCTCCGGTCCGCTCCTATCCTGAAAATTTCACGGTGATTTGTCAAGCGGGGGCCGAGAAAAAAGTGGGGTCCCAAAACGCGTTTTCCCCATGCATTTTCCCGTAGGACATTTTGACGCAGCTACAGCCTGAACTGCTGAATGGAATTACACCAAATTTGGCAAAGAGGAAGTCCTCAGTTCAGACTCGTGCCTTTTGCTTAAATGGTGTAAATCCGTTAGTAGTTCCTGAGAAAATGACATTTAAAAGTACATATATATCTATGGCCTCGGAGGATCCGCGCACCCTATGCGCACCCAGCGCGCACCCTGCCGTGCACAAGCTGTATTCTAATTGGCTGTCAACACTCCAAATCAGGAAGTGTTGGCAGCCATCTTGTGCCTCGGTAGAACCGAGGCACAAGAAACCTAAAAAACAAACACGAAAAACGCAAAAAGGGGGCAGGGTAGAAACACCCTGACCCCCTAGGCCTGCTCAGGGGGTCCCACAAGGCCAAAAAAAGCATTTAAAAAAAATAAAAAATCGGCAAGATTCACGCACCCAGCGCGAATTTCGGCCAGAAAAAAAATATATAATTTAGCACGGGCTCCAGCGCTGAATATGCTAATTTGCCCCCGGAGGCCAAATCCCGGGGGCAGAATTAAAAAAAAGTGTGGGGGGTCCCAATCCCCCCCACACTGCCCCGGGGACCGCCACCCCCCGGGGCTCGAACATTGTATATGAGGGGGGGCTCACGGACCCCCCGCAGCCCCGGGGACCGCCACCCCCCCAGGGCTTCTTGAACATGGGTGGGGGGCTCTTAGCCCCCCCAGTCCCTGGGACCACCACACCCGGGGCAACTTGTAAATGTGGGAGGGGGGCCACGTGGCCCCCCTCCTGGAGCCTTGTATAGACCCTGGGGACCGCCACGCCCCAGGGCCGGCTCCTGCCGTATCCTGGGATGCCCACCCCCGGGACACTGTAGTTTGTAATGACAGAGCGGGAGCTTCGCGGCTCCCGCCCTGTCATTGCAAACTGCTTTGCTTCATTGAAGCGAGAGCAGGGAAACCTGCTCTCGCTTCAATGAAGCAAAGCTGATTGGTTTTCGACATGGGGAGCAGCATGTTAGCTGCAACCCATGTGGAAAAGCAATGCCGGCTCCCGCAGCACGTGGGGAGCCGGCTGGGACCGTTGGGGGATTGGGGACCCTCCACGGCCCCCAACGGAGGCCAGGCCCCGGGGGATGGGGTCCCCGGGGCCATAAGTGGCCTGGGAGGGGGGCCACTTGTCCCCCCTCCACCATTAAAAAATAAAATAAAAAAACAATGGCCGGCCCCGGGTGATGGGGTCCCCGGGGCCTTAAAGTGGCCAGAGGAGGGGGGCTAGGGCTACGTAGCCCCCCCCCATACAAAATTAAAAACATTTTTTTTTAAAAGCCATGCCCCGGGTGATGGGGTCCCCGGGGCAAATTATGGCCTCGGGAGGGGGGGCCACGCGGCCCCCTTCCCAATTTTTTTTGTTTTTTATAAATAAACATTGGGGGTAGGCCCTGGGGGATGGGGTCCCCAGGGCCAAAAAAATAGAAACAGAAGGGGGGCTACACAGCCCCCTTCTAAAAAAAAGAAGAAAAAAAAAAGAGGGGATCGGCTGGAGGCCACGCCCCCTCCTTACACCACTCTGCAAACGCACCCCCTGGCGCGTTTGCAGAGGGGGAACTAATTCCCCTTAAATACTGGGGGTCCCTGGGGGCCAACTAGCCCTCCAGGAACCTCCAGTATGCGCCAGGGGGCTGCGTTGCAGAGAGGTGTAATGAGGCCACGCCCCTTTTTACACCTCTCTGCAACGCAGCTCTGTGGCGCTTACTGGAGGTACCTGGTGGCCTAGTTGGCCGCCAGGGGACCTCAGGATTCAAGGGGACTTAATCCCCCAACTTAAAACATGCCACGGGGCGCGTTTGCACAGTGGTGAAGGTAGGGGGCGGGGCCAGAGGTGATACTGTGCAAACATGCCCTGTGGTGCGTTTTAAGTTGGGGAATTCATCCCTCTTCAATCCAGAGGTCCCCTAGGGGCCAACTAGCTCACCAGGTACCTCCAGTAAGCGCCACGGAGCTGCGTCGCAGAGTGTTGTAAAAAGGGGCGTGGTCTTTGAACACCTCTCTGCAACACAGCTCCCTGGTGCATACTGGAGGTACTTGGTGGGCTAGTTGGCCGCCAGGGGACCTCAGGAATCAAGGGGACTCAATCCCCCAACTTAAAACACGCCACGGGGCGCGTTTGCACAGTGGTGAAGGTAGGGGGCGGGGCCAGAGGTGATATGTGTGCAAACACGCCCTGTGGCGCGTTTTAAGTTGGTGAATTAATTCCTCTTCAATCCAGAGGTCCCCTAGGGGCCAACTAGCCCACCAGGTACCTCCAGTAAGCGCCACGGAGCTGCGTTGCAGAGTGTTGTAAAAAGGGGCGTGGCCTCTGAACACCTCTCTGCAACACAGCTCCCTGGCGCATACTGGAGGTACCTGGTGGGCTAGTTGGCCCCCAGGGGACCGCAGGATTGAAGAGGAATTAATTCCCCAACTTAAAATGCGCCACAGGGCGTGTTTGCACACATATCACCTCAGGCCCAGCCCCCTACCTTCACCACTGTGCAAATATTCCTCTAAAATCAGCCGAACTACGAATTCCGATTTACTCACCTGTTATCAGGAGAGAACCCAGTGCTGCATATTTTAGCCCAACACTGACCCTGGAAAGTAATTCTAAGGGTACTTACCAGTAACTCGTATTTCCTTCCATAGGAATCCATTGTGTGGTTTTCACCAGAAAAGTTTTTAAGTGTCCATTTTTGAAACGTACAAATATTCCTCTAAAATCAGTCGAACTACGAATTCCGATTTACTCACCTGTTATCAGGAGAGAACCCAGTGCTGCATCTTTTAGACCAGCACTGACTCTGAAAAGTAATTCTAAGCGTACTTACCAGTAACTTGTATTTCCTTCCATAGGAATCCATTGTGTGGTTTTCACCAGAAAAGTTTCTGTGTCCATTTTTGAAACGTACAAATATTCCTCTAAAATCAGCCGAACTACGAATTCCGATTTACGCACCTGTTATCAGAAGAGAACCCAGTGCTGCATCTTTTAGACCAGCACTGACCCTGAAAAGTAATTCTAAGCGTACTTAACAGTAACTTGCATTTCCTTCCATAGGAATCCATTGTGTGGTTTTCACCAGAAAAGTTTCTGTGTCCATTTTTGAAACGTACAAATATTCCTCTAAAATCAGCCGAACTACGAATTCCGATTTACGCACCTGTTATCAGGAGAGAACCCAGTGCTGCATCTTTTAGACCAGCACTGTCCCTGAAAAGTAATTCTAAGCGTACTTAACAGTAACTTGTATTTCCTTCCATAGGAATCCATTGTGTGGTTTTCAGCAGAAAAGTTTCCAAGTGTCTATTTTCACAAACTAAAAATATTCCTACAAAATCGTCTGTATGACTTAAACACATTCTTTCAACTGTTTACAGGAGATTGGCCAGTGCTGGATCCAGGATCCACCACTGAGTAAGGAAAAGTAATGATAACTCTACTCACCTGCTAAGTGAATTTTCTGCCATAGGATAACATTGGTGATTCTATGTGAAAAAGTTTTGGTGTCAACTTTTAAAATGCAATAATAATCCTTAAAAACCACTACTGTAACCAAAACGCTTTTACTCAACTGTTTACAGGAGATGTCCAAGGACAGAATCTAGGATCCAGTCCTGTGGTTAGAAAAGTAATCCATAAAGTAACTAATTGCCTTTGACTAGAAATTCACATTGAGCTCAATGTTGCTTTGTGTTTGAAATTGTGTTGCCCATTCCAACAACTGTAACTACTGTACTTAAAAGTCTATTGCCTATTTGCAAAGTATTTAAACGAAAGTAATTCATTCTGAGAAAGTATATTTTGTATTGTAATGTATAATGTAATTAAAAAAATAAAATATCTAAAAATAAACAGTTTAAAAAATGTAGTAAATCAGTATAAAAAAATCACTATAACAATTAATACATTAAAAATTGTCATTTACAAAACCTTTGAAATTCACCCCTAAAACCTATTGTTTTTTCAGTGAATTTCTAAGGTTTTTTAAATGCTAATTCCTAACTATATCAGGCCTGAAACCTATGTTTTTTTCAGTGAATTTCAAAGGTTTTTTAAATGCTAATTCCTAACTATATCAGGCCTGAAACCTATGTTTTTTTCAGTGAATTTCTAAGGTTTTTTAAATGCGAATTCCTAACTATATCAGGCCTGAAACCTATGGTTTTTTCAGTGAATTATAAAGGTTTTTTAAATGCTAATTCCTAACTATATCAGGCCTGAAACCTATGTTTTTTTCATTGAATACAATTTGCCTACTGCCTGCAAATAAAGAAGGTGATACTTACTTTCGTGTTGGCGTCTCTATGCAGGGCAACTTGTGATGTTTGGAGATATATATATATATATACATATATATATATATACACATACATATATCTATATATTCACTGAAAAAACCATAGGTTTCACACATGTTATAGTTAGCGGAAATTTTACTGATAAAAAACCAGTGAAATTCCCCCGTTATAGTTAGTGCAGGCAACTATAACTCACGCGACCGCAATCCTCTGCTGATGCTAATACTGTATTTAGACACTTATTTGCCCATGTCTTCTTCCATACATTTTTAGCTATACATATATTACAAATATTTTTTTTTCATAAAGACACATATGTCATCAACAGAAGATTGCGGTCGCGTGAGTTATAGTTGCCTGCACTAACTATAACGGGGGAATTTCACTGGTTTTTTATCAGTAAAATTTCCGGCAACTATAACATGTGTGAAACCTATGGTTTTTTCAGTGAATTTGCAAGGTTTTTTAAATGCTAATTCCTAACTATAACGTGTGTGAAACCTATGGTTTTTTCAGTGAATTTGTACGGTTTTTTAAATGCTAAGTTACTTTACGCCATTCGTGGCGTGCGCGCCCACTTAACGCAGTTCGTTCCGTGCGCGCACGGTGCGCTTCGCGCACCGTGCGCGCACAGTAAGCACGCGGTGCGCCCACTTTACGCAGTTAGTGCCGTGCACGCACGGTGGGCACGCGGTGCGCTATGCGCACCGCGTGCCCACGTTACGCTAGATGGGCCATGTACGCACGATGCGCTTCGCGCACCGTGCGCACATGGAGGACATATGATGCACTTCGTTTTGAAAGGTAATATTTTAATTTTTCGTAATTTTTATAAGCCATGCACAAATGGTGCCCTTCGGGCACCATTTGCACACGGGGTGGATGTGTGGATAATTTTTTCTTTTATTATTTTTGTTTAAAATATTCTAGTTTATCACACGTCTGATAAGCCATGCACAATTGGTGACCTGCGGCAACCAATTGCACACGGGGTGGGGAGAGTGTGGATAGTTTTTTTTTTTATATAATTTTTTACCGTACGCGTACGGTAAGCGTAATCGGCGAAATTAGCGAAAAAATAAAAATTGCATTTTTGGCCTTGGGGGGTCTTTGGGGACTCCCTCAACATGGCTATGTGTGTGGGAGCTGTCTAAACAGCCCCTTTACATGTTTTTTGGCTTTATTTTACAACCTAACTCTCAGTGCGAGAGAGAAAATGGCGGCCGCCGCTTCCTGGTTTCGGCCGATTCGAATGTTTACTAAGATCTAAGAGCCAATCAGAATCGCGCTCGCGCACGCCACCGTACGCGTACGGTAAGCGTACCGTAAGCGCACCGTAAGCTGGCTCAGATATATATATTGATTTAAAGGCTATTTTCTCAGAATCTACTGAACAGATTTACACCAAACCTACAAAAGGCACTTCCTTGACCTGAGGACTACCTCTCTGCCAAATTTCTAGTAATTCTGTTCAGCCGTTCGGGCTGTAGCCCTGTCTAAAGGTCCTATGGAAAAATGCATGGGAAAAACGCGTTTTGGGACCCCCCTTTTATCTCAGCCCCCGCTTGACGAATCCCCCCGAGATTTTCAGGGTAGGAGCGGAGCGTAGCGCCCCACCTATTTTGAAAAATTCACGAGGATTCGTCGACCGGCGCCAAAGTTATTCAAAATAGAATGTTGAGGATTTCCTATGGAAACGTGGTCCTAACTATAACTACCTACTGCCACCGCCAGTAGGTAATACACATACATATATATATATGTGTGTGTACAGCGTCAGTTTAATTTAAGGTGTCTTACGTGTATTTACTGAATCCATATACTAACACTTATTGAATAACAGGAGTTGAATAACTGAACACAAAGCACTGACCATTAGTGTTGCACGGAAGTGAGAAAGATGTAACCTTACAGTCTCGGGACTGCGCAATACGCAGTCGGGTCTCATTTCCCAGCTTCTCCATTTAAATAAAGTGTGTGATCCCATGGCTCATCGCTTTACTTTACTATGTAACATTTTCCTTGACCATCCACTTTGAGAGCATATTGAAATAATTCAGTACTTTACAAACACATCACTCATATAAGGTTAATATGAAATAATCTTACTTCAATTTTAATTACAATTTCAGCTATATAAAGAGAGAGCATGACAAACGGACACATTATAATACGTGGCACCCACTACGGTGGTGGTCACGTCAAGAGAGGTATGAAATCTATGGGTACCATGGATTCAGACTTATTCTTGATACCAAGTCAACACACACACCAACACATCTTCCCATTCCTTGGAGACCAACAAAATCTGCAATCTATCCTCACACTCGTAATCTCCAAGATTGACTATGCCAACTTTATATACTTTGGCGTCTCCAGTTTCATCAGACAACTAATTCAACGAACTCGAAATGCTGCTGCAGGAGTACATCTCCGTCTTTACCCAAGAGAGCTCATTGCTCCAGTTCTGCAATCACTCCACTGGCTACCTGTAACTAGATCAGCATTCACTCCACTGGCTACCTGTAACTTGATCAGCAATGTTCAAGGCACTGCGCATCATCCGCACAGCCACCCAATGTTAAGGACCACTATACAGACAAGTTAAATTCAAGCTATACACACAAAATAGGACACTGAGCTCCAGGCTTGCACCACGGATCATCTTACCACCTTACTTTAAGAAACTGATAAGAGGCGCTGCTTTCTCAGTTCAAGATTCCATGCTCTGGAACTCACTACCAACCAAAGTTTGAAGCATTCAGGAGCATTTACATTTCAGAAGAGAGGTAAAAACAAGAAAATGTACAAGATAACTCCAGCATCCACGAACAGCGCACTTCGATTGTCATCATGCATGACGTGGAAACACTTCTGACATAAAATCAAAACAAACCCAACACCCTTTCAACCATACGCACTACACAGAGTAGCATTCTACCCATGTAGGCAAGCACCAGAGGCAGCCGGTACAGGTAAGTGTGGTGGGGCGGGGCTGAGGAGCGACAGACGATGGAATAGGCAAAATAAAAGATAGAAATAAATAAAACCACTTACCTTGCGCTCTCTGCATCACTGACTCGCCCATGCAGTGAGCGCAAGGTAAGTGGTTTTATTTATTTTGTTTTGCCTATTCTTTCGACTGTCTCTTCCTCTCACCGCCGGCCCCACCCCACCCTACTGCGCTTTCCTGCACCTGCCGCGACTGGCAAGCACTTCAGCAAACCCAATTTGAGGGGTAGATGCTACAGAGTACCTGCTTGTTTTTGAGAAGTGCCGGTACACTCCAATTAAAAGTATTACGTCGCTCTTAAGAAGTGCAGGTACTCTCCGTCTCAAAATAAAAAAGGGGGAGGAACTCAGTACCGGCAGTACCGGCCCATTTAAAGCATTGCAATCAACTCATTCATCCAGAGAAGATTCGGCACAGAATCCCTTGGAACCGCCGCCACACCTCCAGACCAATCAAATTCATTCTGCCTGTCCCTCATCAAGAGACTGTCCCTTCGGCACCATACACTGCTCCTTCAAAAACGATTCTCTCTTGTAGACAAATGCAGATGCTGAGGTCAGACTGAGCGACCAGCAGTTGTAATTTCAACCTTTAAGGCTATCCATACCTTCATAATATCAGGCCACCAAAACCGGGCAACATCTGGGCGAGCTCGCTACGACTAAAAATAAATGAAAAAGAAATAATTAACGAGATTGTTCAATTATTCAAAGACCAGATTACCTATGCATGAGGTGTGTCGGGGTGTGACCGATAATATGCCAGAGGGTGAAAGGTGACAGTCACTGGTGGAGTATAAGGAAAGGGCAGGAAAGAAAAGATGACGTCATTGTCAGAATGAGTTGAAGAGAGGTGGTCAGAGGAAGTACAGGAAGCGGGACATATGAAGGTATTTCTGACGGATTTGCACCCCCCATGACATGAGAGCCTCAACGTGCAATTCTCCTTTCCGTGCAGTCTCTAGCTGGCCAAATCCAGTTATTTAAGTCCAATGTGCAGTACTGTGGAGATTAAATAGAAGTTGTCATCACTATTCATGTACAGTGTTCTTTCGCTCATAGAGCACTCTCCACGCGGCTTTTACTGTTTGACATGATGTCTGAAAAATGCTTACTCGTTCCCACAAACGTGACTCATAGTATATGCACAAAATAGATGCCTGCTGAGAAATAAAAACACCATGCACAAAAAAATGCTGGTGGAGCAACGGTGACTGAAAATAATTGCAGCCCCTATTCTTACAAAGAGAAAAACAACAAGCATTCGTGTAGTTAAAAAAATGTAAATAATACATGTTTTCTGTGCAAAACAGGTGCAAAAACATTTGGAATTTGTTGGAGAACCTACGTTGGGTATTCTGCTTCTCTTTCTTTACAGACCACTTCCAAACCAAACTTTACAGATGACACTTCTAACAGAAACAGGCATTTGTAGGTAATCGTCAGTGAAACCGATCTCTGGCCAGTTGCACCCCGTGGTTATCACACACTGGTGAGGTGGCTTATGTTTCCTTGAGCTACAGCCAACAGACAGGTCAAAGCCCATGCAACGGCGCAAAGAACCAGGAACTCCAAACAGAGCGCCGTCCATTCCACCTGCAGCTGGGGAATCTCATGCCTTACAATCTATTCTGTTTACTGAGTGTGCTTAAGAAAATAGAGGTGAATCCATTCAAGATCTGTGTCAGTAAAGGAAGCAATCATATCATATCATATTATGGACATGGTGGTATGACCCAATCATTAAGTATAACTCCCAAAAATCCCAATACCACTTTCCAATTGGTCTGACCCTATTGTCAATAGCAGGTGGGATAATAATAGCCCAAGGATCACTAAAAGAGTAACGAATTTCTGTGGAAATATTTCATTTCGTGGGCTCCTCACATTGGTATCATCCAATCCCACCCGCTGCATTGTCCGATACCGCTCTTGCCAATGTGGGAAATGAACTGACCCAGAGGTCCCCTTAATAGAAATCCGTAACTAAACAGACCTCTGAAAATCAACCCACTACCCCTTTCTTCTTAAGCCTGGGGGCAACAGACCACTTCAATCTTTATTTGCAGTGAATAAATTATGACACTGGTCCCTTCGTAGTCTTTATCCTCTGTAAAATGACGAAGAAGGACAGTGGTCAAATGGCCTGCCTGAAATGTCCAATGTCCTAACTTCTGACTCCTTCTAAAAAATCAGAGGACAGAAAAGGATTCCCAAAAATTACCTTAAGAGACAGCAACTAATAATCAGGCGGCTATGAAAGGCTGAAAGGCCTTATTCACAGAGATCAGTGAGGTGGCTACCCGATGTATAACTTTGAAATGTCCGACGACCGGGATTCCCTAACGCTGGCTATGGATTCTTTGGATAGGACAAGGGTTCAGCAGAGAGTCTACAGATGGCAAGAGGCATCCCACTGTCAGGATACAAAGGGGTCCATTTGCAGCATTGAGAAGACCCGAGGGCAAGAGAAGATGGACTTGGAGATGATCGTTATCAATTTCACCGACTACCTCCTGACCCCTGGGTATTATTACAAATGAAGTGAACACTTACCTCAGGCCCAGGCTCCAGTCACAGAGAAGAGCATCCAAACCTGAGACTACCAAGTTTCTGCACCACCTGTAAAATTGTAGGCGCTGTGCATTCAGTGTGATTGCAAGACGTGTCTCACCTCTTAAATCATCAGAATGACCCTGAGATCCAAATGCTAATGCTACAGTCCAGTAGGTAATGGGAATTCAGTTCAACTACCACATTCTCCCAATTGGACAAATATTTCACCTGTATCAAGGTCTAATGGTGCAGTCAGAAAGTAAAAAATGCCCTCGGCCAAATTAGGCAGCAGATAAGATCATGAGTCCACCAAATATCTGACATGCCACACCGCAGATACAGTATCCATTGAGTTATGCAGTAACAAAACAGCAACAAAATCAAAACACCAAATAATAAAAATCCCAAACCAAATTAGAAAAATAGAATTCAACTTAATAAACAAAATGACACACAAAAGATAAAAATTCAAAAAGGGAAACCAGAAATATGACTTTATAATATTTTAAGTAGAAATCGTTCCAAAAAGCACACAGACCCAATGATAGTCTATGAGAGTGGCAGACCAGAACCTTGGCAAGATTTGAGTCTGACAGCAAAGGAGCCCCGGTCACGTTAAACAAGTGCATTGGTCCGGGTGAAAAGTATGGAAGTCAGGAAGTTTGAAAATGTTTCTAAGTCCCACTTCAGATAGGGGCTTAGTCACTTTTTTTTTAAAGAAAAGCCTTGACATTTCTTCTAACTCCCAACACAGAAAAGGACTTTTTCACTTTTTGTGAAGGAAAATCCTCCCTGATTAGGCTAAGGAAAAGTTCAATACGCCTCTGGCTCCTTCCTGGTAAATAGACCAGTGTATCTGTGCTCCAGAAAGGTAACTTTTATTCAGAATATTCGAACAGCTTCTGTCTTCTTCCTGGGCCACAGGCACAGAAAGCAGCCCGTTGCTAATTGTGTTTTTTCTTGGGCTAGAAGAACAGGGTGACATGTCATTAGTAATACCTAGCACTCTACTAGCCCATCAGCAAACTTGGTGGTCAATATAGAGAGTACATTATGCTTAGGGACTGCATGGTGTTTTGGTATGTATCAGAGATTTGGAATAGCAACGTGAGCGCAAAACAACACAAGGTGAGGAGCATTTTAGCACTTTATTATAAATTTTAGTTTCTGGTTAGTACGATTTTTATGTTTTTCCATACATTTATTACGTGAATAGTCGTGGTGTGTGATATGTTTCCCAATTCAACGTTTTCAACAAGCTGGGCCATGAGCAGTCCAAAAGGCTACGTATAATGGGAAAAAAATCTATGTATGATGTATGCATTTCTGATCACTCTTTAGACCGCTATCTCTGTCAGAGCTTTCGGTACTGGGTCGTTGGGAGTGATAGAAGGTCGGTGTTTCAGCGAATCATATCCTTTGTTAGATGGAGCAGCTTGAAGGGTCAGAGTTCACCGATTAAGATGCTGTAGCTCACACCAACAGTTTATGTGAAACTGGAAGTTCACTGCTATGGTATTTACTTGTTTTGGTAGTTTTTAATGGAAAGTTAAGAAACCTACTTTTGTAAATTCTTCAATCTGGATTTTGTCTCTTCTTCCGTATAATATCTTCTTTAATACTATTTTGTATGACAAGGTTCAGTATGTCATTTATTTGGTCACTCTAAAGCATCCTTGTTATGCTGAAGTGGTATCTCAAACCCTCAATTCCTAGAGCAAAATATTATATCAGGGCTAAAGTACCTGGTGATAATCACTGTACTAATGTGCCATATGTAGCATATTACGCCATATACCTTTAAAAAACTAAGGGTATGATCTGCATAGAAGCAAAGATAATTTATGCAAAAGGCTGCATGGAGTCCAATCTTTTTATAATGTTATAGGTTTGAATGGTAAAAGCTTAGCAAATATTTGTAAGTTGTTATCAACAATGAGGCTTGATCTGTTATTTACAATGACCATTACACAAAATTCAGCTAAGAAAGTAATGTTTTTGAAATATACCAATTCCTCAGATTTTCTCGAGCAAGACTTGATCACTATTCCTCTGGACATTAATTGACAGATGTGGACATCATTACATGGAATTAAATCCCTCGAGGCATCTTCGGGGAATCATTCAGAGGGAAGTGTATGGCACAGAAAAGAAGACACCTTCTTTGCTACATGTGGTGAAGAGTTTCACAAAAGCAAACCCTAATCTGAGAAGATCACGTGTGGTCCTCTACTGGGAGGTGACTTAGAGCATCTGCCATCATATTGAGGCAGTCTCGTAAGTGCACTGCTGCTGGAAATATTCATCTTTGCTGTACACATTTCCACAAGTGTATCACCTTCCACGTAAACCGCTCACAACCTTTCCTGTTGGACAGTTGTAGTATTATCTATCAAATTCTGATAATTGCTTTCTGAAATGGAAATGAGAAAATCCTTCATTGCAAGATGGGCTGCAGATAGTTCAAGCACATTTATAAGCTGGCATGCTAAAATGCCAATCCAAGGCTCATGCCCTTATGTTGCCCCAGATGGGCACCCCAACCAAATCAGGATGTGTCCATAACTACAGCAGCCTGAGCCTGAACAGGGTTGAAAGGGCAGATCATCAAAACGTTGGAGAGATCCATCCATCAGAGAAAATCCAGATGAACATACTGAAAGATATGAACCTAAGCTGAGAGACTCTCCTTATGCTGAATCCACTGTGACCTTTGACATCACTGAAGGGCCTTCATCCAAAATCTAATGTGTCATGTCAATGGGATACACCAAAGCACGGGGCCAAGCAGACGCTAGACCTGCAGACCTGCAGAACTAGGACCTGAGCATGGGTCAGAAGCCTCAAAAATATCCCCAATATCATGATCCTCCAGGAGAAGGAAAGGCCTTCTTGCAGATCTTGCCCAGTACAGTCCTTATGGAGGTTAGCCGATGTATGGGAACAAGGTAGGACGTTTGGGAGTTGATGCAAAACCCAAGTAATGGAGGAGATTCATTCGACCAGCGTTGGGAACTCCACTTTCACTAGTCATTTACCCAAATATGGCAATACATTGACTCCTGCTCATTGCAGTGATGCCACATAACCACCAGCACTTTTGGACATGGCTCAGAGACAGCATGTCCTGTCGAATGAACAATTTCCGTTGCCGAAGATCCGAGATGATCTCAGATTTTCGTCCCTCTTGGGCACCAAGAAGTTAAGGGAAAATAATGCTCTACCCCTTTCTTCCAGAGGTACCACCTCTATGTCCCCTTTGTTCAACAGGGCAAGGAGTTCTGCCTCCAAAACGGAGGCAAGTTCCAGAGAGCATGTCCTGGTGGATGGAGGGCTGTCCGGAGAAAGGGACAGAAAAGGTGGGATGTAGCCCACGTGGATTCGGTAGATGACCCACCGATCCATCATGATCGCTTCCCAGTTGGTGCAAAAATTGGAGACCCTTCCCCTACCCCAGAGATGTTAGTTTAAAGCGTGGGAGTCACATGGGTTTGAGGCAACTGAACCAGCACAGGGTGGTGGAAGCGATATCTGCTGCTTTTGATTTTGTCCCCTAGATCTACCCTTGCCCTGAAAGGAATGGCAGACGTTTGGGCTTTCTAGACAGGCTGGAAAAAATGTTTGGAACCACCGCATTGGGGGAGCAAGGCTCAGCACGCAAGCTGGCACGCTGCTATTGTTGAAGCATTCCATGGAAATTTTGGCTTTCTCTCTGAATATCTGCTCACCAACGAAGGGCATGGCAATGAGTGTGGCTTAGACATCTCCTGAGAAGCATGTGGAATGCTTGCAACCATGCCAGCGCAGCATGACTGCTGTGAAAATGGATCATGCAAGGGCCTGCAGGATCCAGGCTTTGAACCTGATGGATGGTAGGGAGTTAAAAAAAAACAGAAACTCTATTTATCAATGAACACACATTCAATCTAATGTTTTTCAATTGCTGACTGTTCATGTTAGTGGGTGATTTAAAAATGAAACGCGCCATTTTAATGCCAATACTGACAATTTCGGTGTTTTTATTTTCAAAATATAACCCGCATCCAGCCTATCGCAGTGAAGAGTTTCGGGTACAATGGATGAATACGTTAATGATGAGAAATGGAATAGAATCAAAGAGGGAGCAAACTTTAAAGCTTTGTCCTTCATCTGCAGAGGTTCCAGAGTGACATCGGAAATAGCGGAAAAGGGTGTGAAGGTGTGATACGCTCCTTGCTATTGATAACTTCTTATGTGAGATGCCTCCAGAAAGCGAAAGGTACATGAGAAATATCTTTCAGCGCCCCCACATAAGAAGGGGATGGCAGAGCAGACAAGGATGCTGCAGGGATGTGGTCATGTTCCAATTCGCTGGAAGCTAAAATGCCCCCTCGTGCATCCATGAATCCAGAGGTGAAGTGTAACACCAGGAGGCCACTTTCCAAACCAATTCATTTACATGGACGATCTGCTAATGCTATTGAGAGCTGTCCCCTTGTCAACATGGGTCTCCCTTGCTCGAGGGATACTGGAAGGCACTGAGCGGTATAACTTCTGTGATATTGATGAAGTCTGGTATGCATCATTTTCACCAATGTTTGTTCCTTGGTCTGCCCTTACCAACAAAGAGGTTTATCGAATAACATGAGAACTGTGCCAGGAGAAGAGCCAAATATGTCAGGCAGCCCATGAAAAGGCCCTTTGAGAAAGGAGCTCTTCGCACGTGAGAACAGATGACTATTTAGGCTGAGCACACCTGTTGGGGACGGATCTACTGTTTGCAGTCCTGGCACGCTTCTTTCTGAGGCTCCTAAAACATTTCGGGGCACATTTACAAGCCCCCTGCGCCACCAGTGCATCACTTTTCGTGACGTACTGATGGTGCAGGGGGCTCCTGCATATTTACAAGAACAGGAAAAGCCACCCTGCGTGACTTTTCCTCGACTTTTCCTCTCCTTGTAAATACGGCCCCTTTACACGCAGCACTTTGCGTGGAAGGGGCGTTCCATGGTGTTCCCACGCAACACCCATGGAACAAGACACATCTCCAGATTTACGAGAAATCGTAAATCTGGAGATGCGTCTGAATGCTACGCCACCCTAGAGGTGGCGTAGCGAGGAGAAATGTTTTCATTTCTCCTTGTTTTTTTCCTCTTTCAATGCGTGCTGCATTCTACAGCACGCATTGGAAGAGGAAAATGCCTGTAGTGATTGTTTTTTTGCAGGAAGGCAATGTGTTCCCGCTTTTAAGCACCTCCCAAAAAATCAGAACCAATAAAATACAATTTCATTAACTCATTCCAATTCTACAATAATTTAGCCTCACTCAATAACTGAGTTCTACATTAATGAAAAGTTAAAAGGTTTTATTACAAAATTCAAAATAAGCGATACAGAGTCAATGCCACAAAGGCTGTCAAAGGCAAAGTTATACAGAGTATGTACAGATCAGAAAATATTCTAAGTCCCACTGGGTAGCAAAATCAGACATAAACAGGCAGCATCCCTAATAGAATAGGGATTTAGTCTGGCTTATCCCCAAAATTAAAGGGGGTTTTATACACAATTCTTGCATAAGACATTTTGCAGAATCTTAGTAATGTGAGCAAATGTGTATTTTTTCATCAAATCACAGCAGGTGTTAGCATCTAAGCACTATCCCATTTTCTTGAATTTTATTCAGCACCCTCCATGCCAATACCATCTGGAGAACTTTGAACAAGCAAGTAACATTTACAGTGTCACATTATTTGAAAGAATAGATTTCATTCAAGCAGCGGAAGACATAATATTATGTTGGCAGTTATGGCTGAGTTAGAAAAGTTCACCATGAGCAGAACAATAACAACGATGAAAAATATTCCCGTACATGACAGCTTGACTGTGTTCTGTGGTGCTTGTGGGGAGAGGATGTGTGTGGGTAGAAGCCTTCTATACGTGACCGAGACAGATTCCATCTTAATTAAAATGGTGATTTGCACAGAAATGTGGCCTACCTAAAGCACATTAGAGTATACACATCATAGGAAATCCGTTTCAAAAGCAATTTGCATAAATCAGTCTGCATCAGTGTTACAAAATAAAGAACCCACAAGGGTAACAATCAGCTCGAACGAAATACTACAGGTTCCAGCATGCATCGGAAAATGCGGCTCACGAGGGGGCCATTTAAGTGCATGCAGTTAAGGTGCCAATGAGCATTTACTTCAGTGTCAGCCTCTGAAGAAGGAGCTCCCTGCTCCGAAACGCGATAGGAAAGATGAAAAGATTCTGAATGAAAATGCTGGTTTTCCCTTGAATAAATGGTTTGAAGAAATCAATTTGCTGCCGAGTGCATCCTCGCTTCAGCGCATTTTTTTGGATGGTCTGCATAGTTGAAACTGTGCATGTAAATGCATATTGCACATTATTAAAGATGCACAAAACATAAATCCATTACATTTTCCACACACCTGCGGAAGGCTACCTGCTTAAATAGCATACATCTTCTCTACTACGAGTAGGACACAGGAGGCGTAGAAGGTCGGATCTGGTTTTCAGTGTGTAGCCCGTCCTGTTCTGAGGGCTGCAGGCATTATGCAAGAATCTATAAACCACTGCACCTCGCCAATTACTATTTTGAGACAGACGCACATCTATATCAAGTGCTGGTCCATGCACAGCCACTAAACCACTCAATGAGTGGAAGATGCCCTTCTCTGTCAAACAGCTGAGATTGCGGGTCCTTTCTCCTCGACCTGATCCACCATCACAGGTTCTGTGGGTTCAAAAAGATGCAACAGTCATTTCTGGAAGTCCAGCCATGCATGGAGAAGATGGCCAGAGCCATGAACTTACTCATACAACATAATTGCCTTCCAAGTGGAACGTAGCGCACCTCTCATAAAATCCCACCCAAGGGCCCAGGGAGGGGGCTTCAAACATTCACTGGCAACATGATGGCGCACACGTGTTTGGGGCACGTCACGTCACATGAGGAAATGGCTGCGGATGTTTCGAGCTATTTCAGGTAAAATGCATACATATGTATATCTGTCATTTAATATTGGCAAAGTATACATTAGAGCATGATATACAATGTTACTGTTTTTGAAATTTAATGTGGCTGTGTTTTGCAAAGGCATGGAGCATCGGGCACCATGGAAACGCCCATGTGGAGCCCTGTGTCGGAAATCCCCCGTCATGTTTGTCTACCTTCAGCTGAAACCCTGCTCGTGTTTCTGAATAATTGCACAATACACCAGTCCCCGAGACAATAGTACATCCATTGGTCAACAATCAACGTGGCAACAGCTGTTCCAGTAAAGGCTTACGAAGAATACTTTCATATTTAGCCTTTACATATTTCCACGAGGCGCACTTCCCCATACCAGGAGGCTTTGTAATGTGTTTATGACACTTTACAACCTCCACACACGCAGTGGCTATAATGGTGATGGGAATCGAAAGTGAAACCGAAGCAGTGTATCTGACCTCATTTCATGTGACAGATATTTGTTTTTCCAAGCAACCAGATTCCTTCGCCCACAGGCTCCTCTGGATGTGGCAACCAGTCATGTGCTTTGCAGTGAGTCATGATAATTTGCTCAAGGACAGTGGCCTAACATAGCCTTAGAGCCCGGCCTCTACAGGCCATTAAAGGCCCTCTTCAGCGTTTGGCGAGGGTCTTTAACAAGGGAGCAGGCCTTCAAAGACTGGGAGAGCCCACTATGGAGGGCTCTAAGGCTAGTAGAACATTCCGCCCCTAGAGGGCAGATTGTTCTAATTTGTAAAACAAAGGTCTCATGATGGAGCCCGAGGTGGTTAAAACGCTGTCGGGCTCCGTGAGGCCTTTGTTGACAGCTGTTGCTGTGAACAAACATTGGAATGTTGATGCTCCGGGCTTCTACCCACCATTGGAAGCCTGGAGCACTCCATTGTTTCCAATGAAGCTCCCAACATTCCAGTGTTCTAACAGTGTGTTGTGACCATACTTCTCGTTGAGCCCCAATGATCCCAATGCACAGTTCAAATATATCTAGGCTCAGTACTGCATTTAACAAGGCTGTTGCCACTGGAGCAGGTTGGCAGCGCCAATCTACATTGTCTACCAGAATGACTGACAGGCAGCGGGTTGGGCTGACCTCACCTGTCTGCCCTTTCACGGGAAACTTGTATTCAGTATTCCAATGCGAGTAACTGGGCCTGAGGGACAAACAGAGCGATATCCCTTACCAGCACAATGCGTCTTAAGGTTGCCAGCTGAAAATAATTTGGCCTTTCCGGTCGAATTCAAACTGCAGTAATAACAAGAATGACATTTAATGCGAACAGGGAATTTCATTGTTTTTATTTTTATTATGGTCTCTTTCTTGCAGCTTTGGCTTCAAGAGGCTTTTTAACTGCATGCAATTGTCATCATCAAGATACTTTATTTCGGACGGTAGAATGGGAGGACCCCGTATCACTATATGCCGACGACATCCTACTCTACCTCGCCTTACCATCACACTCCCTAGCTAGAATAATGACTATCTTTAGAAATTTGTGGAAATATTCTGGTTACACGATAAATTGGAACAAGTCACTTCTATATGTCCCACGTGGTCCCCCCCCCCCCGAAGATTTTATTTATTTAAGAGGTTGTATATAGCGCTGGCTCCACCCTGGGGTATCAGAGCGCTTTACATTGGAATGATGATAGTACATGGAATACAAAACAAATAGTAACGAAATGCAACATTAAGATAAGATATGGTAGACTTAAAGAACAAAATGAGTAATATATCTTGATTATGATACAAAGTGCAAAGATGTAGCTTTTTACAAAACAATGTATGAAAGAAATAATTACAAATTATTAAACAGTCAAAAGGAGATAGACTCATTTTTGTCAATAAGGAAGGGTTAGGCAAGTGTGGAAAAGGGGGGGTGGCAAAGTACTTGAAGAGAGGTGGAAGGGGGAAGAAAAAGGTGAGGAGGAGTAAGGCAGGGGGGTGAATGTGTTGGTAGAGCACAGGAGAGTTGGGAGAGGGGGGAAGGTAGGAGATTCAAAAAGGAAGAAATTGTACAGCAAGTATGGTAATAGAAGGATTACGGACCCCAATATTTGTTGAACAGGTGCATTTTAAGGTCTTTTTTTAAACTGACCTATGAAGGGTTAAGTCATAGATCTTTAGGGAGGGCGTTCCAGATGCTGGGGGTCTTACCAGAGAAGAAGCGAGATTGCGCGGCTTTCTTTTTTAGCAAAGGGGGGATGAGGAGGAAAGAGTGAGGGGCATATTATCAAGAAACGGCGTTAAAATGATCGCCGCTTTAGCGGCAGAAAACTGCTGCTAAAGCGGCGATAATGAGCTTGATAATATGTCGAAGAGAATTCCCATAGAAGCCCATGTTCTGGTGTCAACATGGGCTTCTATTGGAATTCTCCAGGGCATATTATCAAGCCCATTATCGCCGCTTTAGCGGCAGTTTGCTGCCGCTAAAGCGGCGATAATTTTAACGCCGTGCTTGATGATATGCCCCTTAGTGCTTCTCATCGGTCGGGCACTGCAAGCTTTTTTATGTTTGTTTGAGAGGTAGAGCGGGGTCTTTTGGTGGAGGGTTTTGTGCGTATTGCAGGCTATTTCATGGGAGGATCTGCCTTCAATAGGAAGCCATTTAAGGGTCTTAAGAGCCGGCGAGATGAGGTCAGAGCGTTGCAGTCAGTTGTGAGCCTGGCCGCTAGGTTTAGAACAGATTTGAGGGAGGCCAGGTGAACTTTGGGAGAACCGGAGAGAAGGGCATTACCATAGTCGTTTTTCGAGAGGACTAGGGATTGGACAACTGATCTCCCGCTGGAATGAAGGGTTTGATTTTTTGGAGATGTTGGAGCGTAAAAAGGGCTCCTTTTGCCGAGTTTTTTATATGGGAGTTGAGCATAAACTTACTGTCGATGGTGATGCCGAGGGATTTTACTGATTCGGACAGGGAGAGTGGACAGTTTAGGGCATTAAGGTCAGTGATCCATGTGTGGATGGGGAGAGGGTTGTTTTTAGGAGAGAAAAGAATGATTTCAGTTTTATTAAGATTAACTTTGAGATGATTGGAATAGAACCAGGTTTGGATATTGGTCAGAGCGGTGTTAAGGTGCAGTACATCTGAGTGGGATTTAATTTTATAGTACAGCTGGGTATCATCGGCATACAGGTGATAGTTAATACTGGCTTGTTTGAGAATGAGGGTAAGGGGTTCCATGAATAGGTTGAAGAGAGCAGGAGAGAGAATAGATCCTTGGGGGACACCGAGGGAGACCGGAGTGGGGTTAGATGGGCAGTTTGGGATTTTTACTTGTTGGATTCTGTGTTGGAAATAGGAGTTCAACCAGTTGAGGACGGTGCCATTAAGGCTGAACCGAAATGTAAGTGTATTGAGTAAGGCTGAATGGTTAACTGTGTCAAATGCCGCAGAGAGGTCAAGGAGAATGAGTAGGCAAGTCTCACCATTGTCTAGGGCATGGTGGATGTCATCAACTATATTTAGCAATGCAGTTTCAGGGCTGCAGCCTTTACGGAAGCCGGATTGTAGAGGGTCGAGTAGGTTGTAAGCGTCAATGTGTTTATCCAATTGATGAAGGGCACATTTTTCAATGTTTTTTGAGAGAGTGGGGAGGTTTGAGATGGGGTGGAGGTTGCTGGGGTCGTTCGAGTCCGCCTTATGGTTTTTTGAAATGGGCGTGATTTGTCCGAGTTGGAGGGAGACAGGGACGCACCCCGAGGAAAGGGAGGAGTTGATGATATTGGTCCAATAAGGGACAATGACGTGCTTTAGATCTTGGACGAGGGAAGATGGGAGAGGGTCTTTAGTGTGGGAGGACGGTTTTAATTTGGACAAGAAGTTCAAGACTTCTAGTTCGGAAACTGAGTGGAAATTCTGCCAGGAGGCGTTGTTTTTGAGCTGAGTGTTGTTGGGGGAAATTCAGGAGGGGTTGAGGAAAGTGGGGGTGGGAAGGACGCAGGGGGTGTAAACAAAGGAGAGGGTGTTGAAATAGTATCAGGGGCACATAGGGGGTTGGGAGGGATCTGAGTTGGAGTGAAGGATTGGTCAATTTTGGCGATTTTTTCAGAGAAAAAGTTAGCAATTTCTTCGCATTTGGTTGTGGTGGCCGTCATGTTGGGGGGCGGGAGAGGTTTGATTTCTAATAATGTTGAACAGTTCTCTGGGTCTATTTTTGGCACGGGTGAGCTGTGAACGGAAGAAGGAAGCAGTTTCAGAGAAAATGTGCTTCTTGTATGCGGATCTAGCGGTTCGAAGGAGGACAAGATTAGAGGGGGAAGGGTGTTGTCTCCAGGTTCTTTCTGCCAGTCTAAGTACTCGGCTTTCATTGTTGAGGTCTGAGTTAAACCAAAATTTGTAAGGGAAATTATTAAGAGTTTTTAGTTTGGGTGGTGCAAGTTGATCTAGAACCTCAGAGACGGTTTTATTATAATGCTCAGTGAGTTCATTTGCATTGAGAGAGGGAGGTGTGCAACTGAGTTGTGATTGGAGCTTGGCCTCCAGTACACCAGGGGGGATATGATTAAGGTTTCTGGATAATATTGTGGTTTTGTTGCTTTTAGTAGGGGAAGGCTGGGCTAAGGGTGAGATCATGAACAATATGAGGCGGTGATCAGACCAGTCAATAGGGATGATGTTGGATAGGGATGGCAGATCATTGCTAGCAATGATGGCGTCAAGAGTAGCCCCTTTAAAATGGGTTGGGGAAAGGCAGAGTTGTTTGAGGTCACTTATCTCAAGGAGGTTATTGAGAAGTTTTGGCCAGGGAGAGCTGGAATTCGTTTTTAAAGATTATTACTAGACCTCCTCCTATTCCCTTTGGTCTGTCTTTTCTGAGGATAGAGTAATCGGGGGAAGTAAGTCGAGGATGGGTGTTAAATGATCGTTGAGCCAAGTTTCCGTGAGGAAGGCGATGTCTATTTCTTCACTAAGGATGGTTTCGGAAATTACCGTTGCATGTCGAACAGCCGAGCGGCAGTTCACAAGCATGCATGTCAGGGGCTTAGGGTTGTTTTTGGGGAGGGGGCACGAGTGGATGGTGGTAAGTTGAGGGGGGGTCTGGGCGAGCAAGGAGAAGAGAGAATTCTGCTGGTCTCAATAATAACAGGGATGTTAGAATGAGGAAAGGCTGCATCATTGCCTTAGGTGGGTTGGAATTGCAGATGTCAGAGAGGTTAGAGGCAAAGTAGTCATTCAAGGTGCGAAGAGGTCTATGTGAGCGGTTGTGAAGTGGTGTGGTTTTCCAGAGTTTGGGATTAATGAGTTTTGGGGGGCCAGTGCATGGCGAGGTGGGCCAAGAGGGGCGGATTATCGGTTTGGAGGATTTGAAGTTAATGAAATCCTTTTTAAGTCGGACTAGTTCAGATAGGAGGGAGGAAATGTTGCAATCAATGCTGCAAAGTTTCTGGGTTAAAAGAGTGAGGTGGGCTGTAGTTGAGGCAGGGGGGGTGAGGTATGTTCTGCGTTGGTTGGAGGAGGAGGTCAAGCGTTCGGAGAGGGTGATAAGTCTGGGGGGGCGAGAAAGGTGTTGAAGCTGTGGGCGTGGGGGAGGTCTGTGGGGGAGAGAGGGGAGTTCTGGCAGTCAAAGGGGGGAGGCGAGTGGGGAAGGCCTGGATAGTTATAGAGGTAGTTGGGGTGGGGGGTGGGAGAGTTCGGAGTTGGTCGGTGGAGGTCAGTTGTTCGGAGAGGGTGAGAGGCCTGGAGGATGGCAAGTTCCGGCAGATGGTGGGGGAGGGGAGTGGGGAAGGACTGGATAGTTATAGAGGTAGTTGGGGCAGGGGGGTGGGTGGAAGAGTTCAGAGTTGGTCGGGGGTGGAGGTCTGTTGTTTGGAGAGGTTGAGAGGCCTGGGGGATGGCAAGTGGAGTGCTGCAGCGGTGGGAGTGGGGTAAGCCTGGGGGGAGGAGTGAGGTGTGATCTGGCAGTGTGAGGGAGGGACAGGCATGGAGAGGGATGGGATAGTTAAAGGGGTAGGGGTTGTGATAAGGGGAGAAGAGTGGGTGTACAGGGTTAGGGGTGTGAAGTGACAATGGTAACGGATGGCTTTCGTTACTTGGGTATCTTTGTCACATCTGAGGAGTTCATGAATGGAAACCTCCAGGAACTCTTGAAATGCCTACGGAGCCAAGTTGAGCACTGGCGCTCCAGCCCACTAAAGCTACTAGGGCGTGCAGTACTCTTTAAAATTATGGCTTTGCCCAGATTCCCATATGCTCTACAGAATACGCCATTCCGGATACCACAAACATACTTTCAAGCAATAGATACTGAGGTACGTTCTCTCTTATGGAATGGGAAGCCACCCCGCATAGCCACCAAAAAATGAGTCAAAGGGTGGTATGATGGCGGCATAGCACTCCCGCACATACAAGCATATTACTGAGCATCGCAGCTCATAGTCCTTACCCGTGTTTCAGATGGACAGATACATTTTGGGTGAGGGAGGTGCCACACGATCACTATATGCCAAATCAAACAACAGAAGCCTCCCGGGGTCTACGGCGGAAACAGTTCACCTGTGGCGCACAGTGCACCAAAAGTTGGGCTGGCATAACAAGCTGACGCTGTTTACCCCACTTTGGGAAACAGAGAAGTTGAGTAGACTAATAGACTGCAAGGGATTCCGAAAATGAGATCTTATCAGAATCTCAATGGTGGGATATCTCTGGGATAAGGGGTAAGTTATTCCATTAAAAAAACCGCAACAACAATACAACATGGCCGCAATGGAAACATTCCGATACTTACAGATCAGACATGTACTCATGGCAGTAATCCCTGAGGGTACCACCCTCCCAGAGGCGTCACCATTAGAGGACAGACTGCCTACAGATGGGATGGACCATAGGGCGATCTCCCTCACACATCAAAAATTAATCAATAACTTGCCAGATACAATGCAGGGCCTCTGTGAAAGATTGCAAAATGATATCGGAGAACTAGACGACATCGACTGGCAGGAAGCCCTGGAATCTCCGCTGGAGGTGGCAATACCTTCCAGATTGTGATTAATCCAACTCAAGGTGCTCCACAGAACCTGTCTACCCAGAGAAACACTAGTCAAAATGGGAAAAATGGATTCCCCACTTTGTTGGGTATGTGTGGAGCAGTAGGCACATTCTACCATATCATATGGGGCTGTCCCGAGATTAGGAACTACTGGAGAGCAATCATGCACACGTGTACTCAGGTATGCGAGTCCCTAGTACCACCCGAGCCCTTAACATTTGGGGAGCAACAGACCTCAACGTAAAATGCAAAAATGGACGACACCAGGTATCACGATAGCAAAGCATAATATTGCTAAATATTGGGGCGTACAGACCACACCGACTCATATTGAATGGTGCAAAGATATGGACTGGGCTATGGTAGCCGAGAAGGCAGTCTGCATAATCAGAGGGTGGCCCAAAAAATGGGAACAGGTGTGGGGAGGATGGAATGCTTACAGGGGAGGGTTGTGCACCCTGCCAGCAAGGGGCCCACGTCTGTGGGAGATCTGAAGAAGGTATCATGACAACTCCACAGTTACACTGCACAGCGCGGTGTGAACAATAAAGGGATGGATATATACCTAGTCCAGATATTTGGTTGTAATGTCGCTGATAATGCCTGTACTATGTTATTAACTTGTGCTGCAATTAATAAAAAAGAGTTAAAAGAAAAAAGATACTTTATTTCGGCTACAAGCCATAGAAGTGCAGAAGACAATTTCATCAATATAAAACATTAAAATTCGTGCTACAGCACACCATAAATGCATAAAACTAACATAAAACAGCATCATACAATCTATATTATCAAAACATTTTTCCAGCTCCATGTATAAAATCACAAGGGGATGCCAAAGCAAACTTGGTCCATGTGTACATAAAGAGCCAAAGCATGTGAGAACGGTCAAGAATTCAAAGCAGGCCCTGGTCATAAGTGCAAATGTGGCATAAATCGTGTCCACTCTACTGATTTTTGGGCAGTTATATTCTTGAGCATCAGCGTCATAGATTTCTCATGGAGGTGGAATAACAGAATCATTAAAATCCCCCATGCTATCAATGTAACGGGTTGGCTTTAAGGATCAAACCCCTGGTCCTCTCCATCGCCAAAAGGTTGTGAGATACAGTGAAGGCAATACATTGTTTCATGTCATGTCTTAAGATACAAAGGGCATCTACATGCTTTCTCACCCCCAGTATTCTACGTACTAGAAGGATCCATTTTTTCTCCACGTAACATAGGCAGGACAGAAGAATATGGCATGCTCTACAGATTCCTTATTGGCACAGCAAGCAGGACAATCCCATCTACCCTGCTCATGAAGGCGAGCCCAGTCTGAGGTAAAGGAGAGCAGAGAAAGAATTCCATAACAAATCTGCAGATATACTTTCCTGGCTCCTGGCGGTTCAATCTCGTCAATGAACCTTCCTTCTTAAACTTGAATTTCGCCGCTAGGAAAGCATCAGATAGGGGGCCAAAGGTGGCTTGACACTGCATTGAATCCAATTTGTGCTGAGCGTAATTCAATTTAATGGTATTCCTGATTATGGACCCAGCTGTCGACGGGTCGTCCCACAGGGATCCTGTACCCAGCTTTCGCAGTGAACCTCTGATATACCTGGTCCATGGGATTTTGACAGAGCCAGGAATCCTCAGTATTTCCACTAGCGCATCACGGTATGTTATCAGCTCTGGTGTTGCCCAAAGTCTCCTTGAGTAGAGAACTGGTGTTAGTCCTATCCTTTCTGATATTTCCCAAATGCCCATATCTAACCTAAGAGGGAGTAATGGGGTGCTGCAGGGAGGCATGTCAGTTGTCACAGAAATCTGTTTTCGACTATAGTGAGGGCCATTGCATCTTTGTCCCCCAGAGCTCCACCCCATAAAGGGCAGCTCCCTTAGCCTGTTGGTTCTAAATTTGTAGTGCCGGTGTTGTTGGGCAAAACTTTGACCTGCTCTGCACCTTTATCAACCCTCTGGTGTGTTGTTCAAGTTTTAATCTACATCTATCGATGTGATGTCACCAGTCTAATTTCTCATTAAGAGTTAGACCTAGATACTCAAAGGTGTGCACACGCTCCAATATGGATCCCTTAAGCTTGGGACTGGGTCTGGTTGTGGAACAGAGGTTAAGGACCATATATTTTGTCTTCGAGATGTTGGTTTCCAAACCCCTCTTGGAGGAAAAAATATCAAAGCTGTCTAAGATGTTCTGTAGCTCCATGGGTGATTTGGATATTAGTAGGGTGGGATCTGCAAACATTAGTGCTGGGACCCTAACAAACATTAGTGCAGGGACCTCACAAACATTAGTGTTCTGAGCCATAAATGGTGTTGTTGAAGTGCCCCAACCCCACTATTTAGTACAAACATTTGCAATACCAATAGGTCTGGCTTATGAATGAAAGTGCCTTTTGTACCACTAATGGCTTTAGGCACTCATTAAGTCATCGTACGTGCATGCATCTTTGCTCTCATGCATCTGTTTATCCATTCACTGACTCATTCTTGCATTCACTCTCTGCGACAACCACAATAAAACACACTCATTTAACAACATCTGAAAGGTACATGAAAAGAATACAAGTAGAAAGAACAAAGCATGCTGTCTATACACAGTGGATATATGCCTGCAATAGCAAAACAAAACATAGCAGCTGGTGTCCGTCTTGCAGAGGTATTGAACATAGTCTATCATTGTTTTGAAGTTCCAGTATGGCAGCCATATTTTGAACCAATGTGTATACCAATATTGATACTTTATGGACCGCAGCATTCCATAATAGCCACCTAGTTTGTAAATAGAGGCCATGTAGGATGCAGTGCAAAGCATATGAAATGAAAGGCATGCAAGCAACCCGAGTCATAGTGTCATCTTTAGCAAAATGTAAGTAAAAAGAGAAGAAGCAAAGAAATGAAAGGGGAAATGGAGAAAAGTGATAACTAACAATAGGACTGACCAACCAGCTCTGACACTGATGCATTAATTTCTAGGTGGATGTGCACGTGTAATCCGACATTGGCAGTTACGGGGCAAAAGAGACAATGACTGATATGGAGTAACCCATTAGCCCAGGCAATACACGGTAATGGATGGAAGCAGAGTATAAATGACACTCAAACAGACCAATGGAAGAAGGCGGCTGACCCAGAGGCCTTCTAGGTATATATATGGATATATATTTATATATGAGGATGTATTTATTATTTTTATGATTTTTTTATTAAAATATCCTGGCAGACAGTAAGCCTGTCATGCCTTTAAAAGAAATTCTAGCAAGAATTATTACATTGGAAACTTTCAACCCTTAAGATTTTTCAGAGGGGGTAATGGATAATAAAGTTCTTCTGAGATTTCATGGAACATAATACCTACCGGTAGGTTTAATTTAGAGTAATAATGAATTCACCCTTAAATGCCTACTAACTTTAACGTATGCTTTTCATAATCAATATGTCAGGCCTACTGCCTTTATCGTAACTTTTCTTTATAATCAATTCATTGGCTTGCCACTATTACCAACTCAGACTCACTGTGATGGTCATAAGCTTTCCCGCCAGGTATCCATCAGGTATGCCATGATAAAATTACAAATATGTAAAAAAAATTACAGTTGTCAAAAGAAAAGAAAATCCCTTCTAATAGAGCTTATTAAGATGTACCATAGCGCAAATGTTTCTGCATAGTTTGTTCAAAGTAGTCATCAAAACCCTTGCGTACTATAGTTTTCAAAATAAGAATGCAGGTCTATTTGCTTTGACATAACTTTCCAATCTAAATGCAAATCTCCTAAGGAATCTGAAGTAACGTTTCCCAGTGAGCTGATACGTCCTGTAGCCTTTACCATTGGTTTGACATAATAACCAATACAGGGAAACTGAAGTACACATAAACTGGCGCTGCATGCACTTATAAAAGTTAGAAATATGTACAGAATTACAGTTGGCAAAATAATATACAACCCCTCTCAAGAGGGAGTATCAACAATCACCAAGGTGAAAATCTTTAACTCCTAGGGTTTAACAGAGAGTGTGACCAGGAACACTAGACCAAATTAAGAAGTTCTCTTAGGAAAACAAAAACAAGCATTGGCATAGCCAATAGGTCTCGCCTTTGGGACCTTATAAGTGTTTAGCTATTCAACAGTTGCACAACTAAATACATATAAGGTCCCAAAAGCGGGACCTATTGGCTATGCAAAGCGGCCGTGCGGCCGCGAAAGTGAAAGTGATCGCGATCACGATAAAACATCAAAGCGGTAAATCGCGGTAAAACGCAGCGCGCGCGCCCTCGCACATGCACTGTAGCTCTAGGCTGGCCTGGTAGCACTTTTTGGAGCCCTCTAAATAAGTCTCGCCAGGCCAGCGCATGCGCTGGGTCAGGCGAGACCTAACGAAATACTCCAGAATGTTCAATTAAAATGTACAAAAGTACTTTATAGCAGAGTCTTCTTTTCTGCGTAGTCACCTTCGATTTTTTTACTTTTTCTGGGCCCTTTTTTTAGCTGATACTAGAACCATTGTGCACGCTGGCACTGCAATTTAGAAACACAGCATTTGGACTTTGAGCCTGAGGAGGATTGTCAAAATAGTTTCCACCCAATTAGTCTACTTAACTTTCCTGTATGGCCCAGATTTTGTATCAATGCCATAATGTTAAACATCATATGTAGGCTGCAGTGCGCATTTTTGCCATCCACATATACAGCAAAAAATATATGGGTGCCTGGAGGACCGCTGTGCTTTAGCAGTGTTGCAGTTAAACACACTGCTGTGAGATATGGAAAGGAGCGGTTTCTTTGCCATATAAGAAATCCTATTTTTACATATTAAGAAGTAACCCTAAAAGGTGTCTGGCCTAGCACTTAAAATATCAAAATGTGGCAAAATACATATTGGGAAATGTGGGCCCTCACAGTGACCAGACCTCCAAAAGCTCTTTTCACTGTGTAGGTTAGGCTGGATTCTCCACAAACAGGACAAGGTAAAATTAAAAGCCTTAGGGCCTTATGTTCACACAAAGCATTTAGTAAAAGTAGACGCGATTTATGCACCAACGTTTACCTATGCATTGTTCTATTTCCGAACCAACATATTTTCAAACATACTGGTTTGCAAAATTCCAAATCATGGGGGTCGCAGTTTGACCTACCTTATTAATATGCATGAGGTAGGTCGTAAATTGCGACCCACTGTGAATTGCTGCCATCTCAGGGATGGTGGCCTGCTGGGGTCAGCATGCCACCATGTCTGTGATTGCTTTTAAATAAAGCAATCTTTTTTATGCATCCAGTTTTCCGTAAAGGAAATGGGGATGCGTTTAAAAAATGAAGTTTCAAAAACTTTTTTTAACCAGGAGGCTGTGGTCCCAGGGACATTTTGCTAACCAGAGCCTTTGTGAGTTAACAATAGCTTTGAACATAACACCCTATATATCTAGCTTTGTTTGTGGGAAATGTTAGTAAAACGCTTCAAAGATATTTCCATTCAATTTTAAACATCTCATTTAATGGAGAAATCAAATTTCTGATAACTTTATTGGAAAAATACAAAATATGCTTAGTGCTGCCTGAGGCAAACCTGGCTTAGAGCTAGTTTGCCAATCATCTCACGTTCAGAGGCCAGTGCACATTCCTGGCTAAAGTTAACAACACTGCTCTCTAGAGGACAGCAGCCTGGCCTCTGGACTCAGGAAGGCAGAAGCTTTTAACAAGTGTTTGCCATCCAGGAGGGGTACAGAAACATTTGACAAAAGAAGAACATTACAGTTGTTGGACCAGTGATCTGCTTCGCTCAACCATCGTCGTAGGTTAGTCCTATATCATGGTTTTATCAGGACTTCAGCATACAGTGTTCTATTAATAGTCCTTGGTTCCAGGCCAAACTTACTCTCGCTAGATTTCCCAGTTCCACCAGAATGGTCTCACAGGGAGTATGTTCTGATCTGAGCCCCTGTGAAAGAGTATTTTCAGGCGTCAGCTGCAAGCTTCTGCAGTAGATGGTCTCAGAGGAGACCTCAAATATCCTTGGATCTAGAGATGACTTGCTGTAATGTTGTGTATATTTCTGATTATTCATTATATAAAATTATGTCTCGCAGCCACTCATTTTTCTTTGTGTTCTGTGTACCTCTCCAGCACATAGCCTCTCTACATTTAGCTAAAAGCAAGGCCATCACAATGAATCTCCTATCAGGGCTATGGATCAATTTAACATAGCTGAGTAGTGCCAACAATGGGCTCGGATCAAGCTATCTGCCAGTCATTTGTGATATGCAATTAAAAATGTGTCTCAAGTAATCCTGCATGGGTGCACACAACAATACCATGTATAGAAAGTCTGCATGCTCCTCACAGCCTCAGGAACACTTATGTGATCTGTTCAGGTCTATTGTAGCTTGTTTTTCTGGATGAAATGCCCGCAACACAAGTATTTATAGTATAATAGTCTATGCCGATGGTTAATGGTAGCTCAGAGTTTCAGACACCAAAACCAACACCTTCAGCTCCAGTCTTTGATGTATCATTTTTTAGGGATCCTCACTGGCTCGGCCTTGGGCCTGGCCCCGCCATAGGAGTCTAACTTCCCAGATGTAGACTAAGTCAGAAGGTGAAAACTTTGAGTGCATTGACCCATTTGGTGCACGTGACGACCACTCCTTCGCAGTCAGCCTGAAATCTCACCTAGGTCCTAGTCAACCTCAAATTGTTATTTTCAATGTTTCTTTACTTTTTCTAGGTGCTTTTTGTCTTGAAACTTCAAAAATTCATATCTCTGGTTCCTCTTGTCTGATTTTGAGCTCTTTGGTGTCTTTTTTGCCAACTAAATCTTTCTCTATGTTTTGAAATTGTTTTTTCTTCACTTTAGAATTGTTGGTATTGCTTGAACTTGCCGCCTGTGCTGTAGCTATCAGGGGGTTAAGCAGAGTTTCACTGACACTTCTGTTGAGTCATAACCATGGTGGGTTTATTAATTTGGAAATGCCCCCTTTCCAAAATTAATAACCAACTTGCTGACTTACTGTATATATCTGTTCCGTTTTAGCTACAAATAAAATATACATTACAGAAACAAAATCATTTACTATCCCTAGAATAGAATGCTACCCAGCTCAATAACATATTTAGCTTTTTTTTCAAGATAGGTAGTGAAATACACCTATTTGAAACCAACATATGAAGCCCTTGGCCCATAGGAAATTCCCTTTGATGTTTTTCTACCTTTAGCTGAAAAACGACTTGTCTTATTGCTGTTCCTTAATCATGAGATTGTGGCATTGTACCAGCTGGTAAATATGCAACTAAACCACAGCTGTTCCAGGAAAGGCTCATAACGATACTTTAATATCTAGCCTTTACATATTTCTAAGAGGCATACTTCTCCATGAGACTTTGTCATATATTTGTGACGTTGTTATAGGCAGCTTTACAACAGCATCAGCAGCAGTGGGTATAAGGGTGACTTGAATGGAAAGTGAAACCGAGGCTGAGTAGCTGACCTTACTGCAGGTTGATAGTTGTTTGTTTTCTGCCAAGCAACCTGTCTCACTCCACCACAGCATTCACTGGGTGTGGCAAATAGCCATCTGCAGGGATGTGAAAGCAGCAAAACCACCAGTAAGGTGGAAAGAAAATGTCAGGCTGATTAGTAAAGGACAATGGCCTAACAGAGAGGTCTGACACTAAGCCTTTGTAAATACCCAATGCTGTCTCTGCACTCCTTCAAACGATCAGCGGTAAATAACACATAACCCAATCCTGTTGCCTCTGAGAAGGAACCTGCTCGACTACCACAAATCAACCTCACCATCCAAAGGAAGTGATGTAATGGTTTGGAAACATGCCTCAATGTGCTCTTTCTCAGGAAAGCTGAGAGATGTCACAGTAGTGGTCAGAGTGCTAGATTTCACCAGCACAATACATTCTGTGATTGACAACATAAACTATGATCATTTGGCTTTTAATAGAAGTAGGAGTTTTTGTTTTGTTTAACATTTTGTCCTTTAGAGCTTTGATATTAAAATATTGTTTCTATGAATAACTGCGTGATCACAACCGTTATTTAACTGATCTGTGATTGCATAGTACATATCCGTATCAGGTTGCAGCACAAGTTGGGAGCACCTCTCAAGACCTTACACACATTTCTCTTGCAGGCAATGCTACCTGGGCTGACACTAAAAGCAATCAAGGCCACAGCACAATTGAAGTTCTGGCTTGCACAAAATTTAATACGACAGTTGTGCATGCAAGCTGCTTGAACCTTATCCGAAAATCTAACTGTTCACAGACACTAGGGCTTTGTGAGGAATGACATAATATTATGCACTCACCGTATTTTTTCTTGTTTGATTTTGTTGGCATTAACACTGTGCACTTTTCCATGATTGCTGTGCATTGGAATCTCCTATTTTGCTCATTTAACTGCCCTATAGGTCAATTGTTTTAGTGCATGAAATGCATCTATGGCATGGAAGGTTAAATGTCATATGTTGGCTGCAGTGTGTAGTTACACCACCCACATATATAAAGCATATGTCTTGAGGAGCATTACTCTGCTTTGACATGGTTTACAGCATAAATGCACTGCAGCAACACATGGCGGGGGAAAGTGCATTTGCCACGTAGGAAAGGCAATTTTTTCTAAATATATAAGTCAACTCTAAAGTGTACCTTATAAGCCCACAGGGCTGGGTGCTAATTAATAAAAAAAAGGACACACGTTATATTGGTATTAGAGAGTCTTCACATTGAAATAAAACTCAAAAATGATTTCTACTGTGTAGGGTGTCCTAATCATTTCCATGAGCAAGCCTAGATGTGAATAAAATATTTATTTTCCCTTTCTGCTATAGAAATAATTCAAAGTTATTACCCACTTTAATTTTCAAAATCTGATTTACTGGTGAAATAGGCGTTTTGAGAACAACAGTGGAAAACAACTTTATAAAAGCTACTTTGTCCTGTTTTAGCCAAAAATGGCTTAAAATCAGTGTGGCCACTCACCTCATCTTCAACGGCTGGGAGAGTTAACGATTCTACCTCAAAAGAAAATGACCTGCCTCTGAGTCTGGGAAGGACTGGGTGGTTTTAATAGTTGGCCCCATAGCATGTACTAGCTATCAGGGAGTGGACAGGAACATCTGGGAGAACAAAGCTAGGAAACTGAAGAGAGGCCTGCCTGGTGGCAGAATTGTTCTTCTATCTTGAAACAGGGTCTGGTGGGTAATTTTACAGTAAGGTGAAGAGAACATGCTGCAAAATGAAATATCATTTCCTTATCATTAGCTACTGCACAGGATAAGTGTTCACCTCACCCACCTCCGCCTTAGAACATTCCTGGACTTAGAAGGCTCCATCTGAAGAAGGTGGTCCTGCTGGAAAAAAGAAGACTTCCGAATCCTACTAGAAGAAGAGGACTCACTCAAGGACTCCTGGCTCTTGCTGCCGCCCAGGGACACTAAATGCTCTTCAAGTGGTTGGCCTCCTGCTTGCCTGCTTCAGAGACACAAAAAGCAAAGACTCCTGACAGAGGACTGAACCCAGCAGAAGAGGATTCTGAAAACCAAAACAGCGACTAAGGGCCTGATTTAAATGTTGGCAGTATGTATATTCCATCGCAATGGTGGTGAAGTATACATACCGCCAAATTGATGGTTCGCCCATCTGATTTAAATCCGTGCTGACCTACTCCGTCACTGCCATAGTCAAACCTCTCCGACGGCCCGACTAGGGGGCATATCAACAAGCAGGCGATAAAAAATTATCGCCACTTTTGCGGGCGCTTTCGGCTAAAAAGCGGCGATAATTTTATCGCCTAATCAGCAAGGTCACGCTAACGCGTGAAACCTTGCTTTAGCGGCAGGATTCCTAATGCCCAGCTTTGCATCTTTAACGAGATGCAAAGTGGCCGTTCCTGACTTGGCATGACAGGAGAAATGTTGCTAAGCGACATTTCTCCTATCAGCAAGCCTAACGCTATGAAGCATAGCGTCAGGAAAAGTAGCGATAACCCCTGTTATCGCTACTTTCCTTACGCCTGCTTCAGGACTGACTTAGCCATGATATCCTATGGAAGGTGGATATCATGGCTAAGTTTGTGAGTCCCTATCAACTAGCTAACGTGAGTTTATCGCTGGGTTTCCAGCGATAATCTCACGTTAGCCAGTTAGCACTAGGATTTTTATCGCTGATGAGATAAGCGTTGCTAATAGCACGCTATCTCAGCGATAAAAATCCGCGTTAGCCGGCGATAATTATCCGAGCGCTAAATGCACTCAGCGATAATTATCGCCGGTTGTTGTTGATATGCCCCTATGTAAGAGCAGTGGGAGAAAAATGGCCACGTGTCCACCTGCCTAAATCAGGATGGGCGGACATTTAGCCATTTTTTACTGCCCGTCACTACCAGCAAGCCCTGGGGTGAGTGTCAGTAAAATGCAAATAATGTTTCCTTCCCAATGTGAGTTTACTGTCATGGCGATCACAGCATTACTTTTTTGATTTTCGAACATAAAATTCCACTTTTGGAATCAAAACGAATGGCTTTAGTGTGACCTCAACAACATATCCAACTTCAAGGACCCTCTTCACCCACAGCCATGGACCTTGCCCCACTAACGGATTTTGATTTCCATTTCAGAGGATAAGGTAGAAAGCAAAACTTTGATGGAAATAACCACCTGGTTTTCCTGCTCTGTTGTGGGTGGCCTGAAATTGAGTCTCAGTCCAGGTTAACCACACAGTGTATTTTAATTGTGTTTTACTTTTTCCAGGAGCTTTTGGGTCGAAAGTCATAGCTCCTGTATTCCTTATCTGATTTTGAGGATCTTGACCTCTTTTTGCACATTCTCTATTTTCCTTTTGGAATTTTATTCCATTGGATATTTTACTTCAAAGTGTTGGTTCTATTTAAATTAAGCCCATTTTCGGATGATTGCGTGCTGCTTGTGCCATACTACCAGAGGTTTAGCTGATATTTTCCAACTGTTGGGAGGGGCTGACCACCTCTCAGATTAATAACCCAGGGCCATATTATCAAGGAACGGCGATAACATTATCGCCACTTTAGCGGCAGGAAACTGCCGCTAAAGTGGCGATAATGGGCTTGATAATATGCCCTTGTGAAAGCCCATGCAACCTCAGGTACGTGGGTATGACCACCAGAAAAATTAAAACCCGTTTCAAGGAGCATCGCAGCAACATTCGCTGCAAAAAAAGCAACACAAAACTTACCAGACACTTTCTGGAACAGAACCATAAAGACACGGACCTGAAATGGGTGGTCCTGGAGGTCATGAAGAAACAAAAGACAGACCTTAGCAGGCCACTCCATGTGAGGGAACAGAGGTGGTTCTACTGCCTCCGCAAATGGAAAGAAGGCTTGAACGACGACATTCGTTGGCTTCAACTAGCCCTGTAATAATCATATGTCTATACATCATCTATATGTAGATGCTACATACTTGCAGTCAATCATGTTACACTAGACATTAGTTGACTTCAACTAGCCTTCTAAATATCATATGTCTACACATCATCTATATATGTACATACCGCCTAAATCTAGTCCATCATGACACACTAGACATTTGTTTTAAGTGACTGTAACCACTGAACTACGGCTCGAATTTCCTACCTAAGGACTGTGGGAACTGTATTTTACCCAGTATGTCTGTCTCCCTCTTACCTGCCATGATTCTAAATACCACACCACTAGGAATCAGCCTGATCACATACTCTATGCTCAAACTGTGTTGGGGTATGGGTCATTTCTGGTAACATGACCTCCAGACTCCTCTCCTTAAATAGCGCATTAGGAACATCTATATATAATATGTCCCTCCGGTGCATCTCAACCCACCACCTTGCTGGGCACGCTTGAACCGCTTTGAGTAATTTGTCAATTGTATGGCAGGTTGCATGACATCATGATGACACTATCCCTTGATGCATTTTAGAGACCAGAACCCTGCAGCTACAGGCGCTTGGCCTTTAACCATGCATGCGCGGCGGAGTGCTAATTTTTCATACACGAGCATTACCACGATCTTTGCGCGCATGAGCAGCGCGTAAACGCTTTCCGAATTTCGAAGAGGACTCAGTTCAGTACAGAATCCAGAGCCCTGTACACAGTTGCTTGGCATTATTCCACGCATGCGTGGCAGAGTGGTCATTTCACCGCACACGCGCAATACAACAATCCTAGCGCGCATGTGCAACGCGCCTTCCACATTACGATGGGGATGCCACCCCCACCCAGGGCAATATCTACATGCCTACCCACACGTACTGAATTCCGTCGCTTTGACACATCCAGAAGCCATATTAGGAAGGTCAGGCAAGACTCCAGACCTCCAACATAGCATGACGTTGGGACACCGGATCCCACACTCCAGCTTCCTATTTAGCGGTGATTAACAATCAACACCTGACGCTGACACTATATAAAACCGGACGCCGGCTCACTCACTTCACATCGAGGAGCAGAGGTGCACAGATCTAGGCGCAGGGGCGGAGATCACGTCAAGTTACAGTAAGAGTATGAGTGTTGGGTTGAATGACTTCCTTTACAGGTTTCATGCCATTGGTGCACTACAGAACCTCATGTGTTTTGGCAGTACCTCAATTGGTTTAAACATCTTGTGTTCCTGTGTTTTCTCCTTATTTACATTTCTAGCATTCTGACCCAAGGGGTCTCCTGCCCTCACCCTCCTATGGGACAAAATTGTCCTCATTACAGGGTAAGCATTTTTGGAGATGACTGTCACAAACTGTTGCAATTATAGCCACTCACAATAGATTATTGGTGTATGTGGCTCATATTGTTGTATGTCTCCAATGCTATTTGACAGTTTGTTTGTCCATTTTGTCTTTACCTTTCAGGCTTAAGAATTTAGCCATATCACGGTGGAGTGTGATCCACATCACCCCACTGAGTGGAAATCCTCTCACCATAGCTTGGTAAGAGTGGAGCCCGTTATTTTTTGTTTATCACGGTCCTGATGAATGCCGTGGACCCAACTGGGCCTTCAGGCAGAAACATGTCGACCCCATTGATAGCGGTGGGGGGACAATAATATCCCCATTACACCGATCACTTTGTTTTAAACTACCATATAGATGCCAGCACTATTAAATTTAAGCTGATATCTTTAATGGCCTTTTAACTCACTACTTTTTCCCATGGGCCCCCACTTAGTTTAGAAGTGCATCCCTGTCGTCAGGCGTATACCCGAAGGCGAGGACTGGTCTATGATGAAGCATGACACCAGGTGGTGTGTGAGACCAGTCCTTCACTTTTGAGATGCCTGCACTCACAGACTAAACTGCACTAGCACTAGCGACACCCCACTGGGAGCGGCTTCATTGTGGTACACAATTCCCATAGAAGCCCAGGTTCACACCAGAAACTGGGCTTCTATGGGAATTCACAAGGGCATATTATCAAGCCCATTATTGCCGCTTTAGCGGCAGTTTCCTGCCGCTAAAGCGACTATAATGTTATCGCCGTGCCTTGATAATATGGCTCCCAATGTCTTACGAGCTTGCTCCTAATTTTGACAAGAGATACCTTGTGCTACAGAGCTACACCAGTTACAGGAATGTTTTACACAAATGCCAAATCCTAATAGGTCTAATCAGTGGACTAAAATTCATCAATTAGTTTTAAGGGTAGTAACGTTCTAAAGCGCCAAATTATATTGATTAAAAAACATGAAAATTATATGATAAGAGAAGCACCGTGGTTCAGATTTTATTTGCATGGTGAACAACAACTCGTGAATATGCACGAGTGGGAGTCTATAGCTACTTCTCTGATTGATGGGAGCCAGTGGTGTAGTAAGGGGGTGGCAATCCCTGGATTTACCAGCAACCCCCCCCCCCCCCCTTCTATGAGTCTGCCGCGGCAAATGCAGAGACCGCCCCAGGCTGTCTCAGGCAGGGCTGGACTGACTACCGGGCATTTTGGAATTCTGCCGATCAGGGGGCTGATTTCACTGCGTTGGGGGCTGATTTCGTTGATGGAGTCCTGTGTGTACTTCGAAATAACTAAAGCAAAACGAATTTCGTTCAGTACACGCAGGTCCCCATCAACGAAATCTGCCCCCAGCTCAGCAGCATTCCAAAACACCCGGTAGTCAGTCCGGCCCTGGTCTCAGGTCTAGCTATGCCAATGATGGGAGCAAAATACAGATGTAATTACTCAAATTCTCCTTTGGGAATTTGAAGAGAGCATTTATGGCGGGAGACCATCTAAATTAATGAGAAACATCGGTGAAACCTTTACCAAAACCTGCAGCAAAAAATCTGAAAAATTGCAGGCCCAACAAAAAAAAATTGCATTTAGAACCCACAATTTAAGTGCAAAAAATCAAACCGAACAACTTTTACTGTGTTCCCTTTTTATTTTCCCCGTTCTTGAAATGTATGAATTGAAACAATTTAAATATCTGTGCCAAGAGCGAGCTGCATACACTACATTTTATTGTGTTTTGGTGTCTAATGCTGCCGCTAGCGCACACCAGAGACCTATTACTGTAGTGCATCATTAAGAGCGTATAAGAAGCATGCATGAGATAAGACTAATTTGCACCCTCTTTTGTCATTTTGGACCTTTATGTCAAAAGAGTTGAGCTATTGCATTTCTGTGGGTGCATGCTTTTGGATTATGGTGCAGTGGCGTTTAAAAACAACTACAGTAGTACATTTTTTCGAGAATGTATGACTTGGCTGGACACGCCCCAACGATCATCCTCCTGCAGTATCCATAGGATTCGGACCGATCACCCTCTGCCCCTCACAGATCCCCTCGTAATCTCTGGAAGAGCATGAGGGCACCAGGAAGCAGCAGGTGACAGGTGCCTGCAGGGGGGTGTCTCCTGTAAGCTCCCTTACATATTGTCTTTTGCAGGTCTCCTTCCGCCTGCCACCACCACAACAGTGTCAGAATTGGAGAAAGCACAATACGCACGCATCATCCGCTTCTTGCTGAGTGTAGTCTCTGTCTGTGCGTGCACATGGGGCCCTATTATAGATAGGGCAGACTTTCTCTGCTTGCGCCACAGCGCACCTTAAAACCAGCCGCGGCCCGAGGAGGGAGTTCCGTGGGGCAGAGAGGCGGGGCGGGGGAGGGGCAGGGTGGGGGGTACTAAAAACTGGAATATGGATAATTGGAGGTAAGTAAACAATTAAATAAATAAAACGAAGTTCGTAGCGCGCGCTGCATTGCATTTTGCGATGCAGCGCGCGCTACGAAATTAGTTTTATTTATTTAATTGTTTACTTACATCCAATTATCCATATTCCAGTTTTTAGTACCCCCCACCCTGCCTCTCCCACGCCACGCCTTTCCGCCCCAACGGAACTCCCTCCACCGGCCGCGGCTGCTTAAAACAGGACCCAAACAGAGAAAGTGCACCCTATTACATTGAATGTGCGCCCCAGGACTGCATTAGAACTCACGCTGCCCTGGGGGCAGCGCGTTGATGTGAAAAACGAAGCAGCTTTGAAGCTGCTGCTCTGTGTTCACTGTGCAGGCGGCAACCCTCTTGCACACTTTTAAGAGGGGAGAGAGATCCCCTGCAGATGGGTGCAGTGAGTGACTGCACCCGCCTGTAAGGGGATGTCTGAGTGCTCCATAGAACCCCCTTTCTTCTCTCCAGAGGGCTGCTCAGGGGGGCACACTGATAGTATGCCAGTGTGCCCCCTGAGAGCTTCTTTGCCTCTGCGCCTGAGTGTATGATATGGTGCAGAGGCAAAGAGATTCCCTCATTTGGATGTGGCCATGCCCCCATGCATATGAGGAAACACCCTCTACTGATAGTGCAGGCGCTATATGTGCGCCAGTGCTAGCTATATTACAAAAAGGGCAGCCCTTTCTGTAATACCAGAGTGCCGCGGGGTACGCAAACCAGGTACATATGCCTGTTGCACCCCAAGTGCATATCCATAATACGGCCACTGGTCAAAACTATCTAAACATACAGGGGAAGAAATTGCTTAGTTACAGGAACACACAGAAATCTGCGACTGAGGCACCAAGTACATTCCTGAGGAAAAACTTGCAATTGGCGATATTTAAAAACTCGTGTGAATGCATCACCCCTGCAATTATGACATTTACCTGGCCCAGTAAATAACTCATACCCAATTGCCCAATTTAGGATCTGAGCCCAACTGTTTTGGTTTCATTTTCTATGTTTCGTGCAGGTACGCTCTGTTTCAAATTAAAGACGTGCAGGTACTCAGTACCGGAGAGTACCTGCCTATTTAAAGCAGTGGTGCTCTCAAACTCTGAAAAACTACCATATGTGGTAACACAAACACCTACATTTTAAAAATGTTTTGTTAGTTTAGGGGAACTGCAATTCGAAAGCATGAGTCAAAATGTTTGTTTTTAGAGCAGGTAAGTGCAAGTAAATCAGTAAAATATGCCTGATGAAAACAAGTTGTAGTAATTTAGATACACTTTTAGAACATGTTAGCAGCATAGTTTAGCTTAAAATATCTGCAACGTAAACCCTCTACACAACACAGAGGCTCATTTTCAAAAGACTAGTTAAATTCAAACTGATCATTTAGAAATCAGAAATGATGTGTATTTTATTCAGGATTGCTTAAGCTAAATGTAAGAATGGTAAAATGTTTTTCAGTTACTTTTGAACTTCTGGGCTAAGTAACCATACCTCTGTCTCGACTACAATCCTCTTGCTGCGCTGCTCCCCTACTGAGTCACCTCTGGGTCAGGACATCAAAATAAGAAATCTCCCCAAGAAACCCATTAATAAGGCAGACAGCAAGGGCCATATTTAAGGCCAAGTCAGGAAGTGCGGCACAGCAAGCCACCTTGTTTCACTGCACTGTCAAACTGTTGGCCTCACCTAAGCCAAGCCCTGTCCAACCTAGTCAACAACTCTGTGAGGAGCTGGCCAACTTTTTCCTGACTAAGGTTGAACGCATTTTCGAGCCCTTTAACAAGGGATGTAATGACACTTTGGAGTTGTGGATGGAAAGCCCAGGGTCTGAGCTTGTTGCTGGCCCAATTTTCGATAAATTTCGGACCATTCCCATTTCAGACATTCAAACTGGCATGAGGGAAATCAACTCTGGCTCCCCTTTTGATCCCTGTCCCAGTAGAGTGGCAAAACTCGCGTCAGGCCCGATTGGAGTGAAGCTTACGAGCATATTTAACCACATGTTCGAAACCGGCCGATTTCCGAGGCAATGGAAACTTGCTTCCATCCTACCGCTTCTAAAAAAACCTAACCTGCCTTCAGATGACCCCAATAGCTTCCGCACGATTGCTAGACTCCCCCTTCCGGCTAAACTGGTTGAAAAATCCATGAACAAGCAACTTAGTCTCTTCCTAGCCGAAACTCAAGCATTCGACCCCACACAATACGGATTCAGGCCAGGTCATAGTACAGAATCTGCCTTGATCAAAGCTACGGAAGAAATCAGAGAGGCGGTGGACCAGGGAGGGAAAGCAGCGCTGATTTTGCTTGACCTGTCGGCAGCTTTCGACACCGTCCACCACTCTATTCTTCTGAATCGTCTAAAAATGTGCGGAATTGGTGGAAAAGCATGGGACCTTATTAGATCTTTTCTCACAGACAGGAAACAAGTGGTCACCTTGGAGGAATTCCATTCTAAACCTTTTTCCACACCCTGTGGCGTCCCTCAGGGGTCATCACTTAGCCCCACGCTATTCAATATTTATGTGAGCGCTCTGGCCCCTGTGATCAGCGCTTATGGATTTGGGATCACTTCCTACGCAGATGATACCCAAATCGTGGTCTCTTTGACACCAGAGGGCGAGTTAGACACGGTAAAGCGCCTACAGGACTGTATGCTAGCAGTGGGGAGCTGGATGGCGACGAATTGCCTCAAACTAAATTCAGATAAAACAGAGGTTATTCTGTTCGGAAATATTACTAATTTCTGGACCCCTGCCTGCTGGCCGGACTCTCTTGGCACGCTTCCAGTCCCGGTCGTCAAAGCAAAAAACCTCGGCATAATCCTGGACGACAGATTGACCTTGGACTCTCACATTAAAGAGGTGACGTCCAAAACCATGTATACCATTAGGATGCTGAGGAAAGTGCTACCTCTGCTTCCCTCGGACAGTAGACACACAGTGGTCAGGGGGCTGGTACTTGCCAGATTGGATTACTGTAACGGTCTGTATTTAAATGCGCAAAGTAGAGCATTGAGCAAACTTCAGATCCTACAGAATGCTGCTGTCCGCCTCCTCACGGGCGCTTCGCGATTTGCCTCTGCGTCCGCAGGAAGAAAAACCCTGCATTGGTTACCAGTCAATAGCCGCATTCAGTTCAAGGCCCTGACCCTGACCTTTAAGGCTCTGCATGGCCTAGGTCCAGATTTCTTAAAGAATAGATTACACTGGTATGTGCCAGGCAGAAACCTACGCTCTAAAGAAGCCAATCTGGCGCAGGTCCCGCGCATTAGGAAAGCTCGCTGGGGAGGCAGAAGTTTTGTCTACGGGGCTGCCAAGGCCTGGAATGAACTTCCTTTGTACCTTAGGTCGGCAACGGATTTGCTGTCTTTTAGAAGGGAACTCAAGACTTGGCTGTTCCGTAATGAATAATTCTGATCTCCTCTTCCATCTGCCTCGACTCAGCCTCCTCAGGATCTTGCTAGACAGCGCCAGGACGCCTCCGGGTAATTGTCGCGCTATATAAAAACCAATAACATAACATAACATAACATAACACTGCGTGACAGGTAAAGGGCAGGCATGCGCTGTATTTAAGTTAATATGGTGCACTCCTGCCTTTTCCCCTGGGCTGGCTGCTTAGCGCCTACACTGGCACCCTTGCACCCTCGTGCAAGGGGGCCTGCGTTGTAAGGAGGTTTATTTTTGTGCAGGACGGCGCACCTTCAAGCACAGCAACAATGCCCTGAGGCCCTTCCCTCCCGCTATCACCATAGCGCTAATTGTTGCTAATACAGCGTTAGCGTGGCGATATATTCCAGCGATAGCTGGCGATGAAAATTTTCGCAGTTTCTTGCTAATATGGCCCATATTTCTCTTTGTTACTCCTCAATTTGGTAGGCGCAGGTTTTTGGCATATTACCAGGTGGACGGTTTCTGGTAAATTTGGGAATGTGTCAAAATCCATGGATGTTCCCACGCAAAGCCCATGGAAAGCGCTTCCCTAGCGCAAAGTAATGTAACGCAGTCATTGGCACTGTGTTGCATTACTCAAAATTATAAAACCGCTCAGGGCCACGCAAGGTGGCATTGCGTGGCTTCATAAATCTCATTTTTAATTTGCGTTGCTCTTGTACAACATTGCATGGTGCAAGAGCGGCACAAAGGGGCTTGTAAATATGTCATCTTTTCTTCAGGGAGACCAAACAAGACATGAAGACTCCACGGTTAAACCCGCCTGAACAAAATAGACTTTTCCTACTACTGGCAACTAATTTTGCACAGACAGATTTTGTGTTGGGCTGAGTAATTTATTTGGCACAGCCCTGACGCAAAATCAATGTGGGGATTAACAAAGCCATGCGAAGCCGGATTTGCGTCGATTCGTGTGGCTTTGTAAAAAGAAAAACAAAAATGTAATGCAAAGCAGCACATAGCACTGTCTTGTGTTGGGAGGGCATTACATATGTGAAGCGTGGGCATTCCAGTTCATCCACACATGTAGTTTGATGCAAACCCATATTTATTAAAGTCTACAAACATGGACTTGCGCAAAAATGGTGTGCCGACCTGAGGCTGGTGTGACAAGGATTATCTATTTGTCCTTTTTGCATCCTCTTCCTAAAGATATAAGAATAGTTTTTGTGCAGGAAGGTATTCCTTCCTCACACAAACTATTCTGATCACAACGTAGGCACTGTTGCATCATGGCGTAAGGATGCCTGAGTTGGCATTAGGCAGCCATAAGAGCGGCATGAGTAGGAGAGAGCAGAACTGTGCCATATCTTTGTAAATATGGTGTAGTTCTGCTCTCTCCCTTTCAAGCAAAGAAGAGCATCCCTTGCTTCTCTGCTCTGTATGAAATGTTAGCAAATATGTCCCCCAGTTTCTCTGAGTGAAACAAGGAGAAACTATGGCTCGTGCTGGTTTCGGTTTAAAAGAAGATGGAGGGAGGAGGATGGCTGCAGTAAAAGGACTGAGTGTATGGATGGATCTATATAGGTAAAGTGCTGTTCCAGGAAATCCACCGGAACTTCCCACTCTTCTGACTGCATGGAATAAGAGGAGGAGCGGGTCTGGTGCACATCCTGAGCAAACTACTGGAGGATGTCAAGGGCTGTATTAGGTATGCTACTAATGGGGAGTGTACCCCTTTTTTCAAAATTAACAAGGGAGTACGACAAGGATGTGTGCTTGCCCCATTTCTCTTCAGTATTACATTAACGGTCTGTATAAATACTTAGAAGACATTTGCGCCGATCTCCCAAGGGCAGGGACCAGAGCCGTCCCCGTATTAATGTATGCGGACGACTGTGTCCTTATGTCGAGAACAGCTCTGCATCTGCAGAGACTGCTGAAGGGATTTGTAGCATATATGGGATCCCTAGGGCTGCAAGCCAACAAAACAAAGTCTTTCACATGGTCTGTGGCCACCCCAACAGAAAGATCATTCCATATTCTGGGCACAAGATTGGATACAGTGACCACATTTACGTATCTTGGGCTACCTTTTGACAAGGCAAGTAATTGGAAACACTTGGCCTGGGTTAGATGCTCTCACTTCGAACACAATGTGGGCGCTATTCACAAGTTCACCAATAAATTAGGATCCTCTCCAATGGGCTTGCCACTTAACATATACAAGGCTAGATGTGTCTCAGCAGCCATCTATTGAGCAGAAGAATTGGGCCTTGACCATGTAAGGTTGTCCTTCTCTCCAAGGTTCCTTAATTCATTTCTGTTTTTTTTACCTCATTTCAATAAGTTTCCATCCTCCATGGCCTTATAATTGTTTCTACGTATACAGGAATGTGTGCTCCTCTGTACATTTTTACTTCCCTTATCTTATTTTTATCTAATCTTGAACCTATGATTATAACCTTGCCCTTGATTCTGTACAGCGCTATGATACCACAGGATCCAGCTTAGCCAGCGCTTTACGGTCCCTCAATTGTTAATTGTTATGACCTCATTTCAGTAATTCCATCCTTCTTGTACCTACAATTGTTTCTTTGTACATATTATTGTGTGCTCCTCTGCTGATTTTCACTTCTCTTATTTTATAATTGTATGTAACCCTGAACCAATGTTTATTGCCTTGCTCTTTACTCTGTAAAGCGCTCTGATACCTAAGGGTCTAGTTGGCGCTATAAAAAACCTGAAATAAATAAATAATAAGAGATCTTGTCTTGTTAGCTCCACTACTGCTGTGGATCTCAGTCTGGAATCGCCTGGAAGCTGTATTAACCAAGGCTGTAATCAACGATTGTTTAAAGCTAGACAAGGCAGGTAGCATTGAGTGGCTGGTATATGTCAAAACACAATTGATAATGATAGGGAGGCAAGATCTCTTTAATAACCCTACGAGTATTTCTAGAAACATGAAAACCTTGGTTAAGAAAGAATGGATGGATCACGCAATGAGAAAAAGAGAGGAGGTGAAGCTTAGCAAATGATCAGCCAAAACATATGGTTTGTTAACAACTAGGCTCATGGAACCATATCTGCTCACCAACCCTAGTTTTTATGTTTATGTTTATGTTTATAGGTTTATAGACCGCTCGAATGCCGAGGCGTCTTGGCGCTGAGGTGTAGCAGTGAAGGAAACATCAAAAACGCTCATATGGTGTCAAAAAGGCGAGTTTTTAGTCCTTTCCTAAAGACCTGGAGGTCAGGTTGCAGTCTCATGGCTAGAGGCAGGTTATTCCACAGTCTAGCCGCGCAATATGTTATTGACCGATCCCCCCTCCCCCCCCCCCCCCCATCGTGCCTTTTTAATTTTTGGGACCCTAACAAGCCCCTGTGTAGCTGATCTAAGAGAGCGTTCAGGGACGTAGGGTATAAAGAAATTCCCCAGATCTTCTATAGCGCCACCATATATTGCTTTGTGCACATACGTGAGCGCCTTAAATTCCACACGTTGTTTGATGGGCAGCCAGTGCAGGGATCTAAGTGCTGCCGAAGTTGGTTGTCCTCTGTTTAGACCCAACAGTAACCTAGCCGCTGCATTCTGTAGTGACTGCAGCTTCAGCAGCTGACACTTATCAATCCCCAGAAATAGGGCATTGGCATAGTCCAGTTTCGAAAGAAATAGAGCCACCATCACAGTTTTTTGGAGTTCAAGTGGTATGAAAGGGAGCACCTTTCTTAAAGTCTTCAAAAGATAGTAGCATGAGGATACCAGGCTATTTACCTGGGCTCCCAGATTGAGTTTATTATCAAAAAGGAGACCCAAATCTCTAACTTTTTCTACTGGAGTCGGACATGTACCCGCCTCTGACGGCCACCATGAGGTGTTCCACACGGGCAAGCCCGGCCCAAACTCCATCACCTCCGTCTTATCCGTGTTTATCTTTAGATAATTCTGACCCATCCAGGACATGATCTCTGTAAGGCAGGAATAAAACCTGCCTGCTATAGCTCCACACTGATTGTTGGTAGTTAGAACAAGTTGGGAGTCGTCAGCGTATGAGACTAGAACAAAGCCATGTTTCCTGACAAGATCAGCCAGAGGTGTCATATACACATTGAACAGAGTGGGAGACAAGGCCGACCCCTGTGGGACTCCGCAGGGAAGGGAAAAATCATCTGAAGTCATACCTTCCCAAAACAGCTTCTGCTCCCTGTCACTGAGAAAAGATGCCAAAAGGGTATGGGCGGTTCCTCCTATCCCAATTTCCCTCAGCCGCTGTACCAGGGCCAAATGATTGACAGTATCGAAGGCAGCCGACAGGTCAAGAAGTACCAAAATTGCCTTTCCCCCACTGTCGACTGCCCTACGAATTTCCTCAGCCGCCCTAACCAGCGCGGACTCCGTCGAGTGACGTGGCCTAAAGCCATGTTGGGACGGGTCCAACAGACTATTAGAATCTAGATAGGCTGTAAGAACTTTATTCAGATGTTTCTCCAAGACCTTCGCTGCGAATGGAAGGCCGGCGATGGGGCGATAGTTATTAACATTGGCTGGATCCAGAGTAGATTTTTTTAATAGGGGGTGATGGCTGCACGTTTCCAAATTGCAGGATACTGACCAGATATTATGATCTGATTCAGAATCGAAGTGAGATATTTACAGATCGGATCCGCTGCACGATGCATAAAAGAGGGGGGACATGGGTCGGTTGGTGCACCAGATTTCAAAGAAAGCAAAATGCGATTAACCTCGTGTTTGCCCATCAGTTGAAAACTGTTCAGCCTACATGAGGGTTGTGTGAGGGGCCCTGACGGGTTCTGAGCTTGTGTGGCATTGGAAAATTTCCCATAAATTCCCTTGACCTTCTCTTGAAAATGTTCTGCGAGAGCATTACAGAAAGTCTGGTCTGGTTTAAAAATATTGACTTGCTGAGGTTTCATCAAGGAGTTGACTATTTTGAATAATTCTCTGGAGGAGTTACCCGCCTCCTTGATTTTAACTGAGAAAAAAACTTTTTTAGCCGCCACAATTGCCTCCTTGTATTCATGGGTAGCAAGATTATAAAGTATTTTCTTTGCGTTATCATAGTTGATCCTCCAAAGGCGCTCCGCCTTTCTACAAACAATCTTTAAGTTTTTGAGTTCAGTAGTATACCACGGGGAGGATAACTTCCCTTTCTGAATCTTTACTAGTTTAACTGGTGCAACCTTGTCAGCTGCTTCTAGAATCCAATTATTAAACTGCTGTATAGTGATATTGTTATCACCATTTAATCTAGTAGGGCCTGGACCTAATACTGATTCAAAAACGCCCTCCTTTACTTTGTCCCAACGTCTAATGGGCATTTTAGTCAAACTTGCTTGAGCTGTGAGCTGTCTTTTCATACTTTTAAGCTTAAAATAAATGGCCTTGTGATCAGTCCAAGGAAGCTCCACTACCTTAAAAAAGGAAATGTCTGCTCCATTAGTAAAAATCCCATCCAGCGTGTGACCAGCTATATGTGTGGGCCCTACTATTATCTGAGTTAAATTGATGGCTGCCATATTGTCTAAGAGTCTCTCAGTTTCCGCATTATTGTTCAGCTCCAAATGACAGTTGAAGTCGCCTAGGACCGTAAAAGAGTGACAGTCAGTATATGACTCCAGAAGCGTCATCAATGTTTGCGTAAAAGTTCCTCTTGGTCCAGGGGGTCTGTATATTAGAATGCCCTGGAAAATCTGTAAATTATTCACTTTTATGCGAAACTGCAGTGCTTCTGCTGGGAGAGTTGAAATGTTCTCTATGTGAACTTTGAAATTGGCTCAATGGATAATAGCTATCCCTCCGCCTTTCCCTGTTTCTCTATTTTGCGAAAGATATGCATATCCATCCGGGACTGCAATGTTCCAGTCCGGGACAGAGGAGCCATCCGTCCAGGTTTCAGTTAAGAAAACAATGTCTGGAGCGGAGGAGCGAATAAGGTCCTCAACTTCACACCTGTGCTTAACCATAGAACAAACATTTAACAGAACACACTTAAAATATTCAAAGATGGATGCTTCAGGGATTGTAGGGGCTTGCATCAGGTCCTTCCCAACAGCGCCTAACTCTAAATGACTATCTGGAGTAATCTCCTCTGGCATTCCCCTCAGACCTTTGCACTGCCCCCCTTCCCCTTTCCCATATTGATCTGATTGAAAGAGGCACACGGGACAACTAACCACAGCTCTCGAGATCGAACATTTCAGAGAGTTCTGAGGTACACAGACAGTAGATCTTAGGTTCTAGAGAGCCTGTCTGTCCTACCTTATAAGTTTGGTTGGTCCAGGGATTGTGGCGCTGGTCGCGCTCCGGGCGCCGACGGGCGCAGACGGGCTTGCCTTTGGCGCGCCTTCGGCGCGCCACCGGTGCGCCCGCACCAACGCGCCAAATATAGCAGCAGGGTAACGAACGACTAGAGCGTCAACCCCGTTGCAATGCGAGTCCCGGAATACTTCCGGGAGTCACGGGGGCCGAACGCTCGCTCAGGAAGTGAGGGGAGAGATCACAGAGCAGGTCGTGGACACAAGTAAGTTAAAACCATTTAAACACTCAGCGCCTAAACACCAGGGTTACAGGTATTGAATTATTAAAATTAGAAGCAGCAATCTTATCTAAAAACAAAGCAGAGCAGCAAATTGAATCTTAATGTGCAAATGAGCAAATTAAATTAGTGTTTCCTATCGTGAGCCCAGAGCCCCACTGTTTATAGGTATTATCTAGTCAGATTTCACTTTGGTTTATTACATTGACTGGTTGCTTATCCTCCAACGGCCAGATGTGAACGGCACCTCACTGTGTGCCCCTGCGAGTCGGTCTCTGTTCAATCACAGCTGCATTTTGTCGTTTTTTGTGGGTTGTATAAAAGGAACAGGAAGGCTTTGATTGTCCCCTTGTTGAGGACTTTGAAAATCAAGCAATGCAGAACTGCAATGTTCTATTTACAGTTATTACACACAGACATGGTCTGTCACACTGTCTATAAGTTTCTCGCATCGTCTATTAGATTAAGGAAGGTGGTGGGAAAATAACTAGTCACCACCTTTTTATACTTGTTCGCTAACTGTTTAGCATGCTTTGCACAAACCTTTTGGAATCCAGTAGATGCATAGGCTTTGTGACTGGTACCACAACTTAGGAACAAGTGGATATTTAGGTGCCGATTAGGATCCTGGAAAAACTGGGTACGAACCGTCGGTCGGAGCGTTTTCTCCGTCCGACTCGTACCCGGGACAATAACATTACAAACATGGAAGTACGATTCGCACGGAAACACCATTTCCGTACGAGTCGTACAAAACACCGACCGACGAAAATATACATACGAATGTGATCCGGGAATGCTCCGACGTGACGTCAGGACGCTTTCAGGCAGCGTATCACGACCCAGGAAGTACGAATCGAACCGACAGCAGTCCGGACGGCAATATTTTTATGGCACCCAAAAAGTGCCGGAAAAGCGAAGTACACCGCAAAACGACCAGATTAGGGGGCCCGGTACGCGCCGTACACCCCCAGCCCCCGTGAGTACGCGCCGAACCCACCCGTGTATGTACACCCGTGTACGTACGAGTCGTACCCCCACCCGTGTATGTACACCCATGTACGTATGAGTCGAACCCCAACCTGTGTATGTACACCCATGTACGTACGAGTCGTACCCCCACCCGTGTATGTACACCCGTGTACGTACGAGTCGTACCCCCACCCGTGTATGTACGGTGCGTACCCCCAGCGCGGTGGGGGTTCGACTCGTACGTACACGGGTGTACATACACGGGTGGGGGTTCGACTCGTACGTACACGGGTGGGGGTACGACTCGTACGTACACGGGTGTACATACACGGGTGGGGGTTTGACTCGTACGTACACGGGTGTACATACACGGGTGGGGGTACGACTCGTACGTACACGGGTGTACATACACGGGTGGGGGTTCGACTCGTACGTAGGTGTACATACACGGGTGGGGGTTTGACTCGTACGTACACGGGTGTACATACATGGGTGGGGGTTCGACTCGTACGTACACGGGTGTACATACACGGGTGGGGGTACGACTCGTACGTACACGGGTGTACATACACGGGTGGGGGTTCGACTCGTACGTACACGGGTGTACATACACGGGTGGGGGTACGACTCGTACGTACACGGGTGTAGTGTACATACACGGTGGGGGTTTGACTCGTACGTACACGGTACATACACGGGTGGGGGTACGACTCGTACGTACACGGGTGTACATACACGGGTGGGTTCGGTGCGTACTCACGGGGGCTGTCTCCATGGTTGCTATGGGAGTTCGGTCCGTACGGTGCATTTTCCATACGGTTGTAACATCGGACGCACGGGATGGATCGTACTTGCGCGGTCGGACTTCACTTTTCACATTTGTATGGTAAATTGTCCAGACGTGTCGGACACATTTTCCGACCCGAGGACGTGTGGGGAATTATTCCCAATGCGATTTGTATGGACTTTTTCCCATGCGAATCGTACTTGGCAGTTTGTACGGCACTTGTACGATTCGTACGGTAAAAAGACCGGATACTAGTCGTACGGGGAAATTTTTTCCAGGATCCTAATCGGCACCTTTGTGCTCAGGATTAGGGCAGTAAGCACCAAGTACAACAAATTCTCTTATTTCTTGTGTTTGCACTTTATTTTGCACTTTATTAAAGTACATACAGTATGTATACATTTTGTAATGCTAGTATATGTTTTTTTATGCTACTGAATGAATTTGTTGTATTTAGAGAATAGCATGATCTTCGTGAGTTTAAGATTTAAGTTTGCGAGTTTTATCCTTTATGCACTATGCATGCACTTTACTATGTACATTACCAAAATACCCTCTGCACTTTCCATTTCGAAATGCTAGAGCATGGTCTTCTATGTTACTGGCTGTGTCCAACTGTGTTTTATAGTTTTAGTAATTTTAACATAGGTTTTATGGCAAATATTTTATACACCCCTGACATTTACAGGCTTGAGGAATTTGCATGTATAATTGGCTGACGTAGGATAAGCATAAACTGTATGAATTTGCATCTTTTATGGTATGTTTTTAACCGAATAAAGATCATTACTACTAAAATCAAAATTAAAAATTAAAACTGGAGGAGCCGTCATAAGGGGCTGCAGAGGTGGCAGAGTTTGTTCAGGCCCTGCCCTTTTTCAGTGCCCTGTTCTTGTGCTCCAAAATGTAATTCCTGATTTTAAGATAAGCCTGCCCTGTTTATTAATGAGAAAGTAGCTAACATGGCTAATACCACTAGATGCTAGAGCTCCATGGTTTCTATTATCCTGTATGACTTTTGTTTTACTTACACAAGTGCTTTTGCTGTGTGGGGCCTTAATGGAGCTTTTGACTTGGCCCACGCAAATCTCCTGATATGCTTTGGGACCAGAACCAGGTGGTATCAGGCAGCACAGTGAGCTAGGCTGCTTCAGACTGAGAGCCACGCATGCCTGCTGCTGCAGAGCACCTCCCTGGTGGATGACTTACCCCCTACGCTATATTTACCAGCTGTTTCCTCTTGGAACACTACGCTGCCTCTTTCATGCTTTGTTGTAATGGATTCTCTATGATTTTCCTCACTAGGCTCTTGATGTTGTGACTTGCACCCAAAGTGCAATGACCAACAGCCTGCAGCCAAGAACCTGCTCCAGTTCCACCTCCGCTTCCTCCCCTTGGATTAGTTCCTTTGCCTAGTGCTTCACTGAACACATGTATCCTACAGTCCTGTGCAACTTGTATTGCCTCATTGCCAGGTCATAGAAGTGAGCAGCATCAGTCCATGATGTCAAAGGTTTCATCCAAACCTGTCCTACTGGACCCCCATGCTAGGACTGCTGCCCAGTAACCTACCCCTGTGCCACCATCCTGCTTCCAGCATGTGCCTCCATGCAGCATTTGTTTCCCCCGTGCCGCCTCTTGCCACTTCAGTGACATGCGTTCTGTCTGATATTCCCTTACTGGGCTTGGGATGTCATGAGTGCTGTCAAGTTGTAGAAACACTTGACCACCAGCCATAATCCTGCTTTCTTTCCCAATCTTCTCCGTGCCCTTCCGTGAGGGAAGGTTACACAACCACACCCTATCTGGTGTGTCTTCCACGTGTGTTTGGTAAGAATGCACTGCTGTTGCCTTATTGTACCCAACTGCATGTGCTTGTTTGTGGTGGAACTGCACTACTGCTGCCCATGCTATATCTGTTCTGTGTCTAAAGAACTTCCACTGCAGCTTCCCATGCTGCGTCTGTTATGGTAGTTTCACTGCTGCTGATCTTAAGAAGCTGGTCAGTGTGTAGGTGAATCTTGAACTGTTGTTGCCTGTGCTATACCTGATACATGTGTGATGGAAGTTTGCACCAGTTCTTTTCTGGCTCATCCTGTTCTACGTGAGATGAAAGCTTGCATGCCTCCTATCTCTGCTGTGGCTCTACTGTGTGTTTCAGGAATCATGGCTCGCTTTTACCCGCAATCCACTTGCTCTCGGTGTGTTACATCACTGCTTTGCTAGTGTGGCTGTACTTTGGGTGAGGTTGCTTTCAGTGCTGCAGTCTGTGCTACGCCTGTTCTCTGTGTGTGAGGGAAGCATGCACAGCTGCGTTCTGTCTTGTAACCGATATGTGTATGTGTGGGAAGACAGCACTGCTGCCGGTACTGTACCTGTTCAGGGTGTATGAGGTAATTGTACACTGCTGCTTCCTGTACTGCCTTTGGGCTGTGTGTGTTAAGAAGCTTTCACTTCTGATGCCCATGTTGTACCAGTTTGATGTGTGATGCCAGCTCTGTACCTGTTCTTTGAGTTTAATACTTACCTCTTTGCTTTTGCCCATGATGTACCTATTGTGTTTTATGGAAGAAGCTATTGCTGTTTTTCATCCAGGTTTTTTTCTCTGTGTAATGCAATTAGACATTGAATAGAGACATAGTGGAATGTTACTAGTTCATGGAGCGTGTTATATGTCTATAAAGGTGGTCTGGATGGAGATGGACTGTGTCCTGATTAGCGTCAATGGAGTCAAAACAACGTTGTTGATGTTCATGTTCCAAATCTCACAACTAGCTGGTGGCATAAATGCATGCATTATCCCATCAGGCATGGTACATGTGCGCCTCAAGTTGCTGAATAAAGGTGTATGGCATGGGAGAGTATGAGAGTTGATTAGTGTGAGAGGCTGGATTAGTATATGGTGCTCAATTACGTAAGTGTAGCATCCTGCACTAATCCTGACAACCCTTACTGTGATTTAAGAGGTCTTAGACAACCTTAGAAAGCTCTCGAAGTGGTAGCTGTGGAGAGCAGCCTTCCGGCTTAGTTCAGAAGGAGTGTAAAGTAGCTTGTTTTACCAGAATGCAATCTTATGGTATAGGTTAAGTGAAAAAGAACCACACAGTGTAGTTATAGAAAAATAGGTATTTATTATTAACACTCACTAACACTGAGGGTAGGAATATGAATATCTTTTCGGTATATATACCTCCTGTTTTGCATAATGTGGCCTTGCCGGACCTGAGTAAGATAATTCTTGCCCTACCAGAAGGCTAAATAGTGATAGGTGGAGACCTCAATATGAACCTTTATGACCAGGTTGACAGATACCCCCAAGAGGCACTGTACAATCCCAAAACACAATGGCTGAATTTGCAGCGGCGCTTGGCCTGACTGATGTATAGCAGGCGGCTCAACCACAGACACGGCAGTACACCTACTACTCAGCTGCTCACAAAAGCCACTCCCGAATCGACTACATACTAACCTTGGCTGATTCTACACACCATTTCACTGAGGTTCAGCACTTAGCGAGGGGCATTTCTGATCATGCCTCCATAAGGACACGATATGCTGTGAGTACGGTCCCCACCCGCAGGACAATAACGATTAGCCTATGGTGCCTCCAAATCCCATATATAAAATATACCCTGATCAAAGATACTGACAATTACTTTATGGAAAGTGTGGGGACGGTCCAGTCATCGCAGATTCTGTGGAAAGCCTATAAAGCTGTAATTAAGGGTCGGGCCCTATCCCTCACAGTGGGCCATAGGAAAGAGAAAGATAGACAGCTAGTCGAATTAGAACAGGACATCCTAACAAGAGAGCAGGCATTAGGGTACACCGGGATTAGACCGAAACTCACATTTTGGAACTCAAAAGGAAAGAATACAGGGACCTAGCAAATGAAACAGCCAGAGTCAAACACTGCGCCAAAATATATAGAATATACGAACAGGGAGACAGAGCTAGTAAACTATTAGCATGGTTGGATAGGAAGGAAAGGGTGGAACGCTGGATTAGAGTAATACATGGGTAGGGTGAAACTTGTCTGCGAGACCCACAACATATAGCGGATGGGTTTGCCGAATATTATACTCATCTTTATTCACCCATCGCAACGGCTACCATAGAGGAGGCGCAGGCGATGATAGCCGACATACAGATTTCAACACTGACCTTAAAAGACCAGCAGTCGCTGGAGGTAGACATTACCTCTGAGGAAATCACAGCAGCCATACTCAGCATACAGTCAGGGAAAGCTGGGGGACCAAACGGCCTCCCAATTGAACTCCTACCGGCATCCAAGGTGGCACCTCACCTCCTCGATATGTACCTCGAGAGTAAATCCGCCGGAGCATTACCCAGAGACTAGAGAATGGCTTCCATTGTCGTAATCCGTAAGGCGGGGAAACCGGAGGAGGAATTTACCTCATACCGACCAATATCCTTACTAAATGTTGAAGCAAAAATTCTAGAAAAAGTATTGGGCACTAGGCTGCTCCCTATAGTCCGGACCAATCTGGGTTCATGCCTGGCCGCAACACCACTATGAAGCTACGCCGCCTAAATGGAGGGCTTGATCGGAAAAACACCATTAGAGAAAACGAGGCCATACTTTCATTGGCTGCACTAATGGCTTTCAACACTGTAGAGTGGCCATATATGTTTGCGGTCCTCGAGCGTATGAGCCTGGGGAGGATGTATCTTGAATGGATCAAACTCCTATACACTGAGCTGCTCGCCCAGGTAGTGGTGAATGAACATGTGTCTACTACATTTACTCTGCGCCGTGGGACGAAACGGGGCTGTGCTCTATTCCCCCTTATATTTGCTCTTGTTCTCGAGCCTCTTGAATGGTGGATATGCAGAGACCCATTGATACGGGGATTGAAGTGGGCAAACAAGTGGAGGGATAGAATCTCGCTTTATGAGGACGACATTCTACTGTACGTCGCCTCGCCTTGTGCCTCAATTAGCAGAATACTCCAGATCTGCTCTAATCACGGCAAATATTCTGGGTAAACTATTAACTGGTCTAAATCGGTTGTAAACTTACTTTGCGGGCCAGTTCCGGCCCACCAGGCTAACTGTGAGGCCAAAGTCATTACGGAAGGGTTTGGATATTTAGGTATATACGCAACGGCTGATACATCGCTTTTCTATGAACGAAACCTTCTGGGCCCCTTGACTCGACTACAAAGCGATTTCTGCCATTGGCGAGCGCTGCCTTTTATCATTGTTCGGACGTGCAACGCTATATAAAATTATGGCTCTGCCTCGGATCCTGTATGCGCTGCAGAATACCCCATATAGCGTTCCCGAAATGTATTTTAAATAAATTGAAGGGGAAGTCAGGAACCTACTTTTTGGACGGAAAGCCGCTTCGCATCGCTGGGCCTAAACGGATCCCAGGGTGGTACGGTGGGGAAATCGCCCTGCCTGACATCCGGAGCTATTACTGGGCTGCCCACCTTTCAATCATCAACAAATGGGTGTATGGAGCGCAGCAGGACCCATCATGTCAGATGGACAGACGTCTGCTGGGCCGGGGAGGAGGATACAGAGAGGTACTGTACACATCTACGGAACCACAAAAAGAATATAAATTATCCATAGGTGAAAGCTTCCGATACTTGCAAATACTACATGCATTACTGGAGGCAACCAGATAGATGGGATCCCAGAAGCCACCCCACTTGATGATAGATTACTTGCAGACCCTATGGAGAGCAAAGCAATTTTGCTCACTTATCAGAAAATAATCAATAACTCACCAGACCCGTTGAAACACCTATATAAACGCTGGGAGACTGATGTGGGGGACCTGGAGGAGGAGGATTGGCGTGATCGCTGTCCTCCCCACGAGAAGTGGCCATACCATCACGACTGCATTTGGTCCAACTGAAAGTATTGCACCAGACATACATCACATGCACAACATTAATCAAGAGGGACCGTAGTAGTTCTGCAGACTTTAGACAGAGATGCGGAGGGATGGGCCCGTTTTACCATACACTCTGGGAATGTCCCTTGATCCAGACATTTTGGGAGGCGGTTAACACGGTGGTTGGCGAGGTATGTGAGATTGCCCTAGCGTTGTCCCCCAAGATATGTCTGCTCAATACTTGGGACGCCACAGACTTCAATTGCATGGACCTACTGTGGGCAGCCACTAACACAATGTGTCATCTCATACCTGGAGATACAACGCAATACACACAATACTTTGTCAATAGAAGTCATAAATAGCACAGAATACAAAGTGGTCCTCTGGGGAGACCAACCCATATACTAAAATAGTGGAATGCGAACCATGACCTAAGTCAAGAATGCACCCAGAAGACATAGAAGAATCGGGGACCCAAGGAACCACCCAAGGTGAGTTTCTAGGAACCCCACAGAGGTCATGTGCAGAGTGGGAACACAACACGTGCTCAATGTTAGTCAATAGGTAATTCGCGGTTGTAATCTTAAAAAAGAAGAACCAATTCCAGTGGACCCCGAAGAAACCCCATGGAAGATGGAAGGTTGGAGAGTCACCCCACCCGTGGATACCCCAGGAACCAGGGTACCTACAGTAGGGAAGCCAGTTGCATAGGTTTGAAGTGACGTCTGAAACTGCTGTAGACCACAATGGAGGACTTTGGAAAAGATGCCGCTGGCAAAGAAGGTGAAAGTGTCAGTTGGAACCCAAAGGAGGAGTCAAGATGAGAGGTACCTGCAAGCAGAGGGGACAGAATCTATGCCACTCAGGAGTGGCCAGGAGGCATGGAAGACGAATGCCCACCGATGTCAGAGATGCAGGATCGTTTACGGTGCCCTTGAACTTTCAGCTGTACGGACCAGGCGATGCAGTGGAGGACCAGGAGCCTTCCACGAGTTGTCCCACGTTGGATGTCTAGAGCAAAGGGGTCAGTGTCCGGCAGTGGCACCAACAAGCCTTGGCAACAGCAATCAACGTACATGAAGAAAAAGGTGCGGTGTCTGGACCGGCAAGGTCCAAGTGACTCACTATGAACAGGTAAGTCAGAGCAGTCCCCGGGCAAGCAGGTGAGCCCACTGGGGCAAAGAAGACCCTCGAGAGGACCCATGGGCCGAAAACACAGGAGTTGCAAGAGGACATCGAGCAGCTCACCAAAGGATGCAGACCCATGGTGCAAAGGATGCGATGCAGGCGAAAATCTTGGCTGTAGGAGATGTTTGAAGTTGGAGCTTCTTGAAACCTGAGGATCTCTGGAGGAGAGAGTCAAAAAGCCTTGGCAACAGCAAGTCGACACGGTGCACAGGGGTTCTGTTCCAGCGGTTCTGACAAAGGATACTGGCCTCAAACTCGGTGAGAAGACAGTGCAGGCCTCGAGGGAGTTGCAGAACCACCACCTCTGTTGCTGAAACTTTCAGAGTTCATGGGAGCCCAGGATCAGCAGACCGGTTGGCTGCATTGGGGTGCCTGCAGATGCAGGGGAGTGACTCCTTCACTCCAAGGGAGATTCCTTCGGGTGTCTTGGATGTCCACAGGCCTTGTGAAGAACCTGTATGGAGCACAGACGTTGCAGCAGACTTGCAGGACGATGAGACCAGGAGCAGCAGGAGTCTTCCCAGTTGCAGTCTCGGTTCCCAACTCAAGGTCTAGCGAGGTTCAGAGTACCCAGACGGTTGAATTTGTAGTGGTATGTGATCTGAATCTTGTCCCACAACGGATCTATAGACCCACCCACAGGTAAGCCCTTAGGTACCCTAAGGAAAGGGTTGAGACATTTCAGGAGTCCCTCCCATAGGAGGAGCTGGACAGTGGGGAGGATACTCCCAGGTCCTTTATCCAGTTTCAAGCCAGAGCGGGAGCCAACGGCACCCTGAACTGGTTTGGACTGGAGTATACAAGGAGGGCACCAAATGTGCCCTTCAAGCAGTCTGAGTGGAGCTTGCAAGCACCCCACCCAGTCCCAATACACTAAGTCCTGTCTGGGAGGTGGTCACACCTCCCTGTGACAGGATACCTAATGTCCTGGCTTCCTCTGCTCAAGCTTGGCTCAGCAGCAGGAGGGCAGAATTGTGTCTCTGGTCGGCAGCAGCCATAGTTTGCTGTCTGGGTCTAGAAGACAGGTACTTGGAGCACTGAGGGCCACCCGGAGGAGATTTACAGTGCATGGAATCATACCTCCCACACCACTTACAGAGTGAGGGTATCATTCCAACATGTTTGATACCAATCACAACAGGGTTGTCGTTACAGCCAGTTTAGAGATGGTCATCATGTAAAGACGCATGGCCACTCTATGTATCTTAATGACTGATGCACTTACAACCCGGGAGAAAGGGCTTTGAAGGTTGTTGGGGTGTCCTGCTCATGCAGGGTCAGCCTCACACTTAGAACCGAGCACTCTGCCTTTAGGATTGAAAGTCCTGCCTTAGGGATGACTTATAGGTTTTAAGTGCAGTGACCTCAGATATAAGGAAAGTTATATCTGCCTTAAGTGGTGCTAGTTACACAGGCTGCAATGGCAAGCCTGTAGTTACAATTTGAGTGGTCTCCCATGGGTGGCATAGTGCATGTTTTAGCCCATGGAAGACCCCTGGGGTACCTATGCTCTGGGTACCTTAGGACCATAATCTAGGGATTTATCAGGGTACACCAGTAGCTAATCTGGAGTGTACCTAAGTACCCACCATGTCCCATTTATGGAAGAAGCACAGAGACTGGGGTCCTGGTTAGCAGGATCCCAGTCAGACTAGTCAGTAAAACATAATGACACCAGATACTACTTTCCTACAATTAGCTGGAGACCCTGACAGATGGGAAAATAAATATTGCTTGGGACACAACTTTTCTAAAGATTATTTTTTGTTTTGATTGAAAACAATGTTATTGCATACTTCATACTGTATGTCTTGACTTGACATAATGCCCTACTGTTTGTCCACTAAGAAACTGATCATTCACCAAAGCTTATTCTCCCTAACATTGTTCTAAAAAAATTAAACACTAATTGGATGACTAAGATTGGTAATATTTTCAATTGGAAACTACAAACCGCTGTGCTGAAAATTTAATTTCCAAGACAATGTAAATTAGGGTAGTGGAAAAAAGAATTATTATTTAGACGAGTTGGCTCTTAAAAAGGCTGATGTTTAAGGCTTTTAGGCATCGGAATAAAAAAGCATGATGTTGTGAATGCATAGGTGTCGTCACGTATGCACGGAAGATGTTTTAGGAGCAGCCCTGAGTATGCTCATGGTCAATGGAGCCCAAGAGTCGGGCTTATCTCTCAATGCGGATCTAAGTATCTTGCAGGCAGCTGAACATGCACTACCAAACCATCTGATTACCTTCATTAAAGCACCCCATTCTCCCAGTGATTATGTTTTTGGCTTTGATGAATATACTCTAGAACACCTGCAGAATCATTGAGGGATCATTTTGGTTGTCGAGGCACTGCCACACCTCAGGATTAGCAACTTGAATCAATTTAGTAATATCCTTGAGGGGGTTTAATTTGGACCATTTGAGAAAAAGTTATTTTTATTATCAAGTTGACATGAGTGAATCGGCCCTGGGGGGGGGGGGGTACCCAATGAAGATGAGATCATAAGACCATTATAAGGGGATTATGATCATGGTGTGCCCCGGATCATCAAAAAACAATATAGATGAGAAAGAATATTGAGGATAGACTATCGAAAATAAAATATTGACAGGTAAATAAATCTAGATTTTCTATACCTAGCTCCACATATATGCACGTACGTGCTAGATATATGTTCAAGGTACGTGGAATGGGCTGTCAGGAATAGTAAATCTAAACGTCCCTATATGATTTCGATATTTTTTTCCCTTGATATTCTGTCCTAGATATTCTTGTATAACGATATTGTTGGTCTCGATATTCAGTGACACAATCTATGATCACTAGTATACTTTGACATCACCATGAAATTCACAAACAGGCTACACAGATCCTGTGATACAAGTATAAAATCAAGGGTTGGACAAGCCCCTCTGCCTATAAAAGTTGTAACCTGGGAGTTGCAAGGGTTACATAGATCCTAAGCAAAGGATGCATTCTACTTAAAGTCTCGTTCTCCATTTTTGATACCTTAGAAATCTCGGGGCATATTCTCAAGGAGCTATCGCGAGTTAACGGCACGTTATCGCAGCCAAACTCGAGATAAAGTTCACAAGCCGATGCTAACAGCCCATATCACCTTTTTTCCGGCGATACATCTTCAAAAAACATAGCCACAGATGACCCCGGCAACTATCGCTAATGAGATGCAGAGTAGGAGTTCCCTTGCAGAAAGCCGCGACAACACCACTCCACAACATGCTCAACGCCCAGCCAGATCGGCGATAAGATCACAAAACATGCCATAGGGCACGTTAGCAGCAGGAAATTAACACCTGCTCTTACCTGGTGCAAAGTCGGACAACAACCTGCATCAGACAAGGGGCACAGCCCATAGCCAAACATGAACAACAACAGATGACCCCGGGCAACTGAACATGCAGCCCGGAGCCCCAATAGGGTAACAACACCCACCGCCACCACCCCCAGGACCCCTCTGTCCCCCACCCGGACCAACACTGAGGCAGCTCAGACAAAAACAGCAACCCGATGAAAACGCACCAACCTCACAGACCCAACACCAGGGAATGTCATTGCCCACCACAGGCTCAAAAGGACAACAATCCTACGCATCCTGACAACCATTGCCCACAGGCCGACGGTACCAACACAGCGGACAACCAACATCCCTCTGCAGACAAAGCTGCTAGCTGTGCTGCACCTGTTGGCCTCTGGTACCTTCCAACCAACAACTGCCAGAGTCGGAAGAGTCTCACAGCCAGCCACATCCAAGCCCCCCACAACTGTCTTGAATGCCATCATCAGCTTGGTACCACACTACCTATCCTTCCCCCACCCTGCGCGGGAACAGCTGTAGGCCAAGCAAGGCGTCAAAGCCATAGCTGGCTTCCCTTACGTGTCAGGGCGCAATTGAATGCACAACTGTCCTACTTGTGCCCCCTGGTGACACTGCATACAATATCCGCTACTGAAAGCATACGCATACCATCACTGTACAGGCAACAGTGGACCACCTGGGAATCTCCACCAACGTCGACGCCAACCACCCATTCTGAGTGCATGAGTCCTACATCTTCCGACAGCCCATCATTACCCGACGCTTCCTGGCTGGCACCTACGGAAATGCGCTGCTCGTTGGCAAATATCAAATGAACACACCACACACCTCAACTCCACAACCATGCAACTCACAACACTGGGAATGCACACATCACAAACACACATACAACATGCCAAACAACATGCCCACCCACCAGACACGACAGCACAACTTACTCTGGCAACCTTGGCCAGCCATGCACATAAGCCATCAACTCCATGGCACCTCAGCCACACGATAGCAGATTGTGGGAAGAGGGGGGTACCAGGCATGTGCGAAGGAGGCAACTGACCCATGAATGAGAATCTACACAATGCGAAGTGCGGCGTGGAAGCAATGGCCAGACTGCAGGATGCAGACCACACACATATCCATGTCGACATACACCGCAGATGTATGGAGTGCAGTAGACAGTGGACGCAACCATGTCACCCCAGCCAGTGGGAAAGATCCCGGAAATGTAGCTTGTTACGCCCCCCCCGTAAGAGTGAGCGGAGTGGGCTGGCCCAGCGTACGCCAGGCCAGCGTAGGGGTGTGAAGAAAAAGCACGTAGCTCTGGGCGTGGTCCTCTTCTGGACTGCTCAACGTCTCTGCCAGGGTGGCGCCCCTCACCCCGCCACGAGGCCGACGCCATGAGCGGTGTTGCCTGCGATCCTGTGCGCCTGCTGCACCCCGGGCCTCAGGTCCCCGTACCAGTCCTGCGCACCCGGGCCTCAATGCACACCTGCCGTCACCGGCGTGTGTCCAAGAGGGCCCACCACTTACCAGTGCAATTCCAAGCCCGAGTGGCGCGAAGCTGGCAGCCTCCTCAGACCATCACGCCTCCACGACACCGGCCCGCAGTACTCCCTTCACATTGACGTACCCCACCTGCATGCACAGCGGAAAAGTAGGTCACACATTTGGAACTGAGTCTTGATTATACTATGGCAGAGAACATCAGTTATGGCTGATTTTATCTCACTATACCTCCTTCGATGTGGTGCCACCAACTCTGTGCATAAAAACAACACAGGGTTTTGGCTCTAATCAGTAAGGCTGAGCCCATATACTGCAAACCGAATAACAATGCCAATACTGATGAATACTTCAAAAAGTGTTATTTCACAGGTCATAGAAATAAATCTATTTATTTCTATGACCTGTGAAATAATTTTTTTTGAAGTATTCATCAGTATTGGCATTTTTATTCGGTTTGCACCAAGTCTGTGCATAGCATTCCATCCACACGTGTCCGTGGGTCCACGCGGACTACTGCCCTCGGGCCACGCTGCGTTTGAGTCGGTCGCACATATGGGGCCGAGTCTTGATTTGTCAATGGCAGAGTACATATCATTGCATGCAAGGAGAGGTGTGAGAGGAAGACGCGTGTCAGTCAGGAGGAAAAAAGGATCATCGTTACGGAGGTGATCGAACACTATCGACAACTGTCCTGGTGTCACTAACTCTGTGCATTGCAAGACAATGATGTGGCTGTGGGCCCTTGCTGACCGCTGCCTCCGGTCTATGCTTTGGACAAGTAGGTCACACATTTGGGACTGAGTCTTGATCATACATTGTCCGAGTACACACATTATTGCAGCGTTTACATCACTGTACTCCCTTCGATGAAGTGACACCAAGTCTGTGCCTGGCATCCCAACCACACGTGTCTGTGGGCCCTTGATGACTACGCCGTCGGTCTACACTGCGGTCCAGCAGGCCTCACGCCAATCCAATCCAGTCCGTACCAGGCAGGACACGTCATCGTCGCTGACTGAACACCCGCTCAGCTCTGGTGCTTTTGCCTCCGTCAACCACAAGTCACCCTCAAATGCCATGTCCACGTCATGTGTTAGAGTCCCAGGAGGAGCTCGCTGAGCCGCGTCTGGCCCGTGCTGACCGCTGGCTCAGGCCTACACTGCGGTCGAGTAGGTCACACATTTCCAATTCAGACTTGATTTATTTATGGCTGACTTGATGTCATTGTACAGGCCTCATCGCAGACTGCATCCCCTTTCAGCCCCGGTGCCAATAAGTCTGTTCCCCGAGACCCATGGACACTTTCTGGTTGAACTTTGGTGGTGACTGAGTCTATGGACTTGGGGTATTTGTCATCATCATGTCAGTGATACTGACTTTGTGGCAAAAACGATGCTGTGGCATTCCACTCCACTATTTGCTGCTTCCGGACAGCTTCCACCCTCTGCATCATGCCCTGGAGGGCACCTTCCACTGTCCCCGCAACCCTCCGCCACATTCACCTCGGACATTGATGAGGACCCACTCAGCTCGCGTGGCCCATCTGACTGCACCGCAAGTCACCGAACCATGGCGGGGTGCGTGTGCTAGCCGCAGTGCATCCGGGGCCACTAACTCTGTGCAGCTCAAGTCAGGGACCCTGTTTTCTGATATATTGGATGGCCTCTGAGATGGTGGCCTTGGGATCATCAACGCCCTGCGCTGTCCCCTGCCTCCGGCCTCAACTGCGTTACACCAGGGCTCACACATCAAATCGAGTCCTGAGCGGCCCAGACTATGCATCACCGCAGGTGGGGTGCGTGTGCCGACCGCAGTGCATCCGGGGCCACTAACTCTGTGCAGCTCAAGTCAGAGACCCTGTTTTCTGATATATTGGATGGCCTCTGAGATGGTGGCCTTGCGATCATCAACGCCCTGTGCTGTCCTCTGCCTCTGGCCTCAACTGCATTACACCAGGGCTCACACATCAAATCGAGTCCTGAGCGGCCCAGACGACGCATCACCGCAGGAGGCACATGCCACCACCGCCAGGTCCAACTCCAACCGCCTACTGCAAGAGTCGAAACAGTCATACTGGCAGACTAACTGAGTTGCTCATACCTATTGTGGGTGCCATCATCTGCCTGATACCCTGCTTGGCACTCCAGGTGCCCCAACCTCAGTGCACTGCAAATCACGGACACTTCTGTTTGCATATTGGGTGGCCTTTGTACTTGCTCGGGTTACCTCCATGATGCTCTGCTGTTGTCTCTGTTATGCTGGTGTTTTACTGCTGTTCACTGTTCATGTTTTCGCCAGCACCAACTTCTTGTCAGCTGGCTTACTCACCCTACACACATCCAGCACAGGCGTCACTGTACATGTGGCCCTGCCAATAAAGGGGCCGGGCGCACGTGCCCGTGGCCAGTTCCACGAACTATCTGCGTGTGTCCTTGTGTTCATAATGTATGCATGAGGGCTCCGGGCCCGACAACATTACATTGTGTTGTGTTCAGCGTACGCCAATATGTCACCAGAGGTAGCATGTTAGACCTTGGACATGTAGCTTTATCGTCACCCAGTCAATACATTAGAGGAGTGTACTGGGCCGTCGTACGCAGGTCCAGCGTGGGTGTGTGAATGATAATTGCGTGCATCTGGGCGTGGTTCAGTACTGTAAATGTGCACATGCATGTGTCTCTGTCGCAGTGTGGGTCTCCTTGGTGTGGTGTAGGTGGTCCCTGAGGGGAATTAGACATCCACGCATGTGGTCTAGTTCGTGTTCCATGGGTTTAGGCCCCACCCACACCTGTTTGGGCACCTCCTTTTATCATTCTGACAACTGGCATTGGAATGCGATGTGTGCCTAAGTGACGTTTTGGGAGCCAGCCGTGGTGGCGGGTGCTTCCTGCTGTGTGGTCTGTGCAGGGGCTGGGGTCTCCTCTGTGTGGCTTGGCTGCCCTGCTCCTGGGGGTGGGTTGCCTAAGATGTCCATGGGCTGTTGTAGGACGTCGGTGCCGATGGTGGGATGGTCCTCTCCAGCATCACTGATGGGTAGTCTGGTCTGCTCTGCTGGAGGTGTTGTTTGACCCTCTGCAATGTGAAGGGGAGATGCATGTTGACATTGTGTTGACATGTATGTTGGCGCACTGTCCTGTTTACATGCAGACTGTATGACTATGTACATTGTGACCGTTTGGGAGGTGCTGGATTCTGATGCGGGACAGTGGACATTTGGACTACATGACGGATGTGGGTTTGTACGTGTACATTTCATTTTCACAGTTTCCTGCTCTGTTAGATTTGGTTGGCCTGTTTCAGCGCATGAGCTCTGCCAGTTGTTTCCTCAGTTCTGCAGTGTGTGTGTTGCACTTTGTGCCACATTGTCGTCAATGTGGATGTGCTGTTATTGCTATGTGTGTGTGCTGCTGTGTGCCACGGGAGGAGGGACATGTTTAGGGTCATTGTGGGTGTGCAGTGTGCTACACATCATTGTGCACGTGTGCCATTGGGCCCATCCCCCCCGAACCCCCAGTCTCTGGTTGTTACTCACCATGTTGATGTTGTGTCAGGTCCTCTCGGGCTGTGTCCTGACTCCCGCCTCCTTGCAGCGTCCACGCTGATGACTGTGGCCTCCGTTTCCTCCAGCTGCTCCTGTGGAGCAGGACTCCACCACCTGTTGCCGTTGCTGCCTTCCTGTTGGCAGCGGGTTTGTGCTTGGTTTGGCTTTTGGCATTATGCCAGCGCCTCTTGTCCTCCTCCATTGACCTCCTCGACACTCCGACTGCATTCACGGTGGTGTAATTGTGTGTCAGTTGACGATAGTGTTCTGTCACCTCCATGACGCTGATCTGCTTTTCCTGCGGACTACACCCCGTCTTCCTCTCACTCTTCTCCTTGGCCTTCCCCGACCCCTTTGTTCCTTGCTGGTGGCTTGTGGGGCTTGTGGGGTTCACGTTGGCCTCTGCGCTAAGTCCGGGTGCATCCAAGGTGCTACGCAGTTGCTTTTTATCTCCCTTTTATTTCCGTGCCTTTTATGGTGCATTTTTCCACATGACGCGTGGGAATTGCAGGCCTGTGGCTGGTTTTCGCTGGTTTTGGTGTCACGATTGGCATCATTGCAACTTTTTTGGTGTTGGTGTTTCGTGTTGTTTTTGCGGTGTCGCCTTGACTTCATTGCGGACATTTGACACGTTATTGCGGGACTATCGCATGGTGCCGCCAGCCTGGGAATGCCGCGTTATGAAGGTGTTATTGGATTCCAAATTGCCATGAAAAGGACGCGTTAACTAACTGTCTCAAGAACAATAGGAGATGCACATGTACATACCTCTCAGTGTAATTGAAAATGCTTTGAGGAGATTTGAGAGCTGAGCAACAAAATGGCTGCTATTACCTCAGGGAAAGACTTCGAGACATCGTGCAGAAATATCAATTATCATTGATGATATCACAATAATTAGAAGATCACCAGTACATTTAACAAGCATTTGCAATGCAATAGGTCTCGCATTTACGAGAGATTAAGCTATTGTCATTGTAAATGACAATGTCTTTTAATTATCTGTTTTGATAATTCACACAGAAATAAAAGGCATTTTCACTGACAATGCCAATAGCTCAAACTCTTGTAATTGCGAGCCCTATTTAATTTCAAAGAAGCGGCCGCCATTGTCCCAGTCTCCTTGGAAAGTGAAAGCGCGCACGGCACACTGAATGTTGCAGGAAAGCATGTCCTGCCTAAAGTAGGAGAAACTCATTAAAGACAATTGCGCTTACAAATTAAATTAGACATGCTGTGTAACAACAGAAGTAAAAGGGTCTGTCCTCATGGGAGGTTACAAATGAAGCCAAGGCGGTACTAAGGAGGGACTAACGAATCAGAAGCCAGCACCTACAAAGGACAATGACACCGGCCAATGAAAAATGAGTGGAAAGTGGGCTGAGCTTCAAGTCCCTACTACAATACAGCATGCCACGCAGAGCAGCGCATGCGCTGCCCAGGCTCAACCTAAAAGTATATGGCCTGATTTTGAGTTTGGCAGCTGGGTACTAATTCACAAAAATGAAAGTCAGTTTCAGTCTGAAAGAGTGCTCAACAGTGATGGGCCTTGCATGTGGAAGGTCACTCCTCCACATTTATTGTAGTGTCAGCCGTGAAGACAGTAAGTTGAGGTAGGAATGCCATAAGATTCTTGTTGGGTCACAAGACACAAACGAACTTAGCGTGGTAGTCAGGTGATTAGCCATGTATTGCTGATCCTGGCCTCGTGGTACTGGGCTAGGCAATTAATGGGCTACTGCCTCACCCTTTCGTCCAGGGCCGGACTGGCTGTGGCGGGCACCAGGCATTTCCCCGGTGGGCCGACAGGTTGGGGGCTAGTTTTGGGCCCCTGGAGGCCGTTTTTTGTTACCGGGGGCCAGCAATATCGGCCCCCTGTAACAAAATCGGCCGAACCCGGCACTAGCACACAGCTCGACCGCACCCCCTCCCCCCTGGAGGGGGGCTGACCGAGCAGTTTGCCAGGGCCGGTTTCGGTTCCCAGTCCGGACCTGCTTTCGTCCTCTAATATTCATATAATTGGTTTCTAATGTGACCACTCTGCAAACCCGTTTGGTCAATATTTCTTCAAATTTATTTTCGTCACTCTCTTTTCGACTCCTTTCTTCACCCTTTCATAACGAATCAGTCACTTCCTCCCATTACGAATGTATCTACAATGTTTTTGTCTCCAAGCTTGACCTTGGGAGTGTATCTTCTGTTGGGGTCTATTTTCTCCAATCTGACCTTTCTGCATTACAATGTTTTTCAACTATGCCTTCCTGTCCTCCTGCTGTGATTCAATGTATTTCTTAAAAAACGCCACCCGTGAAGGGACCAACTGCATTCCCTTTACTGTCACTCTTACTTATTAATGTGTTTAATAAGGCTACCGATAATTATGTGCCCCCATTCCCTGTGTGACTTTCTGAAAGCCAAACTGCGTATTAATGACCCTCTCGCTCTCTGTCTATGTATTGTTCTGGCGACCTTTTTCACTGTTACAATAATCAAGTTTCTATTGTTTATTTACCTAAATAACTTTTTGTCGATCAATTTATAGGTTGTTTGACTTGTATGTATTGTACTGCTGTTCCACGACCTTTGGTTGTAATATTTTATTTCCTTTCCTCTGTCCAAGGAAATAAAAAGTTAAAAAGCTGCGTACAAAGCCTTATGCTGCAGAAGAGCCATGTATAGGCACAGGAGGATGCATAGAACACAAATCCCAGGCCTTATAAAGTTGGCACATAGGAATAGTTTATGAATAAATCCCCTGCTTTACCGGTCAATTAGTGGACTACGCTGAGCCTGTGCAATTATCAATAGTTTTCTAACTGTCCCAAAATTCTGCATTTCAGTTTTCTGATACTGATTTCCTTGTTCAGATCTCATCTCGAAAGCTGTGTTAAATACAGCAAAGATCTTGGTTTATTCCCTTTCCCTAAATGCCAACCGTAACCAATTTCGAGAATGACAGAAAGGGAGGGAGAGTGGAAAGCAGCGAAAGAGATAAAAGAGTAGGAAAGAAGTAGAGAGAGAGACGGGGAGAGAACAAGAAAGAGAAGGTAGAATGCCATCTCGTTAGCATGGATTTGTGTTTGCTTTGTTAAATACAGCAGGGTTTGTGGCATTCTCCGTTTTCCCCATTCCATGAGTAAGGAAAAGAGAGAGAGAGAGAGAGAGAGAGAGAGAGAGAGAGAGAGAGACGACTGAAACAGAAGAAAATGGAAAGCAGAGAGACCACGCACAACTCGCACTAAGCGTAGGCCTTGGTCTTCATGCAGGCCAGCTACACCCAAGCCCTCTGTGCAATGCACTAGGCTGTCCGTGGACACCAGAGGCCTCTGGCCAAAGCCTCCACCAAACCTTCTTGTCTCCGGTTTCGCTGCATACCATCTCTAGCTATGTGCAATGGCTACGCGATGCTGAGCTACCCTCTATGCCCTGGTCTCAAGCCACTGACCCAACTGCACACAGCCGCTAGCTGTGTGCAGCACCCACATAGGCGTGGCCTTCAGTCACACCCTTAACCCAGTCCTACTGAACTTGAACCCACAGAATGTGAACTTGAGCTTAGCACCAATAGCGCACAGAGTGCGGCCTTTGACCACACCCTGGACCCTGTCTTCCCTGACCAACAACCATGCCACGCACCCATCCCTCGCCCACCTAGAGACGCTTTGTGTAGCCATACCCGTAGCCGCTAGGTTCAGATCATGGCCTTCTGCTATGTCCTTTGCCCGGTATTTTTTCATTCCAACATACTGCAAATGGACTTATACCATCTAAAATGGACACGGAGTACAGGGAACAGAGTCAATCACATTCTGTGCGCAGTTCTTATGGCAAATAAAATAACAGTGTATTGCCACAAAAACGCAGTGCTAAGACTACCATATTGATCCTACATATCTTGAAACCCAACAATGATTTAGCTGCCTGATCTTATCAAGTCGGATTTGTTTTCAAACCCAGACTCTTTGATCTGTAAAAATATCAGGAAGAGAAAGGTTTTACCATTATGAGGTGTACCTGATGATATGAGAGATCTCTAAATGCTTGGCCAGCTTTAGCAGACATGCACAGAAACCTCAAGTGCCTTAAATCTCTTTTATTTTAAAAAATGAACAGTTCAACACAACCATCACTGGAGGCAGTGCCACCACATAATTCTTGCAACGGCCAAGCAGTCTGAATCCAGCGCATTGCCTGCAAGATGCCACTGCCGAATGAAGCCCAATAGTCGTGCTTCAAGTTGGGCAGAGCTTATCTGAGGTTAAAGGAAATTGCACGAATCTAAGAGCCCTCTGTGGCTTTTTAGATTGTCAGATGATTATTCCCCAAGTAGTCTCTACCTTTTGACAGTATCCAGTGGACATTAATAAAGGGGTACCCCAAAACTGATATGAACAGTTTTGGAAGAAGGGCCATCTTCATGATATTGCACCAGCCCATAAAATGCATTGTGAGTTTAATCCACACATGCATATGCCCAACTGTCCTGCAAAAGGGGCTCATAATTAAGATTAATCATATGTACGAATTTGGGTTAATGGTTGAGGGGGGTGAAACCCTACTAAAGCAGAAACCGCAATACTTGTCAGGGTGAAGTCACAAGCAAACCCTAAACTAACCTGTGTCAACCCTATACTAGCTTGGCACAGAGCAGTCAGGCTTAACTTAGAGATAATGTGCATTAAAGCAAAGTAAATTAAGGTAAAGTATTTATGCAGGACTATAGACAGTAATAAAGTGAAGCACAAAGCAACAAAATCCCACATCAATTAAAAAAAAAATAGAACAAATTTAATAAATAATTTAAGACTAAAACAACAAAAATCCAATCAGTGGAACCGGAGCTAGGCAATTTTAAAGATGTAAGGGAAAACAGCATAAAAAACCACACAGTGCAAACTGTGGACATCTGGTCGCACTAGACTGGGACAAAGTCATGAGTTCTGGCCAACCGCGATGGAGCTCGGGCCAGCTACAGGGACCCAGTTAGGTCTGCTGGACAAGAGTAACTTAAATCCTAGTTGCAAAGATTTGCAGGGTCTCTCATCAAGGACGCATCACGCAGCAGAGGAGATGCAAGGTCCTTGTCAGAAAATGTGTCCTGCAGCGTCAGTTCTGAGGAGCTGCGAGGCTTCGAGGCTTAGAAGCGAGACCCCAACATGTCAATAAAGAGGCTGCCAATTAGCATGCTTGCGATGCGAAGTCCTGTGTCGAGGATGCGTCGCACACCAGCTGGTTCTGAAGAAGCCGCGGGGCTTATGATGTGGAGTCATGCGTCATCATTGAGGCTGCCCTCGATGAGAGACTTGCCTTGCGAGGGCCTGTGTTGGGGCTGCATTGCACAGCGGACTGCAAGGGCGATGCAGTCCTTGCAATGGGACAGTCCACTCAGCAGAGGCGGTGCATTGGTTCCTCTTGGGGTTGCGCCACACAGCAGAGGAGGTGCGTCGGTTCTGCTGGCTCCACAGATAGGCTGGGTGATCACCTTCATGCCCACTTTCAAGGGTACAGGACTGGGGTGGCAACACTTGGCAGGACAGGTCTCTCATATGGCAGAGTCCCGGTGTGTTCTTGATTGTGGGAAGCCCGTAATGTCCCTGAGGCTGCTGATCAGGGGGCCAGCCAACTAGCCCATGGAGTCCCTCTCGGGTCCTGTGTTTAGAAATACAGGTTCAGTCTTTCTCACTCAGGTAAGAGAGCAGTAGGGAAGCAGATCAGCACTGTAGGGCAACAGTTCTTCTGAGCAGCAGTCCAGCATATTGGCAGTACTTTCAGCAGCACAGCAGTCCTTCTTCCTGGCAGAGTCCACAAGTCCAGAAAAGTACTAGAGAGTTGGTGTCTGAGGTCCAATGTGTATACCTGGTGCCCACTATAACTTGGGAGAAGCTTCCAGGGAATTTCACCCACTAGAGGTGCTTGGAGTTTTCTGTCTCCCTGGCCAAGATTATCTGTGTCACAATAGACTACTGTCAATCCCCTTTATGACAGCGATCAGGCAGGACCTTTGTGATGTGCAAGTGTGGTAGGTGTCACCTGCCCCCCTTCTGAACTCAGAGTGGCTCATCATGCTAACAGCTAACTATCCATTGTCTCACTGTCTGGCTCAAATGGTTGGGACAAAAAAAGTAATCTTTCTAAAAGCAAGTAGTTATTCACAAGTATGGACTTGTGTGAAGCTGCGCACTGTTCACCTGGTGTTTAAACTAACACCTCACGTTATGCCAAATGATACCAATTAAACATTCTGTTAATACAGTAAGTCAAATTTCTTTATTCGATAAATCAATATCATAAAAGACATTTATACAATCATAACAATCACAATTAATTTCATAAATATGGTTAAAAAGAAAACTTAATATATATACAGAATTCATAGTATACTTGCCATTAACTATATAGCCCATTCTAACACAAACATAAATTAGTATAGAAAACCACTATTATAAAATTGTATGTCAAAAACCTTTAAAATACTAAAAATAGTCTAATTAAAACTACTTAAATCCGGCAGTGTAAAATCGAGTTTTTTCCTAATACGAATAGCAGCGACCAGAAAGCTAGCAACATGAAACATTATTCGTGGGGATCCTAGTTGCTGTAGGTATACAAGTGCTGCCCTAACCTGTGTAAATCCCACCTCCCTCAAAATCGGGAGCAAAAACTTCCTTCTGCAGTCCTTGTAAAAATTACAAAACGTAAGAAAGTGAAGGGTGTCCTGTCTTGAAAGATTATCACATTTACAGGGGTCGGCACAATCCATAGTGCACCAGGTTCGGAAAAAACCCAAGGAAAAATGTACCAAGTTAAACCTAAATCTGGTTAAAAGATACCGATGGTATGGGGTATTCACAGTGGTCAAATATGGCTCAGGGTCCGGACAGCTAACCAAAGCATAATTCGCTCTTACTTTTGGTTTTACCAATTCTGACTCCTCTCGCTCGATGGATAACAAGGCCACTAGGGCATTTCTTGTCAATGCGAGGTCCTTTCTTGTTATAGTTTCGGGTGAGTAAAAAAGGGCCTCACGTCCTATTTTTTGGAAACCAGATTTTATGTAAGCCAACCATGGGATTTTACTAACATTATCTAACTTTAAGCAGTTTTTCAGTATTGCGTGGTTTAGGGTAATTTCTTCGTTCAACCAGATCTTAAGCCAATATATCAAGGGAGCAATTTTGATTTGGTCAGTCACAAATCCAATCCCCACTTCTGTGTACGTAGAGAAAGTGGGGGTGGACTGTGGAACAGAGAGGACATCTCTCAAAAACTTGTTCTCAATTAGCTGGATTTTGTTGTGGTTGGTATAACCCCATATTTGGCAACCATACGTTGCAACAGCTAGACATTTTGCTTTATAAACCTTTAAGAGGGCTTCAATTGGTCTGGCCCCTAGCCTTTTGGTAAACCCCCTAAGCCCTGAGACTGTCCTTGCAAATGCCACACTTCGACTATTATTCTGTGCGTGCCAAGTTCCCTTTTCGTCGAAGACAACCCCCAGATAGGGGAATGTCGATACCCTACTAACCACTTCTCCGCTACAGAAGAAGGTTTTGACCTTAGGTTTCCGCTTTCCCCTCCCCACAATCAGGACCTGGGATTTTTTTGCATTTATTTTTAGGTCCAGGTTCTCCATAAAATTTCCAAAAGCATCCAACACCTTTTGTAGTCCTACCCCAGTACGAGCCAGGAGGACAGCATCATCCGCGTACAGGAGAACCGGTATAACCTGTTCCCCTATACGCGGAATATCCACAGATGCCTCTCCCAGTTGGGAATCAAGAGCATTTATATATAGAGTGAACAGCAAGGGGGCCAGAATGCATCCCTGTCTGAAACCCCTTTCTGAGCTAAAGTGTCTGGTGCATCGCCCATCGGTGTTGACTCTAATTTTAGCCGAAAGGTCCGAATGTAGGTCAGCTAAAAAATATACAAGGGATGCTTCAATGCCCATATCCAAAAGGATATTCCAGAGCTTTGATCTATTTACAAGATCAAACGCAGAGGAAAGATCCATGAACCCCATATATAGAGACCCCTCCTTGGCCACTGTATATTTGCTTATTAAAAGATGCAAATTCAGGCACTGATCGATAGTGCTCCGCTTTGGTCTAAAACCATATTGGGCATTGGACAATGTCCCACTCTCCTCCAACCATTCACTCAGTCTATGCAGGACCACCCTACCTAATATTTTTACAGTTGAATCAATTAAAGAAATAGGTCTATAACAAGAGGGATCCTGTCTATCACCTTTTTTGAATACCGGGATAATAGTTGAGGTTGCCAATGAAGCTGGAAAACTATTTTGCCCGATCATGTTAAATACATTAGTTAAAATTTTTGACCAAATATATGGGTCAACTCTGAACAGGTCCACAGGGACCCCATACGGTCCGGGGGCTTTATTTTTTTACATTTCCCCTATAGCCATTTCCACTTCAGAAACCTGAAAATTCAGAGGGGGTAGAGTACTTTTGGGCGAATTTAATAGGGCACATTTGCCATCTGCAGGAAGACTGTATATCTTTTCGAAATGGGCTATCCAGGCCTCATCCGTGATATTACAGTCCAATGCGTGATTTTCATCGTCATTAATAAACAGTGGCTGGTTTATAGTTGCCCAAAATTTCCCACTATCTTTCAATACCTCAGTAGACAAAAGTTTTGTCCATGCTTCATCCCTCAGCTCCTACTTTCTTTCGGTTAGGACCTGTTTATATGCTAACCTACAGGAGGCTATGAGTTCCCTATCCCTAGGGATAATCTTCAGGGCCTTCAAAAGGGCAGCATGGGACTGGGAACATTTTTTATTAAACCATCTTTTACCAATCTGGGGTTTTTGGTTACCTTTAACCAGTAGACTATGGTTTATTTGTATACAGATAGTATTAAAAGCATTAATAATATCCGGACCTTGAGCCTCAGCATCTAAACAAATATTAAACTCTACTTCGGCTTTGGATCGGATTTCAGCTAAAAAAGTCTGTGGGACCACTTTTGTCCATTTCAGTTTCCTGCCCTGGTCCGTTAGGGTAACCTCTTTCACTGCCCTTTGTGAGATATGCCTAAAAGCTAATAATCGATCACCCGGAGTCAATTCCAGGATCACCGGGTTGTGATCACTAAAAATAGAGACCTCCGTAAAATATCGTACAACTTGGGCTAACATTAAAAAACTCAAAAAGACATAATCAATGATTGTACCTTTGTCTTTCCCCTTAAAAGTTGGGATCCTGTTTTCAACCTCCCCGCAAGCTGACTCATAAAGGTTCCATTCTGCAAGGAGGAGTTCCAATTTCTCACCCTGTCTAGTGTGTTCAAAATGAGGAAATGCCGAAAATGGTGGACCCTCATGGTCATTTCCCCTGCACAGTTTCTCACAGGGATGGATATTTAAATCCCCCATCAAAAGAATTTGACCTTAAACTATAGGTTCAAAGAAACTGTTCTAACAAATCCAGGTTATTGTCTGTATCCATCGAATTATAAAAATTAATGAATAATACTTTATTCGTATCAGGCGCCGAAAGTTCCACAATGAAGCAGTTATGACATCCTGCTTCAAGCTGCGTAAGAGAGACCTTTATCTCTAAGGAGAACAAAGTAATTAGTCCTCCCTTCGCTCTCCCTGCAGCACCTTGTTTGGCTGGGATGTGGAAATGACAATAACCATCCAGAGAAAAACAGTTTTGGGTATCCCAGGTCTCTTGTAGGGATATTATATCAAATGTATTTAAAAACCCCTGCCAACTAGCGTCGGCTATTTTTGCCCTTATACCCGCTACATTCCAGCTCATAATTTTACAGGAGGGGGCTGGGGAGCCTTTTGGGCACTCTTTCTCCCCAGAATCACGTTCCAAACGCATAGGATTCCCCTGTGCCGGTTCCACCATTGTAGCGTAAGGAACTGGCACTGGGTCAGAAGGCATGTGATGGGAGTAAGTTTTTCCCTGTGAATACACTGAAAAAGCAGAGTCCAATGAAGACAAACAAAAATCATTTTTACAGTCTGCTGATGGTGAGAAAGTAACCATATTTTAACATTCACCGCCAGTTTCTATAAGGCCCCCCAACGGACAGCTATCGGGAGTATTCCCCCTCTTAATAATACTATCTTGGCCATTTTTATCAATGCAATCAAAACCTATACTGTTTTGGGCCAGTCAATCCACCCCTTCCATGCTGCTCAGGGGTCCAAAGCGATTATACAAAGGGAGATTAAAATCTGATCTAGATGGGCCTGAGTGACCCCTATAAACCCTTTCCCACCGTGCTGGCTGGGTATTAGGAGTAAGAGAATAAAAGTACCGCAAATCAAGAGTGAGTATTCCACTAAGCCACTGGGTATTAAAGTGGTAACATATATGCCTCACTACTCTAGGGTCCCTAAAATGTATAATGATACAGTCACCCTCCACATCCTTGGGTTTAGTACCCAGCCAACTCACCCTTCGTACAAACAGAATTTCAGCTTGCAGGTTGGGAGGGAGAGGCCTATTTCCGTTGAGCCAATGTATGACCTTATTCTTCAACTCTCTAAAAGACTCTGTCTTATCATGTGAAATCCCTTGGACACCTGCCAAAATTACCGTGTAAAGAAGTGACTCTGGGGGTAAATTTATACATGGGGGTTTCGGGAGCGAACCAGCATTCAAAGGAGCAGAGGTTGTACCGAAGATATGCTCCTGATTAGAATCTACGTTTGCTAACTTATTTTCGCCAACTCTTTTTTCATTATGTGCATATTCCTTTGCGGGATCCGAAGCAGGAATATTAACCCTCACTATAGGTGCAGAACGTGTGGGACAATCGGATGGTTTGCTATGCAATATGGAATGATTTGTATCATTTGGAGTATCCTTTTGTTGTGTCACATTTTCAGCTGGTAATGAACACCCAGAACCAGGATGGTGCTCTAAGGTTCTTTCCAGAACAGCCGTGTTCGCGAGCGTGAGATTTTCAAGGTTCTCTTCCTTTGTGCATAGTTGTTTCACTCTCTCTAGGATAGGGCACAACAAAGATCTTAACAGTTGTTCAAGGGTATCCAAAATACCAGTAGGGGATGGAGTTGCACAGGACTGGCCAGGTGAGATTTTAGTGACCATGGAACTTGAATTATCTGGGGGTGAATCAGTATGGCCTGGAGGGTTAGTTGAATTTGGAAGTTTGTGGGATTTTGCCACTTTGGCTCGTTTTCCCTTATTCATCCCTCCCGCCCGTTTCCTTTTAGTAGGTTTAGACTGAGTCATACTCCCCTTTTCCTTAGTGACTCCTGGTGGCAGTTCAGCATTAGACGCTGAAGGGATGGAGCTATATCCTCCCAAGAGGGGTCTGTTTTCTAGAATAGATATACTATCTATACTATGGACACTATTAGTGCTTATATTTGTAATGTCCGACCCAAGAGCCTCAATACTAAGTACCACATTGGGATCAATATCAGTTGGGAAATGCTCAGGGGACTCTACCGACATTATTTTCCCCAGTGAAGATCTCTTAGCTGATAAGTCCAGAGACAATCTCTTTTCTGTGAGGATAATTTAATGTTCCAGAACACGGGTAGCTCTGGTAATAAAGTCATCCAAAGTGCCGGACACTGAACCCCCAATACGATCCTGAACGATTTTTCGCCCAGACCTTAAGGAGGTTGCCATGATTTAGAAAAACAAATGAGTTTCCCACGTATGTAGCAAGTACAGTACCTTAGCTGACATAAAGAGTTTAATTATAGCGTCCTGGTATGTTTATCAGGGTGAGGATAGTGTCTTACAACCTGCATATACAACCTGATTTCGCGTTTGATGGAGGGTGGCCCGGCCCGGCCTCCTCTGGCCCCTGACGGCCACAGACGGCCCGCCCTTTGTCTGGGCTTCGTCCAGCACGTCCCGCGCACGTCCCGCGAAGCGGGCCTCAGCGTCACTTATGCGCGCCTCCTGGCGCTTGCGCTACGTCCGGGGCTGCGCCGCCGCTGGGACTGCCGGGAGTTGTAGTCCCGGGGCGGCGACGCTGTTGATTGCACTCGTTGTTGTCCCCCTTGACTCTTGGCGGTGGCGGCGTAGAGTAAGGATCAGGTAAGCAGTGTAAATGCTGGTCACAGGTGCCCCCTTGATTCTTGGCGGTGGTGGCATGAAATAATGAACAGGTAGGTCTGTTTCCCCCCGCTCCGCCAGCCTCAGCGTCACTTATGCGCGCCTCCTGGCGCTTGCGCTACGTCCGGGGCCCGCGCCGCCGCTGGGACTGCCGGGAGTTGTAGTCCCGGGGCGGCGACGCTGTTGATTGCACTCGTTGTTGTCCCCCTTGACTCTTGGCGGTGGCGGCGTAGAGTAAGGATCAGGTAAGCAGTGCAAATGCTGGTCACAGGTGCCCCCTTGATTCTTGGCGGTGGCGGCGTGAAATAATGAACAGGTAGGTCTGTTAATACAAAATATATGCCATTTGCTTTTCAACAATGCGTTTGCTGTTGTTTATTAACAAGCGTTGATGATAAATAAAGTTTTCCAAATTAAATGGTTCAAAACAACATTCGTCGGTTTTACATGAATTCTGTACTTTATACAAATATGTTAATCATTCACATAAATGCATCTGTAATTTTCATGCCCAATGCATTTCGGAACCTAACGGTTCCTTCTTCAGGGGCCAGTCTGCAATAGAAAAATGAAATAAACATTCCTGTCAGTTTCAATGTGATGGTGGCTCTTGGTGTGTGTAAGATTCTAATGCTTTTAAAATTCATACCTGAATGGTCAGAAATTAGTGTGCCAATGCGTGGCGCTCTGAAAGAAAACATATAATGAATGGTGTAGTGAGCGTGATAACGACGTTGATCATGTGCTAAGTTCAACGGAAGGTGAAAGATTAAAACGCTGGGCTTACCTTCACGTAGTGATAGTGAATAAGCTGTGGGAGCCCTGAATTGTACAAACGAAAAACGTGATTGTAAATAAAAATATGATGACATTAAGCTGCCATGAGCCAAAAGACTAGTATACCATAAAACTAATATATAAAAGCGGAACAATCTTACCTCAAAGAAGTAAGGTTCAAGTATGCTCTGAAAAAGCGAAAGACAACGTAAGGTGAGCGCACGATGTTAGAATCTACAAAAAAATGTTGGTATTGCTGTAATAGCAATGGGAGGCTTACCGGTTAACTTATTCGTGAACGTGGTAACTTGTTTCTGCCAAAAGCGCGGATACCAGTTTACCGCGAATCGTGCATTTTAAAACCAGACGACGTGAAAAACATTAAAAGCGGACTATAACTGACTATCCTAAAAGCCTATAACGTAATGCGCCATATTGGAAAGGAGACACATTCTGTGTAATGCTTAAGTGTGTTTAAAGCGAAGAAAAATGGAATGAATAATAAACAATAAATGCTGAGGTATTGAAATCGTTACTTGATGTATTGTAAGGCTAATGCCAGAAATCATTTCCGTTGCCGCGCCGCCGCACCGCAGGTGTGATACGCCATCTTGGAAAGGGGTCAGATGCTGTATAATACACTAGTGTATTGTAAGCACAGAAAGATGAAATGATAATTAAAAATATTATACTGGGGAGTGGATAATGTTGCTCAATATGCTATAAGGCTTTTGCCAAGAAAGATATCAGTTGCCGCTAGGTAGCGTGTGAACCAAAAAATGAAAAATCAATGGGCTGAAGATGAATAACCTTATTAAGTGGATATCATGTGTAAAAAATACACGCTATAGGTGTGGCTGCTGAACAGAAACCATAAGGAGTGGACGGTGAATAATCATGGTTACTTGTAATCGCACGTATTAAGAGTGAGAAAAGACACATACTACGCCCAACTCTCCGGAACCTCTATGGGTTTTTCAGGAGCACCGGCGTATGCCAATATTTTTATAGCATATTTTGAATGCCAGCACATTATCAACAACCCCACATGGTGGTCGAACATCAAACTATACTGTCGCTTCATTGACGACATATTCCTAATCTGGACGGATTCTAAGGACAACTTGGAACGAATGATCAAAACAATTAATACGTAAGATTCCAGGATTCAAGTCACATATAAAATTCATGAGCACTCCATTGAATATCTTGATGTTACGATCATAAAATCACCAGATGGTAATAGACTTGAAACCTCAATATACTCAAAGCCCACGGATCGCAATAATGCTCTGGAATATTCCAGCTTCCAACCTAGGAGTCTCATCAGAAACCTTCCATATTCCCAATTCATCAGAATCAAACGCATTTGTTCTAATCCACAAGTAACTAATGACAGAATAGAAGAATATAAACACAAGTATCATCAAAGAGGCTATCCGGAGAAAAGGTTACAAGAATGTGCTCAAAGAGCATCTATGAAAAATCGCAGGGAACTTCTTAATGCCACAACAACGCCAAAAAAGAACAACGTAGTGTTTGTATCCAAATACACCACAAGCTCACCCGCCATAAAGAAAATAATCAACAAGCGAGGGGAGCTTTTGGCCCACGAACCAGATTTCAATCACATTTTCCAGGAACTTCCATTACATGCATGCACCAGAGGAAGAAATTTACGTGAATTATTATCTACTACTAAAGTTCACGTTACTCAAACGTCACCAAAGGGGACTTTAAAATGCTCTAATTGCTCTCACTGCAACAATGTCATACTGGGACATGAATTGACACACCCAACCACTGGCAAGAAGATACTGTTGAGACACACCAGCGACTGCAACACAAGTAATGTTGTATATGGTATCAAATGTCCATGTGGCAGAATGTATATTGGCAAAACAGAACGCAAAATCAAAATTCGTCTCACAGAACACAAGAGACGTATAAGGACCAAAAACTTGAATTCTTCTCTTGCTGTTCATTGGTCAGAAGCAAACCACACAATCTCACAACTGAGATTTCAGATTATAGAACATGTTCGAAGAGCACCAGGTGTTAACAACCACCTTAAACTTCTACAAAGAGAAACATATTGGATAAAACACCTGGAAACAATGCTCCCCAAGGGCTTGAACGACAGACTGGACATGGCATGCTACTTATAAGACCTCAATCTTATTAGGTATCCTTAAATTTTCAATATAGTGAATTATAATCAGATTGTACAGACATTGATAGAAGACAATGTAGTATTTTCTACCAATTCCTTTGAATATTCAAATATACCAATGTCTATTAGACAATTACTTCTGCTCTGTAGTTGATGATGCACTGTCTCCGCACATTGGTTTTTATGTTTACTATGTCATCACACCTTTAGGACTCATAATTTCCATTTTTTTGTACTAAAATGGTCAGTTCTCATACATCACCATCACAATAGGTCTAGCTCTTCAGTATTTCATATATGTTTTTAGTACAGCTAGTTTCTTCCCTGTTCACATTATTTCACTGCTTTCGATCTAGAGTATATATCACTCTTTTCTCACTCTTAATACGTGCGATTACAAGTAACCATGATTATTGACCGTCCACTCCTTATGGTTTCTGTTCAGCAGCCACGCCTATAGCGTGTATTTTTTACACATGATATCCACTTAATAAGGTTATTCGTCTTCAGCCCATTGATTTTTCATTTTTTGGTTCACACGCTACCTAGCGGCAACTGATATCTTTCTTGGCAAAAGCCTTATAGCATATTGAGCAACATTATCCACTCCCCAGTATAATATTTTTAATTATCATTTCATCTTTCTGTGCTTACAATACACTAGTGTATTATACAGCATCTGACCCCTTTCCAAGATGGCGTATCACACCTGCGGTGCGGCGGCGCGGCAACGGAAATGATTTCTGGCATTAGCCTTACAATATATCAAGTAACGATTTCAATACCTCAGCATTTATTGTTTATTATTCATTCCATCTTTCTTCGCTTTAAACACACTTAATCATTACACAGAATTTGTCTCCTTTCCAATATGGCGCATTACGTTATAGGCTTTTAGGATAGTCAGCTATAGTCCGCTTTTTATGTTTTTCACGTCGTCTGGTTTTAAAATGCACGATTCGCGGTAAACTGGTATCCGCGCTTTTGGCAGAAACAAGTTACCACGTTCACGAATAAGTTAACCGGTAAGCCTCCCATTGCTATTACAGCAATACCAACATTTTTTTGTAGATTCTAACATCGTGCGCTCACCTTACGTTGTCTTTCGCTTTTTCAGAGCATACTTGAACCTCACTTCTTTGAGGTAAGATTGTTCCGCTTTCATATATTAGTTTTATGGTATACTAGTCTTTTGGCTCATGGCAGCTTAATGTCATCATATTTTTATTTACAATCACGTTTTTCGTTTGTACAATTCAGGGCTCCCACAGCTTATTCACTATCACTACGTGAAGGTAAGCCCAGCGTTTTAATCTTTCACCTTCCGTTGAACTTAGCACATGATCAACGTCGTTATCACGCTCACTACACCATTCATTCTATGTTTTCTTTCAGAGCGCCACGCATTGGCACACTAATTTCTGACCATTCAGGTATAAATTTTAAAAGCATTAGAATCTTACACACACCAAGAGCCACCATCACATTGAAACTGACAGGAATGTTTATTTCATTTTTCTATTGCAGACTGGCCCCTGAAGAAGGAACCGTTAGGTTCCGAAATGCATTGGGCATGAAAATTACAGATGCATTTATGTGAATGATTAACATATTTGTATAAAGTACAGAATTCATGTAAAACCAACGAATGTTTTTTTGAACCATTTAATTTGGAAAATTTTATTTATCATCGACGCTTGTTAATAAACAACAGCAAACGCATTGTTGAAAAGCAAATGGCATATATTTTGTATTAACAGAATGTTTAATTGGTATTATTTGGCATAACGTGAGGTGTTAGTTTAAACACCAGGTGAACAGTGCGCAGCTTCGCACAAGTCCATACTTGTGAATAACTACTCGAATCTTCAGCATCAGTGGACAACTCATGCTTAGCTGCAGCACCTTGGGAACAAAGTGTATCAAATCAGTTTTCTGAAAAAATCACACACAAGGAGTGCTCCCCTGACTACATAACTATATATCTTTCTAAAAGCGGCATTTTCAGATTTGTTATTAAAAAACCGACCACAATTAAAGAAGGTTTTTAATTACACTTCTTTAGACACAACACTTGACCTGTCCACCTGCTCCCAATTGGAAGTTACAGCTTATTAAATGTAGTAAAGTAACCCCAATAATGTCCTATGGGAGAGGTAGGCCTTGAAGTAGTGAAAAATGAATTTAAGAGTTTTTCACTACCAGAACATTTAAAACTAAAAAGTTCATGTCTGACTTTTATACATCCTGCACCCTGCCATCTTGGCTGTTCATGGCATTGCCTAGGGGTGACTTATATGTATTAAAAAAGGATGGCTTGGGTCTGGCAGAAGGTGTATTTGCCATGTCGAATTGGCAGTTTAAAAACTGCACACAAAGGCTGCAATTGCAGTCCTGAGACACGTTTAGAGGGACTTCTTTAGTGGGTAGCACAATCAGTGCTGCAGGCCCACTAGTAGCATTTAATGTACCTGTCCTGGGTAAATATGGTACCACTCTACTAGGGACTTACAAGTATATTAAATATGCCAATTGAGTATAAGGCAATTGTACCATGTTTAGGGGAGAGAGCACATGCACTTTAGCACTAGTTAGCAGTTGTAAATGTGGCTAGTCCTAAAGGCAAACGAAAATGGGTTCAGAAAACAGAGGGGTGAAGGCAAAAGGTCTGGGGATGACCCTTCAAAGAGGACCAAGTTCAACATCATACAATTGATCTTTGGAGAAATAATCATTTCCAAATATGTAATGGAATCAATGTGCCCTGAATGCTGAACTGAGGTAGTTTAATTTACCAATATCTGTTTTCTCCCAAATGTAACAAATAACCCAATCCCAGAAGACATCACAAGTACTTTTTCTATAGCTGGAACTAGAGTAACCCGGTCAGATGTAAACAAAGCAATGTTATTTGCATAGGGGGCAATCTTCTGTTCTGGCCCATTAAAAATGATTCATACTATGCCCTTCATCCTCTGTAAGTGAATAAAAAACTCTCAATGTATAGATCAAATGTCAGAGGGCACAAAGTAAATCCCTTTATAGTTCCAAGAGTGATAATACATTTCTCTCAATCAATACCCAAACAGATGACCCTAACAACTAGACCCTCATAGTAGTTTAAATCTGATATATACACTGAGAACCAAAAGACCATTTTCTTCTTAGTAGACTCGGCAACATCAAAAATGGTTTATGTATATGTATCATTTAATTATTTTTCTCTTTGTGCAGCGATAAAATGCTTGAGAGTGCACGTTGTCAAGTCTAAGTCCAGAATTGCCAATAACGGCGAGTCATTATATGGGCGATCATTGGGGCTCATTATGATGGCAGAAGGACCGCCACTGCCGGGCCGGCGGTGGAGGTCCTTCCGCCATCATACAGAAAATTCCCACCGCCAAATTAGGATGGCGGTGGGAATCACAATGGTTCCGCAGCGGACGGAAAGTCCGTACGCCATGGTTCCGCAAGGCGGTCACTTTCCGGCTGCCTTGCGGAACCTGGAACCCGGGCAACATTGCGGCGGTGCCGTGCAGGCACCACCATAGGGATTATGGTATCCCTTTCCGCCTGTCTTTTTGCGGCGGATTTCCTGCCACAAAAAGACAGGTGGAGACTGGCTTTGGGGGCCTGTGCGGGCCCCCTCTGTGTGGGGGGGTGCCCTGGGGGGTATGCAGTTCTATGCACCAAGTGGCAGGCACCGCGTGGTGCCTGCACCATGGTGCAGGGAAATGCAGGCATGCACCTTTATCATTGCGGATGGTGCTGCAGCCAGCAGCACCACCCACAATGATAAAAGGCGCAGGATGCGCCCGCCAGTATGGCGGGCGCATTCTAATAGCAGTGGTGGGACCGCCGCATGTCTGGCGGGCGGTCCCAAACACCGCATAATGAGCCCCATAGTGAGCAGGTCACGTTGGATACGAAGGGAGAAGGAATGTGAGAGAGAACAGAGGGAACAATCAAGATTTGTTTTGTTAAACATCAAACAATACAATGTTGAGTTTGTTATCTGTCACTTCCAATATGTTGGTTGCCTCTCCCTTGCTAAAAGAGTTCACAGTTGATGCTTAAGCCCAATGCAGTACGCTAATTCTGGAATCCTGAAAATTATCACCCTTCACCTACTTCTCTTCATTTTATTTTTCAAATGTGTGAATTAAAGCATAAAGAGTAAAGTAAGAGTGTCCAAAGGTCATTTGCAGAACAAAGGGCAATAAAGAAAGAGTCAGAAAGCATATTTTGAAGACTTAAACGGTGTAGAGACAGAATATCGAATAAAAAAGATCGACTTGCACAAATATTGAGTTGCAAATATCATGGGTCAGAAATATCGACAAACAGATTCTGGTAGTCAAGAATCTGTATGTCATCGATAAGTAATATCGATGATAAAAATATCGAAGTGTTTAATATAATTTGCAAAAAAATAGTTGTTAAAAATATCGTTTGTTTGTTAATGTTCTATATTTTAGTATTTATTTTATATGTATGGGTTGTATGTTTTTTGTATAGGAATTGTTTGTATTTTTAATATATATGCTAAATATTTTGTAGTTATTAATTTTTGTTTTTATTTGAATTTTGCGTGTTTTTTGTTCTGTAGCAGGTTGTGGGTTAATAGGGGAATAGGGTGGGAAGTAATTCAATTGTATTACTTTTATTGATTATTTTGTATTTATTAATATTTGTTTAATTGTGACGTTATAGTCTTAAATGTGTAAAGTGATTTATTATTATTTAACTAATAATTGGTTGCGTAGTTAATTTCAATTAATTAATTGGTAATTAATTATGGTAATTGTGTAATTAACTTTAGGTCTGTGTTGTGGTGTTTATAGGTGTTAAGGGTAGGAAGCAATTTTGTAATTGATGAATTTTTAATTGGCTGAAAATTAATTATAATTAATTGGTAATTAATTATGGTAATTGTGTAATTAATTTTAGGTGTGTGTTGTGGTGTTCATAGGTGTTAAGGGTGGGAAGTAATTTTTTAATTGATGAATTAATAATTGGCTGAAAATTCAAAATAATTGGTAATTAATTATGGTAATTGTGTAATTAATTGTAGGTGTTTGGTTTGGTGTTTATAGTAGTAAAGGGTGGGAAGTAATTTGTATTTAATTAATTAATATATTGTTGTTAATTAATGGTAATTATTTGATATGTATTTTGGATAACTGTTTAATTTTTTGTCTGTTATTTTTATTTTTAAAGGGGTAAAGGGTGGATATTAAATACATTTGATTACTTTATTATTAGTTGTTAAAAGTAATATTTTTTTTAATTTATTTATTGAAATGTGTTTTAATTGTGTTTTATTGTTTTAGAGTTTAATTTAGGTGTGTGTGAGGTGGATGTCATAGTGTCTGTAGTTAATGAATGTTTATTCGTTTGTTTAATTAATAATATATTTTTTATTCATTATTAATTATGTTAATTTTCGTAGAAATAAATATTAGAAATGTTGAAGTGTTTTGTTATTGGTGTAGTAGTATAGGGTAGGAAATACAATAAATACATTTATGTATTAATTGATTTATTTGTTTGTAAATATTTTCTAGTTTAAAAGATTTTTATTTTATAAATGTATTTATTATTTTATATTTTATATTATTTGTAGGTTTTTATATGTAAGTAATATTATAATATTTTGAAATCTTTATATATTTAATATATTTGATTTTTCATTTCTAAATATTGTTTATTTTGTATGATTTTTTAATAATGTTAAATGTTTTTTATTTTTGTTTGAACTGTTTGAGTTTGAATAGTAATTTTTGTCTCTTCGCTATCCAACACTTTCCCTACTGTTGCACTCACTGGAGTGGGAATAGAAATTTTTACACCTCAGCTATCCAACACTTTCCCTACTGTTGCACTCACTGGAGTGGGAATAGTAATTTTTACCTCTCCGCTATCCAACACTTTCCCTACTGTTGCATTCACTGGAGTGGGTATAGTAATTATTTCCTCTCCGCTACCCAACACTTTCCCTACTGTGGCTCTCGTTGGAGTGGGAATAGTAATTTTTACCCCGCCGCTATCCAACATTTTCTCTACTGTACTCACTGGAGTTGGAATAGTAAATGTTATTATTTTACTATCTAACACTTTTCCTACTGTTGCACTGATTGTATTGGGAAATTGAAGTTTAAATATTTTCTAAGAGTTTAATGTTTTAAATTATATCAGAATTTTTTTATATTTTAAATTATTGATATATATATATAATATTTTTATATAATTTTAAAGTTTGAAAATAAATTAAAGATAATAGTTTATTAATTCTTTCAAAGTAAAAATATATATATGTGAATCAATTATTATGTTTGCATGTTTATTTTTTTAATTACGTTTATTTTTTATATTTTGTTAAAATGTATATTAAAATTAATTTATTTTGTTAAAATTAATATTAATATTTAATATATTTAATGTATATTGTTTTATTTTATATACATATTTAAATCGATATTTTGTACATCTATATTTTTTTACATCAATATTTTTGATTCAATATTTTTGTACTTACCTGTGCGGGTATGGGACTCAATATTTTTGTATTCTATATGTTTTTAACCTCAATGTTTTTGTCATCGATATTCTATCAGTGAACCGACTCAAAACTACTGCTTCAGCAGATGTGAGGAACAGATTGTGGCTTAACTGCACTTCAGCCCCTAAAGATGCTGAGATAAACTGTGTCTAAAACAAACCTAGATATATAGATAGAGAGGTTGAAACAGAAACCAACACCTCTCCTGTTCAAGATTACCACTGCCATGAGCAGGCAATGTGAGCTTGGTAGCTGCAACAACATTGCCCCTGGGAAGAGGTTTGGTGTGATAGTACAGGTTGAATGCGTGTGAGTACTCACAGTAGACGCACAGAGCAACAGATATGCTGAGGATGACTTAGTGAGAAGGAAGCCAGAATCAGAAATACAACAGGGGAGTGACGCAAGCTGACACTCAATCCTACACCATAATGAACTATCAGGGAAGGAGGGAGATACATTGGGGCCGATTCCGATCCGGGTCGGAAAGCACTCCGACCGAGTCGGATCCGGAGTGTTTTCCGACCGAGCCGGACCCTTACAGTCCGACCGAGCGAGTACGATGCGCACGTATGCTGTCGGACTCGGTTCGGTCGGACTCCCATAGAAGTCAATGGGAGCCAGTTGTACGACGTGTACATGCGCTCCCATTGACTGAATGGGTACGTTTCGAACAAGTGCGCCCCCTACACTGGGTACGCGTCGGTGCCATCCGCACCGTACATGCCTGTGTTGGGGAGACCCATAGATCTCCCCCTGTGTCCGAGTCATAGGGCTGAGGGTGTCAGGGGGTCCGACGCGGACCCCCGAAGTCCGACTCCGGGAGCTTTTGCGAGCCGGACACTTCGGCTCGCACAGGCTGTCCGACACGTGCATTGTACTGGCTCGGTTGTAAATCACATCCATTGCACGCCACTGTTAGCTTCCGACCGAGACGTACGGAGCGGTTCGGACCTGGAAACAACTCGGTCGGTGAATCTCACGTAGCTCGCATCGTACTTGCTCGCTCATACAGCTGTACGAGTCGGCCGGAAAACACGCGTATGGCTCGTAGTTTTTCTGTCCGGATCGTGTTCGCTGCCCTTCCGACCCGGAATGGAATCGGCCTCATTGTTGGCCATACAAATAATGCCACAGGATTCAACAATCCTAAGTAAGCCTTGCACATGTCCCTGCAAGCCTAATACTGGCGAAACGGACTTATTGCTAGCAAATGAGCCTTACTGTTCCGCGAGGAAGAACTGGTTGAACCAAGTGCATTCCCTGCTTCTACTTTTACTTCTTTGTAGTTGGAAGTAACTGAAATAACAGACCTAGAGGACTCACTGCAACATTCCAATATCTGGTCAAATTTAGGAAAGAGTTTAAAAAATCTTTCTTTAAATAACACTACATAATGGTGCAGTAACAGTTCACTTACACTCTGAGAACCCAGCTACTCCTCCAATCACCCATAAACTGAACTGTTGCCTTCTACATGTGTAGTTCTCTGCTTCCTTTCAGTTAGATTTGCACTATATAATAGAAAGGTTAACACAAATGAGCATCCTGAAATGACACCTAATGGACTGACCTTGAGTCTCGTTGGAAATCATCAACAGTTTCATGGGTATCTTTAAGCGAATCAAAAAAATCAGATATGTCCATCATTTTGCTGTACTCTGCCCACCCTACTCCTGTCTTATATATGCATTACATAAAAAGGGCTTTTTTAAACGTATTTTATCACTATGATTGACAGTAATACATCTATTATTGCATAATATGGACTTGAAGAATGCTCGACATCAATAGACCTCCAGTGGGGCTGTGGCAATGCTGGTGTGATAGTCTACTTGTGAATTACAAATTCCGATGCTGGTAGCTCTGATCCACTCTTTCATCTCTCCCAGGTGATAGCAATGCTGGCTAAAAACATAAACTATTTAAAGTTCTACTGATCTTCAGGCCTGTGGCATGACGTATAACAAATATGTGAGCAATTTTCATCTTTCTTCTGATACCTGAACTGTTTTGAGCGCTTCTGGTTGTATCTTGTTAAATAAACCCAGATGGTAAAACAGATGAAGGACTGAGGGAGCCTCCTGCAAGTCACAGACTTGACACATGCCAGTGTTTGCCCTGCTTCTCAATATTAATACATCAAAATGGCATCACTATGGCATTATGAACTAGAACAAGAATTGTGTGAGGGTTTTAGTTATCACCATGTCCTGTCTTCAGCAGAGCCACATACATTGCTGCGATGCTTTGATGGCCTGTGAGGAAAACACAAAGGTGAAAAAAAGATGCAGACAATCGGCAGAACCTTGCTATGACACAATCGACATAAGGTTTTTCAACAGGAACTAGTAATAGTGAACCAGGAAAACAATAATAACACCCGCCATGCTAATACATAGACCTGAGGGTGACTCGAGTGCTACAAAGGGTAAAAGAGGGAAACCTAGGATATGCCCTCCTGTCTTAATCAAATATTACAACCAGGTATCCTAAGTGGAAGGAGGTGATTAATTCTCACAAGTCCATAATTTATTTTGTTTTGTTGGTTAGATGCTCACACACCCTATTAGTGTCATGCTTCATCATTAGATCTCACCCTGGTCCCAAAAAAGCAAGACGGACTCGACCATATTGCAGGGAGCACTTTGAAAAATTTCTTGACAGGGTCTCTAAAATAAAAATACATGGGAACACCTAGGTATCCCTTTATAATTGGTGTTCCTGGTATGGTTAAAAAGTTAAAAGGGAGTGTCTGTGGAAACTATGGTCCTACAACCTATCTTGAAGTCAACATATTTGAACCCTAAAACAATGAGGTCAAAGGGTCCAGGGCTTTCATCAGGACTAATTAAATGTGGGTACCCCAGTGTAATGTCAAATTGAGTTATCTGTCAACGTAACTTTAATTAGTCAGGACAGTGGTGGCCCTACTGGTTAAAATGCCCAAAATAGCCTTTGCCATGTCTATTCAAACAGGAAATTTGGTTTTCAGCACACACGTCTAATTTATTCATGAAGTCCACCAATATTAGCCAAATGGCCAAAAGACAGCAGCTCTCAGTAACAGTGCATCCCTCAGCTAGTGTTGTAAGTGGTCATGGACTGTCTAGCACCGAGTAGCTGCACTTCTCTAATGACATAGAGAGTTCAAGCACACATCCCTACTGTGAGATTGCCTGCATTTTTCAGCAGAAAATAGATAACAAGTGATAATACTCAACTCATTTATATACCAATGTGTGTAATGATGTAATGTCAGTCCATTGATGCATTCCATAATAGAATACAAAGTGGGGATTGGAATGTACAAATGGCAGTTGCTGACCTTGCCAAGTCTGAGTGTCATTGCAAATTGGCTACGAGGATAGGATATAATACTTGGTTCTCAGAATGTCCCTTTATCCTGGATAGTGGGGCAACATGTAATATTATATGTGTCACTGAATACCAGAAAATGAAGGAACAACTGTTCTTAAGCCCATCAAATGTTAGGGTTTTTCAGTGGGAGCCAGACTTCCTGCTTCCTGTCTAGGAAAATCTAGGAAAATGTGAAGAGAAATTACACTACGGAGACATAGCCAGCAAAGAAGTAGTACATGTTTTGGAAGGTGAAGTTCCTGGTCCATGTGAATTAAGCAATGTCACTGCTCAAGTCACAGGTTTACTAGCAATGACTTGTAATGTCACTACAGATCATTTTAGTTAAAAAAAATATCCAGAATTATTGAAAGGATTAGGAAGATTGAAAGACAAGACAATCACATTGCATATTAATAAAGCAGTGAAACTGGTAGCGCAAATACACAGAAGGGTTCCGATACATTTGCAGACAAAAGTAGAAAAATGAAAAACATTAATTGCTTCAACAAGACATCATTGAGCAATGGAACAGCAGTTACAGCAAGTGATCAAAGCAGAGTAGTAACAAGGAATAACACTTTCTTCAAAAGATTTAAAGTGAGAGTTAGTGAGCAAGAAAATATACAAATGGATAATCCACATGTAGAACTTGATCCTTTGCTTAGAAAGTCAGCGAGAGTTTTAAGGAAACCACATCGATTGATTGAACATTGTTAAATAATTAGATGTAATGTCATTTAAAATAATATTTTTTCTTCTGGTTCTTTATTATTATTTTGTGTGTATTTTTTCCCCTTTTTTATTTTTTACTTTTTTGTTTAAGGGGGGGGGGGGTGTAATGATGCAATGTCATTCCATAGATGCATTCCATACTAGAATACAATGTGGGGACTGGAATGTACCACGTTGCTTGTAGTTATGAAAAGAGGCAAGCAACAGTGATCTGCATGCTGAATAAATATTTCATCAAGAGACCTTGCCGAGTCTGTACCTGCTTTGGGTGACATTACAATGTTGTACGGTTAAATTGGCCCTGCTGAGATATGAACTTGTAATATACAGAATGAGCACATTTCTCTGCGGCAGACACTCAACCCACTGAGGTTACCCACTAGCATAACAAGCGTTAGACTGGTGTGTCCTATTTCATTGGCTTTTGAAAGTGTGCCTTGTCAGTGGAGCTCTGGATTCAGCCTTCCTGATCCGTGCTCACGAGACTCCATGCCAGGTTTTGTATACCAGGGAAGTCGTGGCTATAGTTAACAATCGCCCTGGGCTGTCGCTATTCTTCTTGCAAGGCAGCAGGGACAATGGCCTCCGCCGTGTTTTGTTTCCTTTTCACTCCGCGTTATCCTCCGTGCCAGATGTCAGCAGTGTCGCACGGGAGGGCGCAGGGGGTTCTGAACTCTGGTTTATTGCTTCCTGTTTCCGGAGTGGGAATCCTTTCTCTCTCGGCGGATACATACAGAGCCGACCAACAGATTTCTTTTTCCGTGGATGGACGGTATCGACCGATTGTTCTGGAAGGAAACGTTTAGCAAAAAATGGCTCTGACCTACAACCGTTTTTCTTTGAATCGATATATCCTGTTCTTGTACCATGCAAAAATTAAGTTATCAAAGAGGAACCATTTGTAATGTCTTTGTAGATAGAGTGTCGTTAAGAAAAGAGAGCTGGCTAGGTGTAGCTCCTTTTTACTTTCAAACCTAGACAACAGATGAATTGCATTCCATACATACTGGGGCTCAAGATTTCTTTAAATCGACATTTCCATGTGGCGACAATGACCCTCATACCACACCTCTAGTCCCATCAAATGGAATTGTCTGTTGGCCTTTTTATAATAGGCGCTAATCTATAGACCTAGGCGCTTATTTATGAGAGCGTCACTTTTTTGGGCGCTCCGGCGGTGCAAACCTCTCAACCATATCTATGAGGCCACGCAAAGCCACTTTGTGTGGCTTTCAATGGCCTTACAGATATGCAGTATGGCAAGGCAGCGCAAGTCGCTGAGTTGCCTTACTCTGCGTTCCATAGGCGTTGCGGTGGGCTTTTCGATGCAGCACCCATCAATTTCGACTTTGCCACAGATTTACATAATCAAGTAAACATGGGGCAGCACCAAAACCTTACACATCCCCAGAGCAGGAGTAAGGAGGAGAAATACTTTTATTTCTCCTAGTTTTATCCTCTTTCCATGTGTGCTGCAGCCTACAGCAAAAAGGGAAATGCCCCTCAGGATTGTTTTTGGGCTGGAAGATGCCCCTTCCTCCACAAAAAATAATCCTGCGTGCAACGCAGACACCCTTGCAACGTGGTACAATGGTGCCTTCATTGTCGTTAGGCAGCAAATTGTGCACCAGTGCAGGGGGAAAGGACAAGAATGCACCATATTTCACAAATACGGTGCATTCCTGCCCTTTCACATTGGCGTAGGGCAGCACAGCAAGAAGACTTGTGGCGCTGCCCTACACTAATACCTCGTAAACGAGGCCCCTAGAACGGATGGCCCTGCAGTGGCTTGCACCTGTGAATTACACATTTCCCAAAGATCTCTGCCGCAGGCACTCAACCCACTGAGGTTGCTAACAGTTTTCACACAAATGTGTCCCCACCACCCCTCTTATTCTACATTACCACAAAAGTTTGAAGCGGAATGGGACCTGCATGCAGGCATTTCCTCTGAGTTGCTAAATAGCTTCAATTTGCTAAGTTCAGGCCCTCGTATTTATCAATACTTACAAATAAATATAAGTTGCGCTGTCCCTAAAAATAAGAATATCATTTAAATGGTGCATGAGCTTATATGTACTGTTGAAAATGTGGCAATAGACAGCAACTGATTACAGACATTAGTTAACAGGCTGCTGCATATGCGGAAGACCTACTAAGACAAGACAGGCACACTGTCTAGTTCTCAGGTGTTGCAAAGCTGACCACAGAGGTTGGAACCACCATCCCTGAAGGGCACACTGTGTCTGGGAGCCATATGGAGCAGTGAACTGAACTCAGCTGCTCCTCAGCGCCTTCCCTCGCCTGTGCTTTCCTTTGTGGTGCTGGTGGGCCTGCCCTTTACACAGTCCCGGCTGTTTGTCAGTCTATTGCTTCAGCATAGAGCAGGGAGTCGTTTAAAAATGCCCGTGTTTCCATTCTCTGGCGAGCTTCTTTCTTGTCACCTTTACAGACACACTGACCCATGCCTGGGACCTCGCGAGGGAGACCTGCCTGGTTGACCCTAGGCTGACCCCTGTCTGACGCTTAATTCATGGCAGGTCTTGACCTTGTTCTGCATTCTCTATGTCCCGTGAAAGCAGAAAAAATGTTTATTTAATGGCAAAATAAGGAAAACAAAACGGCCAGAAAGGCGTGAAATAAATGTTAATTGGGTTAGTACTAAACACAGCACTATTATGGTCTCAAGTGCACATTTTACAATTTTCTTTTTTTGCTGTTGATTTGCTGTTATTTTTTATTTATTTTATTCATTGATGGTAATAGATGGCAGTCCTGGTAGAAACTGAAATTGAAACATTGTTTCTCCTTAATTTTGTACCGGCGTATGGATGTTTTATTGTACATTGGAGTACGCATGTGCTGAGAAAAGCAGCACACGAGAAAATGGGCCAGATAAAAAAAATACCAACTACCATCAACAGACTCCAAGAAGCAGTTCGAAGAGGACTAGATTTAAATGGAGTGTTTTGCACTACAATTTAATATAGGTTTAAATCCGTATGCGAGCGAGAGGATCCAGAATAAATCCATTTGCAACCGGTATTCTGGAATTTACTATGCTTAGGTGATGGGGTTTCTGATTTTGAATTAACAAGCTATTGTACTTTTGCTAGCTTTGGCACAAACTCCCTTGCAGAAACGGGTAATTTAGGCACGTCCTGGATGAATTTGGGGGCATATTAACAAGGAACAGGGAAAATTAACGCTAAGGGCGCTTAGCGTTAATTTTTTTAATGCCCGCTATCGCTGGATAATATTGCCTGGTTGTCTCGTTATTAACAACGCTAACCGCCTAGGCAATAAAAAATCCAGCGATAGCGGCATTTTGGGAGGTTATCGCTGGTAATGCAGCGATAAAACTACAAGGATAGGGATATCCTTGTTGATAGCCCATGGTGGATTTAGCCATGTAATCCACCTCCCATTGGATTACATGGCTAAATCTATAAATTAGCAGACGTAAAAAAGCAGCGTTAACCGTGGTTAGCGCTGCTTTTTTTGTCTCTAACAGGGTTAGTGTGAAGCTTGATAATAGGAGAAATGTCGCCTAGTGACATTTCTCCTATTATTTTGCTCTAGAACGCCCACTTTGCATCTCATTAGAGATGCAAAGGGAAGCGTAGTGAAAAAGGGTGCTAACATGCGATTTTGCATGTTAGCACCCTGTTGTTGATAGGGCGATATTTTTATCTCCGCTTCTTTGGCTTTTAAAGCCAAAAAAGCGGAGATAAAGCCCTTGTTAATATGCCTCTCAGTCTGTTAAAGACTTGAGCGTTATTTAGACTGTGTGTGGCACAATCATGAAAAAATAACAAACAAGCCAGAAAATGCCGAAGAGCAATTAACATGAAAGAGTTGACCAGAAACAACGCCGTACATGTAAATGTAAATAAAGCCCATAAAAGCCATACCATGAATGGAATAAAGGATACAATTCTGTGCAACAAAGGCAAGATTAGTGGAGTGAGAAGGAGCATTATGTGAATACTCAACTTTTTGCTAAAAAAAACAGGCTCGAAAAACTTAGTCTGACGAATTGGCCAAAAAGTGAAATTTGCAAGTTCACCAAAATCGGATGCTTTTCAATCAAACAAAAACAAGGAGAGAAAGAAAGTGTCAAATAAGACAAAAATAATCTTAGAATTCCTAAAATATTAGGAATTGAAAAAACCTATATATATATATATTACCTACTGGTGGTCGCCAGTAGGTAGTTATAGTTAGGACCTATTTTCCATAGGAAATCCACAACATTCTATTCCCAATAACTTTGGCGCTGGTTGACGAATCTTCGCAAAATTTTCAAAACTCTTGGCCAGCTCCGGTCCGCTCCTATCCTGAAAGTCTCAGGGTGATTCGTCAAGCGGGGGCCGAGAAAAAAGGGGGGTCCCAAAACGTGTTTTCCCCATGCAATTTTCCATAGGCACCTTTAGTCGCAGCTACAGCCCGAACTGCTGAACGGAATTACACCAAATTTGGCAAAAAGGTAGCCCTTGGTTCAGAGTCGTGCCTTTTGGTTAAATGGTGGAAATCCGTTCAGTAGTTCCTGAGAAAATCAAAAGTAAAATCACATATATATCTATGGGCGCGGTGGATCAGCGCACCCTGAGCGCACCCAGCGCGCACCCTCCCGATCACGAGCTGCATGTTAATTGGCTGGCAACTTGCTGCTAACACTCCAAGCCAGGAAGTGTTGGCAGCCATTTCGTGCCTCGGTCGAACCGAGGCACAAGAAATCCTTGAAAAAAGTGCGCAAAATGCAAAAAGGGGGCAGGGTGGAAACACCCTGACTCCCTGTGAGAAACTCACAGTCAATGGATGGTGTCATCAGGGATGTCATCAGTGATGTCATTTGAGATGTCATCAGTGGTCATCAGTGATGTCACTGACCATGTCATGAGTGATGTAATATGTAACGTCATCAGCAGTGCATTGCGGGGGCGCGAGTTATAGTTAGCTGAACTAACTATAACGGGGAATTTCTAGGGTTTTGTACAAGGGAAATGTCCAGCTAACTATAACGCCCCTTAAACCTATGGTTTTTTCATTGAATTTCTAAGTTTTTTTAAATGCTAATTCCTAACTATAACGTGCGTGAAACCTATGTTTTTTTCAGTGAATTTCAAAGGTTTTTTAAATGCTAATTCCTAACTATAACATACCTGAAACCTATGGTTTTTTAAGTGAATTTCAAAGGTTTTTTAAATGCTAATTCCTATCTATAACTTATCTCTAAAGCTATGATGTTTAATGATTTTCATAGGATTTCTAAATCTTTATATTTCAGTGTGTCAATTCCTCTAATTATGTTTTTTTAAATATTGTTTTCACCATTTTGTAAAGATTTTTTCAATTAATTCTTTTAAAAATTAAATATTATTTGTTTTTAATGATTTTTTAAAAAAAATTGTTAATTTTTTTAAAACTATTTTTTATATATATTTTTATATTTTTTAAACTATATTTTTAACACTTTATTTATTTATTTAGATTAGCGCACCGTATGCGCACCTTTCTCGATCCCTGCGCGGAACATAGTCGCCATTTTACGATTGTAGTGTAGGATCCGCGTATGGTATGCGATGGGTACGTTTTTTCGTGTGCGACTGCTATGCGACCGGTACGCGACTGCAAGCCCATACGCGACACGTACAAAGTACATAACACGACGCTCGCGCGCTTCCACGAAACGTTATGTGCGTGTTTGACGCGGTGGGTGTGCGATTCCCGCGACATATTTTAAATGTAAAAAAACATATATGTATTTCATGTGAATATTAATTGAAGACATAATCTAAACTACTCATAAAATTAATATGTTTTTACTTCGATTTTCCTTTTAAATGCAATTTCGCGGATTCGCGCTCGGTGCGTGCCGCCTATGCGCACGTTGCGCGGATCCCATGTGACCTGAGAAAAAGAGGTTTGATTGGTTCATTACACTTCCTATTCTACCTATTGACAGACCCCACCCATTTCAATCATTCTTCTTTGACCTTCTTTGGAGGAGCCTCTCTCTGCAGAGAAGAACTTTTTGGGGGAGATTTCCACAGCTGCCATTCATTTCATTCTGAAGAAAATGGCTTCTGGACAGCAAGCACCATCTGATTCAGAACATTCTTCAGATTATGGGTTTCTTCCTGAACCTCCACACCCTGAACGATACACTTCAGTGGTATGGAAATGTTTTTCCTTTCCTGAAGGACAAATAAAAACCAATGCAACTAAGGTGACGTGCACAATTTGCCAGAGAGTCCTATCGAGAGGAGAACCAACCAAAAAATACTCTTGCGGGGCCGCAAGTATGATGAAGCACCTCAGGACTCTCCACCCCGTCAATCTTGCAAGGGAAGAGTGCAGAAGAATGCGTCACAACCCCCCGCCAGCAGTGGCAAGTACATCTGCAGCACCGCCATCTGTTGTTCACCCGGACATACGTCCCGAATTCAGACAACTTAAAATTAGTTGCATTAAATGCAACAAACTGCTCTGTTATGGTGAGCAGTCCATTGAGCTTATCGGAAGGGCGCAGAGAAACCATCAGTGTTAATTTTTTTTTTTCCTAAAGTTCACTATTTTGTTCATCCTGTTCCCTTTTTTTGTTTAAAAAAAAATAATCACAAAATCGTTGAAAAAAGGACAAGAAAAAAATAAAAGACAAGCATTTACAATGCAATGGTCTCGGCATTGTTAAAGTTAGAGCTATTGGCATTGCTCATGACATTATTTTTGTTTTTAAAACATCTCTCTCTCTCTCTCACAAAAATAAGTCTTATTTTTGTGAGAGAGAGAGAGATGTTTTAAAAACAAAAACAAAAATAATGTCATGAGCAATGCCAATAGCTCTAACTTTAACAATGCCGAGACCATTGCATTGTAAATGCTTGTTGCTTTGACGACGGGGGGGGGCACAGCTTGGAAGAAGGGGTGGGGACTGCCGGGTGGATGGGGGTGACAGTGACACTTGGTCGCGGGCGGGTTGGTGAACTTTTGAAGGGGGCTATGGGTGCGCAGATGGGAGACACCACCTGGGTTTGAAGGGGGGAGGGTAGGAAGGGCTCCGATTGTATCTGGAACAGAGCTGCAGTGGTGGGAGGGCACAGAGCGGGTGGGGTGGTCGTGAGGACTTAAGGTCGTGTGTAGTAAAAGGGTGCTCAAGTGGGGGAGAAGGGGCAGCTGTGTCGAATGTACTGGCCTCCAAAGATGCGAGGTGCCAAGGGGGAGCCGTTTTATGATGGTGGACGGGAGGGCATTAGGTGGTCCCACAGCTACTCACAATGTGCTTGTTTTGAAAGGGGCGGGAACATATGGTATGGAAAAGGTTTGTTTTTAAGGAATGGTTGATGGTTTATTGGGTGGGGGCAAATTCACCTGCTTGGAAACTGCCTGTGCCCCTGTAGGGGAGCAGGGTAAGCACGGGGCACTCCGGCAGGTGTGCAGCTCTTCTGGGCGGGGGGCGTCTCTGATATAAGGCAAGCCCTTGGTCCAGCAGGGGTGGGGGCAGCAGCTGGGAGGGGGGCGGGTGATAACTGTGAGGAGGGTTCCTTGGTTTTGCGAGAGGGGATGCTGGGGGGGGGGTCGGTGCTCTTATAAGCGTGGGGGGAAGGGGACACCGGTGCTGTTATAAGTGTGTGTGGGGGGGGGGACACCTTGGCTGTTCCTTGGTTCTGCGAGGGGCGGGTTGTTATAGCTGTGGGGGCACCTCAGCTGGTCCTTTCTTGGTTCTGCCCGGGGAGGGGGTGGGGCACCTCAGCTGTTTTTTGGCTCTGCGGGATGGGAAGCTGCCGACGAGGCGGTGTTGGTGATACGTGTGTGTGTGGGTCCTGCTACGGGTCGTCGGTTCTACGGGGGGGGGGCAGCAGGCTCGAGGCTGGGGTGTGGAATGGACGAAGGAGCCCTTTGGGCGTACAACAGGTGCCCGTTCCTGAGCAGGGGGTGGGGCTGGGTGAGAACGTAGGGTGGAGATCAGTGTGGCGGCGCTCTCATTGCCGAGGGTTGCCGGAAGGGGGCGCTTTCGGTGGGGGTGATCTCTTGAACTGCAACAGGTGTTGTTTCTGTGAGAGATACGATTGTATATAAAGGGGGCTTGAAATCACGGCGGAGGGGCAGCTTAATGCTCGATGTAGAAAATGTGCTTTATGCGGGACTCGCGAAGAGGAGGCGCTCGCGGCCGGGGGGGAGGTAGGATGGAGGAAATGGCAGCTGCGGCAGAGGCGCCTTCGGGGGAGGCGGGGCTGGAGACTAGCCGAGGGACAGAGGTGGTATGATTGTGAATGGATGCCACCTGCGGGAGTCGCGTCTCCTGCTGCTCAGGTGCAGTGAGGTAGGGGGTGCACAGGAATGGCTTATAAAGGGCCGCTGTGAGCACGAGTTGCTTTCAGAATAGTGCTGCATGAGTTTAAAAGTGAAAAGATGCGATGACTACGTGTTGGGGCGGCTATGGGTGGACTTGGGGCGGATGGGTGATTTCTGCAGAGAGGGCTCGAGGCAAGTGCTTCGGGTCAATGCGTCCCTTCCCGTTGCTTGTTATGTGTTTCCAACTCCTTGTGCGAGGGGCAGTCCTTTTCCGGCCCGTGTGAATAATCACTCCCCCTTTTACTGATGCCTGTGCAAGGCGTAGTCCCCTCTGCCGGTTGCCATGCAAGATGTAGGCTCTCTTCCCCAGTCCTTGTGAAGATGTACCCTCTTTCGTGATCCTCGTGAAAGAGGCAGCCTCTCTTTATCGTGTGACCCGCACAAGCGCTAATAATCTCTTTTTTCCTGTTACGCGTGAAAAACGTAGACCCTCTTTTCTGGTCTTCTCTTAATGGTCCCTGTGTGAGATGCGGAAATTTTTCTTATTCTTGGTGCAAAACACAGACTATCTTCCTGAGTCCTGCGCGAGATTTAAGACCTCTGGTTTGGTCTTCGTGCAAAACTTGGAGCCTATTACCAGTATGTTGTGTAAGATGTACCGCCTCGAGGCCCCCCGCAAAGGGTGCTAACGCTTTCTCATTAAGGCGGGATAGGTAACCCCTCCTTATGGTCCGCGGGCAAGAACAGACTCCTTTTCAGGTCCTTGTGCAATATCTACCCCTTCTTTTGTAGGCTTCGTGCAAAACGTAGCAATTCTTTAATGTGAAAGATGTAGCGCCTCTTCCAGACACTCGTGCAAGACGTAGCCCTTCTTTACTGGTTCCCGGGCACGTTCTAGCGCCTAGTTTTCTCGCTGACATGTCACCTGGTAATCAAATGTCTGCCGCCATACTGCCTGCTCTCGAGGAGGCCTGGGTGTAATATTTTCAAGCTGGCTTCCTCAGCCACAGCAAGCTGTTTTCTAAGGACAGGTTCCACTTTTCAAATCAGACGCCGGGACACCACCGCCTTTCTCCGAGGCGAAACAGAAATGCCTCGGAGAAACGCAGTGGCGTTTTCGGATTCGGGGGCGTGTTTTTCTTTTCTCTCCTCTTGCCATTGGCTGGAGGAGATAATTAGAAAAGTTGAAAAAAACACGCCCCCGAATCCGAAAAGGACGGGGCCTGTTCGGAGGGACGGTGCTCATCTTCAATGGCTGGCCAGCATTTAAGAGGCCAGCCAATGGAGAAGAGGGGAGAAGAGGGGCGGGTTCAAGCCCCTCTTCTCCAAAACATTAAATCTCCGACTTCCGGTTCTGCCTTCGGCAGACCGGACAGTCCTCGACCTAAAAAAAGAAGAAAAGAAAGTTCTTGTCAGAACTAACTTCTCTGCTATATTTGTATGTTAGTGTGTGAAAGTTTAGATGAATGTATGTGTAGTGCGTAATTGTCTGAACAAATGCATTAGTAGCGTATGATGAATGTATAAGTGCAGAACTATAAGGAAGTGCTGCACCATCACACAGTAACCTCTTTAACTGCAGTGTGCTGTAGTACTTCTGAAGCACAGGGATGCAACATATGTACATAAATATGTTGCAAGTCTATGCTTCTCTCTGCACGGCTGCTTAAACTGCAGCCATGTGGTGACACAGACACCCTTGCACCATGGTGCGAGGATGTCTGTGTCATGTGGAGTTTGTTTTTGTGCATGAAGATACACCTTCCTGCACAAAAACAATCAGTAAAGGCATTTTTCTCCTTCAATGTATGCTGAGCATTGTAGCATGCATTGAAAGATAAAACATGAGGAGAAATGAAAACAATGCTCCTTGTTGTGCTTTGCTACACCAACTGGAGAATGGGTCAGCATTCACACACATGTAGAGATTTATGATTTCTGATAAATCTGGAGATGTGTCTTGTTCTATGAGTATTCTGTGCAACACGCCCTTTCAATGCAAAGTGGTGTTTATGATAAGGTCGTATTTACATGGAGAAGAAAAGGTACACAGAGTGCCTTTTCCTCTCTTTGTAAATATGAAAGAGTGTTGTGCGCTATAACTATGTTACAAAAAGTGACATATTTCTGTTTGGAAAATTGCTTGCGAATGATAGGAGGTAAACACAGAGTTTTGTCTGCAAAGATGCTGAAAGAAGAATGATTGAAATGAGTGTGCTCCTTCAATAGGTACAATTAGAAATATTATGAACCACTCAAATCTGTTTTTTTGCAGGTCACATGATATCCTATGACAGGGAGATTCCAAAACTACATATGTATAAACAGGGTGTTTTGAAAAACGTATTCATAGTTTGTAGCTTCTTGCAGATCTGCCCATTCTGCATATTAATACTTAGTTAAACTTACCTTCACAGTAATAGAAATAAAAAATGGTACACATTTTTTTCAGATGTTTCTTGTAATGTAAATTGGGGTAAATTACTTATTTTAGAATTAGGATCTGTGAAAGAAAAGAAAAAATAGTTATAACATGTAATAATACATTTCTAACAACACAGCATAATTTAAACAAAGTAATTTGTTTGCCTTTTTTGCTGTTCTCAGAATATATTGAATTTCACTAGAAATAGTGATTTCAATCATACTCATCACATAAAAGCGGGCAAAAAAAACAATCAAAAAGATTGTTTTAAAAAAAACAACATGCTATTCTCAGTAAAGTACCAGAAAATACAAATCACACATATATGAAATGCTTATGGCTAACTAAATTTTATAACTTTAAATTATAAAAACTGTAAATGTTGTCGCTTTAAAATATTCACCGAGTCAATGAGCACGAAAAAGGCCATAATTCAAACATATACCTTTCCTTGAGGCCTAATGGTATTTTTGCACTCTATTTTATGTAAATTGTCCAATGGTTATCCTATTAAATTATAATAATATATTCCTCAGAGAGTGAATTATCTTCCTAAAACTTTGGTTTTAAAAATATTAGGTAGGAGTTTGGTAATTCACTAGGCAAACGTTGTTTGAAAACCAACTGGGCATCATTACAAAGTGTCCAGCCTTTATCACATTTTAAATAGGTAGTGTAATGTTCAGATGTTGTGGAAGGACCATCATGGAAAATTATTGCAATTGCTACAAAAGTCCTTCCTGATATTGATAGTTGTGTTGCTACAAATTGCTTTATTAAAGTATCCAATTTTCTTCCATCAGCTGTACAACGCTGCATCATTAAAAGGATGTATTGTCCATATTTTGTTAAAAATAATATGGATAACATTTCTGATTTACATTGGCTACACTCCATGTTTTGATTTGCACCTTTAACTAATTTATTGAAAGACACTGATTTATAGTCTGGTAATGTTAAATATAGAAATCTTTCAGTGTCTACATTAGTGCTAGATGTATACATGCAATTTTCACAATGATGTTCCCATTTGTAAGAAAGGCCAAATATATTTTCTATTTCTACACCTTCATTTTCAAAAATGGTAAGCATATACATTAAAAATTCCTGAGCATCTTGTTGGATATTTTGCGTAAATTGTGTAGAACCAGAACACACATCCAAAAGATTACAAACATCTGAAACAGTTTGTATTTTAATTGTATCTGTTGTCAATTTTTCATAAACAGAATGCAACAAAGAACAAAATCTTTTTTCCTGATTCTGCATAATTTGTTCTTGCAAACATTCAAGATAAAAAACAACATTGACCATTACATTAGCATAGCAGTTGACACCTGAACTATTTTCAAACTGATAACCAACAATCTCTTCAAGAGTGTCCTTTTTCTTTTTACTTGCAATCACAACATTATCTTGTTCCTTTCCCTTCTCTACACCTTAAGTACAGATATTTTCAAACCTTCTTTTTCGACCAACCACACGCTTTTCAAATACAGGATATTGACCTAAATTGGGAGCATACACCCTTCTTAACCTATTATACTCTTTTACACAGTTTGCATCTGCAGTAACCTTTGTCTCATCAAAATCAATCAAAAACAAACCAGATAATGTTCTGACTCGCGACAAAGCAACATATGCCATACCCTCTTTAAACACAGTAGATCCAATGTTCACCAATGCACTGTCTACACTGAATCCTTGAGATTTATGAATAGTCACTGCATATGCCAGAGAAAATGGAAATTGTTTCCTACGGACATATAAATCTTTAACAAGCAAAAAACGAACTGTACAACGACCAATTTCTTTAACTTCTTCAATCGGATCAGATTTAATTTTTAAAAATTCAATTCCTTCTTTTTTTCTGATAATTAACAAAATCCACCACTTTACCCATTGCTCCATTAACTAAACCTTTTTCTGCATCCAAATTACGCCTTAAAATTACCCGACAGTTTACACATGCATATAGAGTCTTTTCTAAACCAGCCGTTTTAGATATTTTTTTTCTAAAGAATCCAGTTTTGTTTTCAATTTTGCCGTCAAAATAATAGTGATTCCTTCATGCTCTATTTTATCGATGGCTTCCATTTTTATAATTTCTTCATTTTCCAGTTTCAATAGTTCTTCGTTGAATATAGAACACTCGCGCAGTGTTGGCATTAAGCAGATCACTGATTTATTTTCTGCAATTTTCATGTACACTTTCTCAGGAACTACATTTTCATTTGCAAACAAATTGGAAAGTAATCGACTCTCCAAAGCTTGTTTGCCATGTTCTGTCAGAAGTCCAATTCTTATATCTTGAAGAATACTTCCATATTCAGCATCATTTGCCTGTCGCATATTTGTTGTCAGTTCTTTGTATTCAAAATATGTCCAAATGTTCTCGTTACTAACACTACCAAGAGACTTTCTGGTATCTTCATGTGCAAGTGTTTTAAATACCGGTTGTCCTTTTACCGGAGTCAGTTGCAGTAGATTTCCAAAAACTATGACGTGTTTTCCTCCAAATAAAACGTCATACTCTGTTTTAAGAATTTGCTGCATTCTTAAATGCACAAAGACAAGCATCAAGTTTGAGACCATGCTTACCTCATCAATAATGAGAAGTTTCATTTTCTTCAGGACTCTTGAAACTTCACAACAAGCTTCTCCAGATAGCTTGTGGTATTCCAATTTGTTGTCATGCTCTACTGGTAGCATTAGTAAACGATGTAAAGTAATTCCTTTAATATTATCTGCTGCCAACCCAGTTGGAGCAGTGACAACACAAGACAAATGCGACTCAGTTGTTGTCTGCAGATAACTTGTAATTACTTTAATTAAGAAACTTTGTCCTGTTCCAGCTTGAACACTCACATACATACGGATAGGTTGAAATGATGTACATGAGCACCCTTTCTTTTCATGAAGTAATCCATGGTCAATCTGCTCTTTCACTTGTTGATATATTTGTTTCTGTTCAACATTTAGTTGTTCTTCCAAGTTTCCTAACTGTATTACATGTTCTTGAGCTTGATACATTGCTGTTTGCACCTCATTCATGGCAATTGCTGCTTCATTTTCAACAATTGGTTGTCCTAGTGGATCTTGACTCAGTGCAGCAGAACTTTGACTGTCTTGAGAACTGTCTCTAGCAATCTCAGCTGCAATTGTAGCTTCTTGATCAATTTCATCATTCAACATTTTCACATAATTTGCAAAAGCACTGCATTGTATGCTATCTTTACAAGCATTAAATGAATCTTCATAGCTCTGAAAATCTCCAAGTAATTCCAATTCTGAACGCCATGGTTTGAACATTTGCAAAAGGGCTAAATAGTAAAATTCCCTTTTATCAGCAGTGTCGCAACTCAGTTTCCTGTGATTAATTAAATTTCCTTTCCTTTGTTTCACCAAACATCCTTCGGAACCAATCACTGCATATTTTTCATCATTGATGTTCTCTGTAGTATTCCGTTTAAAAGTGTAGTTTTGCAGCACTTCATAGAGACACATGTTCTTAAGATGATGACTTCTGTTTGGGTAATATGTGTCCAACATATTCGTTTTCAAAATATCTGTACTTTCTGTGTTTTTTTCTGCTAAATATTCAATTTCTTGAACAGATTTCAGTACCCGATTTCGCATTGCTGCAAGACCTAGACTCACCCTACTTTTGGAGTATAGACTTGCAGATGATAACCGATCTGAGCATTCATATGCTCCAATTTCACAATGCGATAACATCTTCAAACTGAAACTGTATAATTTCTTACTTAGAGTCTTCTCGTGAGAAATCTCTTCCCACATTTCTTTCAATTCTGTCTTTTCTGATTTAGTAATGTAGGACGTTACATATCGAGCAACAGCAATGGAATTGTCCGCATCATACTGAGTATCCATGTTAGCGTTCCACATGGATAAAATAACTGGATTGTAGTCATTTATGTATTTTGACTCTTCACTTCTTCTTAGGTTGTAGGTATTTTTCGGAGACTTTCTTGTGATGGTATGTCGCATAGCTGACATAAAACTGTTCACTCTTCCTTTGGATAATACAGGACGTGGAAATCCAAAACAACATTTGGTATAGAACTTATCCTTTGACTTGTACTTTCGTCGACAGTATTTTCCACACCTATGGCTTTGGAATCGTAAGACTTGTTGTTTTAAGTTTTTATCTTCTCTGCTATTGGGTACGGCACATGTGGCATAATCTTTAATGAAAGACAAAACAGTATCATCTGAATCTGTTCCAAATTTGGGGGCGTCCTTGATCCATAACAACATATGTATATGAGGAGCACCTCTTGCTTGATACTCCTTTCTCCAAAATAAATCCACAACTTCTCCAAGAGGAGGATTCTTTTTATTGCAGATGAAAGACATCATAGCTTCAAATCTATGATTGAAATATCTGCATACATTAACAGGATCCAAAGAGCACAATTCTCCAGGTGTCTTGTATTCAATATTTTTTATTTTGGAATTTGCCTCTCGAAGAAATTCAAGTAAATCATCCCAAGCATACTCAGCACAGCTTAGTGTAACAAACCATGTAGGAGTTCCCAAGTTCCGTAGCATACGTTTCAGTTCTCCATGACGACGGTACCAATATTCATTAGTCCCACGCTGACATGCCATCAGATTAATCAACTCAGATTCTAAATGATCATCTCTCTGATGCACTTTATCCATAAAATCCTTTGCAGTTACATTTTGCAGATGCATTCCAGTTTTTAAAATGGATATACTGCATATGAAAGTCCAGACAAGTCACTTTCAATGAGAGGATGAAACATATAAGGGATACATTGCCGAAATCTTGGATCTTCTGCATATAATCTTGTTGTCTGATATTCAGATGCAGGAATCTGCACAAGACGTTCATCATATTGTCCACCTTTTCCTGTTGGAAACAACTGCGGAAAACAACGAGCTTTCAAGCTCTCTTCCCATACACTCACGGGACTTCCTCTTGCTTTTTTCATTTGGAACAACTCAATCATATTCCCCATCACCTCTTTGGAATTAAGTGGATGTACACTGTAATGTTCATAGATTTCTTCACATCTGGACATGTCCACTTTTTCAATTTGTCCACTTAATGTTTCAGTATCTTCTGCTAAATCTATTTCTTCTTCTCCTACAAACACATTTCTATAGTACTCATTATTTTTTATCAGATACAATGATGCCTTTTGCACTTTTCTAACATCCACTAACTCTTGCCAGATTTTCTTATTCTTAGTAGGAACACCATTAACTAGAATGACTAGTGGTTCATTTTCTGCATGGTCTACACCAATAGTTTCAATGCTTTTCTTTAAATCTAACGGTAAATACACAACTCTTCCTTTAAATCCTCTTTGTAACTCTGATGGAGGTAATTTACCTGTTTTAGGCTCCATACGAACAATAGCTTGAAACGGGTGCACACATTGAATGAGAATAGACTCGTAGGTATTTAAATCTATCAGCTCTGGAGGAATAGCAACCAACTCTAGATTATTATGAACAGCTCTAGCAGGCATTTTATTCTCATCTAATTTGTTATAACAATATTTGTAAATACGCTGCTCAGACCCCAAATCAAAACAATCTTCTACCAACAAATAAGTTGCAAATTCCTTCCACTTATCATTATTTTCTATTTCACTTTTTAAATACAGGTTGACACTCCTAGTCTGATTTTTATAATGACTTCGCCGACAACAAATAGAAGAAACATTTGGTTTTTCACCTGAAATTATCTTAAACTTTGTGATTTGATCTTCAAAAATGTTTGTAATCACGGGTTCTACATTGTCTTCAACATTTTGTTCTACTAATGTGTCAGTTTCTGCACTCTCTTGCTGAGGACCAAAGTAACAAAACTCAATATCATCACAAACCTTCTTCACATCTGATACTGACCCACGCAAAAAAGCACTGTTCAACTAATTTAACTTTAGTGCTGGACTTTTTGCATAATACAATCTTCTCACTAACTTCCGCATTTGAGTATGATGTACTGCCAACATCCTGAAATGGTGAAAAACACTTTGACAAACTTTCCTAGAAAGACAAGCCAGAGAATGACCTTGCAAACCAGTATTTTTTCTCACTCTTCAAGGGTCTAGTCCTTGGCAACACCTTAATCTTTTGTTTAACACTTTTTTTACTATATGCTCGTAAAAAACTACATCATTTATCAATAGATTCTTGTCGTACATTACAAATACTACTGCAATCCCAAGTGTACACAGGGTGTTTAGGACGTCTCCCTAGAACTTCATCAGCTATCACTTCTTCTGCATTTCTTTCAACCATTTTCTCTTTGTCAATTGGACAACCATCTCTAATCTCATAACCTCGACCACTGGTGATAACTGCATGCAACAAATTATTGCTCTGTAAATAACTCTCTTCATTAAAAAAAGGCTCTGAACTGGAACTGTGTTTCCATTTTCCCCAAAAATCATCACAAAAATGTGTTCTATTAATTACTCTTTTCCTCCTACTTTTGCCCTTCATTAAATGGATTGGTTTATCTAGTGATCGAATTCTGTTTAATACTAAAATGAATAGTTTCCTTTTTACTTCCAAAACCTTTTCAACAATGGTTTCAATATGCTTCTTCTTATTATAAAATAGAGCTCTCTTTTTATATTTCTTCACATCTTTCAGCAAATTATGTACTACTCTCTTGTAAAATATTTGTTTGCGTATTTCCTTATACTGATTTTGCCTTCTTTTACCATACTTCGTCTCCTTTGACCATCCATTTGCTTTTTTGCTTTTCCTATTATTTTGAATATTTTGCCTAGTTAAAGCATTCTCAGAGGTTTCAGCATTCTGTACATTCTGTCTGGTCCTACAAACATTTTTAAGAAATTGCTTTGTGATCTTACCAGAAGATTTTTTTTTTTGCCACATTATGTTGTTCATTCAATACTTGTGGTTGAGTTTTCTTCAAGTTACTCTCCTTTCTCTGTTATTTTCTTTTTCTTTTTTTTTCTGGCATGATTTCTCTATTTTAATGATGACAAACAGTATCTGTAAAAAATAATCACAAATAAATGTATATTAATAACTTTAAAATGTATACTTTTGTATTACTATACAAACACATTTTATATAAATACTGACTGAGAAATTATAGCCCTGAAGCACAAGTGTGACGATGGTTAAAACACTACATGCATAGTGCATACTACTTTTAAGCAGTTCATGCCCTAAAGCCTGCCTCACTGAAAGACTACATGCTTACTGACTGAATGATTACAGTACTATAAGGAGAGACACTGGGTGAGTAACAGGGTGTTTGCTAGAAGTGTATGGATGCTGACCGGGATATTGATGGTGTGAAAGACAAGTGTGTAGGTGATTAGAGACCTACATGCATAGTGGATAGGAGTTTGAATCAATCCATGTGCTAAGGCCTGCCTCACTCCAATAGTACTTGGATACTGACAGTATTGCAAGGAGAGTGCCTGGATGAATTTATAAGTATTTGTTTTTTGGTGAAGTAAATACATTAGTACATGGTGCTGGATGAGTCACTGGAGAAGTATAAGGGGAGTGACAGGGTGTTTGCAGGGACTGTATGAATACTGGCTGGGGTATTGAAGGTGTGAAAGACAAGTGTGTAAGTGGCTAGAGACCTGCATGCATAGTGGATAGACGTTTGAAACAGTCCATGGAGTAACACCTGGATCACTGCAAAACTACCAGGGTACTGACTGAATCATTAGAGTTCTGCGAAGGAGAGTGCCTGGGTGAATCTTTTTCAGTTTTTGGGTTTTGGCGCAGAGAATAGATTAGTACATAGTGCCAAATGAGTCAGTGGAGGTGTGCAATTGAAGTGACAGGGTGTTTATTGGAGTTTATAGATACTGACTGGAAAATTGAAGGCCTGAAAGACAATTGTGTTGGTAGTTAGAGGCCTCCATGCATAGTAGAAACACGTTTGAATCAATCCATGTGCTAAGGCCTGCCTCCATTAGTACTTGGGTACTGACTGAATGATTAGACTATTGCAAGAAGAGTGCCTGGGTGAATTTATAAGTGTTTCAGTTTTGGCGCAGTGAATGCATTACTACATGGTGCTGAATAAGTCACTGGAAGAGTGCAAGGGGAGTGACAGGGTGTTTGCTGGAAGTACATGGATACTGACTGGGGAATTCAAGCTGTTAAAGACAAGTGTATAGTAGGTTAGAAGCCTGCATGCATACTGGATAGACCTTTGAAGCAGTCCATGTGGTAATGCATGGTTCACTGCATGAGTACCTGCGTAGTGACTGAATCATTAAACTACTGCTAGGAGACTGCCAGGGCGAAACTTTTACGTTTTTCGGTTTACGGCACAGTGAATAGATTAGTACATGGTACTGGATCAGTCACTGGAGGAGCGCAAGATGAGTGACACAGTGTTTATTGAAGTATATAGATACTGACTAGGCAATTGAAGGCGTGAAAGACAATTGTGTAGGTGGTTAGAGGCCTGCATCCATAGTGGATAGACGTTTGAAGTAGTCCATGTGCTAAGGCTGGGTTCACTACATAAGTACCTGGGTACTGACTGAATCATTATTGTACTACAAGGAGAGTGCCTCGGTGAATTTATAAGTGGTTGGGTTTTGGTGCAGTCAATGGATTAGTACATGGTGCTGAATGGGTCACTGGAGAAGTGTAAGGGGAGTGACAGGGTGTTTGCGGGAACTGTATGAATACTGACTGGGGTATTGAAGGTGTGAAAGACAAGTGTGTAGGTGGTTAGGGGCCTGCATGCATACTGGACAGACGTTTGAAGCAGTCCATGAGCTAAGGCCTGGGTCACTGCATGAGTACCTGCATACTGACTGAATCATTAAACTACTGCTAGGAGACTGCCAGGGTGAAACTTTTAAGTTTTTTGGTTTTGGCGCAGTGAATAGATTAGTACATGGTACTGTATCAGTCACTGGAGGAGTGCAAGATGAGTGACAGGGTGTTTATTGAAGTATATAGATACTGACTAGTTAATTGAAGAAGTGAAAGACAAGTGTGTAGGTGACTAGAGGCCGGCATGCATAGTGCATAGACGTTTAAACAGTCCATGAGCTAAGACCTCGGACACTGCATGATTACCTGGGTACTGACTGAATCATTACACTACTGCAAGGAGAGTGCCTGGGTTAATCTTTTTAAGTTTTTGTGTTTTGGTGCAGTGAATAGATTACTACATAGTGCCAGATGAGTCACTAGAGGTGTGCAAGTGGACTAAAAGAGTGTTTACTGGAGTTTATAGATACTGACTAGTTAATTGAAGATGTGAAAGACAAGTGTGTAGGTGACTACAGGCCTGCATGCATACTGGACAGACGTTTGAAGAACTCCATGGGCTAAGGTGTGGGTCACTGCATGAGTACCTGGGTACTGACTAAATCATTAGAGTACTGCAAGGAGAGTGCCTGGATGAATCTTTTAAGTTTTTGGTTTTTGGCACAGTGAATAGATTAGTACATGGTACTGGATGAGTCACTGGAGGTGTGCAAGGGGAGTGACAGAGTGTTTATTGGAGTATATAGATACTGACTGGGCAATTGAAGGTGTGAAAGACAATTGTGTAGGTGGTTAGAGGTCTGCATCCATAGTGGATAGACGTTTGAAGTAGTCCATGTGCTAAGTCCGGGTTCACTACATAAGTACCTGGGTACTGACCGAATCATTAGAGTACTACAAGGAGAGTGCCTCGGCAAATTTATAAGTGGTTGGGTTGTGGTGCAGTCAATGGATTAGTACATGGTGCTGAATGGGTCACTAGAGGAGTGCAAGGGGAGTGACAGGATATTTGCTGGAAGTGTATAGATACTGACTGGGGAATTACAGGTATGAAAGACAAGTGTGTAAATGGTTAGAGGACTGCCTGCATAGTGGATAGGGGTTTGAAGCAGTCCATGTGCTAAAGCCTGCCTCACTCCATTACTACTTGGATATTAACTAAATGTTTACAGTATTGCAAGGAGAGTTCCTGGGTGAATACATAAGCAATGACTGGCTTCTAATTCTACCAAAACTTGAGAACAGGAAAGGTTTTTAAGCAGTTATGTGTATGCAAATATATGAAGTACCCAAATGCTTCTCTCACACTGGTTCCCAAATGTAACACAGACTCACAGTGTGATTCTAGACAAGCAACACTATCCCTTAGACTTTACCAAAACCCATTCACTACTCTGGAAGGGGTAAGGGGACTGCACACAATCTACATATTTCAGTACTGCACTTTAGTGTCAAAGCCTGACTCATTTTATCAATGCATAAGCAAAGACTGGCTTCTAATGCTACTAAAACTTCACAACATGACAGGTTTTAAAACAGTTATCTGTCAGCAAATACACGATATAACCAAATGCTTCTCTCACAATGGTTGGCCAAATGCACACAGACTCACAGTGTGAATCTACACAAGCAACACTATCCCTTGGACTTTACCAAAACACATTCACTACTCTGGAAGGAGTAAGGGGGCTGCACACAATCTACATATTTCAGTACTGTACTTTATTGTCAAAGCCTGACTCATTTTATGAATGCATAAGCAATGACTGGCTTCTAATGCTACTAAAACTTGACAACATGACAGGTTTTAAAACAGTTATCTGTCAGCAAATACACGATGTTACCAAATGCTTCTGTCACAATGGTTGGCCCAACACACACAGACTCACAGTGTGATTGTAGACAAGCAACACTATCCCTTGGACTTTACCCAAAAATAATTCAGTACTCTGGAAGGGGTAAGGGGACTGCACACAATCTACATATTTCAGTACTGCACTTTAGTGTCAAAGCCTGACTCATTTTATGAATGCATAAGCAATAACTTGCTTCTAATACTACTAAAACTTGACAACATGACAGGTTTTAAAACAGTTATCTGTCAGCAAATACACAATATAACCAAATGCTTCTCTCACAATGGTTGGCCAAATGCACACAGACTCACAGTGTGATTCTAGACAAGCAACACTATCCCTTGGACTTTACCAAAACTCATTCACTACTGTGGAAGGGGGAAGGGGACTGAACACAATCTACATATTTCAGTACTGCACTTTAGTGTCAAAGCCTGACTCATTTTATCAATGCATAAGCAAAGACTGGCATCTAATGCTACTAAAACTTGACATCATGACAGGTTTTAAAACAGTTATCTGTCAGCAAATACATGATGTTACCAAATGCTTCTCTCACAATGCTTACCCAAATGCACACAGACTCGCAGCGTGATTCTAGACAAGCAACACTATCTCTAGGAGTTTACCAAAAGTAATTCACTACTCTGGAAGGGGTAAGGTGACTGCACACATTCTACATATTTCAATACTGCACACTACTATGAAAGCCTGACTCATTTTGCAATTGCATAAGCAATGACTGGCCTCTAATGCTACTCAAACTTGAAAACAAACCAAATTTTAAAGCAGCAATCTGCAAGCAAATACATGATGTTACCAAATGCTTTTCTCGCAATAATTGCCCAAATGCACACAGACTCACAGTATGATTGTAGACAACCAACTATCCCTTGTACAAAATACATTCACTAGTCTACAAGATGTAAAGTGACTGCACACATTTCAGAAAATTTTCTACTACACATTAGTACCAAAATGTTTCTCTCAAAATGATTCCTAAATGCACACAGACTCACTGTGTGATTCTAGACAAACAACACTATCCCTTGCACTGTACCAAAACACATTTCTTAATCTAGAAGAAGTACTACATTTTAGTGTAGAAACATGACTCATTTTGCAAATACATAAGCAATGACTGGTCTATAATTCTACCAAACCATAAAAACAGCACAGTTATCTGTCTGCAAACACATGGAAAACGCAAATGCTTATCACAGAATGGTTTCTACATGCACACACACTGTCAATAAGATTGTAGACAAAAAAAAGTACTCCCTGCACTTTAGCAGGAGAAATACATTAGTCTGATTAAAATCAAAATAGACCACATACATCCCCTCACAATTAAATAACTCACCTTTCAAGTTGTTTTATAGATTAAGAAGTATGTCAGTCACACACCATATTTTCTTATACAGAATCTCTGCACTGTGTACCTGTCAGCAAAACCAAAGAATGGCAAAGTTTCCCTCTCATTTTGCACACATATACATGTAAACATCAAATCACATTCCTTCCCACATTAATTCAAAAGCTAACACACATTTCTATTGGTTAAACATTTCAACCCTTTCGAAATGACATCAATTTGAACCCTACCCCCAATCTGCCTTCTGCCTGTTACCATAGAAACAGGTCATGGAACACTTAACTGAGCACACAGGTCACAAGTTCAGCACACAATGTTGCTAATCAAAACAGCAAGGTGCCAATTACGATCCTGGAAAAAAATTCCCCGTACGACTCGTATCTGGTCTTTTTACCGTACGAATCGTACAAGTAGCGTACAAACTGCCAAGTACGATTCGGATGGGAAAAAGACCATACGAATCGCATTCGGAAAATTTCCTCACACGTCCTCGGGTCGGAAAAAGTGTCCGACACATCCCCGGACGATTTTACGTACAAATGTGAAAAGTGAAGTCCGAGCGCGCAAGTACGATCCATCCCGTGCGTCCGATGTCACAACCGTATGGAAAATGCACCGTACGGACCGAACTCCTATAGCAACCATGGAGACATGTGCCCGCATACGTGCCGAACCCCCCCCCCCAGCCCCCGTGAGTACGAGTCGAACCCCCCGTGTATGTACACCCGTGTACGAGTCGAACCCCCCGTGTATGTACACCCGTGTACGCGCCGAACCCCCCGTGTATGTACACCCGTGTACGTATGAGTCGAACCCCCGTGTATGTACACCCGTGTACGCGCCGAACCCCCCGTGTATGTACACCCGTGTACGTACGAGTCGAACCCCCACCCGTGTATGTACACCCGTGTATGTACGAGTCAAACCCCCCCGTGTATGTACACCCGTGTACGCGCCGAACCCCCGTTTATGTACACCCGTGTACGTACGAGTCAAACTCCCCGTGTATGTACACCCGTGTACGTACGAGTCGAACCCCCACCCGTGTATGTACGGTGTGCATACACGGGTGGGGGTTCAACTCGTACGTACACGGGTGTACATACACGGGGGGGTTCGACTCGTACGTACACGGGTGTACATACACAGGGGGGTTCGGCGCGTACACGGGTGTACATACACGGGGGTTCGACTCGTACGTACACGGGTGTACATACACGGGGGGGTTCGGCACGTACTCACGGGGGCTGGGGAGGGGTACGGCGCGTACCGGGCCCCCTAATCTGGTCGTTTCACGGCGTACTTCGCTTTTCCGGCACTTTTTGGGTGCCGTGAAAATATTGCCGTCCGGACTGCTGTCGGTTCGAATCGTACTTCCTGGGTCGTGAAACGCTGCCTGAAAGCGTCCCGACGTCACGTCGGAGCATTTCCGGATCACATTCGTATGTATATTTTCGTCGGTCGGTGTTTTTTACGATTCGTACGGAAATGGTGTTTCCGTGCGAATCGTACTTCCATGTTTGTAAAGTTTTACAACCGGGTACGAGTCGGATGGAGAAAACGCTCCGACCGACGGTTCTTACCCGGTTTTTCCAGGATCGTAATTGGCACCCAAGTGTGCTTAACTTTTCAACATATCAGCTTATCATATATAATGTTCCTTTCAATCAGTTTTTGTTAACCAATAAGAATCATGCGTTTAAAAAACAGAAACATGCACCCTAGTTTTCAGTGTAGAAGGTTGTCAAACAACCAATGATTTCTTGTCTTTTTTCAAAACTGCTTCTTAGCCACCATTTTAGAAAAATCTTACTTTTCAAACTGCCATTCATTTACAGAGACCATCTGAGTGCATCCAGACCTCCCTTCAAGATGCTTAGAGTGTGGATTGTGGGACACAGCTATATTTTCTGGAGCCAAAGGTATGCAGAAAACAAAGGCATTCACAAAGACCTAGGTTTGCCAAACAAAGACATTAAATGGATTGGACAGAGAGGGTTAAAGTGGCACCAATTGATGCCATTGGTAAAATCCTTTATGCATATCCAACACCCTGACCTCATAATAGTGCACTGTGGTGGCAACGACATAGGCACTTTGACTGGGGTAGGTCTGGAAATGCTTATGAAGGACACCTTTGCAGAATTGATTTAACTTTTTCCCAAAACTGCCTTTGTGTATTCTAACATATGCCAAAGGCAGAAATGGAACTGGTCCAATCATTTTTGTTCACAGATTGAGAAAGCTAGGAAACATGTGAATAAATCTGTTTCTGCTTTTCTCCGAGACTATAGAATGGGGTCCATTTACAATAACAATCTGCGCTTTCATATGCAAGAGATGTATAGGAGAGATGGAGTACACTTTACTGATGAAGGAAACAGTCTTCCTCAACAACTTTAGACTCTGTATAGGTACTTACTTATAAGTACCAAAAACTCTCAATGAACACAACGGCTCTTTTTAGAGCCACTCAGGAACAAAACACTTAAGCTTGATGTTTATCTCCAAAAAATGTCAGTTTTTTTCCCTTGGAGTTGCGCACCCAACACGTTAGGAACCGCGCACCCTACACGAGAGAAATCGTGCACCCAACGCATTAGGATGCGCAACTCCTAATTTTACCGTAAAAAAATAAATAGCCCCTATCACAAATTTTTATTATGCCGGGGACCCCATCCCCCGGGGCATATTAAAACATGTTGGGGACCGTGGGGGGAGACCCAACGCCACCACGGTATCAGCTGGCTCCCCACGTCCTTCGGGAGCCGGCATTGCTTTTCCACTTGGGGAGCTGCTGACATGCAGCTCCCCGTGTGGAAAAGCAATATCGTTTGGATTTTGAAAGAGAGAGCAGGTTTCCCTGCTCTCTCTTTCAAAATCCAAATGAAGTTTGCTATGGGAGGGCGGGAGACTACCGCCCTCTCATAGCAAACAACAGTGTCCTGGGGTGGCGGTCCCCAGGGCCCTCAGGGCTCCTGGAGGGGGGCTTCGATAAATAAAGCCCCGGTGGGTGGTGGTCCCCAGGGCTTGGGGGGGCCGTTCAGCCCCCCCGCCCTATTTATTTTCTAGGCCCGGGGGGTAGCGGTCCCCGGGGCTGGGGGGCCCCCTTGAGCCCCCCATTAATTTTTACAGATTTTGCCCCGGGATAATTGTTAAGGAAGCGCGGAAGTCCGCGCTTCGTTTTTTTTTTTTTTACGCCCGGGTCCACGCACCCTGCGCACATTTTGCCTTTTTAAAAAAAAAGGGGGCCCCGGGGGGTCCTTCTGGGACCCCCTAAGCAACACTAGAGGGTCAGAGTATTTCTACCTTTGCCCCCTTTACATCTTTCACACACTTATTTCCCTTACTTCTTCAGCCTCGCTTCTACCGAGGCACAAAATGGCTGGCAACAGTTCCTGGTTCCGAATGTTGACAGACATATGACAGCCAATTAGCATTCAGCGCGTGATTGTGAAGGTGCGCGCACTGTTCGCACAGGGTGCGCTCAGGGTTCGCATAGGGTGCGCGGATCCTCCGAGGCCATAGATATATATGTACTTTTAACTCTAATTTTCTCAGGAACTACTAAACGGATTTACACCATTTATGCAAAAGGCACGAGTCTGTATTGAGGACTACCTCTTTGCCAAATTTGGTGTAATTCCGTTCAGCAGTTCGGGCTGTAGCTGTGTCAAAAGGTCCTATGGGAAATTGCATGGGGAAAACGCGTTTTGGGACCCCCCTTTTTTCTCGGCCCCCGCTTGACGAATCACCACGAAACTTTCAGGATAGGAGCGAAAATTTCGCGAAGATTCGTCAACCAGCGCCAGACTTATTGGGAATAAAATGTTGCGGATTTCCTATGGAAAATAGATCCTAACTATAACTACCTACTGGCGACCGCCAGTAGGTAATACATATATATATATATATATATATATTACCTACTGGCGGTCGCCAGTAGGTAGTTATAGTTAGGACCACGTTTCCATAGGAAAACCTCAACATTCTATTTTGAATAACTTTGGCGCCGGTCGACGAATCCTCGCGAATTTCTCAAAATAGGTGGGGCGCTACGCTCCGCTCCTACCCTGAAAGTCTCGGGGGGATCCGTCAAGCGGGGGCTGAGATAAAAGGGGGGTCCCAAAACGCGTTTTTCCCATGCATTTTTCCATAGGACCTTTAGAACGAGCTACAGCCCGAACGGCTGAACAGAATTACTCAAAATTTGGCAGAGAGGTAGTCCCTAGGTCAAGGAAGTGCCTTTTGTAGGTTTGGTGTAAATCTGTTCAGTAGATTCTGAGAAAATAGCCTTTAAATCAATATATATATCTGAGCCCGCTTACGGTACGCTTACCGTACGCTTACGGTAAGCGTACGGTGGCGTGCGCGAGCACGATTCTGATTGGCTCTTAGATCTTAGTAAACATTCGAATCGGCCGAAACCAGGAATCGGCGGCCGCCATTTTCTGTGTTTCACTCTGAAAAAAAAAGAGTGAAAACAAGAAAAGGGGGCAATAAGGAGAGTTACAGACCCCCTTACATTTGTGAGGGGGTCAAAGAAGGACTGTAAAGTACAAAACAAACATTTATTGATTTTTATAAAAAATCACGGGGTACGCGTACGGTAAGCTTACGGTAAGCGTTCGGAAGAAACATGGCGTGCGCGAAGGAGATTCTGATTGGCCCATAGATCTTAGTAAACATTCGAATCGGCCGAAACCAGGAAGCGGCGGCCGCCATTTTGTGTGTTTCACTCAGAAAAAAAACAGAGAAAACAAGGAAAGGGGGCAATGAGGAGAGTTACAGACCCCCTAACATTTGTAAGGGGGTCAAAGAAGGACAGAAAAGTACAAAAAAAACATTTATTGATTTTAAAAAAAATCACGGGGTACGCGTACCGTAAGCTTACGGTAAGCGTACGGTAAAAAAAATAAAAAAAAATAAATGAAAAGCAGATTTAAGAGTTTAGAAATTAGGGAGCTCTAAAAAGAGCTGTTGTGTTTATGAAGTCATTTTTTAAGTGGTACCTACAAGTAAGTACCGATGCAGAGTCTAAGGTTCAAGAGGAAGACTCTGTTCCCTTCATCATTGAAGTGCACACCATCTCCTCTATAAATGTCTTGCATGTCATAACGCAAGTTGTTGTGGTAAATGGCACCCATACCATAGTCACGGAGGAAAGCAGAAACAGATTTGTTGACGTGCTTTCTTGCTTTGTCAATCTGCGGACAGAAATGATTGGACCAGTTCCATTTTTGCCTTTGGCATATGTTGGAAAACACAAAGGCAGTTTTAGGGAAAAGTGTAAACAGTTGTGCAAAGGTGTCCTTCATAAGCATTTCCAGACCTACCCCAGTCAAAGTGCCTAGGTCATTGCCACCACAGTGCACTATTATGAGGTCAGGGTGTTGGATTTGAATGAAGGATTTCACCAATGGCATCAATTGGTGCCACTTTAACCCTCTCTGACCAATCCATTTAATGTCTACATTTGGCAAAGCAAGGTCTCTCATCATACCTGTTTTCTCTGCAAACTTTTCACTCCAGAAGACATAGCTGTGCCCTACAATCCACACTGTGAACATCTTCAAAGGAGAACTGGATGCACTCAGGAGGTGTCTTTCAGTAGAATGGCAATATGAAAAGAAAGACAGTTTGGAAATGGAGGCATACATATTTTTTTCAAAACAAAAAGAACTGATTGGCTGTTTCATACCATTCTAGAATAAAAACTAGGCTGTATGTGTAAATTAATAGAAGCATGTTTTGTATTGGTACAAAAAAATGTGTAACCAAAGAACAGTACTATGGATTTGCTGTAAGGTTTGAAAAGTCAAGCACTCTTGCTCTGTGGAATTGAAACATTGTGTGTCGAACTTCTGACCTAACTCTACACAGCAGTGTTCCATGAGCTGTTGCTATGGTAGCAGGCAGAAGTCAAGTTGGGGGAAGGGTACTAGGCAGAAGTCAAGTTGGGGGAAGGGTACTTTTGGAAAAGGGTTGGTTTTCAACCAATAGAAATGTGTGATTACATTTGAAAAAAAGGGGGAAGCACTGAGATTTGAAACTTACATGTATATGTGTGGAAAAATAGAGGGAAAGTTTGCCATTATCTGGTTCTGCTGAGAGGAGAGAGGTGAACACAACAGAGATCCTGGCTCTGATAATCTGCTGTTTGAGTGTCACATTTCTTTCACAACTAACTAATTTTAAAGGTGAGTTTACAGTTTGAGAGGGGATGTATGTGGTAACTTAAGAAATGAATAATAGAAATGGGAATTGTTTTTGTTGTAGTTACACATGGTGGTTTCATAATGTGTCAGTCTGTAAAAGTGATTTACACTTGCCCCGAAAAAAAAAAGAGCAGTAAGTGTGCTTTCAAATTGGAAAGAAATTTCGTTTTGGGACTAATGTGAAAACATGACTCTGTGTGCATAGAAGAATTATAGGCAGAGATTTATTGCGTCTTGCTCTGGTGATTTCACAGTTGCATTAGATGGAAAGGGGGAGCGAATTTTTGGGGGAAGAAGCAGAGTCTTAGCACACACCCATGTGCTTGCCATGTATAGTCATGCACAGTATTTAGAAGCGAGTGGGGTTTTCAGGTTTAAGTCTGTAATGCAAATACATTCAGCATCACTAAGGCTGGTTGCCCTTGCTGGAGTGTAGGCAGTCACAGAGAATACACATGGTGGTGGTTTGAAAAAACAGCTTGGACATGTGCATTTAAATAAATCAAAAAAAGTGGTTTTATAATGTGTCAGTCTGTAAAAGTGATTTCCAATTGTAAAAAGTGATTTTCACTTGGCCCGAAAAAAAAAGAGCAGTAAGTGTGCTTTCAAAATGGCAAAGAAATTTGGTTTTGGGACTAATGTGAAAAAATGACTCTGTGTGCATAGAGGAATTATAGGCAGAGATTTATTGCGTCTTGCTCTGGTGATTTCACAGTTGCATTAGATGGAAAGGGGGAGCGAATTTTTGGGGGAAGAAGCAGAGTCTTAGCACACACCCATGTGCTTGCCATGTATAGTCATGCACAGTATTTAGAAGCGAGTGGGGTTTTCAGGTTTAAGTCTGTAATGCAAATACATTCAGCATCACTAAGGCTGGTTGCCCTTGCTGGAGTGTAGGCAGTCACCGCGAATACACATGGTGGTGGTCTGAAAAAAACAGCTTGGACAAGTGCAATTAAATAAATTAAAAAAAAAGGTTTCATAATGTGTCAGTCTGTAAAAGTGATTTTCACTTGCCCCGAAAAAAAAAAGAGCAGTAAGTGTGCTTTAAAAATGGCAAAGAAATTTCGTTTTGGGACTAATGTGAAAACATGACTCTGTGTGCATAGAGGAATTATAGGCAGAGATTTATTGCGTCTTGCTCTGGTGATTTCACAGTTGCATTAGATGGAAAGGGGGAGCGAATTTTTGGGGGAAGAAGCAGAGTCTTAGCACACACTCATGTGCTTGCCATGTATAGTCATGCACAGTATTTAGAAGCGAGTGGGGTTTTCAGGTTTAAGTCTGTAATGCAAATACATTCAGCATCACTAAGGCTGGTTGCCCTTGCTGGAGTGTAGGCAGTCACAGAGAATACACATGGTGGTGGTCTGAAAAAACAGCTTGGACATGTGCATTTAAATAAATCAAAAAAAGTGGTTTCATAATGTGTCAGTCTGTAAAAGTGATTTCCAATTGTAAAAAGTGATTTTCACTTGGCCCAAAAAAAAAAGAGCAGTAAGTGTGCTTTCAAAATGGCAAAGAAATTTCGTTTTGGGACTAATGTGAAAACATGACTCTGTGTGCATAGAGGAATTATAGGCAGAGATTTATTGCGTCTTGCTCTGGTGATTTCACAGTTGCATTAGATGGAAAGGGGGGCGAATTTTTGGGGGAAGAAGCAGAGTCTAAGCACACACCCATGTGCTTGCCATGTATAGTCATGCACAGTATTTAGAAGCGAGTGGGGTTTTCAGGTTTAAGTCTGTAATGCAAATACATTCAGCATCACTAAGGCTGGTTGCCCTTGCTGGAGTGTAGGCAGTCACAGAGAATACACATGGTGGTGGTCTGAAAAAACAGCTTGGACATGTGCAATTAAATAAATTTAAAAAAAAGGTTTCATAATGTGTCAGTCTGTAAAAGTGATTTTCACTTGCCCCGAAAAAAAAAAGAGCAGTAAGTGTGCTTTAAAAATGGCAAAGAAATTTCGTTTTGGGACTAATGTGAAAACATGACTCTGTGTGCATAGAGGAATTATAGGCAGAGATTTATTGCGTCTTGCTCTGGTGATTTCACAGTTGCATTAGATGGAAAGGGGGAGCGAATTTTTGGGGGAAGAAGCAGAGTCTTAGCACACACCCATGTGCTTGCCATGTATAGTCATGCACAGTATTTAGAAGCGAGTGGGGTTTTCAGGTTTAAGTCTGTAATGCAAATACATTCAGCATCACTAAGGCTGGTTGCCCTTGCTGGAGTGTAGGCAGTCACAGAGAATACACATGGTGGTGGTCTGAAAAAACAGCTTGGACATGTGCATTTAAATAAATCAAAAAAAGTGGTTTCATAATGTGTCAGTCTGTAAAAGTGATTTCCAATTGTAAAAAGTGATTTTCACTTGGCCCGAAAAAAAAAGAGCAGTAAGTGTGCTTTAAAAATGGCAAAGAAATTTCGTTTTGGGACTAATGTGAAAACATGACTCTGTGTGCATAGAGGAATTATAGGCAGAGATTTATTGCGTCTTGCTCTGGTGATTTCACAGTTGCATTAGATGGAAAGGGGGAGCGAATTTTTGGGGGAAGAAGCAGAGTCTTAGCACACACCCATGTGCTTGCCATGTATAGTCATGCACAGTATTTAGAAGCGAGTGGGGTTTTCAGGTTTAAGTCTGTAATGCAAATACATTCAGCATCACTAAGGCTGGTTGCCCTTGCTGGAGTGTAGGCAGTCACAGAGAATACACATGGTGGTGGTCTGAAAAAACAGCTTGGACATGTGCATTTAAATAAATCAAAAAAAGTGGTTTTATAATGTGTCAGTCTGTAAAAGTGATTTCCAATTGTAAAAAGTGATTTTCACTTGGCCCGAAAAAAAAAGAGCAGTAAGTGTGCTTTCAAAATGGCAAAGAAATTTCGTTTTGGGACTAATGTGAAAAAATGACTCTGTGTGCATAGAGGAATTATAGGCAGAGATTTATTGCGTCTTGCTCTGGTGATTTCACAGTTGCATTAGATGGAAAGGGGGAGCGAATTTTTGGGGGAAGAAGCAGAGTCTTAGCACACACCCATGTGCTTGCCATGTATAGTCATGCACAGTATTTACAAGCGAGTGGGGTTTTCAGGTTTAAGTCTGTAATGCAAATACATTCAGCATCACTAAGGCTGGTTGCCCTTGCTGGAGTGTAGGCAGTCACCGCGAATACACATGGTGGTGGTCTGAAAAAAACAGCTTGGACAAGTGCAATTAAATAAATTTAAAAAAAAGGTTTCATAATGTGTCAGTCTGTAAAAGTGATTTTCACTTGGCCCGAAAAAAAAAGAGCAGTAAGTGTGCTTTAAAAATGGCAAAGAAATTTCGTTTTGGGACTAATGTGAAAACATGACTCTGTGTGCATAGAGGAATTATAGGCAGAGATTTATTGCGTCTTGCTCTGGTGATTTCACAGTTGCATTAGATGGAAAGGGGGAGTGAATTTTTGGGGGAAGAAGCAGAGTCTTAGCACACACCCATGTGCTTGCCGTGTATAGTCATGCACAGTATTTAGAAGCGAGTGGGGTTTTCAGGTTTCAGTCTGTAATGCAAATACATTGAGCTTCACTAAGGCTGGTTGCCCTTGCTGGAGTGTAGCACTCTGGACATGGGCTTTTTAAAAAATCTGAAAAGTGGTTTCATAATGTGACAGTTTGTAAAAGAGATTTTCACTTGCCCAAAAAAAAGAGCAGTTTGTGTGCATTCAAATTGGCAAAGAAATTTCGTTTTGTGACTATTGTGAAAAGAAATGTAGTAATATATTTAAATACAATAAAGGATTTTTTTTTAGTTTTTTTCAGGTATTGCTGAAGAACAGTGAACAAAATTTAAGATGCCTACAAAATCTCGAGTTCAAAAAACGCTAAAAAAAAAACTATATTTGAAGACAACTGGAGGACCAAAGTTAGTAGAAGATGCTCATGTTGGGAAAAAGAAAAAATCTTCTGGTAAGCAGAAAAAACAATTTCTTAAAAAAATATTCAAAACAAAGAAAAATGTACAAAATGTCTGTCCTGGGAAGAATGTAACAAAACGAAGAGAACAGCAAAAAATTGAGAATTTAGTTAATGCAAATATACCTTCTGCAACTGAAAAGTTTTACATAAACAGAAAAACAGCGTTTAAAGAGATACGTAGAAAAATGTTTCAGAGAAGAGTTATGTCCAATTTGATAAAGGATGTGAAGAAATATAAGAAAAAGGCAAAATATTACAAGAGAAAAAAAGAAATTGAAGCCATTGCAGCAAAAGCATTAGAATTAAAAAGGAAACTATTCATATTAATTTTGAATAGGATGCGTACATTAGATAAAATGGTTAATGTACTGAAATCACAAAGCAAAAGCAAAAGAGTAGTGAACAGAACAAACTTTTGTAAAGTGTTTTTAGGAAAGTGGATGCATAGTTCAAGTAGTGAACCTTTTTTTAATGAAGAGAGCTATTTTCAAAGTAATAGTTTGCTGCATGCAGTTGACACCAGAGGTCGTTCATACGAAGTAAAAAATGGTTGCATAATGGAGAAGGAGATAATGGTTCCATGAGATGAGGTACAAGTGATGGCAGATGAGGCAATGGGGAGACGTCCTAAAGCCCCAGTGTACACTTGGAATTGTAGTAGTATTTGCACTGTGCGTCAGGAATCTATTGACAGATTTCGAGAGTTTCTAAGAGAATATAGTAAAAAAAGTGTAAAACAGAAGATTAAGGTGCTTCAAAGTCTGGATCCATGCAGAGTGAGAGAGAATACTGGTTTGCAGGGTCATTCTCTGGCTTGTCTATCTAGAAAAGTGTGCAATAGTGTTTTCCATCATTTTAGGATGCTGGCTGTTCATCATACTGAAATGAGAAAGTTTGTGAGACGGTTGTATTTTGCCAAAAGTCCAGCAATAAAGTTAAATGAATTGAATAGGGCTCTGTTCCGAGGAACGGTATCAGATGTAGAGAAGGTTGTTGATGAAATTCAGTTTTGTTACTTTGGTCCTGAACAAAACAGTGCAGAGAAGGACACAGTAAATGAGGAAGAAGTGGAAGAGAATGTAGAACCTTCTGTAAGTAAGACATTTAATGATCACATAACAAAATTTGCAATAGTCTCTAATGAAAGACCAAATGTTACTTGTATTTGTTGCCGCAGAACTCATTATAGAAAACAAACTAGGAATGTTGATCTCTACAGAAAGAGTGAAAATGAAGATAATTATAAGTGGATGGATTTTGCCACATATATATTTCTTGAAAATTGTTTTGAATTGGGTGAAGATCAGCGTATTTGTAAATACTGTTACAACAAGTTAGAGGAAAATAGAATGCCGACCAGAGCTGTACATAATAATTTAGAATTGGATGCTATTCCTGCTGAACTTTCTGAATTAAATACATATGAGTCTATACTCATTCAATGTGTTCATCCGTTCCAGACCATAGTACGTATGGAGCCCAAAACTGGTAAATTACCTCCTTCAGATTTACTGAGAGGTTTAAAAGGTAGAGTGGTGTATTTGCCCTTGGATTTGAAAAAAAATATGGAAACTATTGATGCGGATACTTTGGAAACTGAACCATTAATTATTCTGGTTAATGGTGTACCTACAAAGAATAAGAAGATTTGGCAGGAGCTGGTAGATGTGCGGAAAGTACAAAGAGCAAATTTGTATTTGAAAAAAAATAACAAATGGTATGAATCAATTTATATAGAAGAAGAAGACGAAGATTTTCAAGAAGACACAGAAACACCAACTGGACAAATTGAAAAAGTGGACAAGACAAAGGAAGAAGAAATTTATGAACATTTTAGCATACATCCTCTTCATTCGAAAGAAGTTATGGGAGACAATATTGATCTCTTTCAGATGAAGAAAGCAAAAGGAACTCCCGTGAGTGTATGGGAGGAGAGCTTGGAAGCTCGATGTTTTCCCCAGCTGTTTCCTACGGGAAAAGGAGGACGATACGATGAACGTCCAGAACAGATTCCAGCTTCAGAGTATCGGACTACAAGACTATATGCTGAAGATCCCAGATTTCGACAAAGTATTCCTTATTTGTTCCATCTTTTATTTGAAAGCGACTTGTCTGCACTGTCTTATGCAGTAAATCACATTTTAAAAAGTGGAGTACATTTACAAAATGTGTCTGCTAAGGATTTTATGGAGAAAGTGCAGCACCGAGATGATCATTTGGAAACACAACTGATCAATCTGATGGCTTGTCAGCGTGGGACAAATGAATATTGGTACCGACGCCATGGTGAACTAAAATGCATGTTACGCAATTTAGGAACACCAACATGGTTCCTTACCCTAAGCTGTGCCGAGTACGCTTGGGATGATTTACTGGATTTTCTACGAGAGGCCAATTCAAACATTAAAAACATCGAATACAAGACAGCAGGAGAACTGTGCTCATTGGATCCGGTTAATGTTTGCAGATATTTCAATCATAGATTTGAGGCTATGATGTCCTTCATCTGCAATAAAAAAAATCCACCCCTTGGAGAAGTAGTGGATTTCTTTTGGAGAAAAGAGTACCAGGCAAGAGGTGCTCCTCATATTCATATGCTGTTGTGGATCAAGGATGCCCCAAAGTTTGGAACAGATACTGATGAAGCAGTGTTATCTTACATTGAAGAATATGCAACATGTGGTATACCAAAAAGCACAGAAGAGAACAAGTTAAAGGAGCAAGTTTTACGTTTCCAAAGTCATCGGTGTGGAAAATACTGTCGACGGAAATACAAGAGCAAAGAAAAATACTACACTAAATGTCGATTTGGATTTCCTAGACCTGTTCTTTCAAATGGAAGAGTAAACAGTTTTATGTCAGCTGTGAGACATACTATCACAAGAAAATCACCTAAGAATACCTACAACCTTAAAAGAAAAGAAGAATCAAAAAATATAAATGACTACAACCCAGTCATTTTATCCATGTGGAACGCTAACATGGATATACAGTATGTAGCTGACAATTCCATTGCTGTTGCACGATATGTAACGTCTTACATTACGAAATCAGAAAAAACAGAATTGAAGGAAATGTGGGAAGAGATTTCTCACGAGAAGACTGTCAGTAAGAAGCTGTACAGTTTCAGTTTGAAGATGTTATCGCATCGAGAAATTGGATCCTACGAATGTTCAGATAGGTTATCTTCTGCAAGTCTCTACTCGAAGTCAAGAAGAATAATTTGGGCAAGTTTAGGCCTTGCAGCAATGAGAAATCGGGTACTGAAATCTGTTGGAGAAATTGAATATTTGGCCGAGAATGACCCAGAAAGTACAGATATATTGAAAACAAACATGTTGGACACATATTATCCCAAAAGAAGTCATCATCTGGAGAACATGTGTCTCTATGAAGTGTTGCAGAACTACATTTATTCACGGAAAGCTGCAGAAGACATTAATAATGGAAAATATAAAGTTGTTGGTGAAGAAGGATGTTTGGTGAAGCAAACCAAAGGAAGTTTGATAAATCACCGGAAGCTGAGTTGCGACACTACCGACAAGAAAGAATTTTACTACTTGGCTCTTTTACAGTTGTTTAAACCATGGCGTACAGAGGATGAACTACTGGGAGAATTTCAAAGCTATGAGGATTCATTTAATGCTTGCAAAGACAGCATACAATGCAATACATTCACAACTTATCTGCAAATGTTAAATGAAGAAATTGAACAGGAAACTACAATTGCAGCAGAAATAGCTAGAGACAGTTCTCAGGACAGCCAAAGTTCAGGAACACACAGTCAAGATCCCCTAGGACAACCAATCGTTGAAAATGAAGCATCAATAGCCATGAATGAAGTGGAAACAGCTATGAATCAAGCTCAAGAAGAATTTATAGACTTAGAAAATTTGGAAAGACAACTGAATCAAGAGCAGCAACAAATTTATGAAGAGATCAAAAACAAAATTGATCACGGATTTCTACATGTAAAAAAAGAGTGCTCATGCACATCATTTCATCCAATCAGGATGTATGTAAGCGGACAAGCTGGCACTGGAAAAAGTTTCCTAATTAAAGTCATCAGAAGCTACCTAAAGCAAAAAACGGATTCTACTTTGTCTTGTGTGGTTACTGCTCCAACTGGGTTAGCAGCATATAACATAAAAGGAATCACCTTACATCGTTTGCTAATGTTACCAGTGGAGCATGAGAACAAAATACAATTCAACAAGCTAACTGGAGAAGCATCCTTGGAAGTTTCACGAGTATTGAAGAAGATGCAAGTTCTCATTATTGATGAGGTGAGCATGGTATCAAACTTAATGCTTGCCTTTGTGCATTTAAGAATGCAGCAAATTTTGAAGACAGACTATGACGTGTTATTTGGTGGAAAACACGTCATAGTTTTTGGAGATCTTTTGCAACTTACTCCAGTTAAAGGACAACCAGTGTTTAATACTGTGACACATGAAGACACGAAGAAGTCATTGGGAAGCATCGGTAATACAAATATTTGGTCCTTCTTTGAGTACAAGGAACTTACAACTAATATGAGGCAAGCAAACGATGAAGAATATGGAAGTATTCTGAAAGATATCAGGATTGGACTACTCACAGAAGCTGGCAAAAAAGCATTACAGACTCGGCTGCTACATAATTTATTTCCAAAGGAAGAAATAGTTGCAGAGAAGATATACAAGAACATTGCAGAAAACAAAAGTGTCATCTGCTTAATGCCTACTCTACGTGAATGCTCAATATTCAATGAGGAGCTTTTGAAATTGGAAAAGGAAGAGATCAGGAAATTGGAAGCAGTGGACAAAATTGAGGATGGAAGAATTACTGTCACAGTAACAGGCAAACTGAAAAATAAATTGGACTCACTAGAGAAGAACATCTCCAAAACAGCTGGATTAGAAAAAAATCTATATGTTTGCATGAACTGTAGAGTGTTTTTAAGGAGAAATTTGGATGTTGAGAAAGGTTTAGTTAATGGAGCGATGGGAAGAGTTGTGGGTTTTATTAATTATCAGAAAAAAGAAGGAATTGAATGTTTAAAAATAAAATTTGATCAGATAGATGAAGTTAAAGATATTTGTCGTTGTACAGTTCGTTTTATGCTTGTGAAAGACTTATATGTACGTAGGAAGCAGTTTCCGTTTTCTCTAGCATATGCTGTAACTATTCACAAGTCTCAAGGATTGACTGTAGATTGTGCATTTGTGAACATTGGTTCAACTGTGTTCAAAGAAGGTATGGCATATGTTGCTTTGTCACGAGTCAAAACATTATCAGGTTTATTCATGATAGACTTTGAAGAATCAAAAGTTAGTGCTGATACAAATTGTGTAAAGGAGTATAATAGATTAAGAAGAAGCTATGCTCCTCATTTAGGTCAGTATCCTGTGTTGGAGAAACGTGTAGTTTCTCGTAAAAGAAAAAATGAGAATATCTGTAGTGAAGATGTAGAGAAGAGGAAAAAAAAGAGGAGTGATGTAATTGCAAGCAAAAAGAAAAAGGAAAATGAAGAACAGGTTGTAGGATGTCATTTTGAAAATAGCTCTGGTGTCAACTGCTACGCAAATGTAGTGCTGAATGTTGCATTTTATCTGGAAAGTTTGCAAGAGCAGATAATAGTAAATCAGGGAAAAAGATTCTGTTCAGAGCTGAGTCTCCTTTTTCAAAAGTTGAGTAAAGATAAAACTCAAATAGAAAGTGCTACTGACATTAGAAAACTTTTAGATGTATGTTCAGGACGAACACAGTTTTCTCAAAATGAACAGCAAGATGCACATGAATTGTTGATGTATTTTCTTCAGGTAGTGGAAGAAGAAGGAGTTCCCATTGACATTTTTTTGGTCTCTCTTATAAATGGGAACATAGTTGTGATAATTGTTATAATATATGTGGCTCTATTGTTGATAATGAAAGGTTTATTTATTTGACATTGCCAGAGAGTAAAACAGTCACTTTTGCAAAATTAGTTAAAGATGCTAATCATAGCATGAAATGTGGTGAGTGTAATTCTGACATGTTTTCAACATTAATTTTAAAGGAATACGGACAGTATGTAATTTTAATGATGCAACGATGTAGAGCTGATGGTTCAAAATTGGATACTTTAATAAAGAAGTTTACAGGACAGCAATTATCAATTTCAGGAAAAACTTTTGTAACTGTTGCAATAATTTTCCATGATGGACCTACTGTTACTTCTGGACATTACACAGTTTATCTAAAATGTGAAAAAGGCTGGACACTGTGTAATGATTCCCAATTGATTTTCAAACAACGTTTGCCTTTTGATTTAGCAAATTCCTATCTAATCTTCCTGAAACCTAAATTTTAGAGAGACTTGGCAAGATCTGGACAAAATAATTTTACCATTTTACTGGATTACCATTGCAATTTTGTAAAAAAAAGATTTTTAAAATTATCATTTGGCCTAATGGAAAGATAACCAATTGTAATGTGGACTTTTTTAATTTTTAATGCAATTTTGAAAAACCAATAATTTAGAGATTATCGGTAACTTCTGCACATTTTAAATTTTGGAATGTTATTGGACTGCCATTGGAAATTTTTTCAAAAATGATTTAAAAAATTACTATTTGGCCATGTGGAAAAGTAACCAATTCTATTGTGGACTAAATAAATTATTCAAAAACTTTTCGTGAACCAAAATGTTAGAGAATCGATGAGATCTGGACAAATTAAACTTTAGAATTTTATTGGATTTCCGTTGGAAATTTATTCCAAAAAAAAAATTAAAATTACTATTTGGCCTAAAGGAAATGAAATCAGATGTATTTTGGAGTTATTTGAGATATAATATTGTGATTATAGTTCTGAAACAAACATATCAGACGGTATTTTAAAGAAATAAGTATTGGTATTAGATGATATTTTTTTACAATATTATGCATTTCTATAATGTTAAGTTTAATTAAAAAAAGAATCAGGGCTTTTTTAATACAATCTTTGTGATTGGTATTTTTTTTTGCCCGCTGTAAAATGATGAATGCAATTGCTTTCACAATTTATAGTGAAATGCAATATATTCTGAAAACAGCAAAAATAAGGCAAAAAGATTTTTTGGTAAAAAATGTAAATATGTGTACTGTATTATAAAATGTTTAAAAAATATTAATACTTTTTTCTTTTTTTCCAGATAGATATAGAAAATTTTCGAAAACTACAAACATTTTTAAAACTATTTTTTAAAAAAAGAAATGAATAAATATTTTTTCAGTGAGTATGGTAAGTCAATAATAATAATTGTAGTCTCTCAAGGACAATGTAATGTGATAAATGATTTTTAGTGTTTTTTTTAAAAAATAAAAAAAAGTACGCGCACCGTACGCGTACGGTAAAAAAAAATAAAAAAAAGTTTTTAAAAACATATGTAAAAAAAAGATGAAAGATAAGGTTGGCTCTTAAAAGAACCGTTGTGTTCATGCAGGGACAGAGGAAAGGAAGCATGGGAAAATTATTCAAAGCAACAAATGTGCTGATCTATTTTGTTGTTCACTAGGGAAACACTGGTCTCCCTATGGCAAATTAGATCTTTACAAAATGTGCAATGAATATCAACCTTCCGAAATCGAGGGTTCATTTCCAGAGGGCCAGCAAAAGGAGATTCTCCCCCCACAGATGAAGGGCTCACCTGACCTGCAGAAGAAGGAGTAAGCCCTGCAGGTGATGGTCCAGGCTGAGCTGCTGTGGATGTACTGGCTCGTCTTTCTGAAGAGTTACCTCCAAAAAGATGACCATGTGTCCTTCTGTGTACATCCTGGAGGTGTCTCTTCATGGTGTGATTCCCAAAGGAATACTTCCTGTTAGGATTACCTCTAGAAAGTACACGCTTACACAGCTTACAAGTAACTAAGGGTGCATTCACCTTTTGCTGGCCTTCTGGAAAAGTAAAATAATCCCAAACATAAGAAGGCTTTTGTTTCCTCGATCTCTGCCTCAAGACAGTGCTGCTAGTGCTAGCCTCACTCTCAGAAGAGCTCTGCTGTTCTGCCATCGTATCCCAAAGACAAACCAGCTCCTTCTCCCAAGGGATCACAAGCAGAAATGAGGGGAATGGGTGTGGTGTAGGAGAGTTCTAAAACTGAAAGTAGTTTCAACCAATCAAAAGTTGTGTTTCAAGATCACATGACCTACCGTACGCTTACGGTATGCTTACGGTACGCTTACGGCAAAAAGTACGTGTGCGCGTAAAAAAGACACGCGCTTGCGCGCATGCGCATAACAGTCACTCCCCGGCACTTCCGCGTAACGTGCGCGTGTGGCGTAAGCGCGCACGCGTCCCACGCGCAGTACGCGCGGCTACGCAAAGTGCGTAACTATACGCAAGCAGCGTAGATAGATTACGGACGTTGCGTAAACCGTACGCTTACCGTGAGCTTACGGTACGCGTACCAAAAAAAAAAAAAAAAAAAAAAAAGAACTGGAAATAAATTTTACGTTTATTTTTAAAAATATATTAAAAAAAAATATTTAAGGATTTTAAAAATTAAAGCATAGTCTTTATAAAAGGTAAGAAAATTAAATTAAAAATATGTTTGAAAAAATTGAAGAATAAAAAAAAAATTAGCATTTAAAAAACCTTGCAAATTCACTGAAAAAACCATGGGTTTCACACACGTTATAGTTAGGAATTAGCATTTAAAAAACCTTTGAAATTCAGTGAAAAAACCATAGGTTTCACACACGTTATAGTTAGGAATTAGCATTTAAAAAACCTTAGAAATTCAGTGAAAAAACCATAGGTTTCACACATGTTATAGTTAGCTGGACATTTTACTCGTAAAAAACCAATGAAATTGCCCCGTTATAGTTAGTTCAGCTAACTATAACTCGCGCGCCCGCAATGCACTGCTGATGACGTCACATATTACATCACTCATGACATGGTCAGTGACATCACTCATGACATCACTGATGACATCTCAAATGACATCACTGATGACATCACTGATGACATCATCCTTGTGATAGAGTGGCAGACCTCCTCTTCCCCTAATATAACCTTTGACACACACATTCAAAAATAGAAACTACAATGTTCAAAACAATGGACATACCAATACCAGTTAAAACAACCTTTTCAGTAATTCTAAGAACCACATACACATCCACTCATTCACCAACAGTCCTATACAGTCACTCATACATGTACTCACTCATCATATGTACTCATACACCTATACATCCTGTTACACAATGCCACTCATCCATAGAGTTACTCACACACATAGTCACTCATGCTAATAAAGAATCAAACATACATTTACTTGCATATACAGTTATACACACACCACCATACTTACTTCTACGGAAACTTACACATACTTAGTCTTTTAAACAATCACTTATAGAAACACATACTTATTCATACAGGAACTCTTTCAATCTCTCACTCTCACATATACTCACATATATACACCAATAGTCACATATACTAGTTTAAAACATATGTAGTTACTCATAAAGACACTATTGAGACAGTCATTCACTCACTAACACACCCATACACACACTCATCCACCCATACAGTCCTGCACACATGCTGTGTTCAACCCATACAAACAGTGAGTCACTCATTCATGCACCTATGCACTACGTAATACCCCCCACCGAACCATGCAGACACTCAGAATGATACTCAAAAAAACAACTAATAACCTATATAGACACCCATGTAGCTACTCACCAACCCATGCAGCCACTTATACACAAAGTGAGAGACTGATACAGATATTTACATATTTAAACATTACTCACTAAGCCATGTATTCACTATGATACACTTAATCAGTCAGTTACACAATCAATTTTTCAAAAACAAATCATCCATTTAGACACTTATATACCCATTTATTCTTCCATCGACCTTGAGATATACATATATAAAACATATTTAATTTTCAGAAAAACACACATTCACTGGATGATGTCATCAGTGATGTCATCAGTGATGTCATTTGAGATGTCATCAGTGATGTCATGAGGGATGTCACTGACCATGTCATGAGTGATGTAATATGTGACGTCATCAGCAGTGCATTGCGGGCGCGCGAGTTATAGTTAGCTGAACTAACTATAACGGGGCAATTTCATTGGTTTTTTACGAGTAAAATGTCCAGCTAACTATAACATGTGTGAAACCTATGGTTTTTTCACTGAATTTCTAAGGTTTTTTAAATGCTAATTCCTAACTATAACGTGTGTGAAACCTATAGTTTTTTCACTGAATATATATATATATTCACTGAAAAAACCATAGGTTTCACACATGTTATAGTTAGCGGAAATTTTACTGATAAAAAACCAATGAAATTCCCCCGTTATAGTTAGTGCAGGCAACTATAACTCACGCGACCGCAATCCTCTGCTGATGCTAATACTGTATTTAGACACTTATTTACCCATGTCTTCTTCCATACATTTTTAGCTATACATATATTACAAATATTTTCTTTTCATAAAGACACATATGTCATCAGCAGAAGATTGCGGTCGCGTGAGTTATAGTTGCCTGCACTAACTATAACGGGGGAATTTCATTGGTTTTTTTATCAGTAAAATTTCTGCTAACTATAACATGTGTGAAACCTATGGTTTTTTCAGTGAATTTGCAAGGTTTTTTAAATGCTAATTCCTAACTATAACGTGTGTGAAACCTATGGTTTTTTCAGTGAATTTGTACGGTTTTTTAAATGCTAAGTTACTTTACGCCATTCGTGGCGTGCGCGCCCACTTAACGCAGTTCGTTCCGTGCGCTTGCGCGCCCACTTTACGCAGTTAGTGCCGTGCACGCACGGTGGGCACGCGGTGCGCTACGCGCACCGCGTGCCCACGTTACGCTAGATGGGCCATGTACGCACGATGCGCTTCGCGCACCGTGCGCACATGGAGGACATATGATGCACTTCGTTTTGAAAGGTAATATTTTAATTTTTCATATATTTTATAAGCCATGCACAAATGGTGCCCTTCGGGCACCATTTGCACACGGGGTGGAGAGAGTGTGGATAATTTTTTTTTTTATTATTTTTTTTTAAAATATTTTTGTTTATCTCATGTATAATAAGCCATGCACAATTGGTGCCCTTCGGGCACCAATTGCACACGGGGAGGAGAAAGTGTGGATCATTTTTTTTTTTTTTACATTTTTTACCGTACGCGTACGGTAAGCGTAATCGGCGAAATTACCGAAAAAATAAAAATTCCGTTTTTGGCCTTGGGGGATCTTTGGGGACTCCCTCAACATGGCTATGTGTGTGGGAGCTGTCTAAACAGCCCCTTTACATGTTTTTGGGCTTTATATTTTAAAAATCACTCTCAGTGCGAGAGAGAAAATGGCGGCCGCTGCTTCCTGGTTTCGGCCGATTCGAATGTTTACTAAGATCTAAGAGCCAATCAGAATCGCGCTCGCGCACGCCACCGTACGCGTACGGTAAGCGTACCGTAAGCGCACCGTAAGCTGGCTCAGATATATATATTGATTTAAAGGCTATTTTCTCAGAATCTACTGAACAGATTTACACCAAACCTACAAAAGGCACTTCCTTGACCTGAGGACTACCTCTCTGCCAAATTTCTAGTAATTCTGTTCAGCCGTTCGGGCTGTAGCCCTGTCTAAAGGTCCTATGGAAAAATGCATGGGAAAAACGCGTTTTAGGACCCCCCTTTTATCTCAGCCCCCGCTTGACGAATCCCCCCGAGACTTTCAGGGTAGGAGCTGAGCGTAGCGCCCCACCTATTTTGAAAAATTCGCGAGGATTCGTCGACCGGCGCCAAAGGTATTCAAAATAGAATGTTGCGGATTTCCTATGGAAACGTGGTCCTAACTATAACTACCTACTGGCGACCGCCAGTAGGTAATATATATATATTCAATAAAAAGAACAAAGGTTACGTGGACGTTATAGTTAAGTTCAGATTTTACACACACAAAACCATAGAAATTCAGCAGTTATAGTTATCTCAGGAAGCTATAACTCGTGCCCTAAGGTAACTATAACTCACGCCCTCACAGTGCACTGCTAATTACGCACATATTACATCAGTAACAACATCTTTTATAACATCATTGAAAATATTGCTGCTTGTGCCCGGTCGAAGCACTTCCCTTAACATTAGACGGTTACACCAGGTACCAACCTCTGCTGCGGCGGATAGCGTTGGAATGGGCTGTGTATCCCTAGACCTAAGACAGGTGTTCGATACATTGCATTGGAGTTTCATGCTGAGAGCCCTCACGAAGTTTGGGATACCACGCGAATATGTGAACTGGGTAAGATTGCTGTACATGGAACCCCAAGCACGTGCCCGCACAGGTGCCCACATTTCACAGCCATACCCGGTAGCCAGGGGCATGCATCAGGGATGCCCACCTTCACCCCTGCTATTTGTATTAGCGCTTGAACCCTTTGCCATTAAGCTATGCGCGGGTGCAGTAGACAAAGGTATTAGAATTGGAACTGACACCCATATTCTCTCCGCCTACGCAGATGATATAATACTTTACCTAAGCAATCTTCAAGGCGTCCACGAACCCATTCCTACAGTGTTTCACCAATTTCAAGTACTGTCAGGCTTATCCATCAACAAATCCAAACAGTACGCTTATTATTTCACTGACACGGCACAACTAGAGCCCATCCACTTTGGCCACTGGACATTCCTCATTGCGCCCGTCACTTTTAAGTATCTCGATGTACAAATATATAGGGAGGCGCAGGATCGGTTGGACGGTAACCTGATCCGTGCCATCAAAACACTAAAAATCCAGATAGCGTTCTGGACCTCTCTACCACTCTCTGTAGCAGGCAGAGTGGTTATCTCAAAAATTGTCATGCTCCCTAGACTGCTCTACTTTTTTACTAATTCACCAATATTAATCCCGGCACATGTCTTTAAAACTTTAAATACACTTTTAGTGGAATTGATTTGGGGAAAGAGGAGTAGGAGAGTGGGACTGTCGAAAATCCAGTTGGGTACGGACCGGGGGGGACTGGGAGTCTCGGATTTCAAGGCATATTGTTATGCGAGCCAGCTCCAGTGGCTCTCATACTGGATCGCAGATCACCATCTGCAGGAAATAGGTATGTCGCAGTGAACATGGAAAAGAGGCGCGCTCCATACCCTGTTGTTGCTGAGTTAGTGCACATGCAATGCCTAATGGGTAATGGGAGACACTTAACCAGGTGGCTGTACAGGGGTATACGATCCCACGTGGCAATCTCTTTACAGGCACTTAGAGAAAAATGGAATGTTGGTATGGGCCGTGAACTATCAGACAAGGAGTGGGGAAAAAATCTGGAACACCCCAAGAAGGTATCTCACAACCCCAAGTTTAAACTAATTCAATACATGGTATTACATAGAGCTTATTTAACTCCACACAGATTAAGCACAATGTTTCTAGACACGGCAGACCTATGTCCTAGATGCCATACACCAAACGCAGATTTATTACACATGATGTGGACTACACTTGACTACTGTATTTTGAGATTGTGCCAAAAACATAAGAAGCGGGGAGTGCAAACCTGGCTTTGATCTTGGCGAAACGGTCAATCTGCATTGCCCCCAACGGCTCTAGCATGGCATAGTGAAGTTGTCAGATGGGGCAGAGCGGAAAGTATGGAGATCAGAAGGGAAGAAAACAGAGGCCTGCGAAAGAACCCAATTTCGTTAGAGTGGGATGCAATTTTGGAACAGTTTATATCCACCGAACCTTCATTGCATTGAGACTCTGCAATATTAATAATCTTATTAGCAAATATATGTGTGCAACTGAGTAACAGACCCCCCTCATAAACCCAATAGAGCTGTGATATGTATGCCTACAAGCCCGACAATTGTGTCTACTGGCTAGAACCCGACATGTCTGCCGGCCTGTGGCCTATGTTAACAATGTAGTGAGTCCGGGTTAGGGAAGGGGTGGGACTTTCTTGTTCTTTGTTCGGTAAGGAGGGAGGGTACTTTTTTGGTAGCATTGGATTAATTAGATTGGATAGATATGTCCGCTGCTGCGGGTTACTTCAAAAAACTCATTGCTATTGATGCAAATGTACCCGTTGCCAAATACTCATGCATAGTGATAATACAGTATCAACACTAGTAAACTTTTAAGTGATCCCAGTACTGTTACTTCCTATGCCTTTTTCTTTCGCACTGTTATTCTTGAAAAATCAATAAAAATATGTTTTAAAAAAAAATCATATCGCTGCAACATTTGCAATAAAACTATTGATGAGAAAACTGTGCATGCCAGGGATGCAGGTTATAGTTACCTAAGGGCCTGATTTAATTCTCTGTGGATTCTTACTCCGTCACGACAGTGACGGATAGCCCTTCTGCTGAAATATAAATCCCATTATATCCAATGGGATTTATATGGGTATTATTATGTCTCTAGTTGGCAGTGGTTTGCACCCTGTCCAAGTAGGGACTCTCACTGTAGTCAGAGTAAGGGAATCAAACAGCTAAGATAACCCCTGCTCACCCCCTTAGTAGCTTGTCCAGAGCAATCAGGCTTATCTCAGAGGCAATGTGTAAAGCATTTGTACATACACACACAGTAATACAGTGAAAACACTACAAAATGAGTCCACACCAGTTTAGAACAATAACCAATAATAATTTTAATAAAACAAAATGACAAAAATCCAACGTACACAAGTAAAAATATCACTTTTCAAAGGTTAAGCAAAAGTAGTCCATAGGATTCTATGGATGTGTCACTTTTAGCAAAAGTACCTTGGATGCATTAAAATTCAAAGATGGTGCGAGGCACAGCGAAGGTGAGGCGCTGTAAAAGCAAAGCATTGTGTCGGTTCCTTACTCCCAGGGGAGGTGATGCGCCGGTTCCTTACTGCTACGCAGGGGAGGTGATGAGTCATTTCCATATTGTGAGGGGAAATGACGTGTCGATCTCCAGCCATGCGGCTTTGGTTCCTTACTGCTGGAGAAAGTCGATGAAGAAATCATCGCCCATGGAGGATGCGTTGAAATGCGCTGCATCGATCCCACAGGCACTAAGTCAGAGTTGGAGCAATACGTCACTGACTTCGGTGATGCAGTGCTTGAAACCCATGCTGCAACAGTTCTTCTGACATGCTGCGATGGAAAGCTGTGGCCTCTTGTGAAAGCCAGAGTCGATGTACCGAACGGGAAACACGCTCAGGTTCTGGCAGCAGCAATGCATCAGGTTTTGTAGCAATGTGTCAATAAAAACAAACACCGAGAGTGGATTTTCTCCTTCAGTTCACCAGATTCCACTTGTCAAGGGACAGGAATTGGATTTGGCACCAGTTGGCAAGTAAGGACTTTGAGCAGAAGAGCCCAGGCACTGGTACGTGAAGTCTTTGATGGCCCTGAAACTTCTTAACACTAGACAAGCACACACAAACCCTTGGACAACTTTGGAAGCAGGACACAGAAAGCAAAGTCCAGGCCTTTCACTCCCAGGACAGAAGCAGAGAGCAGCAGGCCAGCATAACAAAGCAACATGCAGAGTGTCAGTCCCTCCTACAGCATCCAGGTCTTCTTCCTGGATGAATGTCCTTTAGTCCAGAAGTGTTCTGATTTTGGGGTGTCAGAGGTCCAATACGTATACCCCTTTCTGCCTTTGAAGTAGGCAGACTTCAAACAAAATGATTTGTAGTTCACAAGAACCTGCCTTTCCCTGACTTAGCTGCAAGCACACTACAGGGAATGGCTGGAGACAGCTTTGTGTGAGGATAGGCACAACCCTATTCAGGTGTAAGTGAAAACTCCTCCCATCACTCTAGCTCAGGAAGGCCCATCAGCCTGGTGATGGCCGAACAGGTTATGCAAGGCACACCTTAGCTCCCTCTGTGTGGCTGTCTAGAGTGAATGCCAAATGTCATCCTAACCCAGACGTGTATTCTGCAGACAGGCAGAGGCACAGAATAATTAACCAAGAAAAGGCCCACTTTCTGAAAGTGGCATTTTCAAACACGCAATTTAAAAAACAACTTCACCAAAAGATGTATTTTTAAATTGTGAGTTCTGAGACCCAAACTCCAAATCTCTATCAGCTCTCAATGGGAAATTACACTTAAAAGATCATTTAAGGCAATCCCTATGTTACCCTATGGAAGATATTGTCACTGCAATAGTGAAAAACATCATTAGAAGTATTTCACTGTTAGGGCATGACAACAGCACATGTCCTACCTTTTTAATACACTGCACCCTGCCCATGGAGCTACCTTGGGCCTAGCTTAGGGGTGACTGACATGTAATAAAAGGGAAGGTTAGGGTCTGGCAAATGGGTCCACTTGCCAGGTCGAAATAGCAGTTTAAAACTGCACAAGCAGACACTGCAGTGGCAGGCCTGAGGCATGTTTGCAAGGCTGCTCATGTAAGTGGCACAATCAGTGCTGCCGGCCCACTAGCAGCATTTGATTTACAGGCCTTGGGCATACCTGGTGCACTTTACTAGGGTCTTACTAGTAAATCAAATATGCCAGCCCCCACCTGACAAATCACCCCAAAACTTTCCAAGCAGCAGGTGAGTGGCAAGCTAGTTTTGAAAGGTTTATGAAGATTCATCAAACAGCGCCATAATTATTAGCAAAACTAAACTAGGTCCTAACTATTACTACCTACTGGCGACTGGTAATATATATACGACACAGCGAGGAAAGAAAGTTGGAACCGGACTTTCATCCTGAGACCCACTGGAGGGTTGTGAAACTGAGTCCGTTTGAATTTGTGAATTGCACCTAACCCACCGAAGGGTAAAAAGCAGGCGTAAATGAACCACAGTTCCCAGTGTGCACTTTGATGAACTGCAATAGGTGGGCACACCAGAGGCCCATAAAAGTGAAAGCAAAGATGGAACCATGGGAGCCAGATATCATGGTGCACTGAGCATGCCTTTGAAAAAGGAGTAAGAAGACTCTGAAACGCGTCAGGCACGGACTGAAAACGATCGGTATGAAATGCCGGTTTCTTTTATTAAATGATTGTGTCAATCACTCGCTGTGTGAGTTGCGTCCTAAATGCAGGGGCATTTTTTGTGGAGATTTGATACACGGGTGGCCCACCCGTGAAGGATTGCACCGTCCTTGAAAACACATGTGGGATCGTCAGACTTTGAACCATTCGGAGTTTAAATACGACACAGCGAGGAAAGAAAGTTGGAACCGGACTTTCATCCTGAGACCCACTGGAGGGTTGTGAAACTGAGTCCGTTTGAATTTTCGAATTGCACCTAACCCACCGAAGGGTAAAAAGCAGGCGTAAATGAACCACAGTTCCCAGTGTGCACTTTGATGAACTGCAATAGGCGGGCACACCAGAGGCCCATAAAAGTGAAAGCACGGATGGAACCATGGGAGCCAGATATCATGGTGCACTGAGCATGCCTTTGAAAAAGGAGTAAGAAGACTCTGAAACGCGTCAGGCACGGACTGAAAACGATCGGTATGAAATGCCGGTTTCTTTTATTAAATGATTGTGTCAATCACTCGCTGTGTGAGTTGCGTCCTAAATGCAGGGGCATTTTTTGTGGAGATTTGATACACGGGTGGCCCACCCGTGAAGGATTGCACCGTCCTTGAAAACACATGTGGGATCGTCAGACTTTGAACCATTCGGAGTTTAAATACGACACAGCGAGGAAAGAAAGTTGGAACCGGACTTTCATCCTGAGACCCACTGGAGGGTTGTGAAACTGAGTCCGTTTGAATTTGTGAATTGCACCTAACCCACCGAAGGGTAAAAAGCAGGCGTAAATGAACCACAGTTCCCAGTGTGCACTTTGATGAACTGCAATAGGCAGGCACACCAGAGGCCCATAAAAGTGAAAGCACGGATGGAACCATGGGAGCCAGATATCATGGTGCACTGAGCATGCCTTTGAAAAAGGAGTAAGAAGACTCTGAAACGCGTCAGGCACGGACTGAAAACGATCGGTATGAAATGCCGGTTTCTTTTATTAAATGATTGTGTCAATCACTCGCTGTGTGAGTTGCGTCCTAAATGCAGGGGCATTTTTTGTGGAGATTTGATACACGGGTGGCCCACCCGTGAAGGATTGCACCGTCCTTGAAAACACATGTGGGATCGTCAGACTTTGAACCATTCGGAGTTTAAATACGACACAGCGAGGAAAGAAAGTTGGAACCGGACTTTCATCCTGAGACCCACTGGAGGGTTGTGAAACTGAGTCCGTTTGAATTTGTGAATTGCACCTAACCCACCGAAGGGTAAAAAGCAGGCGTAAATGAACCACAGTTCCCAGTGTGCACTTTGATGAACTGCAATAGGCGGGCACACCAGAGGCCCATAAAAGTGAAAGCACGGATGGAACCATGGTAGCCAGATATCATGGTGCACTGAGCATGCCTTTGTAAAAGGAGTAAGAAGACTCTGAAACGCGTCAGGCACGGACTGAAAACGATCGGTATGAAATGCCGGTTTCTTTTATTAAATGATTGTGTCAATCACTCGCTGTGTGAGTTGCGTCCTAAATGCAGGGGCATTTTTTGTGGAGATATATATATATATATATATATATACACATTGCTGAATGTGTAAGATCTTGAAGGATTGCCTGAGATAGTAGATGGAGTGAGAAACCGAATTTTAACAGAAATTCCACTATGTTTTTTTAAGTTGTGTTGGGACATATTGTGATTTCTCAAAACAGTTTACAATTGTGAACGTAGTTAGTAGGTGTGTTGTCATGGTCAATAGTATTAGAAGATTCAAAAGTTAAACTTGCCTACCACCTTGATATGAGGGTTTTGTGAATCCTCTAATACTATTCGAGGCGCTTACACCATACCACCAGGTGTAATCTAGCTCCTTGTTTATAATGTATACTTCATTGACCCCCACTCTTTTCAGGACAATTTAATTACCAGGTGTCTTTACCTGCCGGGAGTCGATAGTATGAGTTACCAACCTAACTAGGATGAGTCTGCCAATTTTTTAGCTGTCATATAAGTACGGGCTAAAATACCCGTTGTTTTTATTAGTTATTCTTCCGCCATGAACGAGCATGTCACAATTGCCTGACAAATGTTTTTTGACACCATGAATGTATCACTAATGTGGCATCATGTGCACAGTGTATGGCGAACCTTGCACGGGATGCATATATTATGAATTGCACTGCGTCTATTCATCTAATCATCTTTTTTGATCCATTAGAGCGGCTCACCAACTTAAAGGTACCACATTTAGGGTGTTGCTTGTAGTCTATCACTGTTATTTAACTAGACAACCGCAACTAGTGTAGATAGACTTTTTTAGGTCCTGATGAATTGCCGTCAAATTGTATGACAGTATGGCAAGAAACATGTCGACCACAATTTAGAGCACGGTATCCTAACGCATCATATCAGGAGTGCACTACATCTATTTTTAATCAGGTTGGAAGCCATATTCATTAAAATTGCCATGATTGGAATTCCAATTCCTGTTTTAATCCTTGCACAGTCTAGTGACCCACACTCCACACATCTACACCTTTAGGTCCCTCACACCCACGGCACCAAACAGCATGGAATAAAAGATTTCTGCCAAAGAGCGCCTCATAGGGTGTCTGTTAGGTATTGCAGCACCTACCTGACGAGGAGCATGCCCTATGATGAAGCATGACACCCAGCTGGCTGGGTGTGTGAGCACCCTAATTCCAAAAGGAGGAATCCCCTTTTCCTCCTGCCACTAAGTGAGGACTTTCTCACACTGAGCCAGGCGCGCAACACCCATTGGACTCAAAGGGCTTCAGCCCCCCCCCCCCGTCGTGTGTGGCATCCCGGGATGAGACAGCTTCCCGGGCACAGACACAGCCGCACCTGAGCACTTCACAGGTCTTTAAAAGACCATTTGCAATTATTCTAAGAGCCCATGCAGCTCCACGCTGCCTATTGCTTAAAGATTCAGCCCCCCCCCCGAAATTTGGCTCTAGTTGCGCCTCTGCACTGAGCCAACTGCTTCACCCTTGCCTCTCAGGAACTGCATACCTAGTTGTTTGATTTCATTTGGGCATGTATGCTGGACCTCTAGAAAGCCCAGAGTCCCTCTATTTCTGTAGTATTTTATGTTGTCATACATCTTTATGATTTAAAATGTGATGTCATTGCTATGTCATCATGAGTGATCCAATTAGTACTCTGAGTATGTAACGCAGTACTGCATGTACGAAGTTATGCTGGTGTTTGTTAAGAGTCTATGGCTGGGGTGGTGGTTAAAGTTATGGTAGTACCTTAACTGGTCAATTTTCTGACATTTTAGATTTAGCTTTTTACACCTTACTATACCCCTGCTTTAAATCAACTGTCTTAGCCAGTATCATCCAGGAAACAAGAGGGAGCAGCATAGAAATATGACTCCCACATAATGAAGCCAGAATGATTCACACCTTTGACACAATTACAAATAGGCTAAATGAGTTAGAAGAACTACAGAGTCCTATAACATGAAAAGGCTTCTAACCTGAAAAACACTACACTTATTTAATAATGCTGCAGTCCATGCTCCAAGTGAAATCGATATTGGACAACTCTGGCATCAGTGTCCCCTGTCATTAAGGATATGGGGCCAGGGACGGCTCCTCCATGTGGGTGGAGGAGCGCCTCCCCACTGCTTTCTCGCAGTGCGTGAAGCCGTAACATAAAATGGTAGAAATACCATTTTATGTTACGGCTTCTCACACTGCGAGAAAGCAGAAGGGTTTGGTTGGGGGTGGGTGGTCCTGCAACAGGGCAGGGGAGGAGTGGCTATCCCAATGTTGTAGGCCCTGCCTGATTGTTCGGCCCTCTGGGGCTGACCAAAACAGTCATGCACACTCTGCCATTTTCTCCATGTAGGCTGCATGCAGCCTATATGGAGAAAATGGCATCCCCATAGGCGCCTGCATGGGCGCCGTCCCCACCAATCACAATGCTGCCATTGCAGTGTTGTGATTGGCTATGGAGAGGGTAGAGAGGCAGCCTGCTTCCTGCGGCTGCGAGGAGCAGAAAAGCAGAGACGACATGGGACCAGATCGGGCCCACTAAGGTAAGTTATTTTTTATATAATTAAAATTAACTCCCCTACCCTGTGCCTTGTAAATTTCCATTGCTGGACCAACCATTTTGTCTGTGCACTTCCCTGACATCTTTGCTATCCCCCCAGCTGTCTGTGCCAGCTTGAAGCTGGCCTTCTTGATTTGTGTGGTCCACTTCATTTTATCGGTGAGTGTTAGGCCTAAGTAGTCAAAAACAGACACTTTCTCTAATGGTAAGCGCGCGGTTAGCCAAGAGATTACGGCTGCGCGTTCTAAGAGTGATATTTTAGATATCTAGTCGCCGTGATTTTTAAAAAAAACGAATCGCTGTTTATATTCGTTGTTGGGCATTAGTGTCATTTAAAAATATATATTTTTAACGGAAGCATTTATATCTGTCATTTGCACTTACCTTGCTCCTTCTGCACTTAGTCACTTGATAATAGGTTCAACGCTCCCTTGATGTGCTGGTGTACTCGTCTGTAAGAGCGAGTCACCAGGAGCATCGGCATCTTAGGTAGCATTCTAGTTGTTTAGTTGCACTCACCTTACTTAAACTGGTGAGATGCAAGCGCGCAGCGCAAGGCAAGCTCGTCTGCGCCCGTCCGCGCTCCGGAAGCGCTTAGCGCCAATTATGCTGCTTCTACTGCCCCCCACTTGGTCTACTCCAGAGATGAACTTATTTTGCTCAATACTTGGATGGATAGGTCCTTGAATAACGAAGGTGGCACCTGTGGTAAGATTATCCCTAAGAAAGCCATGTTAGATATTTTTAACTTTGGATTGATTAACGCTAGATCCCTCACTAAACATTATCTGGAGATCTATTTATTACCTGAAGATCATAACCTGGATGTCCTATTTCTTACAGAAACTTGGACACGGGCAGACAGAGAAGTCAAGTTGGGCTTAGCTTGCCCTCCTGGATATAAAATCTGTCATAAACCCATGGTGGATGGGAGAGGGGGAGGAGTAGGTTTTATTTATAAAGATACTTGGAATCTCACCTCACTCTGTGTAGAGGATATTCCGGGGATTGAATCGCTTGGGTTCTCACTTAAGGATCCTAGTGGTGTTTTATGTACAGGCTTACTTTGTTATAGACCACCAGGTGGACCTGACCATGGTTATCAGGAATTGATTGATGCAATATATAATTTATCGTTCTCTCATTCCAAGCTATTGATTCTTGGAGACTTTAATCTCTGGGAGAATGGTACCCTGGACAAAGCTTTGTCAGGCATGTGAGAATGTCAACCTCCAACAGCTAGTGCTATGCCCTACTCACCAGAAGGGCCATGAGTTGGATCTTGTATTCTCTGGTGAAAAAGACTTAGGGGCATATCATCAAGGCCCGGCGATAATTATCGCTAAGCGCACTTAGCGCTAGGTTAATCATCGCCGGGTAACGTGGAATTTTATCGCTGAGATAGCGTGCTATTAGCAACGCTTATCTCAAAAGCGATAAAATTCCAAGCGCTAACTGCCAAATGTGAGATTATCGCTGGAAATCCAGCGATAATCTCACAAAGTTTGGCGACAGCTTGTTGATAGGGCAGGACAGACTTAGCCATGATATCCACCTTACATAGGATATCATGGCTAAGTCAGTCTTGAAGCAGGCGTAAGGAAAGTAGCGATAACAGAGGTTATCGCTACTTTGCTTGTCGCTCTGCAGGTTAGCGTGCCCATTGATAATTTGAGAAATGTTGCTTAGCGACATTTCTCCAGTTATGTCAGGGCAGGAACGCCCACTTTGCATCTCATTAGAGATGCAAAGATGGGCGTTGGGGGAAAGGGCGATAATGCAAGGATTCACGTGATAGGGTGACCTTGCTGATTAGGCGATAAAATTATCGCTGCTTTTCGTCCGAAAACGGACGCAAAAGCGGCGATAATTTTATATCACCTCCTTGATGATATGCCCCGCAGTTGTTAAGGAGATACTTCCTTTAAGCTGGACGGACCATTTCTTGGTTCTTTTCTCCTTAAAGGTAGCTAACTGTCAAAAACAAGCTACCTATCTGACTGTCACACGGACTAGTAGAGAATGGTCTAAAATACTGAAATTAGTGGATCTTCCCCAGCTTGTTGATGACAGATTCAATATCCATGACTCAGTGGAGAAGAATTATCTGAATCTGTGTCACCAAATCACTAATTCTCTGGATCAGCTAGCTCCAGTGAGGGAAACTAAAAGTGGTAAAAAGCCTTCTGCTCTGTGGTGTAATGAAGAGCTAAGGTTGATGAAACTAGCAGTAAACAAGCAGAAAGGAAATGGAGGAATTACTTAGAGATAGATAAAGTAGCCTTAAAAAATCTGCTTTATATCTATAAAGAGTCGATAGGCAAAGCTAAGGCTAAATATCTTGAGGAAACCATTCTACATTCTACTAATATGTCTCAAACTTTATTTAGACTAGTAAGAGACATGTCCAATCCAAAATCGAAAATTCCGGCATTACAAGAATTGTGTGATGATCTAGCAGTCTTTTTCGAGGAAAAAACAAATAAAATCTTAACTGGGCTAAAATCTTCTGCGGATGATGATGCGCACCAGCTTACTATTCCAACAAATTGTAGTATAACTGATAGGGAACATATGATATTTCTGGATCAATTCCAGGATCCCTCACAAAAGGAATTTAATGCTATTGCAGCTGGCATTTCCTCAGGTTCCCCCATGGACCCACTTCCACACAAGCTCGGGAAACTGGTGAACTCTTTCCGTATCTTTATCAAATTTGTTGTCAATCCCTAATTAATGGCGTAGTACCGGACTTCTGGAAAAAGGCAGTTGTCTCTCCACTGCTAAAAAAGGCTACACTGGATCCCCAGTGTCCCTCTAATTACAGACCCATCTCCTTGCTACCGTATCCGATTAAGATCTTGGAGAGGGTAGTGAGTAAATCTCTTTCAAATTTTGTTGAAGATAATGAGCTTCTGGACAAAGTACAATTTGGGTTCCGCCCTGCACATGGGACGAGACTGCCCTGGTGGCAGTCTTGGACGACCTGAGAATGCGGGCGGACAGTGGTCAGACAATTTTCTTAGTGCTGCTTGACATGTCAGCAGCGTTCGATACGGTGAACCACTGGATCCTGATTAAGAGATTGGAGGAGCTGGGTGTGGTGGACAGGGCTCGGGACTGGCTGCACTCTTATCTTTCTAAGAGGCAGCAGGCAGTGACCTTGTCGCCATTTATTTCTCAGAATAGGGATGTTAAACATTGGGTTCCACAAGGCTCGGCTATCAGCCCAATTTTGTTTAATCTCTATCTTCGCCCACTTATCGTCCTGATAAAATCTTTTGGCATTGATGTCATTAACTATGCGGACGACACCCAGCTCGTCTTCTCTGTTGAGAGCAATAAAGCAGTGCCTCTAGAAAAATTCCATAGCTGCATGCATAGAACAGCAGAATGGCTGAGGGAAAATTCATTACAATTTAAAGGGGAAAAAACTGAAGTCCTGTGCTGTGCCGCAGGTTAAATTTTGCGGCCTCTTCCAGCAGATTTTTGGCCAGGCCCGGTTAACTCCCCCCTACTGCCTGCTAAGACAGTACGCAACTTAGGAGTGATGTTTGACAGTTATTTACAACTGGATTCTCAGGTAAATAAAACTGTGAACACCTGTCTATCCCTGCTTCGGGCTCTTCGGAAGATACTCCCATTCCTACCTACATCAGCATTACTCAGGTGGTACGGAGTATCGTCCTAAGCAGAGTAGATTACTATAATGCGCTCCTTTTGGGTGCCCTAGTGTGAGAAGTTGGCCTGGCATATGCTGTCTCCTAGTTATAGGGACACCTTGCACCAGTCCAATTCGACTCTTATTGATGATAGGTTTAAGACAACCTTTAAAGAAAGCTATCCTAGTGGTAGCTGTGGAGAGCAGCCTTCAGGCTAAGTCTTGAAGGAGTGTTAAGCTTATTGTTTTCTGTCACAATACGGTTAGGTACCGGAGGGTCAGAGGGAACATTTTTAAAGACCGCACAGGATTATATCCCCAAACAAAGTATTAAAGACACTGAAAATCCTGAGGTCTAAAATAGCAAAAAAGAAAGATGGAAAGGTGGTGTGTGAAATGAGAAACAAAAGCCTAATGTACGTAGTGAAAGGGCAATCCCTTAGGAACGTAGTCACTCACTCACCCCGGGTTAACAAACCCCATCACATGGGATTTTCATCCCAAAGAAAAATCTCAAACTCTCAGGGGGCCACAGGCCCTTCTACGAGAGGTAAGAGCTCAACGATGTTTGTGTCTTGCACTGGAAGGTGGACTAAATCCACAAATGAACTGGGTGTGAGTGGGGGGTGCAGTGCTGCTGAAATAATAGTGCAATAAGAGTGTGTTAAAACTAGTTACGGGACGGCCAGGAGGAATCTCTTGGACACCGCCGTACCGATGCTAGATTAAAAGAAGTGAGAGCCCCACTAATTCGATATAACCAATGGAGCAATATATAAGATAGTGGTCAACATGTTTCAGCCAAGGCGCCTAACTAGGCTCGGCTTTCATCAGGACCTAATTAGCTACTGCAAAAATGAAAGAATGACGTATCAAAGGATACAGTGGGCACCCCAAAGTTGCTTGTAGGGTGTATGTCTCCTCAATGATACAAACATCACCCGTGAAAACTGGGTGGAAAATTGACCTCCACCTGGCAACCGCTCAGGAAGGAACACCGCTCTCTCCGTCGGGGAACCGGGCTGGAATGAGCCTGCAGCCGTTCCTTCCTGAGCGGTTGCCAGGTGGAGGTCAATTTTCCACCCAGTTTTCACGGGTGATGTTTGTATCATTGAGGAGACATACACCCTACAAGCAACTTTGGGGTGCCCACTGTATCCTTTGATACGTCATTCTTTCATTTTTGCAGTAGCTAATTAGGTCCTGTTGAAAGCCGAGCCTAGTTAGGCGCCTTGGCTGAAACATGTTGACCACTATCTTATATATTGCTCCATTGGTTATATCGAATTAGTGGGGCTCTCACTTCTTTTAATCTAGCATCGGTACGGCGGTGTCCAAGAGATTCCTCCTGGCCGTCCCGTAACTAGTTTTAACACACTCTTATTGCACTATTATTTCATCAGCACTGCACCCCCCACTCACACCCAGTTCATTTGTGGATTTAGTCCACCTTCCAGTGCAAGACACAAACATCGTTGAGCTCTTACCTCTCGTAGAGGGGCCTGTGGCCCCCTGAGAGTTTGAGATTTTTCTTTGGGATGAAAATCCCATGTGATGGGGTTTGTTAACCCGGGGTGAGTGAGTGACTACGTTCCTAAGGGATTGCCCTTTCACTACGTACATTAGGCTTTTGTTTCTCATTTCACACACCACCTTTCCATCTTTCTTTTTTGCTATTTTAGACCTCAGGATTTTCAGTGTCTTTAAAGCTTATTGTTTTACCATAATAACCTCTTGAATAACCAAAGGAAAGAGTAGCCCACACAGGTATATATATAAAATATATGTATTTATTCTAGGCAGAATCCCACAGTCTCTTTATGAAGCTGTGGCTAAGTTACAATTTCAAACCAGCATTGATAGATACAATAAATAGCACTATTAACATTGAGCCCCAGGGGGGGACCAAACCATATACTAAAAAAGTGGTATAAGAACCACGACAATTCTACAGACAATGCCTAGGTCATTTAGGATCGCTGGCCCCTTAAGAATCCACCCCAGGTTATGAGGAAGGGGACCCACGGGAGGCGCGTGCAGTGGAAGTAGCTGCTATCGGGATCTCTATTATAGCCTATGGAGAATGTCGCGGTTGGAAATAAACAGTATAAAAATACTTCTAGCAGGAGTACAAAGTTAAAACTTTAGACTTAAGCTTTTGAGGAGCCCACTGCCACGAGAGTACCGAGGTACCACTGTTACCTGCCCCAGGGAAGCCAGGTGCATAGGTCGTTTCTGCTGTCGGGTCGCGGGCTGATTTTCAATGGGAAAATAGTCAAAAGTTCTGCTAGCCAAAAGCGTTGATGATTCCGTGAAGATCAAAGATGTGAAGATTGTAGAGAAGAACCTGAAAGCAGAGGGGACAGAGTCTGGGTCACAGCAAGTGACCAGGAGGCTCAAAGCAAAGAGCCCTTCGATGTCGGGTGCTTCAGGTGGAAAGTGGTGTAGCTTGGATCTGCAGCCACGGGCTCCGGGAGGCTTCAAGGAAGGCCAGCTTCTGGAGGGCGACTGTCCCACATTGGATGAGGGTTGCTGCGGTGTTAGTGTCCGGATTAGATCCACTAAGCTTTGGCAACCGCAACCCACAAAAGATGTACAAATCTGCTACAGTGCAGACCCACGAGGTCTGGGAGAGATCTCCTTTGGGGAGACTGTAGAGCAAGCCTGGAGCAACCAGGGGAACTCTTGATTCTTGAGATAGACCTCTGCAAGGGCCCACAAGTCGAGAGACAAGGGACCGCGGGAGGCGGCAATTTGGAGTGTGTTAAAGGGCACCCACGGGCCACCAGAGGGGGCTAGGGTGCTGGTCTTTGGCACAATTGCTGTAGAGTGGTTGGCTCGAAAATGGGCCAAAGCACAACTTCCCCACTGGTCAGGGTCGTGTGGTATGCAAGAGATGGCCGGTGTCCTGGGGTATTGGGGATCTCGGCACCAACGCGGTCCATAGTACCCAAACTCGTTGAGCACACTCACTGGCCTCTGGGATGCACTGGAAACCCACCTCAAGGGTGCTGGAAGTCATCGAAGTCCATAGGAGCAGCGAGGTTCCAACCGGGTCACTTGCAGTGTTTCAGGTGCCTGCCAAGCAGGGGGATAACTCCTTTATCCCAAGGGAGATTTCTTCCATCAGCTGGGCAGCAGCAAGTCGAAGGTCAAGACTGTAAAGTTCAAGATTAATCTGAGGCTCTGGGGCCACGTTATTCACCTTTATCCCCAAGATTAGGGGAGTGTCCAGAGTAGTGTCCACCAATGGGAGGTGGGGCGGGAAAGGGTGGCTACACCCTCTCCCCTTTGTGTGTTTCCCACCTGGGCGAGGGGCAGGATGCCCCTGAACCGGTTCCAAGCGGTGTATGCAGAATGAGGACTCTGCAGCTGCCTACGTGCAACTCTGAAAGGACATTTGGTGCACCCACCCTGTTCCAATCCACATTATCCTGTCTGGGGAGATGCTAGCACCTCCCTGCCACAGGAGCCCTATTGTCCAGCTGGCGAGGCTGGGGTTTTCCCCAGCAACAGCCAGCCAGGGTTGTGTAGGTGACGGGCAGTAGCCATTTTGTGTTACTTGTGCACTTTTAAATTGGTGTCCAAATTCTACCGCTTTTCCCATATCGCCCCTCTAGCAGGGGGGAATCGTACCCTCATGCCCATGGCTGGACTGGGGGTATGATTCCTACATGTTTGACACCAAACACGATATAGTTCTGTGTAGCCATTCTCAAGTTATCGCGTTATCGCGATAGACTTATAATGCGGTTAAGAGTATATGGTATGGCTACACTACAAACAACCCAGCAATGATTTTAGGAGGGTTGCAGAGAGGCCCTACTTATGTAGGGGTCCCCCCTCACACATACCTCAGCACCCTGCCTTGTAGGATTACCAAGGCCTGCCATAGGGGTGACCAATGAGAGTATATGTGTTGTAATGGGGTGGGATATAGGGTACCTATATCCCTGTAAGGGGTGCTAGCACCACCTTACCCAGACTACAGTAGTGGTCTGGTGGTGTCAGTTTGTATGGCTGTCCCAGGGTGGCACAATAAGTGCTGCAGCCCTGGTAGGCCTACTGAGGGACCCATGCCCTGGGTACCTAGGGTACCATCTACAAGGGACTGTCAGGGCATCCTCAGCATCCAATTGGTTTGTACCTAGCGTACTTCACATTAGTTTTAGGGAGAAAGCAGATAGGCTGGGGTCCTGGATAGCAGGATCCCAGCCAGACTAGTCAAAAACCACTCAAATACCAGGCAAAAAGTTGGGGGCGACCATTAGTCAGATTCCACCTTCCTACATAACCCCCCCCCCCCCCAAACGAAAGGAGATATGGCTAACCTTGACCAGATAAGCCTTTATTTCCTGATTGGCCATATAAGGAAGAACCTGCAATAGCATGGTTGCTCCCTGTCTCATGGTCCACTTGGGAAATCCTACCCCAAGGGGTTCTAGAGTTTCTCCAAAGTCTAGGGGAATTACCTGTAATGGTTTTTGGTACTGAGGTGGGCTGGTGGGGTGTCTGAGTCTGGAAGTGAGGCCCTATTTGGGGTGGTCTCAACCTTCTTAGGTCACTGGTCATCATGGAAGCCTTTCTGCCCATGTGGGCAGCCAGAGGTTGACCTAAGGGTCAACCTCTGGCTGCCCACAGCTGGGGGTTGGATCCCTTTGGTTGGAATAGTGGAGGGCACTGGAATGTTTGGGCAACTGTGCCCCAGGTTTCCCTGTGCTCAACATCATCCATTTGAGGGGTACCTATACCTAGGGGTAAGGGGGATCCCTCAGTTTGTAGAGGAATATTAACCTGGCTGAAACTACTCTGCTGGGTGTCCCTAATCTGCAGATGAGGGGGTTCCTCTGGACAGGGGCCCATTAAGGGTCCACTGACCTCCCTGACCTCTGCAGCCCTGGGCTGACTGAGGCAGGGTAGAGAGGGGCAGGATACCTGCTCCAGACTGGGTACCACCTTGGAAGGATCCCCTGCCATCAGAGAGGTGGCCAGGCCAGGCCTGTCCACTTCTGGGGCAGTTACTTCACAAGGGGCAGGATCAGTTCCCTGAGAAACTTGACCCTTACCTTTAGTCTGGTGGGGGGAGGGCTGTTCCTCACCCCCTATGCTCTCTGTTTGTGTGGAGTGATCCATAGTTTCAGGCTTCACTCCATTTATTTCCTCCTGGGGTGTTGGTGAGGCCCTCAGGGTCTCATCCACTCTCTCAGGGATTCCTACCATTTTCAAATGGGCCTTGTGATCTACCTCAGCCCAGGCTGAGATTTCCAGATCATTCCCCAGTAGACAATCTACAGGCAAGGTTGGGGACACTGCCACTCTCTTTGGCCAGTGACCCCTCCCCAGCTGAGATTTACCACTGCCATGGGATGGTCTGTCCTAACTCCATAAACGTTGGTCACCTGGTAGCTAAACCCAGGTAAAAGCTGTTCTAGGGGCACTAGTCTCTTGGTCACCATGGTGACACTAGCCCCTGTGTCCTTGTAGGCCACAGCCTTCTGACCATTGATCATGGGCTCTTGTCTGTACCTGCTCAGGATACTGGGACTCATGGTAAAGTTGGCAAACCCCATGCCACCATCACAGACTAGAGTTGATTGTGTAGGGGACCTGGTTAGTTCCAGAGTCCACCTGAGTTCCACAAGAAAACCCAACTAAGTTTTTGGGTGCACTCCCACCACCTGGGGTATTACTACTAGTAGCAACAGGAGGTGTTGGAGCTGCAATGGGAGGAACATTTTCTTTCTTGCCATTCTTTGGACAACTGGAGTCAGTTGTCCAGTGGCCAGGTTGCTTACACACATGGCAATATGGTTTCTTGTTAGAAGAGGAAGGATTTTGGGACCAACCCCCAGCACTGGGTTTTTGGGACCCTTCAGGGGACTTTTCTGCTTTATTATCTCCACCTTTCTCTTTTGGCTTGGTAGAATCTTTCTTCTTGTCACCACCTTGGTTCTTGGGCCTGATCCTGGTTCTGACCCATTTGTCTGCCTTCTTTCCCAATTCTTGGGGAGAGGTCAGATCAGAGTCCACCAGGTGCTGGTGTAAGAGTTGGTTTTGACAATTATTAAGAATCTGCTCCCTCATGATGAGATTATACAATCCTTGATAATTATCTACTTTACTGCCATTTAACCAACCTTCCAATGCCTTGGTAGCACAATTCACAAAGTCTACCCAATCTTGATCCTGTGCTTTTTGGGTGTCTCTGAACTTAAGTCTGTATTGATCAGTGGTTAAGCCAAACCCATCTATTAAAGCCTCTCTCAAGATATAATAATCATCTGCATCCTCTTCTCTTACAGAGAGGAGCTTGTCTCTACCTTTGTCTGCAAAGGAGAGCCACAGGATTGCTGCCCACTGCTCTATTGGGACCCTTTGTACTTTGCAGGCCCTCTCAAGAGCAGAGATCCATTTGTGGATATCATCCCCTGTCTTATAGGGGGGGCACAATCTTGTGGAGGTTCCTATTGTCAGGGACTTTCTCTCTAACTCTAGGGGTTTCAATACTGCCACCAGGGGTCTCTAGACCCCACTTTCTTGAAGCTTTCTGAAGCTCCAGGGACTCCCTGTCCAATGCTAACTGCTCTCTCCTGAGTTGTAACTTTGCCTGCTCAAACTGGAGCAATCTGCATTTCCTCATGTTGGAAATACTCCACTCCCACACCGGAGGAGGTTGGTGGTAACGGGGTCTTTCCAGGACATACAGTGGTAGCTTGGCTCGAGTGGTCAGGAATCAGGCACCGTGCTAAGCATACGACATACCCATACAATAACCATGCGTGCATCCGTTCCAAAAACGACTCTACACCGTAAAAATTATGAAAATATCTCTGTTTATCTTCTTTTTCTCTTAGTTGCTGATTAGATAAATAAATAACACAATCACAATATACAAGGTTTTTTTAAATAGTGCAGGTCAAATAAATACTGTCTTAATGATTCAATAAATAGGGGTGATCATAAATAAGGAAGGCATAAATATAAGTGCAATACATACAGGCAATTAAATATTCTGAGGCAATAAATACTGCAAACCAATAAATATTGTGCATCAATAAATACTGTGGAACAATAAATACAGTGAAGCAATAAATAGGTTAAATACAATAAATACAGTGCCCTCAATAAATAATTAAAAGCTGACAGTGACACTCATAGAATCAGATCACATTTAAATTTCTATGGGCTGATTTGACCCAGGCACAGCTTGTGGGGATGTGGAAGGCTTGAGGGTGTCTACTCCCTGGCTTGGACAAGGCTGAGGCCTAAACTGAGGTAGATCAAGGGGGGAATACCAGAGACCTGGCTCTCTCACTCTACACAACCCCTCTAAATTAGTCTCAGCTCGCCCCTGGCACAGTCCAGCTGGTTCCAGCACCTCTCTAACCCCTAGAGTAGTCTCTTAGGATTCCACAGGGCCTTTGGCGCCCTCTATTCCACTTACTGCCCTTTTTCTGAAGCTCCGACGCCGCTGGAGTCGTGTCGACGCCGTGAGGCGGTTCCGGTTCGATGTCGGCAGCCTCGGCACAATGTCAGTTCTTGACGACGCCGGTAGGCGGTTCCGGTTCGATGTCGGCGGCCTCGGCTCGATCTCGACCTCCGATTCGATGGCGTCGGGCAGTCTTGGCTCGATGTCGACTTCGGGCGGCTCCGGTCCGATGGCGACCTCAGTTTCGATGACGTCGGCCGGCCTTGGCTCGATGTCGACTTCCGGCGGCTCCGGAGTGCGATCTCCACTCCCGACCTCCGGCACGATTCTCTCAGGTTCCGGCGACTCCGGAGTGCGATCTCCACTCCCGACCTCCGGCACGCTTCACCTCGGTCTCCGGCGACTCCGGAGGGCGGACTTCACTCCCCCGTCGACGCCGCTCACTCGACCTCGGGTGACTTCCTCCTCGACCTCTGGTACTCTCCACAACCTCCGTCGGCGCCCTCTCTCGACCTCTGGCGGCTCCGGGTACGTCGTCTGCTTTTCCAGTCAGCGCCGCTTCTCCACCTCGGGCTCCAGGTCTCAGGCTTCTCGACGTCGGACTCCAGGGAAACCAGTATCCAGGTCAGGATCTTGCTGTTCTTGGATTCTAAGGCCTGTTCCTGCTGTCCAGGTCCTTAAGATGGTTTTTCTTGCTTCTTCCCACACAGGGCTCCAGGCTGGGCTCAGTCAGTAGGGACTAGTATCAAGGGTGGGTTTATGGACCCCACTCCAGGCACAAGTTTCCACCCCTGCTGCCTCACTCCTTCCTCCTTCAGGTTTCTGCTGCTCACTCTTCACCAGTCAGGTGCCAACTGCCAGCTCCAACTGCCAACTCTCTGTCTTAGCTTCCCAACATTCTAAACCGCCTCCAACTGTCACAGGGTTCTGGAATGTTCTGGAATGTTCTGGAAGGTGCTAGTAGGTTCCAGTGGGTGCTGGTGATGTCACAGGTGGCCACCATTTTGTGCTCCAGGCCCTCAGACAGAAGTTTCAGGGGTAGATAAAATGGCTCCCTGAATCTGCAGCAACACTAAAAAGTCTGGTGGTTCCCAAAAAGGAAAAATTCAAACAGGGTTTGAGGCAAAAGTGGGACAAAATAAATAATGATGAGGAGGGACCACCCAAAGGGCTGACAGGTCTAACACCTCTCTTGGGAGGATTCTCTCCTCTGAGGAGAGGCAGAGGTCCTTTTGGATCTTCTAGAATGGTTGGACCCCACTGAGGGAGGTCTGTTCCTTCTACTTGGATCCACCACTTTCCCTTTAGGGATGGAGAGAGTGCCTTTTGGGCCATCACCTCCATGTTGTGAGTGGTTTTCTTCTTCCAGGTCAGGATCGTCATCCTCTTCCTGGTCCTCATCAGAGTCCTCTCTAGGAGGGTCCTCTTCTGAGGGATGCCCACCCAACCTGTCTACCCCATCAGACCCTAAAGTCTGCTTAAAGTCTGCTATGAGCAGGATTTCCCTGAGACGTTGGGTATTGGCACCTTTGTTTGTCTTAAGTTTCCTAGAGGTGCACATCTCCCTAAGATCAGCAAAGGAGAGATGAACATACTTGTCGACTGGGACCCTTTGGGGTCCTTCCAGAGCCTTATGGGCACCTGAACTTAAAGACATTTCTAGTGTAGTGATAGTGGTGTATCTACCTACACTAGGTGTGGCCTACTGAACCCTTTCTTGAGTTGTAGTCAAGGTGTGCTAAACCCTCTACACACAACTCCCAAGTTCAGTAGAACTTACTGTATTCTAAGCTTGAATTTATATGTACCTTTGGTACCAAGTGGCTTTCACTTTAGAAATTCAATTTGTTATCTGGCAAAACAATGGCAAGCTTGAATCCAACCGCTGCACACCAATGTGAGAAGTTGGCCTGGCATATGCTGTCTCCTAGTTATAGGGACACCTTGCACCAGTCCAATTCGACTCTTATTGATGATAGGTTTAAGACAACCTTTAAAGAAAGCTATCCTAGTGGTAGCTGTGGAGAGCAGCCTTCAGGTTAAGTCTTGAAGGAGTGTTAAGCTTATTGTTTTACCATAATAACCTCTTGAATAACCAAAGGAAAGAATAGGCCACACAGATATGTATATAAAATATATGTATTTATTCTAGACAGAATCTCACAGTCTCTTTATGAAGCTGTGGCAAAGTTACAATTTCAAACAAGCATTGATAGATACAATAAATAGCACTATTAACATTGTGCCCCAGGGGGGGACCAAACCATATACTAAAAAAGTGGTATAAGAACCACGACAATTCTACAGACAAAGCCTAGGGCATTTAGGATCGCTGGCCCCTTAAGAATCCACCCCAGGTTATGGGGAAGGGGACCCACGGGAGGCGCGTGCAGTGGAAGTAGCTGCTATCGGGATCTCTATTATAGCCTATGGAGAATGTCACGGTTGGAAATAAACAGTTTAAAAATACTTCTAGCAGGAGTACAAAGTTAAAACTTTAGACTTAAGCTTTTGAGGAGCCCACTACCACGAGAGTACCGAGGTACCACTGTTACCTGCCCCAGGGAAGCCGGGTGCATAGGTCGCTTCTGCTGTCGGGTCGCGGGCTGATTTTCAATGGGAAAATAGCCAAAGTTCTGCTAGCCAAAAGTGTTGATGATTCCGTGAAGATCAAAGATGTGAAGATTGTAGAGAAGAACCTGAAAGCAGAGGGGACAGAGTCTGGGTCACGGCAAGTGACCAGGAGGCTCAAAGCAAAGAGCCCTTCGATGTTGGGTGCTTCAGGTGGAAAGTGGTGTAGCTTGGATCTGCAGCCACGGGCTTCGGGAGGCTTCAAGGAAGGCCAGCTTCTGGAGGGTGACTGTGCCACATTGGATAAGGGTTGCTGCGGTATTAGTGTCCAGATTGGATCCACTAAGCCTTGGCAACCGCAACTCACAGAAGATTAACAAATCTGCTACAGTGCAGACCCACGAGGTCTGGGAGAGGTCTCCTTTGGGGAGACTGTAGAGCAGGCCTGGAGCAACCAGGGGAACTCTTGATTCTTGAGATAGACCTCTGCAAGGGCCCACAAGTCGAGAGACAAGGGACCACGGGAGGCGGCAATTTGGAGTGCGTAAAAGGGCACCCACGGGCCACCGGAGGGGGCTAGGGTGCTGGTCTTTGGCACAATTGCTGTAGAGTGGTTGGCTCAAAAATGGGCCAAAGCACAACTTCCCCACTGGTCAGTGTCGTGTGGTACACAAGAGGTGGCCGGTGTCCTGGGGTATTAGAGATCTCGGCACCCACACGGTCCACGGTGACCAAACTTGTTGAGAACACTCACTGGCCTCTGGGATGCGCTGGAAACCCACTTCAAGGGTGCTGGAAGTCGTCGAAGTCCGTAGGAGCAGCGAGGTTCCAACCGGGTCACTTGCAGTGTTTCAGGTGCCTGCCAAGCAGGGGGATAACTCCTTTATCCCAAGGGAGATTTCGTCCGTCAGCTGGGCAGCAGCAATTCAAAGGTCAAGACTGTAAAGTTCAAGATTAATCTGAGGCTCTGGGGCCACGTTATTCACCTTTATCCCCAAGATTAGGGGAGTGTCCAGAGTAGTGTCCACCAATGGGAGGTGAGGCGGGAAAGGGTGGCTACACCCTCTCCCCTTTGTGTGTTTCCCACCTGGGCGAGGGGCAGGAGGCCCCTGAACCGGTTCCAAGCGGTGTATGCATAATGAGGACTCTGCAGCTGCCTACGTGCAACTCTGAAAGGACATTTGGTGCACCCACCCTGTTCCAATCCACATTATCCTGTCTGGGGAGATGCTAGCACCTCTCTGCCACAGGAGCCCTATTGTCCAGCTCGCGAGGCTGGGGTTTTCCCCAGCAACAGCCAGCCAGGGTCGTGTAGGCGGCGGGCAGTAGCCATTTTGTGTTACTTGTGCACTTTTAAATTGGTGTCCAAATTCTACCGCTTTTCCCATATCGCCCCTCTAGCAGGGGGGAATCGTACCCTCATGCCCATGGCTGGACTGGGGGTATGATTCCTACATGTTTGACACCAAACACGATATGGTTCTGTGTAGCCATTCTCAAGTTATCGCGTTATCGCGATAGACTTATAATGCGGTTAAGAGTATATGGTATGGCTACACTACCATCAACCCAGCAATGATTTTACGAGGGTTGCAGAGAGGCCCTACTCATGTAGGGGTCCCCCCTCACACATACCTCAGCACCCTGCCTTGTAGGATTACCAAGGCCTGCCATAGGGGTGACCAATGAGAGTATATGTGTTGTAATGGGGTGGGATATAGGGTACCTATATCCCTGTAAGGGGTGCTAGCACCACCTCACCCAGACTACAGTAGTGGTCTGGTGGTGTCAGTTTGTATGGCTGTCCCAGGGTGGCACAATAAGTGCTGCAGCCCTGGTAGGCCTACTGAGGGACCCATGCCCTGGGTACCTAGGGTACCATCTACAAGGGACTGTCAGGGCATCCTCAGCATCCAATTGGTTTGTACCTAGTGTACTTCACATTAGTTTTAGGGAGAAAGCAGATAGGCTGGGGTCCTGTATAGCAGGATCCCAGCCAGACTAGTCAAAAACCACTCAAATACCAGGCAAAAAGTTGGGGGCAACCATTAGTCAGATTCCACCTTCCTACACCTAGCCTCTTTGATAAAAAAAATTACAAAGAGTACAGACTGTGGCGGCTAAGTTGGCGCTAAATCGGCCATGTAGAGCCTCTGTCTCACTTGCTTAAAAAGGATCTACACTGGCTGCTCATTGCGCAAAGAGTTCAATTTAAGGCACTCTGCACTGTCTACAGGGCAATACACAAACTTGGGCCAAAATTGCTGCAAAGGAAATTTGCATGGTATTCTCCTGGTAGACACCTGCGCTCTTCCTCGGCTAATCTTGTTTGTGTTCCCTGTGTCAATAAAGCTCGCATGGGTGGCAGATCCTTTAGTTTTACAGCATCCAGACTCTGGAATGCCTTGCCTTCGGCGCTTAGACAATTGAATACCTTGCCACGTTTTAGGAGGGAACTGAAAACCAGATTGTTTCCCAGAGATTAGATCCTCGTCTATCTCGGTTAGTTACACGCAATGGCTGACTGGTAATCTAAGCGCCAGGATACCCTTGGGGTGACAGTTGCGCTATACAAGTGTACATACATTACATTACATTTCCCCTCTCAAAGCGGGTTTGGTCGAGTGGTGTTACCACCATTGAAAACCATATATTTTGTCTTTAGTGAATTGATTTCCAAACCCCTATTTTTACAAAATAGATGGAAGATATCCAGGGCCCTCTGTATTCCCATTGGGGACTTGGATAGTAAGAGGGTATCATCGGCGATCATCAGGGCTGGAACCCTGTTGTTCACCAACCTAGGGGCATCTATGTCCCTCCCAGCATTCAGAGCCTCCACCAGACCATTAATAAATAAGCAAAAGAGTGTCGGGCCAGGACACATCTTTGTTTTACCCCGTCTATCGGAATGGGGTCAGTAAGCTCACCATTTTTACCATACCTAACTTGGGACTTTCACCCCATTCTAATATCAACTACCCAACTGTACAAATGCCAGCAGGTCCTGGCTGGACTTCCAAGGTGCCTACATATATTTATATGTAATTTTGATCAAAATGTTTTAACATCATTGACATCTCCAATGCATACTGCCATAAAGTGGAAGCTAGGTATTAACCCCCACTGGTGAAACCCTAGAAAGGGTTGCACAAACAAGAGCAGACATTCATGCTCTTGAGTGCAGCCACACATATAGCATGGTTGCTTTGATGCGTTCATCACATGTGTGAATATGCTTCACGAGCATCACTAACCTTTTTTATACGTGACCTGATTAGCATTTGTGTCATGATCTATTAATATCTCCAAAAATCCAAGACAAAATGATGATATCATAAATGTGAAAACAAAATAGACCTTTCTGTGCTTCATAAACAGTAAAAGCTTTTGATACACTAGACCACTTACAATCAACATGTCTTCGCATGCGTGTTGCCAGGGCTTACACACATAACAGACGGAAACTATTTTCCAGTTGGTAAAATCGGTTAAGAAATGGATAGACATTGGCTAACTGGAAACGCCTTCTTGTAGGCATTCTTTCCTAATAGCGATTTCTATACATATGTATCAGTGGTTTAAAATTAAAATGGCAGTCGTAAACCATTAAAAAGTAACCAACCCCCAAGTTGGGGAGCTAATCCATTCGCAAAATGGAAAGGAACCCTTGGGTGGGAAGCCTTCCCTTTTGTGAATGTTTAAAAAAGGTTTGTTGGGGAGTACACATTGGTTCACAGGACCACTGCCAGCTATCAAGCAAACATTTTAAAAAGTTAACTTTTCTTTTTTAATTAATCCTCATTTTCTTTACGGAAAACAAACTGCATTTAAAAGGTTTACTTTAGCAAAAAGTAATCACCGATATAGTGTTCTGTAGATGCCAGCAGGCCATCATCCTTATGATAGCCTCCAATCGGAGTGGGTATTAATTTGAGACCTACTATATGAGTACTAATTAGGTAGGATGAATTGAGACCCACTCAGAAGCCACATTTTCTGAACCAACATATTTGTACATAAGTCGGTTTAGAAAATTATTTACTGGTCACAAAAGTACTGGTTGCCAATTGCACAGTATTTTGTGTACAGCAAATAGAACACCTGGCCCCATATGTGGGTCTTCGGCCTTATATATCCCCTGTTGTAACAATAGCAGCCAGCTGGACCCCTCCATGAATGGATCCCCTTTTTAGAGGCACTTTCTTATGAAAATAATTCACAAGTCGAGATTTTGGTCAGAATGAGATAAACCACCTTTCTGTAAATTCGGTCCTAGAATTGTAGCATACCAGTATTTTTCCATCAAACTTCTGTTATACATTATCTGCACTTATTGTGCAGCAGTTGCAGTGCTCCAACAGAATGCAGTAAAAACAAAGAACAAGTAAGAAACACCTACATAAATAAATAAATACATAAATAAATAAATAAATAAACGAAAAAAGGGGGGCGGGGGTAATTTCTAACACTTCCAGCCTGTTTTATGACTTTTTCTTGTCATGGTGCTATAAAAAGTAAAAGCTTGAAACATGTTGACACCGGATACTGAACATTATTTACAAGAGTACAGAACTACAAAGAAAACGTACAGATATAAAACAAGCATTTGCAATGCAACAGGTCTCGCCTTTAGGACCTTATAAGGATTTAGTGATGCAGCATATTGTGCGGCCCCGGAGATTTCAGGGTGCAGAGTTTCGGATGAGCAAGCAGTGTCCTGTGTTTTTGGGAAAATCACTTAAAATACAAACAGAGATCTCTGAGGGGTGGTTGGGGTGGGGTGGAGGGGTAGGGAGAGACAGAACTGGGCGAGCAGGCTGCAATGAGCAGTAAACAAGACGCAATGGTGAAAATAAAAGTGGTGTCCTGTGATTTTGGGCAAATCACTTAAAATACAAGTAGCAATCTTGAAGGGGTGGTGGATGCAGGGTTAAGGGGTAGGGAAAGACGGTACAGGGCAAGCAGGAAACAATATGCACTGGTGAAAAAGAAAGCGGTGAGGGGGTGGAGTTACGGCACGCATTGTGCCATGGAACAGAATTCGAGCTTATAAATGACTCCATCTGGCAACATATATAAAAACAGCAATGAAACCGCATCAAACATGCTGTGAAGGGCGTGCGGTCGGAGCTGCCAATTCAGGAGTTCTAGTCTTGGTGTCGGCTCAACAACCTGTGATTTTGGGCAAATCACTCAAAATACAAGCAGCGATCTTAGACGGGTGGTGCGGGCAGGTTGAAGGGAGTGACAGCACAGGGCGAGCAGGCTGCCAGGAGCAATAAACAAGATGTGATGGTAAAAATGAAAGTGGGCACGTCTTTAAAAGGCACACTTACTCCAAAGTAAAACAATAATTAAACCTGTAATGTATAGGTCGACCGAAACATGAAGCACAGCGTCCGTGAAGCGGGCGCTCTGCTGATACACAAGCTGAGGTAAACAAGAAACAAATAGTGCGCACAATGGAACCTGTATAAAAAAAAGCATAAGACCACATGTAACAGGGGGAGTCTCCTGGGAAGGTTTAAAACACAAAAAGGATGGACTGATTAAGAATGCTGACCAACCAAAAGCATGCATTTATGAAGGGCACGAACAGGAACGAATGGAAAAGTTGGGAGGTGCTTTAAGCTAAGGTCTAGATTACAGCATGCCTCGCAGAACAGCGCAAGCACTGCCCAGGCTCAACTAAAAATGATTAAATCCTTAGACCCTGTTGGGAAAGAAATGTCATCTGTATAGTATACAGTTGTGTTCCCTCAACCTGAGTGGCAGACTTTGTGTATCTGATGTCTTGATTTTTTAATTTGGCCCTAGCCTCACACTAATCTAGAATCTATGGCTGTCCTTTGACATGATTGAGGTCCTGGTAGAGTCCTGTGACCTGGAGGGGTGCACCAAGCATGCCCTCTTTGGACCATCACTGGACTTTTGTCTCTGTCATAGGTTTAGCACACAGAACTGTGATGGTACCGTACCATCTTTGTGAATTCCTAGTTATCAGCAGATCCTGTTTTACCTGTATTTCTGGAGTAGAGGCCTACTGTACACTTATGTAATGACATAATTCTATGTGCTTATCAAGATCTTAGCACGAACATAATAAGTGCATGTGTGAGTGTTTTATGTATGTGGCCTGCGTGTTACAAGCATGGTGTGTGTAAGTAAGCCAGAATATTGGAGGCCTGCAGGACTCATTTTGGGTGCCACAAGTGTGACTTTCTGCACAAGATTGAGGTGAGGTTGTTTCCCATACTGTGGAAATGTGTTGCTAACATTCCTGAAGGTGAAGGGCTGCCGACCTCGACACTGAAGTGAGGGGAGTGAAAAGACAAAGTTCCTTTAGAAATTCAATTATACCTTTCCCTGAGCGGGGAGCTGCTGATTAGTTTTCCTGAAGCACTACAGTTTGATAGATGATGAGAAAGAAGGGGGCTACTACATACTTTGTAGTGCAAGGCGAAGGGGGCTTTTTGGGTGAAGCCCAGACTTCAGTGTTTTCATGATCAGTTACTTCAGTCTTTCTGATGATAACCGGGTGCAGAAACCTCACACCTCATGGTGCCAGTATTGTGGGTGCTCTAGGTTGGCGTCAACCCGGCTATGAAAAACATGGTTTTACACACAGGGTGTGTCTGAAGAGCAGCCTCGAAAGAACACTTAAAAGGAGAACCACCTTGTACTTGGTGTGAATGTGCAGACAGTGAATCCACATCTCCTGAATGCTTTTACTGGATGCACGTTGGACCAACTTATCCACTTCTTGTTCTACTTTCAAATTCTCTATGACTAAGAAAGGGAGTGCTCCGCAGAGTACTCAGAGGAATGCAGCGCAACCAGCGTTTGTGTGCCTGACAGCAGAGGTAAGGGGAAATCACTTGAGTCTGCCCCTTGTTATAAGAGCCGCAAACCTGTTGTGAAGTCCCAAGAAGGCAGCCAGTCAGCTGAGAGAGGGAAGAGCCTGCCAACCTGGCAGTGGGAGCAGCTGTCCAGGTGTAGGAAGGTGAAAGGTTTCCCCAGCAGGGTGCTCTCTACCAGAAGAGGAAGACGTCATAGAGTGATCTGCGTGCCCCAAGGTTGGCAGGCAGCAGCCTCTCGCTCTGTGGTTGCTGGCAAGAACCGTGCAGCACAACCGAAGATTGGCAGAGCTCAGCAGGGGATGAGATCCTTGGCAGAGTAACCTGAGCCAATATGACAGAAGAAAAGTGTGCCAATGCTGCACTAGATATAAAGAAGATGCTTTGGATCATGGACTGAACAAAACAGTACCACTATAAACCACTTTTTTCGTTTGATTTTAATCAACAATTTTTTAATTCAGTGCTTCATTAACTCATTATTAAGCACGGTTTTATTTCAACAACTAGGACAAATTAACAAAATAGTAGAAAAAACAATACATCATTGATATTTACATTACCTAGACATATCTTAGGTTGTATAAACGCAACCACTCCATTCCTCTGTGGTTCATTTCTTTTAGACGACAGCTAAACTCCTTTCGAAACATGAATCATCACTTTAAATAGCCGAGACCTTGTCCGGAGGAACCTGACCCCCCACGCCAGCAGAAAGATACACGACTACGTGAGGCTGACAAGTAAGACGCACTTCATGAGCTGACTAATACCGCCACCTCATGACCCAGCGCTTTAGGCGACATCTAAATTTATCCACTCTCCCTTTTTCTGTCTTTACAAAGGTTCTTTTGAAAGGTCGATACTCAATATTCGCAAGTCTCTCCTTGGTTGGCATTGGCTGAGAGGTAAGATTCTAGCATAAGGTGTGCGTTGAGGAAGTCTTAGTGTTTGAGGGTCATTTGGTCTAATTTAGCTTTTCTGTTCTCCCTTTAGAGAGCGTCTGGTCCTGATGAGAATCCCCACAACTCGAGGGATTCGAAACGCGTAGACCTCCTCGTTTTGGGCTAATCGTACAATTAACAACCCAATTACTTTCAACTACTACCATTAGGTTGCAAACAAGTCCTCGATAGCCCCCCTTTTCAAAAAACTGTCATTCTAAACTGTCATCGAATATTTGTCTTAAGTGTCTCACAGTATGACTGAGTAGTGTGGATGTGTGGTATGATTGATTTCTGTATGTCAGTGGTAGTGTCGTGTGCATATGTCTAGGTAATGTAAATATCAATGATGTATTGTTTTTTCTACTATTTTGTTAATTTGTCCTAGTTGTTGAAATAAAACCGTGCTTAATAATGAGTTAATGAAGCACTGAATTAAAAAATTGTTGATTAAAATCAAACGAAAAAAGTGGTTTATAGTGGTACTGTTTTGTTCAGTCCATGATCCAAAGCATCTTCTTTATATCTAGTGCAGCATTGGCAGTACTTTTGTTGTGTTAACTACATATTGACTTGGCCTTGCTGCCTTTTAAGTCAAAACCCAAGGTTGTTCCTAAAGAAGAAAAGTGTGGGCATGATCTGATCCACTGTTCCAACAAAGAAGCCACTGCGTGGCCTGAGCAACTGAGCCTAAAGACAAAACTACAACATGAGCTGAGCCACATTTGCCAGAGATTGAAGCCTTTACTGGGCCTTGCCCTCTGACCGAGACCGGCCTGTGCGTGACCAAACCATCCCGGATCCACTTGGTCCAAGCAGTGCTGAATCTGACCGTTCTGAGATCCACATTGCCCAAGAATGCAGTCTCAAGATGGGCACCACCAAGAAAAAGAATGAGTATAAATCCTTGACCGTGGCTGCAGAGGAGCTGTTCAGTTCGATATCTTAGACCACATCTGTGCTGTACGGGAACCAAAACAGCTGCTGATGTTTCTCAATCTCAAGACATTTCCATTGACAAAGATTGCACCAACGACCACCAGCAGTGGCCACTGAACTGAACGCAAAGCGATTCTTAATAACTATAATGTAGCGGGTTTTGTAATGCATAACCAGGGCCTACTTTAGCGCTGGTGGTGCCCGGTTCGACATTCATTTTTGGCGCCCCACGCCCTATGACTGCCTCCTCGGATTCCCTCACTACCACCAGTCAAAAGTGCCCCTCATCTTTCCACACATAAGTTATTGCTAAACACAGCACCCCCCCTGAGGTCAGCGCCCCCCTCACAGGTCAGCGCCCAGTGCTACTGCACCAGTGGCACTACCCTACAGCCGCCTCTGTTTAACAGTTGTTAAATGCATATATTGATAAATAAATTATTCATAAAGGTATTCAAACAAGACTCCAAAACTGATAAAAGACTCGAAGAAAATATTCTGTGCCTCGCATCGTCCCATGTAATAAAATCAGCACCAACCAACACAGGCACAGCAAAAATCCCTTTTTTATTTTCCTATTTTGAGTTATCAATAAGAAGAAAAAAATTGCCAGAAAAGCCGAGTCCTCTCTTTGCCTAACAAAGCCATGACTGCATCAAAGCTGACGTGATCAGGCCTCGCCCACTTCACTCTGTCTCTCTTTCGTTCCCTAAAAGGGATGAAAAAATATTAGAAACCTCCTTCAAAACCTGTTGGCCTGCCGATGGACGGAGCTGGCAGAGCCCGGCTCATCACTAGACGCTGAGAGTTCACAGGATGACTTTGATCTGCGAGAACAAAAACTTCACAGGAACGGGCTGTGCCAAGAATACTGGTCCACGGAAGTACATGGCCTTTTTATGGATCTTCAAACAAGGCCGGCCATGATGGGAAACCTCATCATACTTTCAAGACCAGAAGACACGGGGCGGTAGAGAGTGAAACCACACTGACAGCACATTTCACCTTCGAATACAGAGGCACTGTTCCACGGCGGAAGCAGAAAGTCAAAAGATTTCACAAACAATGGACCAGTGGAGATATATTATTAAAGATTTTAATTCTGGCCTGGGGACAGCTTTAGCTGGTGGTAGCCAACCTTCTGTAATCAAATAGATTGCAGATGAAAAATACATTAATATATAATGCATAGAGGGGCTTTGGGTCAGTCCTCTCCATCCATTGATCTGTTCAACTAGCATTCAAATTTTGCTTCTAATCACTACAGCATAGAGCATGGGGCTGTGCGTCAGCTAACTTCAGCCATTTTGGCTCTTTTACACAAGGAGTGACTGCATTTTGCCTAATAACATATGAACATTCCCCTCAAGAATTGCCCTTTAGACCCCGGGCTGATGGATCAATACTTTACAAGTGTTTTTTCCTCTCCATTCTTTATCATTTTTATCTTTTAAGTCATCCTTAGGTATTTTAACCGATGTCTTCAGGATACAGGAATTCACAGCCAATAGTACTTTTCTTTGCACCAACAGTAGTCATATTTTCCTGTGGCATGCGTTAAAATTTAAAATGGTTCTGTACATGTTCTAAGTTCACCTACCTGCTAGGAAACACCCATACTATTCTTTTTAAATTATATGTATTTTATTTTTTATTTTTGCAAGCATGTGGCCAACACGTTTTCTGAGAGGCATGTTTTCTGGCACAGGCTTGCCAATGGCAGATTATTGGCTTTAACAATGCTTATTGGTAATGGAGCCTGGATATGGATCTCTATTTAACCAGCAGCCAAGCATTTTGTGTTTCTCTGCAGTTCGTTTTCTTATGTGGCCCAGCGATCAAATAATCTGTGTTTTTTCCAATTGTGACGGCATTTGTCAAAGGTGGGGGACTATAGATGGCATAGATTTATATGTTAATCATGCATTTATATAAGGCCTGGAGTGTCCTAGGAATTTAGGGCCCCATGTACTAATCAACAGGTTTTGCAACCTGTTTGTCATTTGTGATGCGACCTATGTACTAATAATAGGTTTTGTGCCTATATGTCCTGTCGTAGAGGGTTGCAGAATAACCTACCTAATGAATATTTATTAGGCAAGTAGTTATTTGCAGGCCCTGTGAATGGCTACAAACACAGGGATAATGACCTGCAAGGAAGAGTAGACCATCGTCCCTCCTTTCGGATTCCTAAAAGTAACAGTGCTGTTTAAAAAAAATGTATATTTCCATTTTGAGAAGATATTGAGGGAAATGGCTGCGGTCCGCTGGATCACTGCCTGCTCCCCTGTTGAGGGCAATTGAAAAAATTCTCAAATGGGAAGAAGTCTAATCGGGACGGCTTTCCCCATTGTGAATGAGTTACTAGTTCCTTTGAGGTGGTTATATCTTTTTAATTGATTGTAACTGCAATTCTAGTCTCAAACTATTGATAGATGTCATTGTGAACGGTAATTTAGGAGGAGACGCACCTTTAACGTCACCTATCAAAGTGATTCAGAACAAGTTGCAAAACTCCTTTTGCGATTTGCAATACTTTTTCTGAATCAGAAAAGGTGTTTCGTAAATTTGAAAACGCCATTTTGCATTTGCAAATCCTGTGATTGTGCAAATAACAGGGTTAGTGACAGCAAAATGCTTTTGTACATGTGGCCCTTAAAGTCCTACATTAAATGTACACAACAATGACAGAGCACTGTGCAGGCCACAAGGCTTGCGTGGCTGGAAGGTATTACACCGAATATTATATTTTGCTCGTACGACATTCAACTAAGCATAGACATATAAAATGTATAGGAAGCTAGCTCTCTATATAGTGTATTAAAACGAAGTACACTTTGCAGAGAGTCCAGTGGATTCCTTACTGGTACACTGAGTTTAAAGTAGATAATACTAATGCTCTTTTTGTGGTAGTGTGGGCAAGCAGTTAGGCTTATCAGAGGGTAGTGCTAAGCATTTGTTTTACTCACAGAGGCAATAAATGAGGCACACACTCAAGAATAAATCCGAGACCAATTTGTAAAAATAATATAGATTTTTATGTATTTTTTTAAGACCAAGAACTTTGATCTACAGTAAGCACTTTAGGAGTTACGATTTTTAAGAGTTGGGAAATATATCACATTTGTGCGCAATTACGCACCATTGAAGTCAATGGGGAAAAGTAGAAAAATGCATATAAAATCAGGCAATGATTTCACGAAGTTCACCTTCTCATTTCAGGTCGACAGCAGGAATAGGTCCAAAGTTCCAGCAGCAGAAGATCGTGAGCGTCCTGGATTTGTCCGGGAGCATGATGCTGAAGGTGTTAGTAGCTGGTGTGCTATGATGAAGGGGGCCACCTGGAAAAACACTGCACAGGAGGGCTTAGAAGTAAATCTGGTGGGTCTCTCTGGAGGGAGGCAGTCACAATGGTCACAGGACCACAGGAGCATAGCTGGTTTGTTGTTTCCAGGGCAGGTGAGGCCGAGTGCAAAGCAGATAGGTCAGCCAAGAGTTGTGTGTCGAAAAGTTCTCGCGGTCAGAAGCAGGCAACGTGGAGAGGTGATTTTGGAACAGCTGGGCCTCTCAGGACGTGGGTCTCAGGGGTCGTGATGTCTCGACAGGTGCTTACTTCTGGTATCGATGGAGTCTGGTACGGACTCTTCATCTTGCTGTTTGCTGTAGGGGGTATGGTACCCCGGGTATTGACACAGTGCAGCTCTGTTAGGTACTAGTGTCTCCAAACTTGGTGCGGAGACAGATTTTACCCTCTGGAGCTGCTGTACCTCTTTTGGTGTGGGTTCTGTGTCGTAGTTGTTGAGGTGCAGCATGTCGACAAACCAGACTCAGCGAAATCGGTGCCTGTAGTGTGCAGGGGAGTGATACCTTCACTCCAAACGAAGATCTTGGTGATTTCTCGAAGTCTGGAGGAGCTCTGGGGTTTTTGGAAACTTCACAGTTTCAGGATGACACAGATTGTCGAGTCCTAGAGGCAGAAGGCAGGGTTTTGTGCCAATTTTCTTCTGCAGCGGAGCTTAGCTCTCGAGCAGCATGTCTTCTTTGTCCTGTTCTTCTTCTTGTCCATCAAATCTAGGATTGAGGTCTACGGATGACACCTAAATACTGAATTTAGGGGTGTTACGGGGAAAACAGGAAGTAGCCAATAGGCTACCTACCTTTAGGGTGCCTACATCCTCTAAGTGACCGCTTCCTGTGGAAAGAGGCACTACCCTTGCCCTGATAGGTTGTTTCCTCACCATCTCAAGATTGTGAATTTTCAGGAGGGGGGTTCACATTGCCTGCCACACCTTAAGGGTGGTGCTGGCTAAAGGAGAACACTACTCCTCATCTAACTGATTATCCCGCCTGTCCTCCTGCAAAATATGGAGAAGGACAGGGGGGTAGGCATCACCCACTTTCTGGGAAACCCTGGGATAAACTTCAAAGGTGGCAACGCCTTTTAAGCTATCTGCTCTGGAAGGCCATTATGGCCTGGAGGAGGTGTGAAGCACCTCTGCCCAGAGCAGGCTTTGTTTCGGGCCTCTGGGAGTGCAGGCTCAAATCCCATGAGGCCAGAAACATGTCTGGTGGTGGCAGACTGGCTATGACTGATCAGAGATCACACCATTGCTTGGTAGGTTTTCGGGGGGCCCTCTAAAGGGTTTCGGTGTGAATTTATTAATAAATCCCACACTGGAATCTGTGAGTGTTTATTAAGACTAACCGTGAGCGGAGTGTGCGGAGTTGTGCGTACTCCGCGTCCCGCGGAGAACGCGGAGTAGGCACAACTCCGCACACTCCACGGCGGAGCGGAGATGACCAGCCCCCGCCTCCACCCCCGGAAGAATTACATTAAATATACATTAAAGCTAAAAAAAATAAACACTTAGCTTGACTGCGCCATCCCCGGGCTGCCGTCCTCCTCTTCCTCCGTTTCACAATGATCTGCACATGCGCCCACGCCCAGGCATGCGCATTCCTTGTGAGAAATGCTCATGCGTGGGCACGCGCGCATGCACAGATCATCGTGAAACCGAGAAAGAGGAGGACGGCAGCCCGGGGACGCCGCAGTCAAGGTAAGTGTTTATTTTTTTACCTTTAATGTATATTTAATGTAATTCTCCCTGGGGGGGTGGAGGCGGGTGGCGGAGCGGAGTTTCCACAGAGTTGGTCCCCAACTCTGTGGATCTCCAAGTAGTGCCGCTCCGCCCAGGGTTAATTAAGACAAGATGTTTTGTATCGAACATCTTCGGATACAGTGAAGCCATCAGGGAGCTAGGAAACTTGTAATGACAACTATCCAGCCAATGTACTCTTTATGTCTTCCCTGTGTACTTACAATATCCAATAATGGTGCATATATTGTAGTGCCATATCTGTTCATGCATATATGTCCACACATGAGATATAGTGCAGCCTGCCTTAGGGCTTTAAAGCCTGCAGTAGGGGTGACTTACCTATATCTCATGCAGTGTGTGAGTGCATGGCACACAGGCCTGTATGCCATGTTGACTTTTTGGATTTCTCTGCACCAAAATAAAGAGCCTGCGATGGCAGTTTGCATGGTCTTGGTGAGGGGTCCCTAGGGTGGCATAACGCATGCTGCAATCCTAGGGGACCCTCCTCAGTACCCATGCCCTAGGTAACAGCGATACCACTTACTAGGAGCTTACAAGGGTGGCTGAAGTTGTGTCAATCGTGGTACAGTTTTGGGAAAGATATCTGGCACTGGGAACCTGGTTATCAGGGACCCAGTGCACTTAAACAGTTCGAAATCACATCAGGCATCAAGCAAAAAGTGGGGGCTAACTATGTCAAAAAGAGGCCCTTTCCTACAAAACTAAAGACAACCATCACCTAATTTCAGGCCCTAAGAAGTCGTTAATAACTTAAGAATGCTTTGAGAAAGCTCACTCAAACCTATAGCCAGAGCAAAACATGTGTCGGCTGAACATACCTGCACTCATGTGCCAGGCAAAAATAAATCATAATTTGGATAGCATTAATTACAAAATTAAAATATCCACGAACAAACAAAAAAAAATCTCAATCTATCTTGGATAAATTTTCGTTTATTGAAGAAATGGAGAGTGTTGTAATCTCAATTCTTATTGAAGCATAGATGTAGTCATACATCAGTCATTTGTGGTCTAGTATATTAGGCATACAGTCATCAGACATGTCTACATGTCAGGTTTAGATGTTTTCAGCCTGATTCAGAAACAAAACAAAAAATTAAGAAATTACACCTGGGGCATGTTTCTGCCAGTGTACAAGTTCCCCCAAAACATGCACTTACAAAGAAAGCATAAAGAATGTAAGACAGGCATACGCTTGTCTGGACTTTTACTCATAACTGACGCAAGTAAAGATAACGCCCGTTTTTGATAACAGAAATGTGGGTGATTACCACTAGCAGCAAAGGTAGCATTGACGTATTGCATGCTGTTGTGCTGTGGATAATCCCAGTGGCGGCTGCCACAAAGAAAGAGTGGTGAGGCTGGTGGAGGGTACGCGGGAGGGGGAGCAGGGGAGGGGGAGTCATGCGGGGGGGTGTTAGAAATAATGGATTTAAAAAAACTTACATTTAGCCGCTGGGTCCCAGCAGCTCCTGAGCCAGACTCCCATCCAACCCGCGCGGGGATTGGCCTGAACTGGCTAGAAAGACCCTCCGCTCAGGTCAGGGAGTCTGTGGGGGTTTCTCCAGCCTGGCTGCTCAATACAGCCAGGCTGGAGAAATCTAAGTGCCCATATGTATTTTGGTCAGCCTGAGACAGCCGGCCAAACACACATGAGCACTTAGGGAGTACACGGCGCACTCCACCTCCCTACAACGCTGTCTAAGAGCCGGCAAATGCAAAATAAAATGATGCAAAACATAGTTTTATTTTATATTTGCTGGCTCTGATCCAGGCAGTGGGGCGACGCTCCCCCTCCATTATGGAGGAGCTGCTGCTGGATAATCCACGCATAATTGGTACTTCTGAACGAACAGATTTGGGCAATCGCAATACATACATGCACATGAACCACAGCCATGGGCCTCTATGGCATCTCCAGATGCTGTGCCCTGAGATCCGGGCATGTGAGAGGATGCCCCAAACGTAGTAGGCATGCTGAGAGGAAGGTAGGGATTGATGGAGATTTGAAGTTGGCCCATGAGATCATTAAGATTCAGATGGCAGCTGTATTGTCTGGAGAAGGATCTAGGAACCCTCCTCCCTCCAAAACCAACAAGTGCAGAGTGTCACCCACTACAGATGCTGCATGCACTGACCATCCCAGGATCAACTGTGATACGTACAGAAAGGTCTCACTGCCTACTGTAACATGTTTCTATGACCCTGTGTACCCCTGCTTTTCTGTCGAAATGCTTCCTGTTTTCTTATCTTGCACTGGACAGATTACAATGCCCCAATACTTTGAAACAAACACGAGCTAACAATACAACAAAAAACACAGTTCACAATGTTTTGCATTGTCCCTCAACCCCATCCCTCTGACATCCTGTCCCAATCTTCACGTCTCTCTGTAATTCAGCTCCCCTTCACCTGTACACCCATACCTCGGCTCAGTGTCGCTTAGTCCAAGCTTGCCTGTACCTCTGTTTCTTTGTTCCCACGCCCCTATGTCTAACAGAGCCTCTGTGATAGAGAACTACACTTGTCCATTGGCTTCTTTCCGACACTTCCTCTCTCTTTACTAGCACATCTGTCCGCTTTGGCCCTCATCCCTCTGCTCCCTCCCAGCCTCGCTGCCATCATCCCCTGCACTTCTGTATCATTGTTATCGTACATCTTCACCCCCACATCTGTTTCATACTGTGCTCCTGACTTCTTGTCTCCTTTAGCCACATCCAGGTGTGCCTCAGAACCCCTGTCTTTGCCCCTGCTTGTCTCACCAGTGCAAGTGATCAATATCTCCGTGCTCCACTTACTGCTTAGATCTTTTCCAACTACAGGCTGCAAAGGCCTGTACCTTTGCCACAGTCACTATCACAGTACCACAAGTACCACACTCACATACCAGTGACTGTGGTGCTTGTAGTGAAACTCCAGGTCACATCTAATGGCCATTTCTTCCCTCTTTTATGGTTGACCTTGCTAAGAGTACTCTAAAAAATCCTACTGGCACTTCTCGGTGTCAATAAACCACCTGGTCCCTTGCTTGCACTCTTTACTAGCTGTCAAAAAAGTATCACTTTAATCCTTGCATAGCAGGCTGTCCTGGCGTACCCTTTGTTCTAGGGTACAGGATTTACAGAAATGTATATGCTGTATGTCCTCAGACAAAATAGACACATTACCTTATTATGGACTATCTTGCATCAATCCAATGTCTTGATTGATTTTGCATTCAAATCTTTTTATTCCTTCTCTAGCTTTGTTGAGTATCACAAAGTGGAGTATTTTCCTTGTATATTTTCCATCATTTCACTGTTTTGCATCATAAACATTTTCATGCTTCATAATTCATGATTATTCATGAGTGCAGTTAGTCCACAATGCGTTTCGGACTGGAATCCTTCATCAGGAGATTATCTTGAAATTCTATAATTCCAAAGTACAAGGCCTTGAAGCAGAAAAGTTGATTTTGTTAAAAGAAGAGCTGAGAGCCAACAAAATATTCATTATGGAACTACTGCACTTTACATTATATCACAGTTATTTCACCTGTGATAAATTGTAATGCAAAATCAATCATTGAAAACATGACTGAATTAATACAAGAAAGTTCACAATACACAGTGTGTCACTGGGACTATTTTGTCTTAGGATGTATAACATGCGAATGTCTCCATGCCCTCATGGTCTCTCTTGCAAAGCTTTCCAGGGCATACTATTGTTACACCTCTGCTGCATGTCCCTGCACTATCATACCTGCTGTATAACTACTGCAGCACACAAATGAGACCTACATGTGTTGCCCAACCGATGTGTAATGAAATGGCTTGGCCAGATCAGCTGTGTGGATGGAGGAGAATGTGAGGGAATACTACCACTTCATGCAGTCTGTGGTTGTGAACTTGAAGAGTGTTGTAGAGCAGCTGTTCTGTGGTCTGAGGACCCATGCCACCTACTTAGGGGGTCCGCAAATGCTTAGAAAATGTTATAAAGAAGCAAAATTGAAAATTGTAAAACGTTCTCTAAATGTGAAATAATTTGCTGGCACATGCATCAAGCTAAAATCAACTCGCAAAAATACAGAATCGCTAAAATCACCCGTTAGCGAGTGGCAAACAACGAATCCCAATGCATCAACACCAATAGCGAAAAAATAAAGAATCGCAAAATAAATCCCCGTCAAAATAAAGAATCGCAAAATAAAGAATCGGAAATACCGAAATTACTAATAGCGTCTAGCATTAGCTAATCGCAAATAAAGAATCACTAATGAATGCATCAAAAGTCGCAAATACCGAAAATCCCCAAAATCGCTATTTTGCATGAGCAGATTAAGGGGAATCAGAACCAGGAGGTAAAGTTGCAGAAAAAATAAAAAAATCCTGAAAAACTCACAAGTGTTCCACAGATGCAATCAATCAGAAAGCGGTACAAATTGGGCCTGGAGACCCTGTTTCCTTTCACAAAATGGCAGCCCTCTACGTGCTTGCAAGGAGGATGAGAATACATGCAGCAGCACAGCGCAGGAGAAGGATCCAGGAGAGAGTATTCAGAGTGCGCATCACATTGCTTGGCCAAAATGAGGATGAGGTATACGACAAGTACCGTCTCAATCGTGCAATGATAATGCGCCTAATTGCTGACCTGGAACCACTACTGCAGCACCAGACACGTCGGACCAATGCTATTCCTGCGCACGTCCAGGTCCTATGCAGCATGCACCTACTGACGTCTGGAAGTTTCCAGGGGGTCATAGCGGTAGCGGGAGGCGTATCACAAAGTGCACTATCACGCTTCTTCCGTAAATTCATTGATGCCATGCTGACAATGATACATACCCACATCAGCTTCCCCACAACCCCCCAGCAGATGGACCACACCAAACAGGAATTCGACCAGGTGGCCCAATTCCCCCATGTCATAGGATGCATTGACTGCACGCATGTCACCATCTGTCCACCCTCAGCCAATGAGTACATTTTCCGTAACAGGAAGTCCTATCACTCCATCAACGTGCAGGTCGTGTGCGATGCCAAGCACATCATCGCGGACATAGTGGCACAATTTCCAGGCAGCACACACGACTCCTATATATTCAGACACAGTGGCATCTACAGGCATCTGCTCAATGGAGAATTCGAAGAGGGACTCCTGCTTGGTACGTAAACATACCTATTCATAACATCTGCATCACACATGTATCATCATGACTGACGCTAAGCCTTTGCTTCCATCCTGTAGGTGACAGTGCATACACCCTGCGGGAATACTTCCTCACCCACTACATCAACCCAGCAACACCACAGGAGCAACGCTACAACGCGGCCCACATAAACACCAGAAATGTGATTGAGAGGACATTCGGGATCCTGAAGAGTCGCTTCCGGATCTTACATAAGACTGGTGGTGCCTTGCAATATAAACCAGACACCTGCTGCAGGATTGTAGCAGTATGTGCCATGCTGCACAACATTGCAACCAGAAGGGGGATACCCATAGAGGTGGACAGGAATGACAACTACCGAGATGACCAACCACCCACACAACACCGACAGTAACACGTTCCAAACACAGCTGAAGGTCAAAGGAGGCGGACATACATCACACAACATCATTTCAGAGCCAGGTAAGAATGAGCCATGACAATATCATTAGTAGTGCTACTGTTTAATTCACAGGAGCAGTGATGTATGTTATGTTACACAGAAATGCAAATTAGAGTTCCCCCACACATTGTGGGCAAAAACATGACCGTTGGATTCACGGGAGTGCAAAAGCAAAATTAAAGTGGGTCATGGTTACCCCACCATGGTCAGGGATGCAGAACAGAATGTCTAGTGGCGCTTCCCACGAACGCCCAGCCTTCTATCGCGTGTCTCCTCCACCTCACCACGCTGTGTCTCTGTGGCTGTGGAGCAGCGCGAACTGCACCTCCTGGTGCAGGTCTCCATCACCGAGACGCTGCTTACACTGGATGCAGCCTCACTGCCATCCTCCCCTCCTAAGTTGCTGCCACTGAATGTCCCTGACTGCAAGTGTTCCACTGCAGTGGTCACCTGGCCTAAGGCCTTCGCCACGTCACCACAGTAATGTCCGAGGTCCACCTGCAGTGACACGGAGCGGCAGGACAACACAGCAGTGCTGTTGCAGAGCTTTGTGATGGCCCTGGTCGATGCTGTGGAACGGAGCAAGTTTTGCCTATGCCTCCGGCGCTCGCTGTGTTGTCCTGCTCGGATGGCACGGGTGTGCTCCTGGAGGTTTTCACTAATGTCCTTATTGCCCTCTGCCACAACTGTGGTCATGTGCCGCCCTGCTTCAGTTAGAGTGCACATATGTTTTGCGAGAGGTGAAATGTTGAGGTTCATTGTCCCCATGTGTCTCCCCTGCAGGCGCTGAACACGCAGCATCTGAGCCTCGACTCCACCATAAATGTTCCTTGCCTGGTCGGCTCCCTCGGCTGTACTGCGCATGGACCTGCGCCGCTGCGTGACTCTGCCACGTGCTGGTGGTGGTGCTGGCGGTGTGACACCTGTAGGACTTGGCCCACTTGTGGGTGCAGGACTCGGGCATGCATCCATCACCTGCAGGGAGGGGACTTGTGCCCTGCGTCTTGGTGGTTTTGTCGCAGGTGTTGGTGGTGGTGGTGTTGTTGCTGGTGGAGGTGGTGATTGACCCTCCTGCGGAGTGTCACCATCGGAATCAGCCAGTGTTTCGGAGATGATGAGGCGCTCACTATCATCCGAATCCCCAGGAGATGCATCTGTGTATGAAACAGTGCATGGTTAGTTATTTTTTTGACTACATCTGTTTGTCATTCTGCATTTATGTCCTACAATGAATTACATTATTTGACTCTATGTTGGTCCTGTACTGCTGATCTCATTTTTTTGCATTTGTGACTATACATGCACACTTTGAAGACATGACTACGACTCCCATGATGCAATACTGATGTGAGGGCATATGTGTTATGCACTTCTGCCTGCACACTGTGATTGACCTGGGGGGATGGGGATGGGTATACGATACACAGCATATGGGCGCAGGCATGCATCTTACCTTGTTCAGTGGTGGCTGCGCCGGAGGTGTCCATCTGCGTTACTCCGACAACCGCCTCTGGCTCAATGGTCCCCTCGACAAGCTCCTCCAGGGCAGTGTTTGCAGGTAATGTGGATGGCCTCCCTCCTGTGCCAGCTGCCTCCTTGACCCTTTCTGCAATTCTTTCCTTTGCCCTCTTCCTGAGGTCATACCACCTCTTCTTGAGGTCGTCGATGCTGCGGTGCGTCACTCCCACAGCATTCACCCTCTCCCTGATGCGAAGCCAAATTTTCCTCTTCTCAGCTTCGGGCACCTTGAGTGACAGCTTCCCAAACAGCTTGTCATGCTTGCTGCTCACCCCCTCAATCAAGTGCTCCAGTTCCCTGTCAGAGAACTTTCTCTTCCTCTTCCTGGGCGTGTCTGCAGTGCCTGGTGCATCCTTGTCCATCCTGGATGAGGGTAGGGTGGATGGTTTCAGAGAGAGGATTCTCTTGCCTCAGCCTGTGTGCTCTGCCTCCTCCTGTGAGCTCCTCAGGCCAGGGAATGAGGGTGGGGCTGCTTGACTTCCTGGTTGTGATGTCATCAGCCCGCTCCTGGAGCGACCCGTTTTTTGCGAATTCGCTAATACCGAACTCGCTAATACCGATTTCGGTAATAACGAACTCGCTAATTGCTAATCGGTATTTTCCGTACTCACTATTGTGTAATCGGTATTTATTAGCGATTTTTAAGGAATCGCTGAAATTTACCGAATATGTTCATGCATTCCGAAATGCGATTCCTTATTACCGATTCTTTATTTCTCGCTAATAAGGATTCGCTTTTCGGGATGTTGATGCATGTGCACCTTGGTTAGTTGGAAGTTAGTATCCTCAGATTGATTTGTGGGACCAGTTCAAGTGCACCCAACAAGCTATGGTATGTACAATAGAGAACCTCAAATGAATTTAGAAAAGCTCCAACCTTCCTATTAAAATTTAGATTTTTTAATATTTGTTTGTGAATTCATTAAAATATTTTATCATTTTTGTAAATGTTTGATGTATGCTTCTTTCCGTATTTATGTATACGGTTTTGTGGTTCAAATCATCGGAAACGGTTAGCCCAGGTCCCCAAATTTCAGTAATGACTCATTGGGGGTCCCCAGGTGTCAATAATGATTCAGTGGGGGACCCCGGATTGCTGTAAAGATTAAGTGGGGTCCACAGAAGTCAAAAAGTGAGGAACCACTGTTGTAGAGGATGTGCAGCACACCACGGCATGGGGCTACACAGCGTGTGTTCTGCTGACTGATGTAGTCTCAGCCACGGGACCACCATTAGTTGAGGATATATTAGACGAAGTATGCAGTTGGAGCCATGGAGTAGATTGGAACAAGGGGCAGCCCCAGCCTGTTGGCTCATCTGCTGGGGCAGACAGCTGCAGTCCTTACAACTACTGTCCTTATAAAGCTCCCACCCAGATGTTTTCGAATGACTGGGTGGCAAATGAGCAATTAGTACGCATGCACTGCATGCCGTACAGCATTGTTCAATGGACTTTATCAATCACCTGAATCAGGGGCATGCTTTACTGAGCACAGCACTTCACCACTTCCTCGCGTCTGCACATTCAATGCAAATTGCACACATTCCCTACTGCACTGATCCACCTCTGAATGCACACCATCAGCTCCACTCATCATTTTCCGTACCACTCGATTAAAACAATTTTTGCACCTACATGCTTGACTCTTCTTCATGTGTGCTGAATGATTCATATGTGTGACGTTTTGTAATAGTATGTGTTAATAGTGGCGTAACGAAACCTAAGGGGGAGGGGGGCAGCCAAACTACAATAAGATGGCACCCGACCACATCGCAGCCAGTCTTGTCTCCCGCAGTCTAACTTTGGAAAGCTTCCTAGATACTAATATAATGGAGGGGGGGGGGAGCTAGTAATTACCAGCACAAGGAGATTTTGGTGTATGTTATTCCCTATCACTGGGGTGAATTCTGAGTATCTGCTATCTAGTTGGTATTTATTGCGCTTGATAAATTCCAAATCCAGGGATGTTGGGATTTCAAGGTTGCAATAAATACCAAATACACCTCTGAGGCACTTGTGATTAGAAGCTAGGTGCTATTTTTACTTTCTCCTCTTTCTCCTCCCCTGCTCTTTTTCCCACCTATCTCTTTACCCTTCCCCCCATCTCTCTATCTCCCTTTCTACTGTCTCTGTCCCTCTATTGGGAGTCTGCCATTCAACTGAGTTTTTATAGCCTGCATGCCTCCCTCTCTGTCTCTATCTGGCTGTCTCTTCTCTCTGTTGGGGTCCCTCTCTTTTGTCTCTTCATGCTCACATTCAGCTTTGTTGCTCTGTTCTTACTCTCCTTCATGTGTGAAGTAACAGAGAGTCACATGGGAGTAACAGAGAGTCACATGGGAGTAACAGAGAGTCACATGGGAGTAACAGAGAGTCACATGGGAGCCTGTTCGCCAGCATTTGTTTCAATGATAAATCAATAAATGTTGAAACTGCATTCTTTCAGCAAACTTCCAAGCAGATCCCGCAGAGCAGGCTTTGGACAGGCAACAGAAATTAATATTTTGACAGTATGTGCTTGTATTGCATGGGTGATTGAGTGCGTTGCCTCCAGTTCCTGCCTCACTCCACCCCCACAACAACATGGGGGCTGTGAGACCTGTGTGTGAGCCCATAGATATGTGATGTTGGATCATCAATATGGCCATTCCTCTGAAATTCACTGGAAACCCACATTATTAGTTTGTTCGTTAGGTCTCGCCTGACCCAGCGCATGCGCTGGTCTGGCGAGACTTATTGAGAGGGCTCCAAAAAGTGCTTCCAGGCCAGCCTAGTGCTACAGTCCATGTGGCTGGGCGTGCGCGCCGCGCTTTCCTGCGATTACTTTCATTTTCGCGGCCGCACAGCCGCTTTGATGTTTGATCGTGATTGCGATCACTTTCACTTTCGCAGCCGCAATAGCCAATAGGTTTGCTTTTGGGACCTTATAAGTATTTAGTTATGCAACTGTTGCATAGCTAAACACTTATAAAGTCTGAAAGGCGAGACCTATTGGCTATGCCAATGCTTGTTTTTTCTTGTACAGCAGCACATTCTTATCAAACTTTTACTTTGGTGGTCTAGGGTATCAAAGCAAATTGGTAAAGTTTAATAAACATACAGACATAGGGTCTGATTTAGAGTTTGGCGGACAGAGAATACGTAAATGTGACGGAGTACCCTGCCCAATAAACATTCGGTCCACCCCTCATTTGAAGATGGGTGGACTCTAAGCTTTCTGTTGACAGAGCCCCCATTGACTCTGTCTTCAGAAAGCTTCCTTCCAGGGCCTGTTGAAGGAAGAGAACTACAGTACCCACTCTACTTATGGTGTACAGTACAATGCCAATTTTTTCTCTCTCCCTCACCGCCAAGTTAAACTAGCCGGTGATGAACAGAAAAAAAAATTGTGATCGGCCCACACCCTGGTACAAATCAACCCAGGGTTTGGGAGTCTTTAGTTTCTTTTTCGTTTTTCAGAAACAAACTCCTCCTTTGGGAGTTTGTTTCTAAAAAATGTTGGAAAAGTGCAGTGAGCAGGTATCAAAACTGATGGTGGCCTTTCACCAGATTTTCTGTATCTTGAAAGGAACCACAATGATGGTGGATCCTTTCAATGTACAGAGATGTCCAGTGGATTAGTGGTCGTTTCTAAATGTGTCGGAAGGTAGCCCTTCAGTGCGGAGGAAGTAATGCCCTCTGCCTCCCTGACAGACTGATTTTCCATGGTGAGCCCTCATTAGGTCTCGGCTAGCGAAGGCTGCGCTTGCGCAGTCTCGCTCGCAAGATTTAATGACTTGGAGAAGAGGGGCTTGAACCCGCCCCTCTTCTCCCCTGTTCTCCATTGGCTGGCCTCTTGAATGCTGACCAGCCATTGGAGAAGAGGTCAGTCATTCCGATCAGGCCCCGTCCTTTTCGGATCGGGGGCGTGTTTTTTGCAAGAAGTCTCATTCTCTCCTCCAGCCAATGGCTGGAGGACAGAAAAGATAAACACGCCCCCGAATCCGAAAATGCCGCTGCCTTTCTCCGAGGCATTTCTGCTCTGCCTCGGAGAAAGGCGGTGGTGTGCCTTTTGCTCTGCCTTGTTTCTCATTGGGGGTGGGGGGGGGGGGGAGTTTGAACTGTTGTCGAACTCCCCTTGTTTTACATTGCCTCGGCTCGTGTGCTTGAAATGTTGTTTACTGGCTTTCCTCCAAAGCAGACTCCTCCCACGCCTGTGGCTCACTTTAATCACTTTGCTGCTGATTGAATTACACTCCCGCAGTAATGGCAGGGAGATGAGTGCAGGGAGCTCTGAGGAGAGAGAACGACTCCAAGGTAGGCACGCCTTGCAGCAGAATGCTCTAGAGTGAAACACGCTCGCCACTCAGCTGACACAAGGTAGCATGTGTAACCAAACTTTGTTGGATGCCACACACCTTTTAATTGCACGCCCACTTTCATTTTCACCATTACGGGTTTCATTATTTTATTTTGGAGGCCACTGCCTTTTAAGTTCACACCTGCTTTTATTTTCACCATCGCAGGTTTAAATATTTTAATTTGGAGTTTGCGCGCATTTTAAATACATGCCAGCTTATTGCAGCTCTTCCTTCTCTTCGCTCTCCTTCCCCGCATGAAGGCTCTTGCAACGTCACCATCTCATTGCCATTTTGGATTTAAAGCGTAGCTTAAACAAGAGGAAGCCATTTTGACGGAATGCTGCCTGTAGCACATCATTTTTTGTTTAGAATTATTCTCACAACGAAAATTGAAACTATAATTGCCATACAGCATGAGGGTTTATTAATGTCTTGAGCTTAAAAGCACGTCATTCCACTTTTATCACTGTTAAAAGAAATTTGCTTTCTTTAGTACAAACAATGTGTGTATTATTTTTGTGAAAGTAACATTTAATTAAATAAAAATTGTCTAACTTTAAGAATATGTAAAGTTACGTAATACACCCTTTAAAATGGCCGCTCTGTTTCCATCCATCCCTTGTTGATTTGCGACTCCGCTGCTGCTCCCACTCCAGCAGGAGTAGTGAGTGGGCGGGGGTAGATAAGGGTTTTGGAAGTTGTGTTGTTAGCGTGTCCCAAACATGCCAGATACCGGCTCCTGCAGTAACCTGGAATAACAAACAGGCAGATCCCAAAGTACAGGACTTTAAAGCTAAAGGTACTACTAGATGAAAAAAAATTATTGCTGCTTCTTGAGGAACTTGTTCCATAAGGGAACAGGGAGCACTTGCTATTGAAAACCATTACACATCTTCAGGTAAGGTAGCTCGCGGGGAGAGTGCAGCGCGAAACACTGCACTGTGCATAAAAAAAGCAAGCCATCTGCCGCACTTGTCAGGAGAATGCTAAAAATTGAAATGCTCTAGAGTGAAACACGCTCGCCACTCAGCTGACACAAGGTAGCATGTGTAACCAAACTTTGTTGGATGCCACACGCCTTTTAAGTGCACGCCCACTTTCATTTTCACCATTGCGGGTTTCATTATTTTATTTTGGAGGCCACTGCCTTTTAAGTTCACACCTGCTTTTATTTTCACCATCGCAGGTTTAATTATTTTAATTTGGAGTTTGCTCGCATTTTAAATACATGCCAGCTTATTGCAGCTCTTCCTTCTCTTCGCTCTCCTTCCCCGCATGAAGGCTCTTGCAACGTCACCATCTCATTGCCATTTTGGGTTTAAAGCGTAGCTTAAACAAGAGGAAGCCGTTTTGACGGAATGCTGCCTGTAGCACATCATTTTTTGTTTAGAATTATTCTCACAACGAAAATTGAAACTATAATTGCCATACAGCATGAGGGTTTATTAATGTCTTGAGCTTAAAAGCACGTCATTCCACTTTTATCACTGTTAAAAGAAATTTGCTTTCTTTAGTACAAACAATGTGTATATTATTTTTGTGAAAGTAACATTTAATTAAATAAAAATTGTCTAACTTTAAGAATATGTAAAGTTACGTAATACACCCTTTAAAATGGCCGCTCTGTTTCCATCCATCCCTTGTTGATTTGCGACTCCGCTGCTGCACCCACTCCAGCAGGAGTAGTGAGTGGGCGGGGGTAGATAAGGGTTTTGGAAGTTGTGTTGTTAGCGTGTCCCAAACATGCCAGATACCGGCTCCTGCAGTAACCTGGAATAACAAACAGGCAGATCCCAAAGTACAGGACTTTAAAGCTAAAGGTACTACTAGATGAAAAATAATTATTGCTGCTTCTTGCTGAACTTGTTCCATAAGGGAACAGGGAGCACTTGCTATTGAAAACCATTACACATCTTCAGGTAATGTAGCTCGCGGGGAGAGTGCAGCGCGAAACACTGCACTGTGCATAAAAAAAGCAAGCCATCTGCCGCACTTGTCAGGAGAATGCTAAAAATTGAAACAGACTCTTGCATTGCATGAATGTCAACGTGCACAGAGTAACGAGCCGTAAAGCACAGCACAGAGGTCACATCACTTCTATACCTCTGGGAACTTTTTTTGCAATTTTTATTTAGCGAAAACTAGCTTAGGTACATTACGTGATTTGTCCAGAATCACAATGTTTTGAGCCGAAGACAGGATTTGCTTTGAGATGTCCTGTTAACTAACACTTGCCCTCCCTTCCTCCCATCTTGTTGTCCACACACAGCAGAATAGCACTCGTTTTCTACATGGCTGGCTCGTCAGCTTTTCCACTTTTCTGTTGCCAATTTGCCTCTCTTTGTCTTTGTATTTGTCTGCTGTTTATCTTTTGGCAGTCTGCTCCCCCCCCCCCCCCCCCCCACCCCCCGTTTCTTTCTCTGTGTTCTCTCTCATAGCCGGCCGAGGCCGTGCAGGTAAGAGCGGTGAGGCCGGGTGGGAGGGATTTCGACAAACAGAAAATTATTTATTTAATTTTTCCTCGTCATCGTCCGTCAAAATTCCCCCATCCCCCCACACCCGGCCTCACCGCCCTTACCTGCACGGGCGGCGGCTGCTCATAGCACATTCTTCATTGTCTGTTAAACTCGAAGTCTCATCTCTGTACATTCGCTTGCTTCTTTTTTTTTATATCGTGTTTATATACATGGTTGAATGTGTTCCGCCCTCTTTTTTTTCTCCAAATCGTTTGGGGTTTTATAATTGCTAGCAGACTAAACTGTCCCTTCGTTAAATTCAGCATTCTGGAAATGCCACCACAGTGTAGATTGTGCTGCAGCTCTCTCTAATATGTTTACCAGGGCTGTGCACTGCCGAACAGAAATGCCACACCCTCCCCCCTTGCACTTGTTATCAGATCTGGACCTTTTACTTTCGACTTTCTCTGACGTGCGGCTTTTTACAACTGAATGACCGTTTCGCAGTACTGAGGCTACACAAGATCTTGGAGCCAATGGTCTCGGCATTGGTAAAGTTAGAGCTATTGGCATTGCTCATGACATTCTTTTTGTTTATGTTTTTGTTTTTCAAACATGTCGAGAAACGGCATTGTTGTTTACAATGTCAATAGCTTAATCAGTGTGTGTGTAGGTGGCTCTGTGTGTGGGTGCAAATGCAATAGGTCTCGCATTTGAGAGTGATTAAGCTATTGACATTGTAAATAACAATGCCGTTTCTTTACATGTTTTAAAAACAAAAACATAAACAAAAATAATGTCATGAGCAATGCCAATAGCTCTAACTTTACCAATGCCGAGACCATTGCATTGTAAATGCTTGTTTTTAATGTTACATCCCTGGAATCCCCCACTTTTCCACTCATAGTTTATGTTTATTTCCGAGTTTAAATTATAGTAAAACTTATAGCAAAATCTCCGCCAGGTCCATTCTATATATGTGAAGCATGCCCTCGGGTTCCTAAGTGTAATTGGCCAGTTGGAAGTTAATGGGGTGGCCCTATAGGTCACAGTACGCTCTAGAAATGTTTAAGTAAAATAAATACACGTATTTGAATAGAGGGTGATATATGTGCACTACACATGGTTGTGGTCTTCAAGAGCCCCATACAAATGTGTTTTCACTTCAGCTCACACAGTACACACATTTAAACAACAGGTTCACCTCAGCGTAGGCGTACAAAGGGCGCTATAACATATTTAGGAACGTTGTGCACGGAAAACGAAAGCTATCAATTTCTGTTTGTGTGATCTGAAAATCAGCTGCCATTTAATTAGAGTTAGGTAAGCTCAAATTGGTCAGTCTTGAATAACTTTCAGTTTTAATTATCCATATTTTATGTTGATAATCTGCACTATTCTGTAAGGGTAAGCAAAGATTCTGGAGTCAGAATACCCCTTTGGCCGTTCACAAGGTCCTCTCCTCTAACCCCCAGCATCTGGTGCCACTAGTCTTATCCTGTTCCATCTTCCAAAACCTAATGTGTTTTGATGTAAGTAGGTCTTAGGGCAAGTGTCGATGTCCACATATCATGGGTAAGAATGATTATGGGTCGTTATCGGGATGCTTCTGGGCGGGGTTCATCCCCTAGAAAGGATCCCTTTATTACTTCAGCCGGTGGGGCTGCTGTTTGCATCCAGAGACCAGGTACTCAGATTCGCAAACATGCTTGATGTCTGCGTTCTTCTGCAAAAGAGAGATATGCCAAATCTCATTCCTGGACTGGAAAAACAACAGGCAAAGACCTTTTCCTGTAGCTGTCCTAGTGTGTTGCCCGTACTGCGCATGCACTACACTCATCCATTCTCAGGACAGCGAGCCCACTCCTACTGAGGATGCACAACTTCAGGCCAAACACAATAGGCAAAGGGAAGTAGGCCTCTGGTTCTCTCCCCAGTATTTGGATTGGGAGGTGTCAAGGTTACATTTGGAATGAATGCACTAGTCTTGAGCTATGGCAAATCCTGAATTTGCATGAGGTAGCAACTTCTTGCAAACACAGGTGATTTGATTACATGAATTATATGGAGGATACACAACTGGACTATGATGGGCAGGTGCTTTGGCATTTGAGGTGATGATTCATTTTGGTGGCATTCACACAATAGGCGTTGGCATCTATCTAAGTCCACACTACCTGATCACCATGCCGGTATGTTCACCCTGCCCATTTAGCCCTCGTGTTTGCATAATATGAATTGCTATGTATTTGCACCCTTCCTTTTTCCTCATCTTCAAGATAGCAAAGATTTTCTGTTCAAATATGTCAGCTTGATCGGGGTTCTTGGTCAACCACCTTCCTTCTAGAACTGTTTCCAGATTTGTAATACTTTCTATGTCTCCCGCCTCTGGAACTGCACCCACCTAGATAAGTGAGCCACGGCCATCTCTGCGCTTTCTATACCATCCTTATACGTTGAACTCAATATCAATGCATGCGCCACTATTTCTACCTGATTGGTTTTGCCTCGTAAGACCCTAAACAATGGAGGTTAATTCCCTAGCATCTCCTTAATCTGCATCTTGAGCATCTTTATATACAATGCTGCCTTTTCATGCAACTGTGCCCTCAAACAATATCAGTTCATTTTGTTGCGGTATTTGCCAAAAAAATGCACATTTTGTTTCTGTCAGGCTGACTCACCCCATTCTGCATGCTGTATAAGGCTCAGTGTTCAGTCTCTAAGGCTTCAAAACTTTGATAGTTTTGCACTGCATTGGGAATCCCCGCTGTGGGCCACACCCTGAGCTGTAATAGCTCTGAGTCTGGATATGCCCTGCCAAGACCTGGCATTGATTGTGGCAGAATGGCTGTCTGTGGCTGCAAACGTTTGACTCTGGACTGAAGAGGAGGCCAAAGATGTCTTTAAAGTAGTGTGGTGCGGCAGGAGTGCGCGTTGTTGTGCCAGGAGGCAACCTATCCCATGACAAATGATGGCTTTGTGATATCATGTGGTTCTGAACAAAGGTGGGGATGAAGGGGGCCGTGGTCAACCATGGCACTGCCAATGCAATTCTTCTGCATGCCAGCCATCTAACACTGGGCTTAGAGAGTTAAATGGAGGGAATCAAGGTTCACATAAAGCACAAGCCAAGGATATATAGCGCTTTTAAGTAGCTGATGCATGAGGGCAAAAGAGGTACCCATTGCCTCGGTTAAAAAGGTGTGTGGGAAGATGGCATTTCTCCCACATTGTTTAAAGCAATGTAACAGATTTGAAAATGCTAAACAAAAACTTTGTTGTCATCAATATCATGAAGAATTTTATTAGAAAGAAAAAGTGTGCAAAATTGTCAATGGTTACTTATGCAGAATATTCCTAACACACTGTAATGAAGTATATAGGATAAAGTAACTTCTAATATACATTATATGTTAAGGAGGCATTCAATGTAGAGGCAAAATATCCTTTTAACGTAAGGCAGAAGGTGTTTTATCACTTATAATACATAGTCACACCATCATCTCCTCCTAAAACACTAAAATATTTGGGCTATTGATCTTTCATTTGAAAAAGATAGTATGGTTGTGGATATGTAAGGTAAATGTAGAATCTGCCGTGCAAAACTAAGGTGTGCAACCTCAACATCAAATCTAGAATATCAAGGCATGCAAATATGAAGGATAAAATATAGAATACAAAATATCGAAAGGTAAGTTAGTATAGATGTTCAATGCCTAACTCCACGTATATGTATATGTACATTGGTGAAATATATGTCTACAAGGTATCTAGATGTGGAGTTATGAATAGTAAATCTATATTCCCCTATATACATTTACCTTTCAATATTTTGTCCCTTGATATACTGTCCACAATTTTCTTGCATGTTGATATTCTTGCGTCTGATATTCAGTATTTCAACTCAAAATTAAACACCCGAATATAACATCACCTGTATTTGTGAAGCACATGTTCCCCCAAGACTAGGGTCTTTTAGAGCTAAAATGGTAGACGCTTATGCAGTAGTGATTTTACGCAAAGTATATCATAAGCAGTTTAAGCTAGGGACTTGTTGCAAAAAACATGTCATAAACAGTTTAATTTAGAAAGATGTCTGGTAGCATGCAGAGACACAGGTTCCCGTGCAGTGAGCTCTAGCACTGAAAAAATATGCATAGGAGCATAAATATCTCTTTTCTGCTAATGATTTTCGCTTCTTTTAAACTTTTAAATTTGGAGGAGCTGGTATCCCTCGCATTGTTTGAACAGTAGTTGTAGATCTGCGCAGTAACCTGCCTTTATACCATCCGCCTGCTCTGAGTGGAGGCACTGTGACATCTCAACTCAACTGTAATACCTTATTGCAGTAGAGTAAGCAACATACGTAATTACTTATTACAGGGGATTAGTTATGTCACTGTAATATCAAAATTAGAAACTACTTTTTAATATATATGATATATATATTATAAATATATTTTGCAAGCTTCATGTAGTATATATTTATAGCCTGCAAGTTCATAAGAGAATTTGGTATTACAACATATTTTTTCTCTTTTCTTTTCTCTTTTTTTGAACTTGTGTTAAATTTTCAGCCTGCATATGTGGAAGGGGTTTGTCCAGACAGGGTACTCTTGCACTTTGCGTCTAGGGACACAAGTTGCCCTCTCCGGCAAGACCCAGTGAGGTCCAGTTATTTTCCAGTGTGTGGTTTTCTCAAGCGCATGAGATATTCTCCAGCCATTTGGTTCATAATGCTGTTTTTCTGCTCAGGATGGATTGATTTCCCTGGGGTTATTTGCGCAACATCATAAACCATTATGGAGTCGCTGCCTGAGATATGTCCAGTGGTTTCAAACCTTAGCTGAAAGTCTTTCCATAAAGTTGTAGGTTCTCTGGCGATAACAGTCTAGTCAAAAGGCCGGGGCATAGAAAGACAGATTGTTTTTGCTTACTTGTTTTGTTCCAATGGATTATGTTCTCACTTCTTCTTGAATAAAAATGATTTTTCTTATATGCTTGTCAACGGTGGGCTGTGGCTGTGCCTGATTCAAGTGGGCGAGGGACTGAATGTACCCCTGAGTTTTGCCCATTTACAATTTCAGTCAACATTTGATTAATTTGCAATGATAAGAACCTGTACGTTAATACATTAATACAAATTAAGGATGTCATCTGTGTTGATTGTAGCTACACTAAAGTACTGTATGCTGGATTTAAAAGGTTTTTGCATCTGGGGTGCATCCCAATGCGGAAGTTAATTTAGGAGTAGGTGAAAGTGCTGCAGTGGGAGTCACTGTCACAACAGCTATTGACCGGGTACCAGTTTATCACCACTGGTCATTTGCCAAGCTCTGGCATCAAAGATTTAGCAAGAGTTGCTTTTTATAGTTACAGTTCACTTAGTTATCGGCTGTGAGAGCTCTATCGGGAAAGCTTCACTAGACAGTGGGTCCTGGGTCCCAGGGCAAGGAAGGAAATGGGCCCTCCGGCTGCTGTCTGAATGGTAAAAGAAAACTGCAATAATCAGGATTTAGTGAGCCGCTCAAGCCTCTGGGCCCTCCCTGGTGCACTGCACCTGGTGCACCAGCGGATGAAAGACCCCTGATTCTGAACATCTCACTTGCTTCGTCAGAAGTTTGCACAACCATGGGTTGATTAAAAAAATAATCACACCGACTTGCAGAGGTCTCAAAGTTGAAATAATTTACGAAGCGCCTCATAATGGTGAACAATATATACACCTTGATGCCAGCAGGAGCCACGGCACGTTACGCGGATCACTTCACGCATCTGCGTGGCTGCACGCGCTCCTGGGCAACAGCCCCTCGCGCTCTGTCACTGTCGGGAAGGGCCCTATCTTATGGATGTTACTAAGAGTGATCCAACGATAACGAGGCCGTTATTCGGGGGTACACGCCGAGAGAATGAGACGGGGGCAGGTGTTCACTCAGGCATAGACCCTCAACAAGATGCGCCATCTGGAGCAAGCGCGGACCTACTTTGCATTTAGTAAATATCAAACAAACTGGGAGCCGCACCAAGTCGACTCGCCCTCTCTGGAAACTGTCCGCTTCTGACTTGCCTGTTTACCTGTTAGTATCCTGTGCAAGAAGGTGCAAGCAATGTGAGCGGGGCGCCCTAACTGACACTGACAGATTGAAAGGGTTCTGTGTGGCTGCCAAACCCAGGAATTAATTAAACAGATTTCCACCGACTGTAGGCTTACACCGATCAGGAAAAAACAGAAGTAGCACAAGACATGTGCAAACATGTAAGAGAAAATATGGCAAGGAAACAAGCGTGCCCTTTTCAGCAGGAGCCTGTCAGCATGGCTAGTAGACAAAACAGGAAGTGCCGCAAGAGCGACAGGTATATTTATACCCGGGGTCATGGGAACGGACTGAAATATGTGATCGACTGTCGCCACGATGCTGACTCACTCTCAGGGAGTATGGGCAGGAAAACACAGGAATCTTCATTCTCGTAGGAGGTGTTCTCGTCCGAACTGTGTCTTTTTAGAATGTCTTCTTTTTACTGATAAAGAACATTTATTTTATTTCTGAAATAGTTTGTACTCCTTATTTTTTCCTCCTCATATGTTATGTCATGCTGTGGTAAATTAACTTCTAAAGTGCAACACACCAACTTGTGGCTTCTTGCTGCTTCATCGATAAAGTTCTCAAAGTGTGAGGTTGACTGACCGCAGGCTCACAAATGAATGAAACAGAAATTCAAAAATAGGAGGCTGGTAGGCGACTCTATTCCTGTCAGTAATGACAGATCATTGCAGGATATGCTTTATTTCATCTCGTCCTATAATTGTGTTAGAGGAGATTTAGAGTTATTACATTTGCCTAGTTTTACAGCTTTTTCTCTCTAAAACAAAAAGACTGCACTCTGCAAAAACTGTACTTCCCTCTGTTTGACAGAGCTAGGTTCGAACTAGGCCTATTCTCCATTTTTAATTTTAAGGGCGCCATGGTGTGTATTTTCATGTTTCCTCTCATCGCATGTAACAAAATGACCAGCAGTATCATGCTCTGTGTTGACATGCTGTTCTCAGAGAACTTTAGTGGAAGCCTTTGCTGCGTTTTAAGGCTCTTTCTGCCTCTGCTACAGTCGGCCCATTCATATTATGAGACTGACATTGTTTTGTATGTAGGCAGATTTGGACTGACATATCCGAGGACATTAGGTCAATTGGGGTGGTTTAATATTCATTTACGGGATGGTGGTTGGATGGGGCTAAATGATGCTCCATTACAGTCTGTATTTTGAATTGTCAATTTTGTACAACGACATGATCACCTCATGCTCACATTGAGATTTCACTGTGAATTTCATTATATAAGGGACTGCTTTTGGAGGTAAGCCAGAGTCTGGTTTGCCCCGAGTCAGAGAGCGGGCCCACGTTAATCTGTCTCTTGATCTAGACTTAGAATATTTTCTGCCTTCAGAATTGACTTTATGTCATTCACTTTGCTGCATTTGATTGAGTCTTATGTTGACTCCCTATATTGATTTACCGTGCATTTTGACTAACCTCATTTTTTTGCCTTCTCTATTGCTCTTAATTATTTAATAGATTTTCAAGGATTTAAAAGTCCTTTCTGGACTAAAGGCTTATTTGATTTACTATGTTGATTGATTTGCTGTAAGACTGTTATCTGCCGGAACACATTGCCTTACATGGTCAGGAGGTTTACACCGTCTCCAGGCCTGCGGCGGTGCTTTATCTTTTATTATCTGCTAAGATAACGTCAACAACTGTAATCAGCAGGGTAACTCAAAGAACTCCTCCTTGCATTAATGCCGATGTCTTCTAGATCATTAATTTAAATTTCAATTGTCCAAATTCTGGTAGTTTGGATTGGCTTTTTTTTAACCAGAACTGAGTTTTCAGATGCTTTGTGAAGACCTCCTTGCAGTAAGCTTCAGAATGGCATCTAAGCCAACCTCGTCTCCCAATTGGAATCAGTCAATACTAATTTCACGAGACATGCTGTCTCCACACTGACCCATGGAGGGATGTCCAACATGCAGCTGCCCGACTCATCAAACGTCACCTGGTAGGATCTGCACAAGCTATCCATTGAAGTACCCATCTTAAAAACCTTACATATTAGACCTTTAGGGGCAGATTTAAAGTTTCAGGGTCAACAGCAACAAGGTACGCTGTGTGCCCATCTCTCGGCAGTGGCGGCTGGTGAACTTTAAAAGAGATAGGCCATACATATGTACCTGGAATTGGAGCAAGTGAGCAAGGCTGATACTTTAAAGGAGAGTTCAGGGGGTTCTATCCTGCAAGATCATTTTGAAAAAGAAAAAAAAAGGCCAAATAGGCAATTTTTCTGTACACTTTTTACATAAATTGACTAAAAATCTAAAGGTGCTGAATGAAATATTCCAGTACTTTTTGTGGTGTGCCAGGAAGTGCTACTAAATGCCAGGGTGTTGAAACTCAATTTCCCCATGACAACTGTGAAAGAATTGTGGCAAAATAGTAGGTTTTTATCACAATTTCCCTTAAAACTTGGTAAACTGCTGTATGCAACATACGGAGTAAGAAATGGCTATGCCATATCACAAGACCCATTTTTTATCAAACTGCACATTTTCCATCTTGCTTCTTCACAAGGGGAATCTGAGTCCTATGAGTGAATGAATTTCTGCTTGGAAGGGCTTAGCCAGAAGCCCTGGAGCTAGCACGCCTTGCAGTCAACAGCAACAGAAATGGAAGTAAAATTGACTGCAGGTAAGTTGCACAGTCCCAGTACAGCAAGAAAACAAAATACAATGATAGTAAACAATAGTCAGCAGTGTGCAGTGGAATGCATTTTAAACTACTATTAGAAGACACCCAAAGTTCTGTGGTAAATAAAATTCCTTTACCTGGACTGAATTTGATACAGAAACATTATAAAATAGCTCAGTAAAATGAGAGGCAGAATCCGTGATATTAGAGGTTCGGAATGGGCTTTATTCCAATAATCGATTATAATCGGTTGCTCCAAGTTCCATCACCACGGGGGTTCAGGAAGTGAAGTACATACTTTATTGACAAGAAGTAACTTTTATAGTACATACATTACAATGAAGCGAATGCAGTAGGCGTAACAATTGATAAGGAAAATGACGATTTGTCTGCGTAACCAAAAAATGGGTGTAATAAGGAGTAAAAAGGAACATAATTGGTTATGATGTCATATATAGGTGGATCTATAAGATAATACTTGGCCTAGATGCGCGCGCAGCAGCATGACGTGTAATTGACGTGTAACTAGGGGGTGAAGGGGACTTGACATTTAGCTCTACATGTGGAGACAAAAAGTCTGGGGGGTCAAGTCAACCTAATCCCAAATCATATCTAACATCCTATGTTTAAAGAACTATGTTATCCACAAAAGGAAGACTCTCGGACAGAATCTATTCTATACTGACTGTGCGTGCGTGTACAAGCGTCTAAGTGTCTACACTGAATGCGAGGGGGTAGGAATATTCCATGGTAACAGGGCTATGAATTACTTGCATGAGGACAGAGAAGCCGGGCCTTTTGCTTGGTAACTGGAAGAATGTTTACTTAAACTACTAGGCAGGAATGCATCGGCTGAGGGGGAAGCAGATAATTCGAAGGTGAAATACAGTTCTTGGCAGAGAATAGGCTGATGTCAGGCTTCGTGAGCCGCGCAGAGAATGAGACAAAGTTCATGGTCACAGATGCAGGCTCAGACTCGAGGTTTCAGAGGCAGAAAGCAAGAGGAGTTTGATGACAGGATCAGGGCCTACTTGCCTGGACTGTAAAATGGCATAAGTGAACCATATAAAGCCGGTGGCCTTTCATATTTAGGAATGGAATATCCGGCCTATTCATGGCGGATCTGACAGAGGACATGTTGACGGTGGACGCACATGTATTTGCGTCTTCATAACTGGAACTGGAGGAAACATACATGTACTTGTGACATGCACATGGAACCGTTGGGGTCCAAGATAGGGGACATAACTGACCAGAAAAATCCATATTTCCACATTCCCTCCTTGTCCCCTACTTGCCCTTCAAGAGATATCAATCTTCATCAATCCATTGATCTGTTCATATAGCACCATTTGTTCTTCTTTCTTCTTTCGTGACGAATGAAATCTTGGTGGTGGAATACACGATGTGGCACACAGACCACAAATCGCTGGTCCACATTGTAGACATAGACAGCAACTGAATAGTATGAGAAGGCCAATACCTACGAATGATAAAACTCTCCATCCCCAGGCTGATATCACATTCCAAAACCAACTGGACCAAGTCCAAGTGCCTGGGTTCTGGTGTATCTGGTTTACAATCTTATGAAGGCGAGTGATGGCTTTATATACAGATGGCGAATTTTCTGGTATGAATACGCAGCAGCTTGATCCGATGACCCTACAAGCTCCGCCCCTATCAGCCAGGATGACGTCAAGGACAAGACGATTTTGAAGCACAACAATCCGCATAGCAGACTGCTCTTCCGTTAAATTGCCTAAGGCGGAAATAGTTTCATTCACTACTGCTTCAAGGGTTCTAGTTAATCTACGTATCAGCTTACTATTAGTAACAGTACCTATATAGGGAAAGATGCCTTTATTAAAATCTACATACTTGTCCCATGCCGTCTCAGTGTAATCGACAATGGGGAGATCTCTCCGCTCTCTGTTGTGTACTAAATGAATATTTCTGTAATAATCAGGAGGAGCTAGAAAAACAGGTGGCAAAAGGAATGCAATGTAGCAGGTACCATCCCAATCTAGAGGTAAACGCATATATGCAGTCTGACCACATACAAAGTAGGAATGGCGAGAAGCTCTAAATGAAGATTTGCCTTGATCACTGAATTCTACTATAGTAGTGCATTTACTATGGCCCATATGTATGGAACCAACCTTTCTTACACACAATTCACCCTTCGCTGGGAATACTGACATGGTGGGTAAGACTAGTTCAATTTCGGATACGACATTTAGAATCATGAGATTAGGTGTAAAATTACCTAATCCATATACTTCATTTTCTAGATCAGTTCCTGTTCTTTTGGGGCGACCCTCCTTGTCAGGGTAGCAGACCTTGAGTAAAACTAGGTTCAGGTTTCCCCATACCCAATGATCTTGGTAAACTGCTGTGTCTGAGTCTATGGAATTGATTAAACTGAACCATGCTCCACAGGAGCCATTATGTGTAAATGGGTGTGGAAAGAAAGGCAGGACTCCTTCATAATTCTGATAGGGAGGGAGCCGACCACACACCCAACAATTGGTGGCATTACTAGTCTGATGAGAATGATGTAACATACTAATGAAAGTGTTATTGCGCAGCGCAAGTCTATAAGACAATTCATGCGGAGGTAAGTCACTAAAAGAATGTTCATCAGTAACATTGTAAACATGTCTAGAGATAGGGTAATATATGTGCAACAATATACTTGCAGTAATTATTAAAAGACTCAAGAAAAACAAAATTAATAATGTCACTATGCAGTGGCTACGCAGTGATTTACAATACGCCTGTCGTTTCAACATTTTCCGGGTATTTTCTCTACTCAGGTCCAAGGGATACATGTCAGAGACAATTCAACCGCTTCACCTTGGAGAGGACTTAAACAATCAAATTGCTCGACTTGTTGGGCCTAAGCTTTAGTTTGTAATTTTCAGAGTTATTCTGTTCAACAAAAGGAAGTTTTGAATCAGTCTGTGAGGGAGTGCAGGGCACAATGTCTATATCCGAGGATAGTCCATGAAATTTCTTGATATGACTTGAATGAATCCAGCCCTTGCGGCCCTCGATCTTCACGGCTGTCCTTGTGGTCAGCAGGACCAACTTGGGTGATTTCCACCTGGGCTCCAGCTGAGTCTTTCGGTCGAAATTCCTCACAAAGACGAGATCACCCGGAACTACGTCATGGGGTTTCACCTCAGTGTTGTCGGGAAAGGCTGCAGCTACCTGTGAACGACAAGATTGTAGTGCAGACATCAAGGAAGCCAAGTAATCTGTCAGCATATTACAGTCAATATCAGTTATTTTGCGTGGTATAGGCGTCCCCCACATATTCGGTGGTCTGCCGAAGATCACCTCATACGGGGATAGCCCTGTTCGAGAGTGTGCTACCATTCTCATGTAAAAGAGTGCAACGGGTAACGCTACTACCCAGTCGACACCTTTCTCTCTGCATATTTTGGACATTCTGATTTTCAGTATCTGGTTATGTCTTTCTACGAGACCTGCTGCCTCGGGGTGTCGGACACAGTGGAATTTCCACTGATATCCTAACAGAAGTGAAACGTGTTTCATTAATTCGGATGAGAACGGCTGGCCGTTATCTGAGTGAACAACACGTGGTAAACCGTATCGTGGGAAGAATTCTCGAACCAACTGTTTGGCAGTAGTCGGGGCAGTGTAATCTGAAACCGGGTATGCCTCTGTCCAACGGGACAGAGCGCAGACAACTACGAGAACATATTTGAATCCTCGACATCGTTCCATCTGGATATAGTCCATCTGGAGTACTTCAAAAGGATGATTAGGAGGATGAAATCCACCCTGTTCTACGGGAACGCTTTTTCCTGGGTTGAACTGACAACAGATCATACAGGTACGGACCTTTTGTTTGGCTGCTGCTCGTAAATGTTTATTGAACCAAATGTGTTGAATGCTGTCTAGCATAGCTTTTTCTCCTAGATGTGCTGGACTATGTATAGTGTTAATTATAACTTGGACCATTGAATCAGGAAGGAACCATACAGACTTTTCCTTCATTATCCATCCTTGGTCCGTCTGAATCCCTCCTAATTCAGTCCATTTCTTTATTTCGTCTGGTGTAGCATGTGTCTGTATGTCAATTACGTCAAGAGTAGGATCTTTAACTGTCATACAATGTGTCGGCATCGGGACTATTGTCTTTGTCATGTCGGGGGTTTGAGTTTGAGCAGTCTGTTTAGCTGTTCTGTCAGCTAGATCATTGCCTTGGGAAATGATATCAGTAACCTTCGTATGAGCCTTACATTTCATAATTGATATTGCAGTGGGTAGATGTATTGCATCTAATAAGGCATGAATGAGGGGTCCGTGCTGAATGTGGGCACCGTGAGAAGTTAAATAACCTCTCTCTCGCCACAGCACGCCGAAGTCATGTACAACTCCGAATGCATAACGTGAATCAGTGTATATGTTGACTTTTTTATTTGTGGCTTGAATACAGGCTTGTGTCAGAGCGATGAGCTCTGCGGCTTGAGCTGACAAAGTATTTATACGATTAGTTTCAATGACTTCAGTATCCGTGGTGACTGCGTAAGCAGCCACTAACTCTCCTGTACTTGTTCTCATACATGAACCATCTACATACAATGTCAGGTCTGGATCTGACAATGGGACATCGGTTAAGTCTTGTCTGGGTTTTGTCGTTATTGTAATAACTTCAATACAGTCATGAGCTAGTGGGTCTGTTCCGGTTACTGGCAAAAGTGTGGCAGGATTCAATGTGTTACAGCGTCTGATTTCTATATGTGGCTGAAACAATGTAAGTTCGTACCCTGTAAGTCGCGCTATAGTCAAGTGTTGTGTTTGCGTTCTATTTACAAGAACCTCTACTGCGTGTGGTACTTGAACTGTCAATGGATGTCCTAACACTATGGCATCGCTTTGTCTGATTGCTAAAGCTGTTGCTGCCACTGATTTTAGGCATGCAGGTAAAGCCTGAGCTACGGGATCTAATGTACTAGAAAAATAAGCACATAGTTTGTGTGCTCCTGCTTGTTCCTGTGTGAGTACTGACAAGGCAGTACCTTCGCGTTCTGTAACAAAGAGTGTAAACTGTTTTCTGTAACATGGCGTTGCTAAAACAGGTGCTTGACATAAAGCTTTCTTTAGGCTTTCAAAAGCTTGTGTATGTTCCTGAGTCCAAGGGAGAACAGTCGATGTGGCTGCCTCCTGTGTTGTCAACTGAATGAGTGGTTTTGCTAGAAATGCATACTGAGGGATCCACTGCCTACAATATGAAGTGAGGCCTATGAAAGCTCGTACCTCCTTTTGTGTCTTGGGTATTGACATGTTAGCTATTAACTGAATGCGGTCGGGTGTAAGCTGCCTTCCCTCCTTGGACAGCGAGTGTCCAAGATAAACAACTCGCTGGACACAGAATTGCAGCTTAGAAGGGGACACCTTGTGCCCCTTTTCGGCTAGAAATTGTAAAACTGTCAGCGATGCTTTTTCACATTCCGGTTCGCTTCTCGCGGTGATCAGCAGATCATCGACGTATTGAAGCAGAGCAGTGTTAACTGGCATGTGGATACTGTCAAGTTCTCGTTTCAGTGCTTGGCTATAGATGCTGGGGCTTTCTGTAAATCCTTGAGGTGCGCGGGAGAATTTAAAGCTACGCCCATTTAAACTAAATCCGAACAAATATTGGCTTTCCGGATCTATTGGGACGCTGAAAAAGGCATTCTTGAGATCAATTACAGTAAAGAATGTTGCTTCGGAATCAATAGCTGTCAGTAATGACGAGATATCTGGGACCACAGGAAATTGTGGCACAATGCATTTGTTTAACTCGCGCAGATCAATAACCAATCGATATACTGGCGGGGCTGTGGGATCTGTTCGTTTAAGAACCGGAATTATCGGTGAATTACATACATTGGAGTCTGTTTCTACAACTACTCCTTGGGCAATTAGCTCGTCAATGATTTGTAGTAAAGCCACTACAGCATCTGGTGGTAACTTGTATTGTCGCATTCGTGGTAGCACCACTCCTGCCTTTAGTGTGACTCGATATGGTGTAATATTCATGCAACCAACATCAGTAGGGCCTTGTGCCCATAGATGTGTAGGTAAAGTCTGCAGTCGGGGATCCATGTCTCTAGACACATAGTGACCTTTAAAATCACGTAAAAACAACCTTACACCTTCCGGAGAACAACATATTATGGCTCCTAGAGCTTTCAGGGTTTTAATTCCTAACAGATTTTCTGGGCATGATTTAGTAAGCAATAAATCTGTAGTTCGGGTCAGAGGTCCTATCGTAAGTGGAAGAGGCTGTGATACTTCATTAACAATAGGTTTTCCTGAAAAACCAAGGGAAATATTCTGAGAGCCTGAGAGGGGTGCCCCTGGAACTTCACTACGTTTTATAGTTGTTCGACTTGCCCCTGTATCGAGTAAAAATTTTCTATCTTGGCCTAATAATTCACTATGTACATAAGGTCCTTCTTGATCTACAGGAATCTCGATAAGGGGTAAGTCAACTTCCCTCTCTAGGCTAGTTCATGCGTAACGCTGATACTCAGGATATTCATACTGTGCGGTCTGATACATTTGTCGTGTTGTGGTTTGTGTGGCAGCAGCAGGCAACGGTGGTGCAGCTGGCACAAACTGTATTGGCTGTTGTGCGGCTGGCATGGCCTGGGCATGCTGCATAGCTCCTTGTTCATTCTGATCTTGTCTTAGTGGCCGTGATCTTTCTTGTGTTTTACCTATGGCGATATTATGTTTTAAAACTGGACAATCGTGTACGTAATGACCTGGCTTTTTACAATAATTGCATGTCCCTTTTACAGGTCCTGCTGAATCGGAATGTGTCATACCCTTTTTATGTCCTTCAGCTGGAACTGTCTGGGAAACTAGCATTTTCATTTTTGTGTCTTTCATGCGTCTGTGTTCATGTTCTTGTTCCTCTCTAATTCTATTGTGATGGTACTGTAACATTTGTAACATTTGTGATGGAGTGTTACCTTGCCAGGTACTCTCGAATTTTAATACTCTATTCTTTACTGGGGGCAGGGCATTTTCTACTAATTTTGTTACAAACAGATGCGGGTATGATTCGCTACTTGCTTTTATGCCACTATTTATACCAAAACATTTTTCAAATCGGGCATAGTAATCACTAGTGTCTTCATCTTGCTTCTGCTTACAGGCTGAAATTGTACCCCAATCTTCCTTTTTCGTAGTTAACAAACGTGGCAGTACCTGTACTAATAAACCTGGTAATGCTTTAGTTTTATCCCCCAGTCCTGCTCCTGCAGTTCGGGCCTTTTCTTCCGCTTCCAACACTGACCATTCTATCTTTTGGTCTCCTACCTCCCACTCTTTTTCCTTGAGTTTCTCATAAATACCAGCAGGCATCAATACCTTTAATATTGTCATAATGTCGGGATAGGTATACTCTCCCATGAGTAACATGTCTTTAATTTCTCGGTGAAAACCCGCTGGGTCTTTGTCATGACTGGGTACCACTTTCTTCATTTGCAACAGTTCTATTTTTGATATGGGCGTATATACAAATACGCGCCTAAACTCGTTGTCCTCGCCTTTTATTGGGTGCACTTCTCGTAAGGGATTCTGTCTATCCATGTGATACGTGGTTCTTTCCTTGCCGGGCAATGAGACATGCTCTGAGCATACAAAAAGAATATACTGCTTTCTTGATTCTAGAATTTCTTTAATTAATTTAGTACCTGGACCTCTCCATTTATTCATAAGCAATTCAGTCAATATGTCAGGTAAGGGACCAGGGTCCGAATGCTGACTTCGATATAGTATAATGAGTTGTTGAATCATATAAATCCCAGCTAACCTCTGTTCATCTGGGGTGAGATTCAAAAATGTGCGTACTACTGTATCATCACTATATTTTCCGGGACTGTCCACCCAATGGACAGCTGCCCTGGCTAAATCTTGTTCATCCATAGAATCGAGAAAATGATAACCCCTTCGTTCTCGGAGTAGCTTGTCGGCGGTTTGGAACGAATGCTCGTTAGACCTTATATTAATTATAGGTATTTGGAAATTCCTGTTATTATCTGGACATATCGGACGTATTGAGTCAGTATGACATCTAGTCTGATTTCTATTACAAGATCTTCCTCTACCTACATAGGCTATGGTGTCCGACTGTCCTGCGGGCAGTCCTGACCCTTCTTCCTCGCTTTGTTCGAACTCGTCTGCCTCTAATCTCTCTTCGTGTAGGCGTTCTATTTCTTTACGGATCTTTCGGCACATGGCTATTATACAATTTTTTTTATCATGTCTCCCTTCTGATATATTCTGGCTCCATCTGGTAAGAGTTTGCATTGCTTCCGGGTCTACCCCTGGTCGGTCTTGATTTCTGATCACACAGTTTATGAGGAAACGTAACAGTTCCCCCTGTATCTCTACTTTCTGGTATTCCATAGCTCTGTTAATACATTCTGGATCTCGCCCTGTTTGGACAAAATGAGATATATTATCTAGATGCGCAGTCATTCCTGGTAACTTCCCTAAATACACTGCGGCTCGTCTGATACGCAATGATGCCAGGGTCATTTCGTCCTCTTTACCGGGCACCGGGTCATATCTACAATCTATAAGAAGTTCCTTAAGCGCACGGGTACTTACGAGTTTGGGTGTACGTGAATGCGCTGACTCTTGAAAAGTAAGTTTATTTATTCTAGGTGGCGTAGAAAAAATATTGGTAGCACCTCCCGTGGCCCCATCTGGGGTGTCGGGTGTGAAAGGATTCGTCGAACGTGACACAGCAACTATAGGTGTGGACACAGCTATAGAAGTAGCTGTAGGAACAGATGCAGAAACAGATGTGCTTGCCGGAACTTGTGACTCGATTTGTTGCTGTACGGATACGGGTGCTGGATCTTGGCGTGAGACCTCCCTGGTATGTGGTCTATGTGGGGCGGAATTAGCATACTCGGGAGCTACGTCATCTAAATATGAGGAAAGAAAAACATCTTCTGCGGTTCTAGGATGCCCCTTAGGATGTACCTTAATTGGGAATAATGGGGGTGGCAAGTCTTTCGGTATCTCTGGAGTAGCCTTAGGTAATCCTTCGGCTAGAAGGGGATACATACCATTCATGAGGGCATTTCTTTGTCTATCTACTTGTTCTGATTTCACTCGGATACCTTCCTCAATTAATAGATTTTCTCGAATTTTATTTGAACTTTCTTTACTCTTCTCTTCCTGTCTACGTGCTTTTTCTGTACGTCTATGAGATTCTTTACGCCATAACTCAACGGCGTCTTTCTGTGACTGTCTGACTTTCCTTTTCCATAACTCTTCCTCGACTTTCATGATGCATTCTGCATCCCAGGTCCCCGCTGCGGGCCACCTCTGACTTTCTGGCAATCCCTTGGTGTAGTCTACCCATAAATCAAGAAATAATATAGCGTCTAAGCCATGTTTGTGATACATGAAGTGCCCTGGAGTGTCCCTAGGAGGAATAGGGACGGCTTCTTCGAGTACCCCTTTTCTAGTAGTGATCTGTCTTAATTTCGAAAAGAGCGGCATATTGACAACTGATCCGATACTTAATCTTGAACACACTTAATACAAAAGCACAATAATGAACAACCATTCATACCACAATATGCAGGACGTTTAACACATTAAACATTAAACATTAAACCTTTAACTGAAACAACAATGATGATCGTCTGCATAACTAATCACCAAGCATAATTCTTGACACTAACTAGATACTTCGGAATACTTGATATACTGCTAAACAGTACAGATACACTGCTGAAACAGTGCAGACCGGATTTGTGTACCCAAACCCGTCTTGACCGGCACAACCTATGTGCACGTCAGAAATGCCTCCCCAGTAATGGTACTCACCGGGTAGCTTCGGAAACGGAAGGCCTCGGTAACTTGAACTTGGACCGGACTGGACTCGACTCGCCTCGTCGGAAACTGGGCTTGACTTCGAACTGGTGGGTCTCTGTATACCTCGGATCTTGCTCTCTCAGCTAGGCTCTGGTCGGGATACTTCGCACTTCTCACCGCCTCGTCTGGGTGTTGATCGCAGTCTCAGTCGCCCCCGCTTGACCGGAGGGAGATACAGGAAATCCTGCTGGTACGCGTTATTGTCCGTCCAGCTGTGGCAGGAGACCGGGCCTGCAACTCACCGCCGGCGCGTGAGATGAGAAAGTGTCCCTATTCGGGCGCCATCATGTGGTAAATAAAATTCCTTTACCTGGACTGAATTTGATACAGAAACATTATAAAATAGCTCAGTAAAATGAGAGGCAGAATCCGTGATATTAGAGGTTCGGAATGGGCTTTATTCCAATAATCGATTATAATCGGTTGCTCCAAGTTCCATCACCACGGGGGTTCAGGAAGTGAAGTACATACTTTATTGACAAGAAGTAACTTTTATAGTACATACATTACAATGAAGCGAATGCAGTAGGCGTAACAATTGATAAGGAAAATGACGATTTGTCTGCGTAACCAAAAAATGGGTGTAATAAGGAGTAAAAAGGAACATAATTGGTTATGATGTCATATATAGGTGGATCTATAAGATAATACTTGGCCTAGATGCGCGCGCAGCAGCATGACGTGTAATTGACGTGTAACTAGGGGGTGAAGGGGACTTGACATTTAGCTCTACATGTGGAGACAAAAAGTCTGGGGGGTCAAGTCAACCTAATCCCAAATCATATCTAACATCCTATGTTTAAAGAACTATGTTATCCACAAAAGGAAGACTCTCGGACAGAATCTATTCTATACTGACTGTGCGTGCGTGTACAAGCGTCTAAGTGTCTACACTGAATGCGAGGGGGTAGGAATATTCCATGGTAACAGGGCTATGAATTACTTGCATGAGGACAGAGAAGCCGGGCCTTTTGCTTGGTAACTGGAAGAATGTTTACTTAAACTACTAGGCAGGAATGCATCGGCTGAGGGGGAAGCAGATAATTCGAAGGTGAAATACAGTTCTTGGCAGAGAATAGGCTGATGTCAGGCTTCGTGAGCCGCGCAGAGAATGAGACAAAGTTCATGGTCACAGATGCAGGCTCAGACTCGAGGTTTCAGAGGCAGAAAGCAAGAGGAGTTTGATGACAGGATCAGGGCCTACTTGCCTGGACTGTAAAATGGCATAAGTGAACCATATAAAGCTGGTGGCCTTTCATATTTAGGAATGGAATATCCGGCCTATTCATGGCGGATCTGACAGAGGACATGTTGACGGTGGACGCACATGTATTTGCGTCTTCATAACTGGAACTGGAGGAAACATACATGTACTTGTGACATGCACATGGAACCGTTGGGGTCCAAGATAGGGGACATAACTGACCAGAAAAATCCATATTTCCACAGTTCACAAACATCATCAAAATAATTATCTGTGCTCAAGAGGCCATACGTGGTGACAGAAAGAGTGGTCACTCTCCCGCTAACAAACTCAAAACTATACCCTGTTTCTTCCAGCCTTTCTTGCTATTTAACCATGTCAACATTAAAGGCTGAAGCACAGATTTGTCTATTGCACCCATATAATAACCATGGTCCATGCAGGATTAGAAAGTGGGAGGACTGCATGCCTCCTCTCCTTGTTGAAACCAATGGGTTTGTGTGGGGTTGAATTGTGAGAACTAGTGAAAGGTATTGATAGATAGGGTCTGCTAGATGCAGATCAATGTATACATAATATATATATAGCCACTGAAATTTAGAGCATGAAGCCTGGCTCAATTCAAGGACCTGTTGAAACCTCGAGCCCATGACAAGCCAAGCTTTCAAGTAGATTCTTCCTGTCACTCTCCCTTTGCCCAAGATGCGATGCTACAGCCAGAGCTGCCGAGTTAGGAGCTAGGGAACCAGATGAGAGTCTCGGCATCCGCTCAACCTCCTGTGATTCCAGGCAAATCACTTACGCCCAGATTTCGCTCCCCCTATAGGCACCCCCTATTGGCAAGCTGCCACTAATTCTCGGTTTATCCACTCAATTTTGAGTCAGTCTGTGTTAGAAAACCCCGGGCAACCGAGGTTAGCAGTCACCCGGTGTTTCCCAACACACACTGTGGTAGCTTGGCTCGAGCGATAAGGAAGGCACCGTGTTAAGCGTACGTCACACCCTCACAATAACCATGCGTTCATCCGTTCCAAAAACGACTCGACACCGTAAAAATTTATGAAAATATCTGTGTTTATCTTGTTTTCTCTTAGTTGCAGGTTAAATAAATAATAACACACTTACAGTACACAAAGCTTCTTCTGTAAAAAGGGTAGGTCAAATAAATAGGCTCAGATCATAAATAATCAATGAATAAATAGATGTGCATAAAATACATAGGCAAATAAATACTGCAAGGGAATAAATACTGTGAGACAATAAATACTGTGAGACAATAAATAGGATAAATACAAATAATACAATACTCTCAATAAATATAAGCCATCAGTACACTTCCAAATCAGGTCACATTTGTGAGGTACTATGGGTTGATTTGGCCCATTCACAGCTTGTGGTTATGTGGATGGCCTGAGGGTGTCTCACCTAACTTGGATAAGGCTGAGGCTAAAACTGAGGTAGATCAAGGGTAATCTAGGAATCTGGCTCTCCCAAACTACACAACCCCTCACACAGGTCACTGTATCAGTCTCAGTCCACCCCTGGCATTCCCAGGCTGGTCCTAACACCTCTCTAGCCCCTAGGATGGTCTCTTAGGGTTCCACAGGGCCTTAGGCGCCCTCTATTCCACTTACTGCCCTCTTTATGAACATCCGACTCCGCCGGAGTCGTGTCGACGCCGTGAGGCGGTTCCGGTTCGATGTCGCTAGCCGGCCTCGGCTAGATGTCAGTTCCTGATGACGCCGTGAGGCGGTTCCGGATCGATGTCGGCGGACCGCCTCGGCTCGATGTCAGTTCCTGTTGACGCCGTGAGGCGGTTCCGGATCGATGTCGGCGGGCGGCCTCGGCTCGATGTCGCTGGGCAGCCTCGATTCGATGTCGGTCTCCGGCGTCACAGGGACACGATCTCCCTACTTCCGGGTGTCTCCGGAGTGCGACCTCCACTCCCGACCTCCGGTGCTCTTCCCTTCAGGTTCCGGCGACTCCGGAGTGCGATCTCCACTCCCGACCTCCGGTGCTCCTTTCCTCAGGTTCCAGCGACTCCGGAGTGCGATCTCCACTCCCGACCTCCGGTACGATTCACCTCGGTCTCCGGCGACTCCGGAGGGCGGACTTCACTCCCCCGTCGACGCCGCACACTCGACCTCAGGTGTCTTCCTCCTCGACCTCTGGTGTCTCCACGACCTCCGTCGGCGCCCTCTCTCGACCTCTGGCGGCTCCGGGTACGACGTCTGCTTTCCAGTCAGCGCCGCTTCTTCACCTCCGGCCCCAGGTCTCTAGGCTTCTCGGCGTCGGACTCTAGGAAGATACCAATAGACAGGTCAGGAACTTGCTGTTCTTTACTTCCAAGGCCTGTTCCGGCTGTTCAGGTCCTTGAGTTGGTTCTTCTTGACTTTATCCCACACAGGGCTCCAGGCTGGGCTCAGTCAGTAGGGACTAGTATCAAGGGTGGGTTTCTGGACCCCACTCCAGGCACAAGTTTCCACCCCTGCTGCCTCACTCCTTCCTCCTTCAGTGTTGTGCTGCTCTCCCTTCACCAGTCAGGTGCCAACTGCCAACTCCAACTGTCAACTCTGAGCTGGCTTCTCAACATTCTAAACCTGCCTCACACTGTCACAGGGTTCTAGAATGTTCTGGAAGGTACTAGTAGGTTCCAGTGATGTCACAGGTGACAATGGGTGGCCACCATTTTGTGTTCCAGGCCCTCAGACAGAAGTTCCAGGGGTAGGGAAAATGGCTCCCTGACCCTGCATCAACACTAAAAAGTCTGGTGGTTCCCAAAAAGGAAAAATACTAACAGGGTTTGAGGCAAAAGTGGGACAAAATAAATAATGATGAGGAGGGACCACCCAAAGGGCTGACAGGTCTAACACGCGTCCCCCCCAGCTGAAAGTGGGGAGAGCTACCCAACCCCTTGGGAGTTCTCATCACTAAGGCGGAAATACCTTGAGAGACCGTCTGCATTGGCGTGGTCCACTCCAGGCCGATGTTCCACCTGAAAGTCCATTCCCTGTAGGGAGATAGACCACGTTAGCAACTTGGGATTCTCCCCCTTCATCTGCATCAGCCAACGAAGGGGTCTGTGGTCGGTCTGAACTAGGAAGTGCGAGCCAAACAGGTATGGCCGCAACTTCTTCAGAGCCCATACCACTGCAAAGGCTTCACGCTCTATTGCACTCCACTTCTGTTCCCTGGGAAGTAGTCTCCGGGATAGGAAGACCACGGGTTGATCCAGACCCTCTTCATTGAGTTGCGATAATACTGCCCCAATGCCATGTTCCGATGCATCCGTCTGGACAATGAACTCCTTGGAAAAATCTGGGGCCCTTAAGACCGGGGCCTCGCACATGGCTTGCTTCAGTCTCACAAAGGCCTGCTGGCAAGCCTCCGTCCAGACTACCCGTCGAGGTTGTTTCTTGGACGTAAGCTCCGTGAGGGGGGCCACAATGGTACCGTACCCCTTCACGAAGCGGCGGTAATATCCCGTGAGGCCCAGAAAAGCTCGGACCTCAGTCTGAGTCTTGGGGGGTTCCCAGGCCATGATGGCCTCGATCTTCGCCTGGAAGGGTTGCACCGCTCCCCTACCCACCAAGTGTCCAAGGTACACTACCGACCCCTGCCCGATCTGGCATTCACTGGCCTTGATCGTTAAACCAGCGTGTTTCAGGGCCTGGAGAACAGCTTGCAGGTGACGCAAGTGATCCTCCCAGCTGTTACTGAAGACAGCTATGTCATCCAGATACGCAGCAGAGAAACTCTCCATTCCAGTGAGGATCTGGTTCACCAGACGCTGAAACGTGGCAGGTGCGTTCTTGAGCCCAAAGGGCATCACACAGAACTGGTAGTGGCCATTGGGCGTGGAGAAGGCTGACCTTTCCCTTGCTCCATCAGTCAGAGAGATCTGCCAGTACCCCGAAGTAAGGTCAAAGGTACTTAGATATTGGGCATCTCCCAGCCGGTCAATCAATTCATCCGCCCTCTGGATCGGATGAGCATCAGTCTTGGTTACTGAGTTCAGTCCCCGGTAGTCCACACAGAACCTCAGTTCCGGTTGGGCACCCGGTGGTGCAGCTTTTGGTACTAGTACCACCGGACTGGACCAGGGGCTGCTAGAAGGTTCGATCACTCCTAGCTCCAGCATCTTAGTGACTTCACTGTGAATGCTGGCCTTCACCTTGTCTGACATCCGGTAGATCTTGGACTTCACAGGTGGGCTGTCTCCTGTGTCCACGTCATGGACGCACAGGTGAGTCCTACCCGGAACAAGGGAGAACAACGAAGAGTACTGCCCCAGGACCTGGCGGCAGTCCTCCTGCTGTTCAGGAGTTAGAGATGGGGAGAGAATCACTCCCTCCACCGACCCATCCTTCTCTTGAGACGCAAATAAGTCGGGGAGAGGCTCGCTTTCCACGTCCTCTGCTCCGTCAGTCACCATCATCAAAATGACTTTGGGCCTCTCGTGGTGGGGTTTGAGGCGGTTGGCATGCAGCACCCGCAGGGGCTGACGAGGGGTCTTAAGATCCACCAAATAGGTAGCCTTACCCTTCTTCTCCAATACCTCAAAGGGTCCTGACCAGCGATCCTGGAGGGCGCTAAGCTCTCCTGGTTCGATCACCCACACCTTCTGGCCAGGCTCCAACTCCACCGGGTGAGCGTTGTGGTCATACCACGCCTTCATTACTGCTTGGCTGGCTTCCAAGTTGTCAGAAGCTTGCTTCCACAACTTAGCCATTTGGCTCCGGAAGGCCAGCATGTAGCTCACCACGTCCTGGGGAAGCTAACTGGGAGTTCTTTCCCATCCGTCTCTCACCAGGCTGAGAGGTCCACGCACAGGGTGCCCATACAGAAGCTCGAAGGGGCTGAAGCCCACTCCCTTCTGTGGCACTTCCCTGTAGGAAAACAATAGACAGGGTAGGAGGACGTCCCATTTCCTCCGCAGGCTTTCAGGCAGACTTCTAATCAAGCCTTTCAAGGTTTTGTTAAACCTCTCCACCAGACCATTGGTCTGGGGGTGGTAAGGAGTTGTGAACCGGTAGGTCACTCCACACTCCTTCCACATGGCCCACATGTATGCTGACATGAAGTTGGTCCCCCTGTCGGACACAACTTCCTTGGGAAAACCCACTCGGGTAAAGATTCCCATCAGGGCCCTAGCCACAACAGGTGCTGTAATGGTCCTCAGAGGTATGGCCTCTGGGTACCGTGTGGCATGATCCACCAGAACCAGGATAAACCTGTGACCAGCTGTAGTAGGCGGATCTAACGGACCCACAATGTCGATGCCCACCCTTTCAAAGGGGGTGCTAACGACAGGAAGTGGTTCCAGGGGAGCTTTCAGCTTCACCCCTGTTTTCCCACTGGCTTGGCAAGACACACATGTCCGGCAGTAGGTGTCGGACGACACTTTCATTTGAGGCCAATAAAAGTGTGGGACAAGACGGGCGAAAGTCTTGTCTTGCCCCAGGTGTCCTGCCAAGGGGATCTCATGAGCCAACTCCAGTAGGAAGGCTCGGTAACGTTGAGGGACTACTAAGGCTCGTGACGATCCATGTAGGGGTGCCTTGGGTTCACTGTAGAGGAGGCCATCCTCCCAGTAAAGGTTGTAGTTCCCCTCAACGTTCCCTGCTGCCTGGGCTTCGGCCTGTTGCCTCAGTCCCTCAAGGGTAGGGCACTCCCTCTGGCCCTTGCAGAATTCCTCCCTGGTCGGCCCTCCCTCCACGTGCCACTCGGCCGGGATGGGTAGGTCCTCCAGTTTGGTAACATCCCCCACCGCGGACTCCTGGTCCACCACCTCCGGTGGCCTATCCGTCACACGGGGTGCGGATGCCGAGGCAGGCTCCTCCTGTCCCCGGTTCTTCCCTTGGTCGGCAGCCGGCTGTGCCTTTGTTCCAGGCTCCAGTCGAAACAAACTCCCTCTCCGGGTAGTCGCGGACCCTGTGCTAACACAGACCCAGTCAGGTGTACCCAGCATCTCAGCATGAGTCCGGTATTCCACCTCCTTCCAAGCATTGTGCTCCATGTCATTCCCCAGCAGACAATCGACTGGCACGGCAGGGCTTACGGCAACTCGAAGTGAACCTGCAACCCCCTCCCATTCAAAGGGAACCTGGGCCACCGGATAGTGGCCGGTTCTGCCGTCAGCCATCGCGGCTGGGTGGAGTACATCGGGAATTACCTGCTCTGGAGACACCAGTTGACTACGTACCGTAGTCATACTGGCTCCTGTGTCTCTCAGAGCCTCCCCTCTTTGGCCGTTGATGGTGACCCACTGCCCATACTTTATGGTATTTGCGGGCACCTGGATCTTAGGAACCATCTCCCGTTCTCCAAGGGACACTAAAGTGACACCAGCCCACTCCCTTCCCTTAGTTAAGGGCATCTCCTCCCCGAGCACTACACTAGCTACTCCGGGGGCCTTTCCTCCAATGGGAGGGGGTGGTCTTTTCGGGCACTTCGCATCTCCCTTATAGTGTCCGACGCCACCGCACTCGAAGCAATGGACAACCCTTGGCTGCTGACTCTGGCCAGGATTAGGGTTTCTGGGTGGGTTAGCCCTAGGGGTGAATCCTGTTCCCTTTCCTTGGAAGTTATTTTGGGGGCCTTTAGAGAACTCCTTTTTCTTTTCCCCTCCCTCTTTCTTCTGGGGGGCGCCCTGTCCGGCCCTTTGAGTATCCCCTCCAGTCCCCCTTGTGGACACCCGGGTACTAGCCCAAATGTCCGCCTCCTCAGCAAGCTTCCGGGGATTGGTCAGCTTGCTATCCACCAGGTGTTGACGCAGTTCAGGGAAACATTTTTCGAGCAGGTGTTCCTTCAACATTAAATCAAACAACCCCTCGTAGTCCCTCACCTCACTGCCTTGAATCCAACCCTCCAATGCCTTCTTTGCATAGTCCAGGAAATCCACCCAATTCTGTGTGCCCAGTTTGTGGCTACCCCGGAACTTCTGTCTGTACTTCTCGGTGTTAGTCCAAACTTTCTTACGAGCGCCACTTTCATGGTGGAGTAGTGGGTCTGCTCATCCTGCTCTAGGGCCAATAATGCATCCCTACCAGCTGGAGGCATGTATCTGTACAATCCCCCTCCCCAGTACTTCTCTGGCACCCCATGGGCCCTTAAAGAGACCTCATAGGCCGCTAGCCACTTGGCAATATCATCCCCTGCACTATAGCTAGCTACTATGTCTTTCGGCAGATAGGGTTTGGGTTCCCTGGTGTTTTCTTTGTCTTTGCTGCCACCATTAGGAACAGTGTGGGCCCCGACTTGTAGGATCTGGAGATCTATTTCCCTCAGCCTCAACTCGTGAGCCATCCTCTGTCCCTCCTTCTCTTTCTCCAGCTCCGCCAACTTCCATGTGAGCTGTCTTTTCTCCCTCCGGTCAGTCAATTCTACTTCTGATAAGCCACCGCTAGAGACAGTGCTGCCCTTCCTGGAAAGTGTTCCGGGCCCCGCTAACAGGTTCCCCACCTCAGGTTGGTACAACCCAGCCCCCTCGCTGACAGGCTCTCCATCCCTGTCCTCCTGCTCAGCCTTACTTTCGCGTCGTGCCTCCCCCCAAGCCCTCAAGCTGGTCTGGAGTTCAGCCTTCTTGGCACCTGGGGGACAATACACCCCCTCTCGCTGACATTACTCTCTGAGTTGGGCCACAGTGTAAGTTTCCACATCTTCCAACACAAACTCCATTTTGCCCACTCAGAATAGAAGACAGGTGTTTACAGAAGCTATGCAGGGGGGTACCTTTTATAATACCTCCTCCCACCACCAGAGTAAATTTGGAAAAAACAAAACTCAGAATTAGGAAGTCCGCTGTGAGAAAACTCCCGGTGTAGGCCTATGGACTACCCACAGTTATTGTCGAGTGGACGCAAGCACAGCTCTATCCCACCGCTGAACACCAATTATGTTAGAAAACCCCGGGCAACCGGGGTTTAGCAGTCACCCGGTGTTTCCCAACACACACTGTGGTAGCTTGGCTCGAGCGATAAGGAAGGCACCGTGTTAAGCGTACGTCACACCCTCACAATAACCATGCGTTCATCCGTTCCAAAAACGACTCTACACCGTAAAAATTTATGAAAATATCTCTGTGTTTATCTTGTTTTCTCTTAGTTGCAGGTTAAATAAATAATAACACACTTACAGTACACAAAGCTTCTTCTGTAAAAAGGGTAGGTCAAATAAATAAGCTCAGATCATAAATAATCAATGAATAAATAGATGTGCATAAAATACATAGGCAAATAAATACTGCGAGGGAATAAATACTGTGAGACAATAAATACTGTGAGACAATAAATAGGATAAATACAAAGAATACAATACTCTCAATAAATATAAGCCATCAGTACACTTCCAAATCAGGTCACATTTGTGAGGTACTATGGGTTGATTTGGCCCAATCACAGCTTGTGGTTATGTGGATGTCCTGTGGGTGTCTCACCTAACTTGGATAAGGCTGAGGCTAAAACTGAGGTAGATCAAGGGTAATCTAGGAATCTGGCTCTCCCAAACTACACAACCCCTCACACAGGTCACTGTATCAGTCTCAGTCCACCCCTGGCACTCCCAGGCTGGTCCTAACACCTCTCTAGCCCCTAGGATGGTCTCTTAGGGCTCCACAGGGCCTTAGGCGCCCTCTATTCCACTTACTGCCCTCTTTATGAACATCCGACTCCGCCGGAGTCGTGTCGACGCCGTGAGGCGGTTCCGGTTCGATGTCGCTAGCCGGCCTCGGCTCGATGTCAGTTCCTGATGACGCCGTGAGGCGGTTCCGGATCGATGTCGGCGGACGGCCTCGGCTCGATGTCAGTTCCTGTCGACGCCGTGAGGCGGTTCCGGATCGATGTCGGCGGGCGGCCTGGCTCGATGTCGCTGGGCAGCCTCGATTCGATGTCGGTCTCCGGCGTCACAGGGACACGATCTCCCTACTTCCGGGTGTCTCCGGAGTGCGACCTCCACTCCCGACCTCCGGTGCTCTTCCCTTCAGGTTCCGGCGACTCCGGAGTGCGATCTCCACTCCCGACCTCCGGTGCTCCTTTCCTCAGGTTCCGGCGACTCCGGAGTGCGATCTCCACTCCCGACCTCCGGTACGATTCACCTCGGTCTCCGGCGACTCCGGAGGGCGGACTTCACTCCCCCGTCGACGCCGCACACTCGACCTCAGGTGTCTTCCTCCTCGACCTCTGGTGTCTCCACGACCTCCGTCGGCGCCCTCTCTCGACCTCTGGCGGCTCCGGGTACGACGTCTGCTTTCCAGTCAGCGCCGCTTCTTCACCTCCGGCCCCAGGTCTCTAGGCTTCTCGGCGTCGGACTCCAGGAAGATACCAATAGACAGGTCAGGAACTTGCTGTTCTTTACTTCCAAGGCCTATTCCGGCTGTTCAGGTCCTGGAGTTGGTTCTTCTTGACTTTATCCCACACAGGGCTCCAGGCTGGGCTCAGTCAGTAGGGACTAGTATCAAGGGTGGGTTTCTGGACCCCACTCCAGGCACAAGTTTCCACCCCTGCTGCCTCACTCCTTCCTCCTTCAGTGTTGTGCTGCTCTCCCTTCACCAGTCAGGTGCCAACTGCCAACTCCAACTGTCAACTCTGAGCTGGCTTCTCAACATTCTAAACCTGCCTCACACTGTCACAGGGTTCTAGAATGTTCTGGAAGGTACTAGTAGGTTCCAGTGATGTCACAGGTGACAATGGGTGGCCACCATTTTGTGTTCCAGGCCCTCAGACAGAAGTTCCAGGGGTAGGGAAAATGGCTCCCTGACCCTGCATCAACACTAAAAAGTCTGGTGGTTCCCAAAAAGGAAAAATACTAACAGGGTTTGAGGCAAAAGTGGGACAAAATAAATAATGATGAGGAGGGACCACCCAAAGGGCTGACAGGTATAACAGTCTGACTGCCAGGTTTACGACAGCAACATAAAATGTACTCTTTTGGCATAAACCTTCCTCTGATGGTGTGAGGGAGTATGGACCATTGGCTTTAGGTCATTTGACGGTCCACCCTATTTAGAGTGGGTGATCAGATGGCTTTTCAGCCATCCATCACTGCCATTCCTGGTGATGAAAGACAATAAAAAATATAAAATGGACTCCCACAACATGGGAATAAATTCCCATGATGTTAGGGGCATCAGTTTTTACTTTTCTAGAAACAAACTCCAGCTTTGTTTTTTAGTTTTTAAAGTAATATCTTTTAAATGTTTGGCGTAAGGGTCCATTACCAATGACGGGTGCACACCAAACTTTTAAATTACAGTGAACTTTAAATTTGGAGTAATGACAGGGTGGAGGACGTAAAGTCCTCCGAGACTCTGACTGCCTATACTCTGTCCGTCAGTCTCTAAATCAGGCCCTTAGTCAAATGTGAATGCAGGGATTAGACCACAGGTGTTCGAATTTCATCAATTACAGCTTGACCGCAAAATTATATTTTACTTAAAAGTGAAAGTCAGTTTCAAGATTTAGAAAATTTGGCTACCTACCACGGACCCACAAACAGTCTTACACTCCAATGATAAGTCTTTTGAGAATCACTTTGCTACTCATGGGGACCTTGCACTAACCGGGCTACACATCCAAGCACATGCCCAGACAGATTGCCACCCACCTGGTACCAGGGCAAACACTGACATGGAAAGCTTTTAGATCTAATAAGCTGTAGCTCTGTCGTGCTATCACATAAGTGTAAGTCTAGTTATGGCTAGACATTGGCCAGCCAAGAGAAATTCAACAAAGGTATAGGTTCTTTCTCAGTCTAATATTTTTCTCTGACCACCTTAGAAGTTATTAATTTTTGATTAGATGCTCAAGAGGATCTCTTACCCATATATATTAATGATGGGGTAGGATTTTCTCCACTGATTCATAGACAGACCCATGTTAAGAATCATAAATAACGTGCAAGCCTTTTGGATGACTTTACGGTGAGTTTCAAAATCAATCTAAAGATGAATCATAAACAAGTTCAACATTGATATGAGGTGAGGGAAATCAGTTGCCTCCCATTACAGACGCATCTTACAGAGGTTGGTCCGCCTCTTGTTGTACTATGGGCCAGTGGCGTAACAGAATTATGGGGGCCTCCTGCAGAATGTGATGAGGGACCCCTGAGTCACCTATATGATAGAGACATTCATTGGCCTTTGGCTGACTAGGGCACCCCATGAATAGTTGGGGGCCCTGGAGGTTTGGGGTCCCCCTGCACCGCAGGAGCTGCAGGGGCCCGAGTTATGCTCCTGTTACAGGCCGCCACCTCATGCACCTCTTTCAGCTTTATTCGAACCTTTTGGCTTCCTTAAGTCAGTTCTTGCCTCTCATAATTGCTCTAGCAAGCAATTACATCCTGCTCCATGGTGGGTGTACCTTCGCCTCTAAATATTCGAGACATATGCAACAGGAAAGCAAAATCTAAATAGAAAAAATAGGCAGCTGGAAGATAAGAAGCATATAAATATTCGATAAATAATGTAACACTGGGAGTCAACAAGAGGATGAAAACTATTGATCTAAAATCATTTGACCAGCAGCTAGTCAAACATTGTTGCTCTTTAAACTAGTGCACTTCATAGTGAATCCATCTCATTGCTTACCAGAGCTCACTCGTGTCCAATCGTTTTTGCAACGGACTGAGCTCCTTTTATGTTTCCATTATCCTTACAATAAGACGGAGGTTGGTTGCGGTCGCTGATTACCTGACCCTGCTCTTCCTTCTGTAGTAATCATCAAACTTCTTCTGACTACCGCATTTACAGTTACAACTTTGCTTTATAGTCTAAAGACACCAGGTTATTCTGCTGATCTAGAGCCAGCCTGGCACTTTAAGCAATTTGCTATAACTTTTCCTCCAGTCACTACCATAGTGGAATCTCTTTTTATGCAAACGTGTCCCTTCTATCTTAGATTGGCAGACTAGTGAACAGATATTTCCTACAAAACATATTCAAAGACTTTTAAAAAATATTTTCAGGGTGTATTGTGCAATTATACAACTTGCATATGCCCAAAACTCTTTTAATATAATTGAAGGCTGCTTTAAAGGTAATAGTAGAGACAGTGAGTAAACATTACCACTTATATATCATTTTTAAAAAAGAAATAAGGCTGAAATGGAGAGGTCTATAAAAAAAAGTCATAAATGACCCCCTCCCTCTCATACCATCTTACTCTAACCTGGAACTCAATCTTATGTCACAGGAGCCGGCAATGCCCGAAGCACGGCACCTTCGATCAACTAAGGCAGCAAGATCATGTTTAAGGCCTATAGGCAGAACCCAAGATTAGTTACCTTCTCCTTCAAGATAATGGGCCTCTCACAGGCAAGTGTGACGCCTCCTTGCCACACATGCCCCAAAGGAGAGGGGCAGAACCACTTCTGCTCTGAATAGAGTTTGAGCTAAGAGTCTTCTATCCAGGTCATGATCTTCCCTGGACACTACACCAACAGGCAATCTTGCTTAGGGAGACCTTCACCTTCGCGTAAAGCTGTGTGCTGTAGGCGTCAAACTGTCCTATGGCCGTCACATCAGAAATCCTACTCAATAGAGGGAGATGATGGGGTAAAGAGGAGGCTTCACTGCACACCTCAGATATAGTAGTAAAAGGGGGGAAGAAAAGCTCGATTGTGACTTTTTTCATAATGTTGCTCAAAAAGGGCTCAAATTAGGTCAGCGTGTGCAGCCTGACTCTGGCCTAGTTTTGGAGTCCACGTAATAAGACATTGTGATCCCGGAGTGGATCCTCTATTGGAGTGGAGGAGCGTCACCCCACTTAAATGACCTCCAAAGTCCTAGAGATGAAAAATAAAATGGTAATTTATTACCATGTCATTTTTCATCATCCCATCCTGAACTAAGTGTCAGGATGGTGCGGCGCCTGCTGAGTGGCAGCAGCGAGGAATGGTGGGCAGAGGGCTGCCTGTGCACTGTTTAAAGTGCGCATGTCTCTTTTGCCGGCCGTCTTGTGATGCCCAGCCAGACATGCGCATTTTAAACCTCTCAACCCAGCTTTGAGAGCAAGTGCAGGACTCCAGGTGAGAGCAAGTGCAGGCCTCCAGTGCCCTCGGGAGCGCGGACAGAGGCCGCTCCCTCCAATCAGGGTACTGCTCTCATTCTGGTTAACAGCATGTGAGCAGTGCCAGGATTGATCAAGGGAGTTTGCTGGAACCCGCACTGCAGTCTCAGCAGAAGAGGTCCGGAGCAAGGAGGACGTTGTATCGTCTGGATTCAGGTACGTTTTTATTTTATTATATTTTTTATTTGCGCGTGCACCCACCTATTTGCCCACCCGCCCTCCATAGATGCCAGATGCCACTGCTGTGATCTACAGTGTTGAGGGCCACGGAGAGGTCCAACAGACACATATTCCCTTCATCGCTTTGTGTCAGAGACAAAGAGAATGTGTGTCTGTCCTGTAGAAAGAGACATGCCTAAATTGTCATGACCTCCTCAACATCTCCTCTCTAGCTCCCATTTGCAGAAGGAGTGCCCGCTGTCAGACACATAACCTAGCAAACGAAAGCAACAGTAGGAGGAATCAACTAAACATTCTAAACATACCATGTCTGCAGATGGAATGCATGATTCAACCCAAAACAGAAGCAACTGAAGAACCTCACCTCCCTCCATATTGTAACTCTAACTGCCATTGCAACTATTATATAAACCTCTCGATAATCCCAAACTAGGCCCAACACCTACCCTCCCTCCCCTTACTAAGATGCCTGTGAGAAATTGGACTCACCTTGTACACCATCTACATGCATAGGCATGTTTATCACTCACATTCTCAGGCAACATTAACTACTTCAGATATTCATTTATAACCCAGCTCTCCGAAGAGCCCAGAGAGCATGTTAGCACTATCCACAACACAATAAATTAATAAACTAGCCCTCTCATTAAAAACAAAATCGCAAAGATGCAATTAAAAAAAGTATTATGCTATAAACTAGAGAGACCGGTATCGAATAAGTGTATTATTTCTGCACTTTTAGACCAGCCTGGATTCTTTATATCAAAGGAAAGCATTTACAAATCTGCCTTGGTGGGCAGCCAGATGTGCCTCCCTGTGGGTTGTGTAAGACTAATGTAGGCATGCATCACTCAAAGGATGAGCAAGCTAACCTTGTGGGCTAAGAGAGCAGACCGAACTTATGAAGACCGGGCTGTCCTTCCAGCACACATAAACAAGAGACTTCTCTTCTGTTTGATCCCAAACTCCTTTGTGGATTCTGGCTCCAGACATGGGAGGGGACACCAGAAAAATCAAAGTTAACTCTGCAGACAGCTCTGAGAGCTGCTTGAACAGGATTGGCCACCAGAAGCCACGGCTTATTGTTTGTTTACTTTAGTGTGCCCGTTTTAGACACAACACGTGGTGTTTACCCTTTGAATAGTGGTGCTCCAGAGACCCATAATGCATCAGCAGCAACTTTACAAACGTCGGAGAAAATGAATTTATTCAAGTGTCATGTACGAGTACAACACTGGAAATAAGCGGGATTATTATGGTAATAAGAGGTTGATAGAGAGACTTTTTTCTTCTTCTTCTGTTAAACGGTAGATTTGACGAAACTAAGGGCCTCATTTATGAAAGGTTTTGCATCGTTGTGTGAAAACAGCGATTCAACATTTTTCAGTGCGCCATCCTTGCGACACCATGGATGCGCCATATTTACTGTACTGCGCACCATGTCGCAAGGATTTACAGATATGTCAGTATTCCTAACGTTTCTATAGGTGCGAAAGTGGCGCATTGCTGGGGTGTGTCTGAAAACAGACTCAATTCCAGCAATGTGTCCTTTGGGCCTGCGTCAGTCTTACGCTTGCTGTGAGGCAGGCGTAAGGATTTGACGCAGTGGAGTCCTAGAAGGGTCGCAGTGAAATCTAATAGATTTCACTGCAACACTTCTACGAGTCTTTTTTTTGTGGGGTAACGCCCACCCTGCATACATTATACCTGATGCAGGTATAACGTAGCGCAGGGGTTTACAAAGTGACGCATCTGCCTAGATGCGTTAATTTGTAAACATGCCGCAGTGTGGCACATATTTTACGTTGCACGTGCGTCACAAAAAGTAACATACTGGTGGCGGAAGGGGCTCATACATAAGCCCCTTAGGGGCTTGATTACAAGCCCATTGTGCCGCCGGTGCATTAGTTGTTTTGACTCACCGACAGCGCAGTGGGCTTCCCCATATTTACATGGCCATGTAAAGCCATCCTGCATGACTTTTCATGGCCTTCTAATATGTTTCCCTTTCACGCATAACTCTGCATTAAAGGTGCGTTCCATGGGTGTTGCTGTGGGTGTTCCCTTTCAGATCTATGGAACCTGACACATGCCGAGATTTATATTTTGGAAACCTGGGAATGTGTAAGAGTCCTACACCTCCACAGGGGAGGCTTAAGGAGGCACTACGAGGAGAAATACTTTTATTTCTCCTAATACTTTCCTCTTTCTATATGTGCTACATTCTGCTGCACACACATAAAGAGGAAAATGCCTTTAATGATTGTTTTTGTGCAGGAAGGTGTCCTTTCCTGCACGAAAACAATCATCCATGCAGCGCAGGCACCCTTGCAACATCGCGCAAGGGTGCCTCCACTTGTACACGGCTGCTGTTTGTGCTCTGGCACATGGGAGATCAGGAAAGCGCCATACCTTGTGGATATGGCACATTCCTGTGCTTTTATTTTGACATGCAGCAGCGCAGCAGCAAGGATTGCTGCGCTGTCGTGTGGCAAAATATTGTAAATGAGGCCCTCAGTCCTTATCTTTTTTTTACCTTTTTCTATTTCACTTTGGAAATCCCTTCTGAATGTGCCTCTGAGTGAAACTAGTCTATCATCTTAGCAGCAAAACAGTGATGTACAGAGATGCTTGACTTGATGATCCTGAAAACTGTTAAATCCCCAATGTAACATTCGTCCTTACTCAAAAGGCACAGGCAAGCTTAAAATAATGGAATAGAATGGTATAAGAGGATCTCTCTTTGGTTAAGAAGTACTGGCTGTTAACAGCATATATTTTTTTATTGCCACACTGGACAAACTTACCTTTGAATGTTGTCTTTATAATTCCTTAATGAGTCTGACTTAACACAAAGATAATTAGCATATTTATATATCTAGTTTTATGGAGTATGATGTGTTTTTTTCTAATTACTTGAGAGTGCTAGATAGAATACAGAGTAAGTAATGAAGGGTATGAGTTGGGTTGAATCTTATTGATGAAGGAATGTTCCCTTTCGTATTTTCTTTAAGTGCTGCTCTTAGGGTTGGCTGTTTAATTGAAGGCACACTGAAAGAGTGCAGTTTGTTTTTAAGCCTTCCCTGAAATGGAGGTAGCTTGGCTCCAGTTTGAGATAAAGTTTCAATGAGTTTCATAGTCTGGGGCCCAACAGCCAGTGCTTGAAAACTCTTTGCAATATTAAGTTTGACGTGGCAGAATTCAAGTTTCTGTTAGGCACGTATTAGATGGTTAGATCCAGCTAACGTCCAGGGTCTTTGCCTCTACAATTCTTGTGCATTGTGCAAACGACTCTGAACGTCATTCTTACATCTACTGGGACAAAAGAAGAGCTTGGTTTTATGTGGTGGCACAACCATACGTTGAGCCACATTCTGGCCACTTCGTTCCGAAGCAATTGAAGCAAGTAGAAGCAGGCGCAATGGGGTCCCAGCCCTCCAGGCGGCCCCAAATCTTCAAGGAGGCCCCATTCATCCCAAGGTAAATGAATATCTGTGAGATATGGGAGACTTAGGGGCCCCTAATCACATTGCAGGGGGGCCCTGAGATTTTACATTATTCCACTGAATAGAGGAGTTTTGGGGGATCCCAGTGTAAGCAGTAGTCCAGGCAGGGCACCACAAGGGTTCTTGTCAACTCCACCCAGTGATCAGTTTCCCAGAGAAGAAGTATTCTATGGGGGAGGAAGAGCTACACGTTTGTACTGGAGACCACTGTGTTTACAAGGAGACTGAATCAGAGATCAGATTTAATTATGACTGAGGGGCAACTCGAAGGGCAGAGAGGACGATTCAAGAGCTCCATTGTGAGGATGTGTGTCTCGGCTCTGCGCCCAGGAAACATTTTTCATCCATAAGAATTTATGGACCGATCATGTTGAGATGTTTGCCTGATTCTCGGGCCTGTTTACAAGCTGAAAATGCATTTGAGTGTCATCAGCATTTATAGGCCAAATTAGGACTCATTTTACAGCTCTGCCAATGTATGCATGTATATGTTGAAGTAAGAAAAAGTTGAGCCTTAGAGTACTGTGTGCAAAACCTCAAGACCTGATGATTCCATTGCCCCTTTCCAGGCATGTTGGCTGTGAGTGGAGAAGAAGGACTAAATCCATTCCACGTCAACATCGGTGAATCCCTCCCATTCCCTGAGGCTGCTCAGCACTATATTGCAGGCCACTGTGTCATATGCTGCTGAGAGGCTAAGTGCAATGGCTGTGTTCCTCTTTTTATCCAAGCACAGCAGCCGTTCTCCTCCGATCTTAGCCTGGGCAATTTTGGAGGCTAAAGCTGGATAAAGCGCACATAGGTTGTCATAAAGAATAAGGTTTAGTTGAAGGTACTCCTGGAGCTGTCTTGTAACATCTGTTTCCATGTTCTTGTTGTAGTAAAGGAGGTAGGAGATAGGTTGGTAGATGGTCAGGACATTCCTGTCAGCGGATGGTTTCTTCATCAATGGAGTGAGGGTGGCATGTTTTAAAGGGCCACGTCTTCCGTTCTGAGAGAATGCATTGATCAGGGCAGTCAGATGTGTATCTATGCTGGAAGCCTTAGATATTCAGACCATCCATGCTGCCACCTTTCAGGTCATTGAGTGGAAAGAGGAGAAGGAAGTATGAATCAAATGGAGAGGGCATGTCAGGGTAAGATGACAGCTCAGAGTTGTCAGCGATGGAGTCACAGATTTTTGCAATTTTATATTTGAAAATTAGCTGAGGTCTTCGCAGACCTGATGGGTTGCGTGTGGGTACTTATCAGGGCTTCTGTGTTGGTCAGTTCCTTACAGATGTTAAAAATCACCGTAGTTTGAGTCGAGGAATTGTTGATTCATTTCACCAAATATGCCTTTTTATGGATTTGTGGGAGTTCCTCCTATGCCTTTTCTAAAGGATCTTGTTTTCATCTGCTCTTGATTGACACCATGGCATTTGATATTAAGGTGTGTGCATTTAAGCATTTCACTTAACTACCTAATCCAGCCCAGACATGGAAAGGATTGACAGATAGATAGCTCTTTCTTGATCCAGTGGATTGTGGTCTGTGGCTGTTTTTAGTTGATGGAGCCATTTCTCTGGTTAATTCCTATAGTAAGCAAGACCTTTCCATGCAAACTAGTTATGTGACCATCAGCACTCTGTAGACAACTTCTTAAAGGAACTGGTAGCATTCAGTCACACAAGATCGAGAAAGGAGAGGTAAGGTCAAGCAACCGTAGATGTCCAGGTTACATGACCACTAGAGTGAACAGATCTGCATGTATCTCCCCTTCACCAACTAGTGCGGGTAACCTGCTGAAGAGTGTTCATGACAGAAAGTAGTGAAGTGATGATTGTAATTATGTCTCATGAATTTGGAATCCCTGCAAATGTGTCATAAGATTCAATTGATTTCAGGAAATCCAAGAAAATCTCCATTGCGGCTCGTAAATTAGGGGGAAAGATCAGGCCTCTTTAGTATCTTGTTAACGTCTTCAGTTATGTGTAAAATCAGTCTGTGGGATGTAAGGAAATGATGGAGAGATTCAAAGTAGGAGAGATGAACTTCCGGCATACACTCACCCTGGTGGAAAGTTCAGTTGACTTGTTATAAACCACTTCTATCGGATCACGTTTCTGACATTAGTTGTACCTCATCACAACCCAGTTCACTTCTTCTTCTGGATCATCACTTAGGGATACTAAGGAGTGCATCCCATGTTCCATCTGCCAGCCTGCATCTGTTTTTTTCTTGGTTCATTCCATGGTTGCACAACTTGGTAAAATGACTGAGATTGCCACAAACCGATCATTTTTGCCTTTTTAACACGTGAAGCAGACTTTGCATACAACATTAGCACATGTGACTTTCCTTCAGAGACCACAACCTTGAACCTGATTTGCTTTTTGCCTCTTGATTTCATACCTTGTTCCTCTTTTCTGCCACTTCCCCTAGATCAAGACCAAGATAAAGGCTGATACCTCCACCTACCTGGACCCAAAGAAAAGCATCCTCTTTTGCAGCACACAGCATTCTCTTGTGGTCTGCCCAGTAGTGCAGGAAGCTTCATGTTATTACTCCCTGCAGACTTGTCCTGGCAAAGTGGGAGCATATCTGTGTGTGAGCACAATCATACAGCACTCAGCATAAAGAACTTAGGGCCTCATGTACAAAGCCATTTTGCGATTGCAAAGTCAGTGACTCCTACCTGATAAAGTTTGCAACCTTATAAGGTCTTTTTATGAATAGAAGTCCTTTTAGGAGTCTGAAAAGTCTTTGGGACTCATAAAGTGGCTTTTGCAACCCTGTCCGAATTGCCCAAATAGTGAATAATAATGAAATGGGCATCCCTCTCCTTTTTGCAAGTCAGAGAGAAATGCTTTAATGGTTTGTGACCTCAGTTGATCATTGATTACATACTGACACCTCAAACAGGGTTCTCGCTAATTCTCAAAGGGGAAGGGGTCAGTTTTTGGACCCCTTCCCCATTGTGAATCTTGAAAAAAGTTTCAAGGAGGTTTGGCAGCACTGGACCACTGCCAACTCTGTCAAACTTTTTGAAAAACTAAAACTTAAAGCAAAAGAAAAGTCATGTTCTTTAAAGGAAAACATGCAACATTAAAAAAATAACATTTTCTTTATTTAAACACAATTACATATTTGGTCATCTGCTGACCCTTGTAGGAAACTATTCCTATAACTATGGCCAGTCACAGGGGGTTACAAATTGCAACCTATCTAAGAAATATTAATCAGGCAGGCCGTTCTGCAGCCTCCTGCGATTCAATGTTTTCTGAAACTATTTGTACATAGATCAGTTTACAAAATGCTATTCCATTCGCAAAGAGTCGGTGCTCCATTTACTACCACCTTTTTTTACTGAAATAGTAGCATAGGAGGCTCATGAATTTCTGTGTTTCAGACTCTGGAGACCTTTTTCATGCAGCATAGTGTCTTACCCTTTTCATGAATACATGGGACTTTGGGCCAGATGAGCTTTCTTCTGGTCACAAAAATCAGTCACAATTTGCGACCAGAAACATATTTTGTAAATCGGCCTATGTGCAAATAGATCGAGTCACAAAATAAGGAATCGGAGTAGGTCGCAGTCCGACCTACCTAATTAATATCAATTAGGTTGGATTCAAATTGTGATTCACACCAATTACTCAAAATCACAGTGATGGTGGCCTGGAAGGGTCAGCGGACCACCAGGTCTCTGAATTGATGTTAAGTAAACTTTTGTATTTTTTATTTAAAAAACAGGCCGATTTCCTTACAGGGAAAACAGTTGCTGTAAAAAAACAGGTTATTAAAAAAAAGTTTCAAAGGTTCTGGACTACTGACTACTTCACCTGAAAATTTTACCTCAATTCACGATGAAGGCATCCAAAGAGTATGTTCTCCCTTTTGTGACTAGGTTACCCTTCCAACTCAGGAGTCAGTAACTTTTCAATGATTTGTGACTCGGATTTCAATTGCAAACCATTGATATATATTTCATACCGATTCAGTATTTGGAAAGGAGTCCCAAAACACACCTCCTCCACATAACCAAATCAGTATACAATCACAGTCCCATTTTAGAAGCCGCTAAACCGTTACTGACTTCTAAACTTGGTTTTGTACATGGTCAAAACAGTTACAAATTCTGAATTGGTGTTTGCTACCACAAAAAAGTTTCGTACATCTGGCCATAAGTGCTTTAAGAACTGAAAACATTAAATGTAACTCTAACTGTTCTTTAAGTTTTGTTTTTTGAGATCAAGAGTTACACTTGAGCAGGGCTTGTCATGAAAATAATATTGTAACACACTGGCTTACTAGTTGAGTGGGTTATGTACGCACCTCAAGTAATTATAGCAATAATTGTCAAGGCGACCCACTAAAATTCCAAGCTACACCTGAGCTCAGCCTCATGGTAGCTATGGCACAGAGCAGACAGGCTTAACTTAGAGGCATTGTGTAAAGAATTTATGCAGTACTAAAACAATTATAAAGTCAGCACTCCAAACAATAAAAATGCCAAAATGAATTCGAAAAATAGAGTAACAATTAATAAACAACCTGACACCAAAATGACAAATCCAATAAGGGGAACCAGAGATAAGAGTTTTTAAATTTTTAAGTAGAAATAGCTTCAAGAAGCATAAAGCACCAATGATAGTCAATCCTCGTGCATCGCTAGAGCAGGACCTAGGGGCAAGTTGACACTGAGGGGCATATGTACAAGCCCCTATCGCCACCACAGATTCACTTTTATCGGCGTTGTGGTGGCGATAGGGGCTTAGCCTTATTTGCAAGGCAGCGTTAAGCCACTTAACGTGGCTAAACGCTGCATTGTAAATAAGGCCCCTTTTAATGCGTAGCCTGAAAGAGGTGGGCAGTGGGTGTTGCAGTGGGTGTTCCACCACAACACTCATTGATTTTGACGCTGCCCCCTATGTACAAGGGCAGCGTACATAGGAGGCAGCACCAAAATTAAGACCAGGTAAAACCTGGTCTTAAGTTAGCGAAACAAGAAGAAATGCATTGTTTCTCCTCGTTTTTGCTTTTTCCATGTGTGCTGCCTTGTGCAGCACACATGGAAAAAGCAAAATGCCATGGAGTGTTTATGTACAGGAAGGATCCCCCTTCCTGTACGTAAACAATCTTTTAAGAAAATACAATTTTGTGACTTTCATGTGTGCTGCATTAAGCAGCATACATGAAAGTGACAAAATGGCATTTCAGGATTGTTTATGTGCAGGAAGGGACACCTTGTTACACATACACAATCCTCCCCTGCACGCAGACACCCTTGCACTATGGTGCAAGGGTGCCTGTGTTGGCGCAACACTGCTAAGTGTAGCATAATCTCAGGGAGAAACACAAGGCTGAACCATATCGTTCTACATATGGTGCAGCCTTGCATTTCAAAAGTGGCGGAGTGAGGCATTAAGATATGACGGCTAACGCCTCACTTCGCCACTTCATTGTACATATGGTCCTGACTGTGATGAAGTGCGGGTTGGATACTCCAATCAGGATAATCCTGGAAAAAAGATGTTACCTTCTTTTTTATCTTCTTCTTTACCTTCTCTTCTTTTATAGGCCTTGAAATCCCAATCCACCATAGGAGTACACTTTCAAAGCAACCCCAGACCTCAGGGGAGGCACTTAGAAATGCATTGTCAAGACAGCAGGTTCAGTCGGATCTTCAAAAGATCCAGGAGTGTTCTGAAGTGGGTGCCTGGAGATGTCAAATTTATGCCTGGCATAAGCTTGTGGGTGAGAATGACTCCTTACTAATGGAGCAAAGGTTCCCGGGGCCAAACCTATGCACTTTGGACATTTTCAAGATGGCTTTAGCCTTCGACCACACTAATCTGTCCACAATTGTAGAACAGAGATTGCAATTACGGTACAGCAATACCATGTCTTGTTAAAGTATCTTTTTGAATATTGCCAATCTGTATAACAAATATTAATTTTGGTGTGGAGGATTTTCCATATGATTACATTTTATTCAGCTAAGTTAGTTTTATTTTCAGTGCACAAGACTGGTAAATATGTAAGCATAAATCTTTGACTGGATGGACTCCAGAAGTTATGTTCTCATGGTAGCTATCTTTTGTACTATTAAGACTGTGGGGCCGATTACGATGTCAGTCGTAAAGCCATCGTTGGTTTCAATTCTGACCGGCTGATTATGATACAGCCCGTCAGAAAACTAACTGGCTGGTCATTCCGTCTGGCTTACGACGAGCTCAAGGAGCCCATTGGCCAGTTGGAAGTGGCCCGTAATCTAAATGGTCTCCAACAAGGAATGAGTATGGATTCTGTATTTATCTTCTTTCTTACTAGCAAGTGGTAAGGAACTCCACCATTTGACCACATAGATGTTCCAAATGCTGCAGAAAAACAACTCTGAGCTGTGTGCTATATTGTGCATGTGACAATGATCTAATGTTTCTATTTTTGGGGATTTAATTTTACTCCTTTTTATGAATTATATATGTTCATTCATTTAGGTGTATGCCTCAAATGCACAATTATTAATGTGGCTAAAATACTTGTTCTATTCAGCTTGCTCAAATATAGGCGTGTTTGTTTTTGCATAGTTTGGTTTACTTTTCTAGTTATTAGATAACAAACAAGGTTTCATAGATATTGACATCTTGATTTCTTAGTTATTGTTTTTAAACAGTAACAATGTTTCACAGAATATAAGTAGATGAAACGTTACAGGGGCTTTTTTGTTTATTTTGAAAATGTTTAACAATGTTTAGACAGAGTATATAAACTAGAGCAAAACTTTATTAGTTAGAGAGGAACTTCAATCCATGGACTTCACACTATAAACACTTTTCCTTGCTAAGGGCTGCAGCGAAGGTACATCAAGTTCCCCATCAAACGTATCTGTCTGTTTGAGTACACCATAGCTGCCGGGATGCAGAAACAAGGACAGCAGCTGCTGTCTCTTTAAAGAAAACTGCTTCTATTGTTCAGAAAAGGTATGTGGGTGTCGACTATGTATGAAACCTAAATAGGCCCCTTTTGGCGTCAAGATCACCTTAGTTATCCAAGGGAATGGAGAGGTTGATGTTATCAAGAAAGAAAACCCCTAAAATACTGTAATAATGTAACAACAGTTTTTCGTGTTCTACGTATTGACAAATATTGTTGCCAGTATCATCTTTATTATTGTAGTAATTACTATACATATCGCATTAGAATAGGATATTTATTTTAATAAATCTTGAAAATATATTCCTAGCCTCCTAGTGTTCCTGAGTGTGCCTATTCATGAAGAAAGATGATTGGGATTCCACTAACTATTCCTGTGGGTCTCGCAGGCTGATCATTACCTGGGTTGGGAGGTGTTGCAGTCCATCAGGTCTCTGTCTCTTATTGGTACACTAAGTCCTAGTGCCAGAGAGACTAAAGAACCCTTTCTCAGGCTGTATCCTTGAGAGAAATTGCAGAAAACATATCAACCACTTAGCACAAGCCTTTGATGCATCTGGCCTGAAGGAAACCTACCTCTCTTAGTGCTGCTGTCTGCCATTAAATGACATTTTTAGTCTATAACCATTCTCCTTCACAAGAGAATCAATGTTCTACAATTGAACTCTTTATAAATTCTATTAATGTTTAAAAGTTTCTTTAAGTGCACCCTATCTGCTCCACTACATTCAAAGTATTTTCTAACTAAGAAAGCTCGTGCACCTAGCATAATAAATAAAGACTAAAGAGAAGTAGTTAAGAGCCAACAAGAGCTCAGCCATGGATTGAGAGTGGAGCTGCCATCAGACAATAAACATTTACATTGCTTGTCGACATTTTTTAATTCTATTTTTCTTTTCTACCCATTGCACGATTGAGATTAGTTTGTTTTGTGATTTTGGAATATGAATGTGTTTCTTTTATAAAAGAAGGGGACAAAAAGGGCATATGCGAAGGAATGCTCAAAGAAAACCAGGTGCACTAATTTGAGAGCAAAAGGTTCAAATGACATCAGTTACATAGTCACTCTGTCCTAGGCTGGCTTCCGAATACCCAAAGTACAGGCACTACTTGTGTACCCAGTTTAGCGATGAGACCACTTATTGGAGGCAATAACCGCTCCTAGTGATGTGTAGGGCAGCCCTGTCTAAGATGACTGTATTGCTCAAGTTCTTCTAACCATTACAGACTAGCCAATACCAGGTGCCTGAGGAGTTCTACCGTATTGTGGAAAATAGTTGAGGCAACTGTTGTGGAACAAGGGTCCCCCTCGAATTGCCCAGAATAAGTTAACACAAGGGGAATATGATGGAGGTATTGCCCTTCCCTAACTAAAGAGATATTACTGGGCTTCCCAGCATATTAGTGTGAAAAATAGGTCATTCAACCCACAGGAAGAACCTTCAGTTAGACATGACAGACACTGGATGAGACTAAGAGGATTCCCACGGTACTATAAAGGGGGTGGCACAAAACGTCGTAGAGATTTGGGTTTGGGTGACCAAGTGTCTGGGGCAACACGGAGTCCTGAGGAGGGAGATGCCATTTTGGGGCTCAGCACAACTGTGATACTGGAAGGATTGCAGCCTTTGGTGGGTGGGATTTAATAGGGATCAGTTATCAAGGCAATATAACCGCTGAAAATGCTGTAATACCCTTCCGAGATCTTAAAGAAGAGTATGGGATGCCAGAAACTGAGGTCTTGCGATACCTAAGACTGCAACATGCGCTGCGTAGGGATATACCGAGGGTTGCCAGAGTGGATGACAGCACCTCCCTGGAGGAAATTGCTGATTGAGCCCTCTCGCAAAAGGCAATAACACTCAACTATGAAAGAATAATTAACAACATGCCAGATAATATGGGAGCAAAATATTGGGGAACTAATGGATGAAGATGGAGTGAAGCCTTCAGGGTCCTAGGGAGGTCACTTGCAAGTCCAAGTCTCGAATGGCGCAGATAAATATTATCCACAGGGTGTATTATGCTAGGAATTTGGTAGGCTCCCACTGTGGATTGCCTTCGGGGATGCTAGCTACTTGGATCGTTCATACACCCCATGTGGGTCTGTCCTAGAATTTGGAGCTTTGGAGAAGGGGTTATCAAACATATCTTTGAATTGATTGGGTATCCTCGGACTGTGAGGGGATGACACTTTTGGCAGGTACCAAACGTTGCTTAGTAATGTGGTGTCACGACATACTATTGCACAGCTGTGCTGAGTGCCCTATGTGCCCGCAGTTGGAAAGTGGCCGGAGGATATGGATTGGTGCATGGGTGCAGACAAATCCATGCATGAGGGTCGTGGCTGCCCCCACAAGTTCGAAATGATTTGGAGCCCCTGGAGAAGATATTGTGGGCATTTTCAACTGTGAGCCTCATGACCGAGAGTCCCTCAGGAACTGGGACGTGGATTATAGGACCTAGGAAGGTTATATAATAGACACATTGATTTGCTGTATACATTACCGATATATACTCGAATGTAAGAAATTATTAAGCAGGTATATGTCTTGGGTGATGCATTGAAATGTTTTGACATGGACTACCACCAAAAAGTAATAAAAGAGTTAAAAAAAAAAAGCAAGTACTCAGACCGGGTCCACATCTGCATTTTGGGTGGCATCTGCTTCTGTGCTCCACAAATGCTGCTCCTTTTTTCACCATGAAGGGGTACAATTTCTGCGTGGCCATCCCCATTTCTCCACTCCAATGTAGACTTGGAGTGCTTATGGCATTTATAGTGCGCACTGTCACCATGGGTCTCTGGCGTGTGCAAAATTAGGGTGATATGTAATTGTGTAACTGCACATTGTTGCAATGATGCATTTCACTCCAACAAAACAGCGTAAAAACACGAATGCTTCAAACAACATCCGATCGTGTTCTGGTCTTTGGCATTGTTCCTGTGCTCTCATGCTAAAATTTCGCCATAAATGCAGCATAATTATGCCATGTAGCATAATGGTGTAATTTCGTCAATTTTGCATAACAAGGGTGATGTAAAATTTCACTGGATTACGGCAACATAATGGAAATTTCGCCTTGGACTAATGTAACTCATTAGTTTAGACTAGAGGGATTTGTGGCTCCTATGCCACCCAGCGCTTAATTTGAACCGGTGGTTTCAGCACAGGCTCTTAATCATCAACACCGGCACTTTTCATGAGCACCAGTTAAGGACACATTCATTTAGGGGGAGATGAAGTGATTTGTCCAGAATCACAAGATGTTGACCCGACACTGAGACTCGAACCTGGTTCCCAAGCTCCGAAGCTGGCAGCTCTGGCCATTATGCTACATCTTCTCCAACTTTCATGGTTAATAGTTGGTTCTGCGTAAGGCGGTGCTAACAGGAGAAATGGGATGGTTCAAGCTGCCTCCTGATGAGAGCCCTGGTACTTATTTATTTACAAATCAACCACTGATGCCACCTCTGGCACACTGGTGAGGAAATTGGTGCAATTATGTTTTGATTTTAGTATGTCGTTTTGCTATAGGTTCTTCATATTACTTTTGCACAGGGAGAAGCTATCAATCTGCACACAGTATTCTATATTGCACATCCTGCTGTCAATAGGTTGTTTTTCTTTTTACTGACTGAAGAATGAATGCCCAAAGCGTCGGCATAATAGTATTGGCGACCCGTGTTCAAGAAATGAAGTAATCATGATGAATTAAATTAATGTGTTTGGAAATCATAAGTTACTATATTTCAAACCATAGACGCAATGTATGTAAAAGAGGAAAGTTATTACTTAAATGTAGGATAAGTTGTGATCTCCTGGTGACTTAGCTGGAAAGTATGAGACAATGTTTGTGTACCTGTATTATTATTGTTATTCTTGTCATCATTAATAATGATAATGATAGCAATAATAATAAATAAAGTCAAGTTGAAAATATTCCTTCCAGCCTGCGGTTAAAAGCCAGCCATGCAGATGAGGCCAGTATATTTTCCAGCATCCAGAGATTCTGACCTAGGTCATACATGTATTCTGTGTGGGGGCGGGGCGATCCTGTACTGGGATATGGGTCTGTTTTTTGGGAAGGGCGGTAACTAATGCATTGAGGAAGAATTTGTGGAGATAATTAGGGAGATTCCGTGATTCTTTACAGAATGGCATCTTTGCTACCAGTCTTCAAAGGCCGAAATGAGACAGAGCAGACATAAGCATGCATGCCAGAGCGCAAGTTTCAACAAAAATATCAACATGCTGGCACCCTGACCTCAGCTGTGCGCGTGAGATATGTATCGATCTAGGACATAGATACAAAAAGCAAACATTCCTCCTGCAGACTTGGATGTGCAAGGACTAACCTTGCTTGGAATTGAAAAGAATTGTGGCGTTTTTTACTCTCCGCTCCAAGGGAGCCTGCTGCAGACCTCTGACAACTGCATGTCTACAGACTCTTCACTGTTGGTTTCAAGAGCCGAAACATTGTGGTTCCAATCCAAGCCTTCCAATGGGCAGCCCTACGTCATGCACTTAGGTGAGCAATTTCGCACTTTTATGAAGCTTCGAAAACTAATTATTCGTCATCACTCAAACGCAGAACGCGCGACTACATCAGGGTAACTCTGCTAAAACTGCTACTATAGCATTAATAAACATCTTGGCTGTTTTATCGTCACCCGAGATATTGAACCACGAGCTGAATGTAAGGGTGGACAATAGTAACTAGCTCATGATAATGTCTTATTGGGAGTTCATTAGTGCTAAAGAAGATGCTAACTTGAGGCAGTAGAGGTCAGAAGCACCCTTTGAGGCCATTGTTAACAAAACCACAACAATAAGGTGGTGCCACACCGGACATGGGCTGGGACCTGACGCCTGCCAGGCAAGGCTGACGTACCGGCAGCAACTAAATCACTGACGATTGGTGGGACAGACCACACTTGAAAACTGCGTTAGGGTGTTCAAGAGCAACAAAATGATCCCACTGGCCAGTGGCCCTCGGCACACATGCCCCTATCATGAAGCCCAAGGGTAGCCCAGCGGTGCAGACAAATAAACTGGACAAATACGCGGTTTTGAAGCAGGCGCCTTCAGACGACGGAGCCCAGTGTGGGAAGGCTGGAGACAACGAACCATCCCCCAGCTCAATAATGGCAGCCATCCAGGAGCTAGGTGCTACCCTTGAGACCAAAATCGACAAGGTCTCCTTCGAAATGAACTTGATGAGGGCCGAAATTAATAAAACCGCAGACAGAGTCAAGGCGAATGAGACGAACGTCCTGGAGCTCCAAACTTCCACTAAGAACTTGAAGAGCGGGTTCAGCAGCTCGTACACCAACACCGTCAGATGGCCCTTAAACTTGAGGACCAGGAGGGACGGGCTCGCCGCAACAACATAAGAGTGGTGGGGGTTTCGGAGGGCTCAGAAGGACCGAGTGTAGACCTCTTCCTCGAAGACCTAATCCTCAACCACCTTAAACCGAAACGGCTCTCCTTCCTCTTCACGATCGAGAGGGCACATCGGGCACCGACCCCGCGACCAAAGCCCGGGCGGCTCCCAGGACAATCATCGCAAAAATCCTCAACTACAGAGAATGCAACGCAATTCTACAAGCGGCCCGAATACAAGGGGACCTACGCTATGAACATACCACGGTGCGCTTCTTTCCGGACTTCACACTTAAAGTTCAACTGGAGCGACGCTCCTTGGAGGGGATCAAGAAGGCACTACGGGACAGAGGAATCAAATACATGATGTTTTTCCCCGCAAAGCTCAAAATCATTGCAGACGGGAAATCATTGTTTTTCACTACCCCAGCGAGGTGCAAACTTGGCTGGATAAGGCGACTACGCGGAGGTCAGCAGCGACCGTGGGAGACAACTGGAGAGACACCCGCTCCCACTCGCTGGGCTCAGCGGTTAGCTGGTCGGACTGAGACAAGGCTAGTCAACGATGGTGAAGATCGAGATCCAGCAGCCTGGTGACACTGACGGCCAACAGAGACTGAACTGATCTACCTGTGCTAGGATGAAGTGGGGTGGGGGGGTACGCCATAAGAGACTGGCCCTGCAGGACTGATGGATCCTCACAATGACACTGTCCTTTGATGGGTGAGGGCAGGCCCCCGGCAGCCGGTGCTAGCCCATATTCCCCCGCAACTGTTGATCTGTTCTTGTGGCGATAGGCTGTCTGCCAGTTGGGGTTTTGGGTAGTTTCGAACCTACGTAGCAGGGTAGTAGGGAGGGGGGGTTGGTGTCAAGGCGGTATTATGTTCCGTTCCACTGTAAACAATTCTCAGGGATGTTGGGGTGGAGGGGGTATTTGGGTGGTAGTTGCTGGTCACGCACAAACAAAGCTTTTCTATTTGGCTGTGTTGCATGTTTCTAACGTATGGTAGGAATCCCGTTTGTAAAAATGAGTACGCAGTGGGATAAGAGTCTAAAGCTCCTTAGTTGGAACGTTAACGGGTTGGGGGACAAGGTAAAACAAAGTATTGTTCTCCAATACATAAAACTTCAAACCCCAGATGTTGCTTTACTCCAAGAGACACACCTAATTGGTAACACCTGTAAGGCGTTAAATAGATGGGGGTACACAATGGTGGCACATGCCGGCTTTACTTCCGGCTCACGAGGGGTGGGTATCATACTTAAACACACCTTTCTGCTCAGCATAAAGCATACTTGGACTGACCCACTGGGGCGCTATGCGGCAGTCTCGGGGCAATGGGAGGGGCGCACTCTCACACTACTGGCAGTCTATATTCCACAAGGTCTTCAGACCCAGTCCTACAAGGACCTGGGAGCCTTCATAGTCTCCCTACCCGAAGGGCAACTTGTACTGGGTGGCGACTTCAATGCAGTTGTATCGGGTCTATATGACCGATGTCCACCACGAGATATCAACGCTGGGAGCGACTGGCTCTCAAACTTCCTCGAGGCCTTTGGCCTCAGGGACCTCTGGCGGATGCGCCATCCTGGTCTCCAGCAATACACTTTCTTCTCAGGATCGCATCGCACCTTCTCCAGAATTGACTATATCCTCATGCCTGTACACCAAAACACGACCATAAAAGAAATTCGACATCTGGCAAGGGGCATTTCTGACCACTCCCCTTTGTGGGTTCATCTAACAGTTGGAGACAAAAGGATCGGTTGTGTAGCGCCTATTAACCCGTGGTATCTCCGCAACCCCAACGTCAAAACTATGCTCATCTGAACTTTTGACCATTACTTCCAGGACAACGAAGGCACAGTTGATTCCCCCACCACCTTTGGGAGGCTTTTAAAACGGTCATTAGGGGCCATACCCTCTCGGCTATAGCCGGGTTGCGCAAGGAAATAGATAAAGAGATGACTTGTATTGAGCATGACCTCCTCCGCTTCGAGGAGGCAGCGAAAGACGGGGAGGATCAGGCCACGCTTCATAACTTGCAACTTAAGGCGGCTGCATACAAAGCAGTTGCGACTGATGCTGCCAAAACCCTCGCAAGGGACAGGGATGGACGCCTATACGACCAAGGAGACAAAGCAGGCAAGCTAATCGCTTGGCTGGACAAGAAAGAGAGGGCGAAAAGGCTGGTGCAGAGCTCAAGAGTAGTGCTGGTACTGTTTTGACGGAACCCCACGGCATAGTGCTTGAGTTTGCTAATCATTTCAAACAAGTGTATCAGAGTAGTTCGGAATTACCAGAGGAGGACTCCTCCACACTTCTTGTAGACATCCAACTGCCCATCCTCTCTGACTCCGATAGGGAAGCATTAGATATTGCGCTGGCAAATGATGAGCTTGCTACAGCAATAAGAGATCTCCGGCCTGGGAAAGCCCTGCGCCATAACGGACTGCCCATAGAGCTTTACAAACTTAAGCCCAACAAGCTAGCCCGTACCTCAGGAAAATGTTTGAGGACTGTAAACAACTTGTCCTACTCCCGCGTGACCAACGTATTGCCATGCTGGTTACCATACACAAGGAAGGGAAGACAAAGGATGAATGCTCCTCCTATAGAGCTATCTCCCTGCTAAATGCGGAGCCCAAAATCCTGGCCAAACTATTGGTGAACCGGCTAAGACAGATAATAGACAAACTGGTTCACCCCGACCAGTCGGGCTTCATGCCACACTGTAATACTGCTGTCAATCTGCAAAGATTACATAAAGTACTGGGGCGGCAACCACCATTCAGGAAGATGCAATAGTGGTCTCGCTAGACGCCACTATGGCATTCAATACCCTCCAATGGGCGTATCTGATGGCGGTCCTTAAGAAACTGGGCTTCGGCCACAATTTTATTGGATAGGTACGGCTCCTCTACACAGAACCATTGGCTCAAGTTGTAGTAAACAATAAAGTCTCGGAGGTGTTCACTCTCGGTAGAGGGACGTGGCAGGGATGCCCCCTCTTGCCTCTACTCTTCGCCCTGTCCCTCGAGCCACTAGTGGCGTGGATACGACAGGACCCCTCCATCAGGGGACTTAGGTGGGCTGAGGGATGGGAGGATCGAATCTCACTCTATGCGGACGACATCCTCCTATATCTTGCCTCTCCCCATAAGTCGCTACGGGTGGTCCTAGAGATCTTCACAAATTTCGGGAGAAACTCTGGTTATAGAATCAACTGGAGCAAGTCGCTGTTATATGTTCTGCACGGATATCCCCCCCCTACCGAGGGACTGCCCCATCCTGACAGCCACAGACGGATTTGAATACCTGGGTATTTTCATCACAACCGATGTTAAACTCCGCTATGAGCGTAACCTCCTCCCCACTTTACAGAGGTTTAAGCGAGACACCACTACCTGGAAGACACTGCCACTGTCTCTACTGGGATGAACAGCGCTTTTTAAAATGATGACATTTCCACATTTCCTCTATGCCCTCCAGAACTTCCCATACCTAGTTTCACCCAGGTTCTTTAAGGACATTGAAAGCACCCAAAGAGATCTACTGTGGGATGGTAAACCGCATATAGCATTTCACAAGCTAACGCTCGGTTGGTATGACGGAGGCATAGGACTCCCCGACATTAAAAAGTATTACTGGGCGGCACATCTTTCAGCAATAAACCATTGCACCTACCGCAGTGGGGACGACCCGGGTTACAGGATGGACAAATGGGTACTCCCAGGTGGCAGCTTCACTAGGGCGCTCTATTCCAGGCCCAACAAATATTTACTAACAGGACCTACACAACACTCAGTACACCTCTGGCACACGGTCAACCGTAGCTTAGGATGGGCCAAAAGGCTCACGCTCCCCACTCCACTGTGGGATTCCGAGTGCCTGGGTACACTTGGGCAGACTAAGGGCTTTGATAAATGGGACCTAATTGGACTCTCCCACATCGGGGATCTGTGGGGAGCGAACAGGATGGTCTCTTTCACCTCACTCCAACAAACACACGAGCTAGCGGACTCGGAATATTTTAGATATGTACAAATCAGACACTCCCTCCAGGCTAACATCTCCACAGGGTCCTCCCCTCCAAAGTCCTCTCCTCTTGAGGATAGACTACTGGATGGGTACTTGCCTGACAAAGCCATCTCCCTCACGTACAAAAAGGTCATTCATAACACTCCGGACCCCTTAATATCACCGAGGGAGAAATGGAGGCGGGATGGCCTCGAGGTGGATGACGAAGAATGGCAGGAAGCACTGTCCTCCCCAAGGGAGGTCGCCATCTCGTCCAAACTGAGGCTTGTCCAGCTGAAACTTTACACCGAATTTATATCTCCGGCCCTCAGCTGGTGTTGATGGGTAGGGTTGAAGAAGTGTTGTGTAAAAGACAATGTGGCTTAAAAGGCTCCTTTATGCATATTATTTGGGAGTGCACGCTAATTCAAGACTACTGGGGAAAAGTACATGAATGTATGAGTGCATTCTGGGGAGTGGAAATTCGGCCTGAAGCCAAGAGATGCCTCCTAAATGTCTGGGAGCCCACAGACCTTAACACCAAGGGTAAACTCTGGGCTACTCTTGGCCAGATGGTAGCCAAACGGAACATTGCCCGTCTGTGGGGAGCAGCAGCACCACCAACGCTGAGTGCCTGGAAGGCGGATATGGACTGGTGTATGGTAAGGGAGAAGACGGTATATGTAGCACGTGTTTGCCCCCGAAAATGGACAGCAGTTAATCGTGGCAATATTTGTGAAACCCCAATTGTCCCCGCCCTAGACGAACCGTTATCACCTTGATATGTATGTCCAGTGAGCCTCATACCCTGCCTCATGTACCATCGTATGCTATGTAACTGCTCGACTTGGAAATGTGTGATACTGCTGCGACCACTGATTAACTGTAAGCGATGACAGAACCTTTTTTGTTTAATAAAAACTGTTTTTAAAAAAAATTAAAAAGAGTGCGTGAATCAATCAAAATGTTGTAATGCTCCAGTTCTTCGGAAAGACATCATCTATGAAACCTTTATTTTGATATTGTCCCAGCTCAGGGCTCTCTTTATGCCAACCAAACGTCCCAGGAGTGAGAGATCTATTTTCTTGGCCATTTCCAAACTTTAAAATGACATTCAACAAAATGTTTACAATATTTCTGCCGCATGGCTTTCAGGAGAAGGCTGAAGACGTTTATGGAGGCTTTGTGATACCACTCCAAAGCATGTCGGGTCACCTTATTCTAAGTGCTCTTCCCTACTCCAGCATCGTTACTTGTGGGAGTTTTGTGCATTTATAAAAATAGTCTATTATTAACAACGTACAGAACATGGATCTAAACTTGAATATACATGTATATAATTATTTGATGTGATTACCTTTGAAATGATTTTGCTGTGACTTGTTAAAGTGCCTTTTCTGGGCTTAAGTTAACTCAGCCTCAATTAGGCCCCAATGCAGTCTTGTTTAAAATGGATGTCTCACCCTGAATGTTCATTGTTTATTATTCCTGCTGCATACAGTCAAGCAAAGTCATGTTTGTTTATTTCTGAATTATGTTGTTCTATCGAAGAAAACTTTCCCAACATGGGCTTCGTTATGTTTCAACTGCCTGTGGTCTCTTTTGCTTAGAATAAATTTAGAATGCGGATTGTTAATAAATAAAAATAATCGTTTGTACATTCACGCCTATTCATGATCTTTGAGCACTTAATTTAAATAGGATGCTAATTTGAAAGTATTTAGTTGCCAGGGTTTCTCTAACACTAATGTCTTTTCCCCTGCTCTAGGAACTATTACATAGAGCAAGGATACCACTGCCCTCAAATGAATAGAGTGCAGCCATGTGTTTTAATGACAGTGGTATACACAGAGAGACCTCCCTCTTACCTGGATTGGAGAAGATCCCAATGACATAACTGACCCTCAGACTGTTATTAGTGCAAACTAAGGGGCATATTATCAAGCACGGTGTTAAAATTATCGCCGCTTTAGCGGCAGAAAACTGCCGCTAAAGCGGCGATAATGCGCTTGAAAATATGCCCGTGAGAAGTCCAATAGAAGCCCATGTTCACGGCGTTAAAATTATCGCCGCTTTAGCGGCAGAAAACTGCTGCTAAAGCGGTGATAATGGGCTTGATAATATGCCCGTGAGAATTCCAATAGAAGCCCGTGTTGACACCAGAACATGGGCTTCTATTGGAATTCTCAAGGGCATATTATCAAGCCCATTATCGGCGCTTTAGCGGCAGTTTTCTGCCGCTAAAGCGGCGATAATTTTAACGCCGTTTCTTGATAATATGCCCGTAAATTGTTAACAAAGAGATACAATCCATTATGCAAATAATTTAGCATCTATCCAGTTCTGTTCATTGCAGCTGTGGTGTTGAAATAATACTAACATTGGCATGGCCTTCTAGTACCATCCTTTTCCAGGAGAGAAATCCTGCATCTCGGCACGTTTGGCGGCTCTCACTCATGGCTCACATGCACCAGCTCTCCTAGCACGCAGGTTCCCTCTGACGCCGCAGGTAAGGATGGGTTTGGAACAGAACACATTGTACCCAATCCCTGATATCTACTGCTCTTGCATAGGGCAGGCATTTCCAGGATGCAGGCATGTATTTCATTACATGTCCCTGCTTGTGAAACCCTACTTTTCTTCCTATGAAGTTTTATATACCATTATGTAATTTGTCAAAATCTGGCTGTTGAACGTCTATATAATTTGGAAATGTGTATCTCTTTGAACCCCAAAAAGGAACCAAAACCCATTGCATTGCTTAAATGTAAACCACAATCAGAAAGATAAGTGCAGGAGTCCAAAGCTTTCCTTAGGTTCCATCCTGGTCCTGCCAAATGCTGCAGATGCTGAATACTAAGGGGCAGATTTATGTTTCCTGGCGCATCCCTGCAAATCAGCAGGGATGCGCCAGGAAAGATGAGTCACGCAAGTTTACCCTTGCGCCACCACAGATGCGCCGCATTTACAATGCAGCGCATCGTGGCGCAAGGATAAACAGATGCGTGACGCATCTGATGGCGTAAGGGCGGCGCATTGCTGGAGTCGTGTCGCAAGCATGACGCAACTCCAGCAATGTATAGGGGCTGCCCATACCTAACATGCTGCGTCATGCCGTACGCCTGCTTCAAGCAGGCGCAAGGTTTTGACGCAGCAGCGTCAGAAAAGTGACTGAGTGAAATCTTGTAGATTTCACTGCGTCACTTTTCCGAGGCTTTTTCCGATGGAACGCCCACCCTGCATACATTAAACCTGACGCTGGTTTAATGTGGCGCAGGGCTTTACACCGTGACGCATCTCCATAGATGCGTCACGATGTAAATAGGGCGCAACGTGGCGCAGGGTTTACGCCGCCGCTGCGTCACAAAAGTGATGCAACGGCGGCATAAAAGTGGCACAAGTCTAACATAAATCTGCCCCTAAGTCTTCCTGTTCTTGATTTCGCTTCATGCCTCTTTCTTCCCCCTCCCTTATCCCTCCTGTGGTTGTTGTATTCCTAGCCCTCTTTCCCTCCTTCTTTGGCCCTTTTCTGCCTTTCTCTCCCTTGCTCTAGGTCTGACCAGAAATAAATCTTGGTCTCAAAACATGAATGCCATAGCTGTACCCAGGACTTGCAGCCACCTTCTCACAATAAGTATTGAGCCAGGTACAGTGAACATTTTAGACTTGGCATTAAATAATGGCCCAAATCTAAATGATGAACCTGGGTTCTACTCTATCTTCCCCTTGGAACTGACCAAATGTTACCTGAATTTGAGTGCCCTACTTGCATCTCTTTTCTTCCATTTCGCCTGTGTACCCTTAATTGGGGAGCAGTACGGTGTGTTCCTGTACCACTGGGGGAAATGGGCTGGTTGAAGAGGGAATATCCTCATTTGCATAAGATCCCACTATGCACTAGAGGGAACTTCCAGTCTTAAACGAGCAGACAGAATTCAATTGGCATATTCGATATTACATACAGAATGCCCCCCTTTAAATTATACAAGACACTGGTTCAATGCTCGCCTACTTTCAGAGCCTGAGACCTGCGAAAAGTCAAGCTTGCCAGGAACAAGTGCTCACTACTGACACTTGTTGTCACTGCCAGCTGCAAGAGCCCAAAATCCGGGATGGGTTTCAAGAATTTGAGATGAACACTGGCCTGCGTGCCAATGCATACTATAAACTTGGTAAATCACATTCTGTGTATAGGACTGCGGAGCTCAGTCACTGGCTCACTTGAACAGAAATGCCAGGAGCAAAGGGCTTGTCTGGCAACTGCTGCCATGACAGTGGACCGCGTGCCCAAGTGCTCGCATACTTCCCTGTGCAACTGGTTATAAAAACATGATAAGCATCTCAAGCAAACGGCTGTGTGTAGACCAGCAGCGTGCACACTCGAAGAGCGGTGGAGCACTGGGACACGCCCCCTTCCTTAGAAGGTATGTCAAAAGAGATGCTCTCGGGCCCACTACACAGTTACAACAGGAAAGTCCTTGTGTGTAAGGGGACATTGGGGAGTTAATTGTTACCAACAAATTTGTCGCACTACAGTGACACTTTATTAAGATATATAAACCATAGGAGCCTGCACTCCCTATGTTAAAGCCAGTCTCACATTCCCTTATTACAGGCAACTTGTGACGTCTGTAGTCGCCTGTAATGAGGTAGCAGCTCAACTGTAATAACGTATTACAAGTTCAGTTCTGACCTCAAAATGCTTGCTGTCAGAGCCAAAGTCAGGTCACAGAGCATAAGTGCAGCAGCCCTTTGAAGAACAAAAACGGGAACTGCATGTTCCTTATTCTGTTATGTTTTTTCTAAAATGAAAATCACTCAGCAAAAAAGAGATATTTATTGCAACCTGTTTCTTTTGTTCCATGCTATAGTTTATTACAGGAAAAACAGAAACTTTATATGTTTAAAAACAACATTTTTTACCTGATTTACATGAAACTGACCCTAATATTAGCAAAAATGACTAACTGGTGAGTTTAATTTTGCAGTCCAGATTCTGCTTTTACTTTTTATGTCTGTAAGTAACATAAAAGGGCAAGACTCTAAAGGACAGACTTAGAGTTGGCAGAGCTGGTACTCCATCGCAAACTGCAAAAGAGCCCTCTCCGCCAAACCCACAGTCTGCCATCTAATTTACAAGCGGGCAGGCATTAAGTATATCAGCGACAGAGCATACTCCGGCTCCATCGCCGACATACTGCTCTGACGGCCCAACGGAGTACAGGCTGGCAGAGGCTTACATGTAACACTGTTCCCCAATTTAGGGTGGACAATATTATATGTTTATTTTGCTGGTCGTCACTGCCATGTAACCGGAGTAGGCTCTGTCGCTGACATACTTAAGGTCTGCCTGCCTGTTAATTAGGTGTGCAGGCCAATGGTTTGGTGGAGAGGGTATTCCGTCACAGCTGCGACTAAATCAAGACCAAAGTATTTAAGCAGTTTGTGGGAAGGGTGATGGTGTGGCCATGTGTTATTAGGCATAAAATACCCTCTGCTATACATTAAAATGTTATTGCAAGTCATCTCAGAGTTTCATATGGTCATTAAACTGGTATTTTATACCATATTTATACTGAAAGATGTAGAATACAATATATAATAGTCTAGAATACAATGAAGAGACTATGCTCAAGAGGAGCCAGAATACTAGAAGGCAAGCCTTCAAAAAAGAAGAAAGCAATTAGATATTAAAATAAAGCCGACATACGGTGAGCAGTGGGTGGGCTGTAAGTTCTTAGTAAGCCCACAATAGGTCTGTCGCAACTAGAGAGCTTGTGCTAGGACCAGGTATGAGAGAGGTAGCTTTGCCTTGTTCTTGGACACCTGAATCAGGCCTGGTAGTGGCATTTATAAGCACTATGCACACTGAGTTATGCCGATAGCACAGTGAGTGGCACTCGGTCTATTTGTGAAATCAGGGGAATCATGATCCCATTGTTCTCTACTAGATTTTTCTAAGTCCTTTGGCCATTTAGACCTTAGTCTGCTCTGGACTAAATTACTTACCCTTGGCTTTCTAAGTGGAGCAATATATATTCTGATGATGCTCCATTTAGGTACCTGGACTCTCCAACCTAAAAAGACTGCATCATCTTCTTCTGGCATCAGACAAGGATGTGTCTTTGCTCCCACTCAGGTATGATCACAGCATGGTCGGACTGGGAATAGCAACCAGCCCTGGCAAACTGCTCAACAGGCCCCAGAAGCAGGGGTGGGGCGCTCCTACTGCACTGCTGCAAAACTGGCCCCCAATAACAAAACCGCCCCCCACCCTTTTCGGCCCACCAGGAAAACGCCCAGTGCCCGCTATTGCTGGATCCCAGCCTTTTTAACCTGCTGCTCTCTTCACTCCTGAAGTTGGTGCTTTGTATTTGTTAAAGGTCGGAGCTTTGTAATATTCAAACAATCTAATGCTGCATGAAGAGACAGTGAAAAGATTACAGCAGATGCTGGATGCACTGGACAGTTGTGCAAAGAATAATGGCCTCCCAGGTTTTGGTATTAGGTAGGAAATCATTTAAGGGCATTGGTATACTGACAAAATCCCACTGGCTCAGATAAATTCATATGAACATATTGACATTTTATTTGGATCATGGGGAGATTTCTTCTGTCTAAAAGACATTTGGTACAGATGGTTATAAAGCCATAGAAATGCGTCAACCACAGATATGGAGGGCATAGTCTCCATCACCACCTTATCATTGTTTAACCCCTTCGCCGCGGCACGAATTTTGCCGCGGCGCTGGGGGGGTTTGGGGTGTTTGCGGCGCCGCCATGCTCGTGACGGAACCACTCCGTCATGAGCCACGGGCGCGCTGTGCTCATGACAGAGTGGTTCCATCATGACTCCGCCCACTTGCATTGATCGCCCGCACAGGCGGGGAATCAGTGCCGCGTAGGCGGAGCGGCCGCCAACGGCCGCAGCATGACGGAACCACTCCATCATGAGCACACAGCGCCCGTGGCTCATTACGGAGTGGTTCCGTCATGAGCAGGGAAGGGGTTAAATTCTACAATCGGCCTTGACTGATGGAGCATCTTATGGAGCATCAATGTGGGACATTCATCAATTGAGGTATAGATGTCCCTCCCTGCAGAGAATTCCTGGAGTTATTGCATAGTACACCAGTTGAGTCCATACACCCGGAGATGGGCTTCAGGTCCAGTTGGGCTACGGTTTTGCCTTGGATGTTTTAATGGTTTTTCACCTTGAATCCATTGTCTATGGGTACCGTACAGTATTTGCATTGAGAAGACACCAGTACCTTCAAAGGGCTCTGAAACTCATATCTTAAACTTTGGTCTACACAGCTGTTGAGTTTGTAGTTGTTAACTCTTTTTTTATTGACTCAACCATTACAAGACTTTTATTTAAATCAAGGGCCAAGATGCTCATATATCCCAACGTAAACAAAGACGATCTCTAGCCTTGTATTTTAATAAATTTTAACAATTATATTTTAGGTTTGATATGGGAGGTCCATTACTTAATCAATATTAATAATTGAAATACTCATTCAAAATGCAGAAGCTAATACAAAATATGTTTAGCCATCTGCTCTCACATGAAGTGACTGGAGCGTGGTCCAGCCTGTTAAAGGGGATACCCTTTGCAGTATTTCCCACAGTTCTCCTGAATCCTTACCCCCACATTATCACTGTATGGGATTGCTCACTCTTAGGCCTTATGTTATGAAATTGCAGGAAAAAGAATCTGATGTTTTCAGTTTTGATTTAAAACTTGCAGAGTTTACATATGAAGCAGACAAAATCAATGTGGGGTGTAATATATTGATCTACTTGCTATATGATGAAAGATGTGCATTTTGAATGTTAACAGCATTTGTTTTGAACGTGTCTCTCCTCATCCCCTTGCCCACCATCAGCACACTTTACACGAAAAGAACAAAAATAAAAAAATAGAAAAACATTACATTCAAGAAAGGAAGGCCACGTGGAAAAAGTAAGTCTTGCAGAGGGGAATAGAACATTCAGACCCACTGACGTTTCTCATTCTCTTCTCCAAAATCAAACATCTAGGAGCCATATTTCACATTCACAGTGCTCCTAATAGTCTGATGGCTTCAGTAAAAGTGTTAAAGAAATGGGTGTCTAAACCAGCTCCTCTAACACCGGAATCGGAGGCTGGTCAAAATGTGGCCATTCTGTTAGATTATTGGAACAGACCGTGGTTCGAATTGGGTAAAGATCTTCTCCAACTCCTACAAATTGCCCAAAATATCAGTGTGAGGCTGGCCTGTGCCCAGTCCAGGACATTGTACATCTCAAGTCCGTAGGTCCCACCATTAGTTTCCTGTCACTAACACTGTCGTTTTTGAAGGTCTTTAAATGTTTACATGGGACAGCCCGGACTTACTTTCATGACAAAATTCATCCTCACGGATCCTTCAGGACATTTTGGTCAAACAATAGTCGGTTGTGCAGCTCCTCTTAGGCCCTCACTACATTATCCCTATTAACTCTGTGGAGAAAGACTGCATCTCCCTGTGAGTTAACAGGGATCATGAGTTATTTCCCCCTGAATGAGGAACAACAAGTGGACCAGTGAATACCAGGACCAGTTCTGTGTGATTGTTTCCCTTTCCAGCAAAATAGCAGACCGAAATCTACACAACTTCACCTGCTTGGAACAGGTAGTAAATGGTGCAGGGTTTTTTCTTGGCTTTTTCTGCCCCCCAATGCTGCTCTATGCTAGTGGGTGAGGGGCGTACACAGTCCCTGCAGCTCCACTTTAGATTCCAGTTTCAGTTTCTCTGGTCCCAGAGTTATTAGGATTGGTGTTTGTTGCCAGAAAACTTGTAGTTGCACCACTGGGGATACCTCTGTGGGAAAATTGCAATGAGGGTCTCTGAGTCAAGCTCAGGACAAAAGGAGAAAGGAGTTTCTCATTTTAGTGTCAAAACAACTGGATTTCATTCCAAGCAAGAGCAAACAGTGTGGATCATTGTCCTTGTTTGGGTCCATTTTAAAAGCATGGTTATTCAGGTATATAGTCGATGGGAGAATAGTCTACTGACTCCTTTGTGCAGTATAGTTCTCTATGCAAAGGGCTTTAATCACTCACTCATTATTCAGTGGTTTTGTTGGAATTGAGACTTCAAAAGATACGTGTAATGTATTTATTCTTTCAGCTTCCTTGTTCCCAGCTCAATCTAGACAGCAATGTGTTCAGGACTCCTAGGCATATTCTCTAATAGAGGTTCATTGTTGAAGCTTGAGGGACTTCTGGAATAACCTTTAGCTCATTGTGGTATTTGTGGTCACATAATGGGGTGAGCCACTCTTACCTGTTTGTTCCCTGGGATAGTGCATTCCAAGAGGTTTGGAATGTTGATGTTTGAAGTAGAATTGAACTGAGACAGTTACATCCGGCAGTGGCTGAGGTGACAATAAAGAACCTCTTCTCTCCATCAAGAGCCAGGCCTCTTATTCCACAATCATATTTTTGATAACTGTAGATTTACTTCTTTCACACATTTTCTCTTTTTCCTAACCTTATGAAGTCATGCACACTTGGCCTGTTTCAAGAGCTATCTTCTCATTGCACAGAATATGCAAGCCATGAAGCAGCAGTCAAAGGAGGATTTAAATACTACATCACAAAGAGGTCAATAAAACAGCTGGGGCTTGGGGGTAGGAGGGCTTGTGCTGTCTCCCCACAGACTCATCGGGCATGTGGGGCACTCCGACGATGTCCTGGGACTTTCAATGGTCATCTGCTGGGTGGGTTGAGTATTGGTGGAGTTTTATATTGTGAGAAGGTTGAGGGTGGCCTCTTTGGCCATCGACAGACCCAAGTGCCCGGCATAACTTTTCAGTCATCTGGCTTAGGCCTCACAATAGGATTGTTTTCATTCATAAGTTGAGTAATATTAATAGAGTTTATTTGGTCATGACTGGTGTTAAAGTAGTTGAGGCTTTGAAGATTTTACAGGACGATGGCAGGGAGGACTTTAATGAAAACAGGTGTGCTGGAACATGACTGGCTGTGCTTGAAATGTCTAAAACAGGTGTCGGCTGGGAAGTAGCATCCTCAGTGCTGGCTTTCTCTCCACCGTCTAGCAAACCAAAGAAGCAACAGTGTGTGGGATGCAGTAAAGTAGCTGACCTACCTGTTGATGGTGAGGGGCTGCAGGTTTCCCACCGATCGAAGGTAGGTCATTTACTGGTGCGTGTGTCATTGGCAAGTCTGCCACTTTAGCGGCATAGAACTACATCAATTTAGGAGCGTGTCGGCAGGAGAGGGAGGGGAATGTTGGGCATGGGTGCAGTGACATGCGGATGTCAGCAGAGGGCATGTTCTTGATCAGTGGCTGACGTCACGCCTACATGTGCAGAGGAAAGGCTGTTGACAGTGCCTGACAAGATGACATCACGCCATCTGCAGATCCAGGAGCAATGAGGTGTGCCCAGGTGGGGAGGGGGTAGACTGCAAAGCACAGCTGCAAGATAAAATGAAGAGTGGCCAGCATAGGCGGAAGGTGCAAACGGGCCCAGGAGCCACAATCGCACATTACACCCAGATGGTTTAGCCCGATGAAGAATATGGTGCAGAGGTGGATGGTCGACAATAGGGAAATAACTCTATCTGAGGAGTTTATGAAAGAGGTCCAGCATTCACAGATAGCAAAGGTAAAGCAACCAGGCACTGTCAGTGTGGGGGGCAGAGGTGAGGCACGTCTGTCAGGTCGGTGGGTATGGATTTAAAGTGAGGCAGTCAGAGTGGGTAGTGTACAGCCTGTGGTGGTTGAAGGGGCTTCTATGTGTCACAAATCGGGGAGGTTGGGCCACCTTGGTGAACTGGTCACAGCAGCACTAACATCTGAGGTCAGTGATGGTTTCCAGAACCCGGTCTAGGACTGGGGGCCTCCCAGACACCAGTCCGAAAAGACAGCAGGTTCCAGAGTGATCTGCTTGATGTTGAGGGAGCAGCAACGCCATGTCCACAATGATGACGGAGGTATTGGAGATGTTGAAAGACAGAACACAAGTATATGGGTCCCTGGTTCAATTGGATATGGGGGAAGAAATACTGGATTAAGAGGATGGCCTATCTTTGAAGGAAGGGGAAACTGCAAATGTGAATGTCAGGGTTCCCAAGTCGGTGGAAAGGAAGGTGTATGTGGGGAACAGTACTAACGGCAGTAGGAGCATTGGTGTTTTACAGGGGCAGCAGGTGTAAGAACAGCTAGTGGAGAGGAGAGGTATGGTTTGGAGATTGGAGGCAAGGCCTATATTACCTACAGGTAAGAACCTCGGACAAAGTGCATTTGGTGCTAGTGGTAGAGGTGCGGATAGACCCATTTTGGGAGTTGGGGGTAGTCCGGTCAAAGGTTTATCAGCAGCGCAGGACAGGAGTACATGAAGCTTGAAAATGTTGTAACCCAGGCAGACAAGCTATAGGTAGGTGCGGAGGTGGACACACAGGCTCCAGCGAATAATAAGTTTGTCGCTGTGGGGGAAACAGCAGGTATATCTAGAACATATGGTAGTACTGGGGGCAGTGTTAAGAATCCTTACATGAGGATCTCTATGTTTTTGGAAGCACATCTCACACGACGGAGAAAATTTGGAAGACAGAGTATGGTGCTGTCTTTAAACTGCTGCATAGGGGAGTACAGGCTAAAGAAGGCTCCAAGGAGATGGAATGGGAATTGGCACGTCGCCAACATGTAGCTACCACGATTGAGGATTGAACTTCTGCATTGTTTACTACCACGATTGAGGATTGAACCTCTGCATTGTTTACTACCATGATTGAGGATTGAACTTCTGCATTGTTTATTTATGCCATTATTGTGTGCAAACGCCATCCTGAGCGATGTGTCACAATGTTTGAGTATATGGATATGGTGAGAAGAGCGTAAATGGATTATTGGGGTTATGGTTGGTTTTGAGATGATGAGGAGTTCAGAGCCCGTTGGCACTGAACACAGAAAAAGAGTGAGGGCACATCATAATGAGCTATGAGTGCAGTGGATGAGATTGGCCAGACCGATTTCAGTGGTTCACACAGCCAGGGGTTAACTTTACAGCATAAGCCCTTTCAAGGGTGTCCCACCCAATTTGAGGTGGGCATTGCGGGTTGAGGGCAAATGCTGAAAAATGGAGGTTGCTGGTCCTCCAATAGGGGTATCTGTACAAGACCTCAATCCCGGTTCTGGCATAACTCCACCGATTGTGAAGGGAGACGCCCAGTCATGTAATGTCTTGGAAGCAAGCAATCAGGGTGGCAAGGTGCCCAGTATAGAGGTAACGACAGGGGAAGAGGACAACAGCAACATGTTGTGGGAAAAAAGTCTTACGCCAGTTGATTTTCACATTCCTTAGTCCTTGGTTACAATTTTATCGTCACAAGCAGGCAGCAGAATGTTTGTTTTGTGTTTTTTGGAAGGTTTTGGATTATGTTATCAAGGACCTCAGACTAGGCGATGGGCAAATAAATTGCACTCCACCATAGAGAATCCAGAGGTTGTAAAACAGACAAAGAAGTGATGAGGGGGGGATTATTGCTCCACTTGTGTATTGGCCCCTTGAGGATCTGACCATTTCTCAGTTAGGCATGGTGCCTAAGAAGACACAGATGGAATTCAGATTGATTCATCATTTGTCATGAACCCAAGGCGAGTCAGTAAATGACTTCATAGTGAGTGAGGATTCAGCGGTGCCCTATTTTTTAGGAGATGAGGCTATTGCTTTGGTGAGGGCCTGCAGGGCAGGAGCAGAGATGTTGAAATCGTTTATTTCGTCAATGTATCGCCTACTTCCGGTTGATTCAGATGATTTTTCCTTGCTGGGGTTGTAGATTGATAGGAAGATTTACATTGCCAGTATGTTGCCTGTGGGATGTTCAGTCTCTTGTTTGTCCTTTGAGATGCTTAGTTAAGTTTTTACAGTGGTTTTTCCAGTTCAGGAGTGGGGTGCAATACGTCACTCACTAATTGGATGATTTTTTGTTGGTGGAGAAGGGTGGGTCTGAGGAGGGTTTCCAGGCAATGCAAGAGTTCAAGTCGGTTATAGAAGGGTGGTGTTTGATGTAGATAATCTTACAGTGGTGACACTGGTGAATTCGCAGAAGGCAAAAGATTAAGAAGTTCTGAGGTTGTTGCCAATTTTTCTATTGGGCTGACATTCAATATTTTGTTTAAGGCGAGATATGTCCCAGGTGTGGATAATAAAATATCGGATGCACTATCGAATTCACAGTGGCAGAGGTTCCATCGGCTTGCACTGGGAGCAGACCAAATGAAGATTCCAAATTGAAGTATTCCTCGGTATGTTTAGAAACTGGGCGAGTGAGAGTTTTGAACTCGATTGAGAAGTCAGTGGCAGTGTCAACCAAAAGCACCTTACAAGCAGGCTGGGATTCATTTTATACATTCTGGGGGACGAGAGATGAGGGTTCTTTGGCACACGGATGCTGCGCAGTTTATAATCGGTCAGATTGAGCTGTGTTTATCAGCTGTCACAATATCTGGTAAGATTGCGGGCATTTCATTTTACGGTAAGTGTTTCTGGGGCTATGATTCAATGGAGGGTGAGGTTTGTAGCAGGATATTGGATGGGTGTGCTAGGGAAAGCGGGGCTTGTTGGGACGGGGGGACCAATTTACAGTAAGTTCCTCTGCGACATTCCTGGACAGTTGGACATGATTTTTTTTCTGCATGGGAGGTTGCATTGTGTTCATTTTGCATGGTTTGGCTTTTCCATGGGGCATTTCAAGTTTCTGAATTATTGGTGTCAAAAGTAACGCTCTTCTGCCTTCAAATGTTGATATTTCAACTGATGAGATTAAGATCTCTCCATGTTGTCCGGTGGATAGATTGTCTGCTTTTGCAATTTTTTGGGCAGGGCATCTAAGCAAGTTTTTGTTACGAGGATGATTCTCAGCTGACATATTTCACGTGTTGGGTGTTATGCCGTGCCCTGGGCCGGTTGGGTTTGCGTCCCACAGATAATGGGGCACTTCCAGTAGGATTGGGGCCACTACTGCAGCCCAGTAGTGAGGCATGACGAAGGATAAGGTCAAGCAGTTAGGAAGATGGAAATCTAATTGTTACAAGTGTTACATGCATTGCAGAGTTGAGTCTTTATTATTTGAGGGTATGTTAACTGCCTTTTTCTTTTATAGGTTGGATTGCTATACCAAGTAGTAGTGTTTCTATAGACGTTTGGTTGACAGACTTTGCTCTGATTTGTTGATAATTCATCTGTGAGAAAATGAACTGGTGGCATTATCTGATATTGGTGTGTTGAAGGCCATAAAATTGGATTTGGCAAGAATAAAGAGTTGCTGGTCAGGCACACGTATTCTATGGGCGGAATGTATTCAATGGAGAGAATAGAGATGGAAGCCTGGTGCAATTGAGAGACAGTGGAGGAAGGAGACTGCAGGGATGAGAGGTTTTTGCAGCACTTTGGGCATTTCAGTTTTGAAACATCCAGAGATAGTCCAGGAAATATGTCCCTTTTCCAGCAAGATGGTGGGCATTTGTCCATGCTGGGTATTGACTATTACATTATGGATGGGAGGGAGTCAAAAAGGGGGTGTGAACAAAGATCAGTGAGGTCAGGGATATGGTCAAGGAGCAAAGGGATAAAGGGGTCAATGGCAAGAAGGGAAAGTTGCGAAGACGTCAGAAGAGAGCAGGAACTCTGACACAGAGTTGGGGTGGGAATGGAGAGTTGAGGGTGGGGTAAATGTTTTCTAGAAGGGGTGGGTGGGGTTTTAGGAAGTTACCATGGATAAGTGAGGCTGATTAGTTTTGTAAGGTATTTGGCCTAGGTAGTGGTTTTAAGGTACAGTTTCCAGATCTGTTATATTAAAGAGGCCTTTTACCCTTTATACATGTGTGAGTATTGCCCTTGCATGCCGTCTCGCCCGGTAACTTTTCAGTTCATTTTTCAAGTGGTTTAAATGATATCATACATTTTACATAAGCTCTAACTGATGCACAGGAACAGTATCATCTCCTTGATAAGTTGGCACATTAGTGGTTTGTCACATAGAACTGGGGATCTAGCATGCTTCAAGAAACCTTTCTGGAATCCTCTATATGAAAAGTCTTGTGGGTACTTTCTATGTTATTGCTGTAGAATCTTCAAAGAGCTGCCTCTGTGGGAATATTAATGTACGTCTTGTTAACTCTTTCTAAAAAACAACACAAAATAGAAATAGAGACAAGTGATATACCTACATCTAGCTCTAGCCAGGCCCAAACATTATTCTAGATAATGATTACAACTATTCTAACACATCAAATAAAGAGTCCTTCCTCTTTGCTAGTGTTGTCAAACTCCAGACACAAAACAATCCAGCCAATGGAGACCCTTAACATTGTGGCTGTCTGTTTCAGCGTAACACTGATGTAGATACTAATTATTTCTTGAGCATGGTGAGATGGAAGTCGTGGAGAAATCCAACAATTATGTCTTCTTTTACATAAAGAAACTCTTGGTACGCGGATTATTAGCATTTATGGTGGATTTATCTCTTAGACTTACTTAGCAACTTGACTCTTCTACCATACCTGTAGGTCCACCCTTCAGAGCACTAAAATGGAAATTGTTATGTAATGTGGTCTTCCTTACCGACTTCAACTTAGAATGGAGTGATTCTGACCTCCTAAAGCTTTTACTCTATCCCGCGAGATGAGCCCTACTTGATTAATGCTAACTTTCAATAGGAACACTCATATAATATTAGCCTACAATTTGAACGGCATTCGAAGAGATGGCACTGACGGTCTATTAGCATTGTCTATCTGAAATAATGGATAATGAGCCTACCTCCGTCAACCTTTGGAAAACAAGTCTAAGAAACTGTTATCATGACACCCTAACTGGACTTTGTCTACACCAGTTGTGCGACGCATTCAGAACAAGGGATACCTATTCCACAAACTGTGGATTGATAACAAATGCACACAAAGTCTGCACTTCGTACATCTATAAAGCCATCCAGTTGCAGTAACTCAGCCACCACTCTCCAGCATGCAACAGCATTAAAAGTACGACTTTAGAATAAGAAAACCAACTTTCACCAGAAAATCTTTGACAAGCTACTAATGCCATTGACAGTAAAGCATTTTGGAAGACAAGTCAGAATAACGCTGAGCGCAGCACCGAGGGCACCCAGTTCAATCGGTATTATCCTTTCAAAAGTTAAACAGGTTTCCCACATTTTCCTAATCAAGGTCGGGTACAAAGAAAAGGGAAAACCTCTTTTGTCTCAATCAAGTCTTGATTGAACATATTCAGTGGCCCCAACAGCGCTGGGGATGCCTGGCTTCACCTTGGGGGTCCCCAGGAGTGGACATTTCACAGGGAAAGCCAGGAAGGGTTCCACAGCGGTATGAGTACAAGCGCCAGGACGCCCCGTCGCTGGGGCAGCAGTGCGCTATACAAGTACAAAAATTTCAATTTCAATTTTTTTAGGGTACTAGATGATATTTTTAACCCTAGGTAAGGTACCACAGTCCTAATCAGGGGTAATGGGGTAATGCTCATTCCAATCTTAAAAAAAGGATTACATATATTTACTAGGCTAGTTCTGGTCAATGACTTTTTTATACGCAATTCGTTAAGATCATTTGGGAATTAAGTTTGTCCCGTGTCCAAGATTTGTTAGAGGAAAACAGCATTATTGCCCCAACGCAGGCTGGGTTTACTCATTGTTTGGAACTTTCGTCTCAAAAGTAAAATAACCTCCACAAAGGTCCCAACTTTTTAGGTCTCGCCTACGCAGCGCACATGCGCTACATAGGAGGGCCTTTAGCGGTCGCTCTGCTCATATTCAAGCACACACTCGTGCTTGTGGCGGCATCCACCTTGCGGGAGCAAGCAGCGGCGTGCATGCTAATTGGCTGTTGGCAAGGTGGATGGTGCCACAAGCACAAGTGTGCTTGAAAACAGCTGCATTAGTCATTCCCCCGTGCACTCTCTCTCTCTTTCTCTCTTTATTTTTTTGTATTCCCCCTCATTCACTCTGTCTTTTGCTCGTACTCTCTCTCACTATTTCTCTTTTTTTTATTCCCCCCCTCATTCACTTTATCTTTTGCTCGCACTCTGTCTCTCGCTTTCTCTCGTTTTTTTTAAATTCCCCCACAGGACAAGGCAACATCGACATAATTTACTAACAATGCTTAAATGTACTTTTGCTACTTAGCATAAAATGCATTTGCATGCATTTTGTTAGTTTTAAGCGCTTTAGAAAAATTAATGGAACTTTGAAACAATGCCAAAGCTGTGGTTTAAATAAATCTTCAACTGCAAGACAGCAGTTAAACAACCCTTTAACAAAAAGCACCAAATTTTTTAAGTTGGAGGCATTGCTTTGTGCTGTCGTGTTTGTAAAAGTTTCGGGGAGTTATGTATGCATTATGCTTTAAAGAAAATAAAACCGTGTTAAAATTCAACATGGAGGAACGGGGTATGTCTTTTTCTTTTAGCGTAATTTTATTATATTATTTGTGGTTTTTGCTTTGGGACTTTATAATTTTGTACCTCTCTTTCCTGTGAGAGCGTGTAGATTTGTGTATAAAACATTTGCCCTTCTGAAGCGTTTAGACAATTTTAAATATTTTTAATCTTACTGCAACGTGTTTATGAGTTGGGGTAAAATGGGCACGCTTTTCTATCTTAAGGTCTCTATCTTAGGCGAGACATAAAAAAACACCAGTTTTAAGAATTTGCAAACAAATTCCTTAGTCGCCCATGCCTACGCAAAAAAAATGCATCCTCCTGTTACATGGTACTTATGGAAGGGCTCCAATACGTTTGTGTTGAGTTTGCACTATTTAAAACTTGATACAAACAGAATACTGCATCAAGTGCAAACATGCAGATAGCGCCGCTTCCCCGCAGTTACATTAGAATGCTGAGGTTAAAAGTGTCAGCAGGAAACAGACCAGCGGCACCAGTGTGGCACAAGCCAGACATAGCCTTCCTCCTTTATTCTTGTTTCCCCTCAGCAGAGACTTTTGTTTACGATCACTTGCTAACACTCCCATCTCCCCTAAGCCTGTCCTTTCTAATGCCAGACCTTTACCACACTGTTATATAAGGGGCTTAATTTTAGCCAGAGTATGGCTAAACGCGCATAATAAAATCCTCTAATAGGTCTCGCCTTTGGGACATTATAAGTGTTTCGCTATGCAACAGTTGATGTTGCACCAAGGATATTGTGCTGCATAATTAAATACTTATAAGGTCCCAAAGGCAAGACCTATTGGCTATGCCAATGCTTGTTGTTCTTAAGAAACTGATAGATCCTTGCACATTCTTTGCTTACTTACGTAGTGCTTCTTCATGGGCTGGTAAATTTGAACAGGCTATGACACTAAAATGCGAATGTACTGATCTGAGTAAGAAAAAAACAAGATCTTGGTAATCAAGGCCCTACTCCAAAGAAATGCTCTGGACTTCCCTGTTTTATTATTTTAATATGTTTTTAAACCAGCATGATGGTTTATTGCTGGCTATGATACTGCAGAGCCAATGATAGAAAATTGCTATATTTCATTATTTATGTTGATGTTCCTGTATTACTGATCCTAATAGAGAAACCCCTTATCTTGATACCATTTAAGAATTTATTCATGGACAAATGCGTTCAGATAAATGTGATAGGTCAAAGAAATTGGTAAATTTAAAGTTTAGGCTGACTTATATAGATCATCATAACACAAAATAAAATAAATTTTATTAAAATAACCTTTAAAAATATGATTATTTGGGCATCTGCTTTGCTGATAATGCAATGGGGTCTTAGAAAACTGATGAAAAGCTAAGTCTCACTGTCCACAGGATGGTAACTCTGTCTTCCTTTTAGAGGGAGGTTGGTGTTTGTAAATAATTTGCAGTCAGAAAGATTTACAGAATATGGGGCCCCATGCATCAACCGAAAAACTGGTCGCAAACGGGCTGATTCGCAGAATCTGCCCCTTTGCGACCGGTATTTTTGCATTTGGGATTCATCATCCCAAATGCAAAAATGGTAATTTAAGTAATCATTAAAATAGCGATTACTTAAATTGCAGTTGCATTTAGGGAATCACAAATTGCGATTCTCTATATGCAATGCATGATGCAATCGCAAATCGAGATTTCGCTATTAGGGGTTGCAAATTCAGTGGCGTAACGAAACTTGAGGGGGCCCCCCTGCAAAGCAAAATGAGGGGGCCCCCCCAGCGGCCCGGCCCACCACCTACCACTTTGCCCCACCGACAAAAATAAGCAGTCACCTAAAGCCGTATAATCAGCACTTATCTGTGCATACTTCGAACAGCAAATATAAATAGAATGCACTTTAATTGTGTTCTAGGGCTGCCTGAATTAGGAGATCCATGACTGATAATTAAAGGGAACAAAGATAGAAAAGTCACATTGCAAATGAATACATACTTTTTTATTTATAACCCTATTTAGTGCGAAGACGAGGTCTTTCCAGGCTCTTTAAACACATGGCTGGCATTTTTCGTTTGGCAACCCTATATTCCTTTTCATGAAATGCATTCTAACACTACAGCAGTAAATGTAAATTTCAAATGCAAGGAATAGGCAGAGTGGGGGTTCAGGGGGTATTGGAACCAGAAAAAAACGTAGCCTGTGTAACCAGTTTACAAAGGTATGTAAATACGCAAATTGTCTCTGGCCTCGAGGCAGTTGCATTCAATAACTCTTGTTTCTAGGCCTCGAAGCTCAGGTCACCTGCACCACCAGCATGCGGCACGCACCATTTAATTTATGAAGTAGGACTGTTATGAGGCAACTCACTGGTGCAACCAACGCCGGCGAGAGAGTGCAGTGCTGCCTGTGTGTGCTTCAGCGCTGATGGGGCCCCTGGAGGCTGGAAAACAGGGGCTGCTGGTGGCATAGCTGCCAAGGTTTCAAGATTGCCATGTGTGACATTTTCATAATTTCAGTGTAATTATGAATGACATTTCAATGACTATGAGTGACACTTTCCTTCGAGCAAAATTAAGCAATGAAGGCGATCAACACATATAAATATCAGAAATAACACCACAAAGACCATTCCGGTAGAAAGACTTCAGTCTTTTGAATAAACATTGGAATAAACTCCTACAGCAACTATATCTCGGAGTGCGAGCTTTCCTCTCTGTGTGACCACGACGCAGGGCTGTTTGCATTTTTATAGTGGGACATGCTCCCACTGCTGTGCACCAGCCATGACAGGTGGATGCGATCGGAAGACTGAAGTCTTTTCATATATACATATTTATAGCCTTTCTTTCATGCATCCATCAATCATTATTTCCATGGATCAATCCACACATTATTTAAACTATTCAGCCTTCACTCTTCCCAATCTATCTATTCTTCACCCTTCAATTCATTCACCCTTTCACCTATTGATCTTTCACTCTTCCATCCATCATTTCAACATTCCCTCTATCAATTCTTCCATTACTCTATTCATTAATTCTTTCATCATTCCTTTAACACTTCCATCCTGCCTTTTCTCCCTTATTTCCTTTCATGTTTCTTTCCTTCCAGTTTTTCTTTCTGTCTTTCCTTTATATACCCATCTGCTATTTCACATCCTTAATTTTTCTTTTTCTTTCGCTCATAATCACTTTTTCTATTTGTCCCTTTATCAAGGTGTTTCCCCTAATTTATCTTTCTCTATTTCCTTGCTCCATGTCAGCCTACCACCTACACCCCTCTCTCATGATATTGCCTAACAGTATTATTCATGAGCACCTTGTATGCAGGGCTGAGAGAAGAGGCCCAGAAACACAGGAGTAGACTGGTAGTCAGAGGGGATGTAGGGTGGGGCAGGAATGCTGGCACAAAGGGATTTTAGGGTTTGAAATAGTATAACATTTTCAGAATGACAGCCATAGTGAAATTGCTAACTGGACCCCTAGTTTATAAGATTAAATAAAATGTACAAGTCCCTCCTATTTGCCAGTTAAATATAGGCTGGAAAACATATTGCAAGAAGCAAAGTTGTGCTGAGTTACAGCAATGGCGTAATAGTTATCTGGTGACATACCAGTGTGTGAGTTATACACACAGGCACTCCTAACTTTACTACTCCTAAACTGAGAAAAATCCTAACTTTAAGACTTTTGGTATTCACAGAAGGCATTTAGGAGTCCTAAAGTTAGGAGTCCTAACTTTACTACTCCTAAACTGAGAAAAGTCCTAACTTTAAGACTTTTGGTATACACAGAATGCATTTAGGAGTCCTAAAGTTAGGACTCCTAACTTCTGTGAATACCGAAATGAGTAAGTGCCTTCTGTGAATACCAAAATGAGTAAGTGCCTTCTGTGAATACCAAAATGGTAGTAAGTTTAGGATTTTGTCTTATGTTAGTTCTGTGAATCAGGCCCATCATGAAGCACCTCTTGATAGTGTAAATATGATGTTAGTTCATTTGAGTTGCATCAACAAAAAGACTTAAAAGATTGAAAGCTTCTGGTGCATTTATGATTCTGTGACTAGTAGAAGCAATTAGTTTAAACAGCATCTCGTTCAAATCAAAAGGTTTGATTCTAAATAGTTCGAAAATGTCCTTACGTGTCGATTTGAGCAGTAGTTTGAATCATTTGGTTCAGATTTTCTTTTTCTTTTTCCAACCCTGCCTCAACCTTGACCCTAATTCTATCTCTGACTCCAATATGTAAACTGACCCCGATCATAATCGAATCCTCACCTTCACTCTAACATGTGTATTCGACTACAGACCCAGTTCTCACCTTCATGCTAATCTGTAGTGGATTTCCTTAGAGAGGTCCCAGCGGATGCTCCAGTCCTGGCCGGTGAAAAGATCCCTACTCTCCTGTTCGCCGACGACACTCTCCTGATTTCCAAATCCCCGGCCGGCCTACAAAGAATTTTAAATAGATTTGACTCTTTTTGCAAGTCCTATGGGCTTATTATAAACACAGAAAAAACCAAACTAATGGTAATAAATCCCCCGAGACGTTTTAGATATAATTTTACTCTGGATGGCACACCCTTAGACATTGTGGATTCTTTCGATTACCTAGGCATACGCATTGTAAAAGGGATGAAGTGGAGTTCGCATCTGACCAAGATGCTTCTGTGCCACAAGAGGGTATCCGGTGCCATTATAAGAGAACAACATCTCTCTACTAGTCGACCTGTGGCACCGGCTCTTGTGGTATATGAAGCCCAGGCACTGTCTAGTTCTATGTATGGGGCAGAAATCTGGGGCCATGAAAATATTCATGATCTGGTCGTCTCGGAGAATAAATTTATGAGGAATCTCATCTCTGTCCCAACATCATCTCCTCTAAAACCCTTGCTGTATGACCTAGGTAGACATCCTATTCAGGATATTGCACGTTTACGACCCTTATTATTCTGGGCAAGACTGCGACGGACCCCAGAACTTGCAAAATATGCAGCAGGCTTAAATGATCTCATATCAGCAGACACTGGGAGGAGGCTAAAATGGATTACTTACATAAAACAAACATTGAAATCCATTGGATATGAAGATTGTTGGGAATCCCAGATACCCCCTTCAAAACAGGATCTCAAGAAGGCATACTGGAGCTGGGTAAACACAAGAGAGCTGACCAATCCTAAGTCGGGGAAGCTGAGCGAGGCTTTTTTCAAACATAAGCCTTTCCGCAAACTGGAAGCATATCTCGACTTTATCCAGTCCCCATTGGATAGATCCCTGTATGTACGTTTTAGACTTGGGTCCCTCCCCCTCAACTGTGTGACTGCTGGCTGGAAGGGATCTTTACCTTCATCTGTTGGTTGTCCGAGCTGTACAGCACCCAAAGAGTCCATTCCCCATTTTCTATTTGCCTGCTACCACTATCGAAGACCAAGAGCTAAATGGCTGCGTCCGATTTGTAGAATGCTCGGATGCCGGGACTATTGTATTGTGCTACGCATTCTGCAAACTGATACCTCGTCTCTTACCATTGTCTGCGGTATTGCCAAATATCTGGGCTGTGCTTGGCTGTTGCGAAAGAAAAACATTTCCCCTCAATTGCACTGATCTATTTCTGTGATCTGTTCTTATTGCACTTTAACGAACTCCAGGCCACCAAGCACCTTGTCTTTGTTTTCTACATGCTGTTCTTAACCATCCTTTTAACCTTTTTAGATGTACCTATGATCAATTGTTGTTTTTTATTGTCTAACTTGATCCTTTTTTATTACTGTATGTTGTGCTTTTATGATATTTTTTATCGAATAAAGCTTTACCTACCTACCTACCTACCTAATCTGTAGCCCCCACCCTGAAGACCATGGAGACATCTGCGCGCCGCGCATAATTTAATTAATGAAGAGGCCTGGCTCCACTGATTGAGGGGTTCCCTGGAGCGCACCCCCCTCCTCCCCCACAAAGCGGGGGCCTGTGTTACACCCTGGGCCTACTATATAATATTAGGTTCTACTTTTATTCCCACTCACACTGCAAAGAACACGAACTGTTAGTGTAAAGCGTAGGACACAGTCTGCGCACCCCCCCTTCGATTCTGGAGAGTTTCTCCTCCCCAGGAAAGTACAACAAAGGATTCAATACCTGTGCGGGCCACCTTACAGTTTGGCATGATGCCTTTGCTTTGCATGTCCAACGCGGGTGACAGTCGAGATCTAGCCTAGGGCAGGTTTGAAATGAATGGCTTGTTTTGTAAGAGTCGATAATCGCACCAATTTCATTTTCAAGGACGAGTGACTTCGCCACCGGGGGCTGAGTGCGAACACCTAGAAGTCACAAATCTCATTTAACATTTAACTACCAGAGCAGGCTTCAACGCACAAACATCCAGTGAGGATACCTACTCTATTGCCCTGGCCTCTGCCCAATTAATTCCAGCTGAGAGGTGCATTGCCATGCAAAAGAGGCCCTAGACTAGAGGCTCCTGCGTGAAAGTGCGAGAGCTTCACTGGGTGTCCCTTTCCTTGGTTTGTGTGCCAGCCCGCGTGTGACTCACAACAAAGCAAGATAAATCACGCGCTAGTCAATTACAATATTGCCAGAAAACTTACCCAACGACCGCCGTGAGGGGAACGGCCAGCAAGGGCAGCACCGGCACATCGGAGGGAAAGAGCGGACCGCCGTGAGGGGAACGGCCGCCCCGGGAGAGACTACAACACCCAGCAGCCCTTTGCTCGCCCCTGGCGCTAGCCTTTGACGTCATCAGGCAGCGCCGGGGGAGCTTAAGACCGGCACACGCACACCTCAGCGCGGGACGTGCTAGTCAATTACAATATTGCCAGAAAACTTACTCAACGACCGCCGTGAGGGGAACGGCCAGCAAGGGCAGCACCGGCACATCGGAGGGCAAGAGCGGACCGCCGTGAGGGGAACGGCCGCCCCGGGAGAGACTGCAACACCCAGCAGCCCTTTGCTTGCCCCTGGCGCTAGCCTTTGACGTCATCAGGCAGCGCCGGGGGAGCTTAAGACCAGCACACGCACACCGAAGCCCGGGCCAAGGGCGGGCCCGTTTGTGCCCGTTGGAGACTGGTGGGAGGACGGGACGGGGCACCCCTCTGTGGAGTGCTGGATAAGGTTAGTACGTTACTGCTGGGAACTGTTGGTGAATAAGGCCATAGTTGTGCACCGGGCTACTTCCCGTAACGTTATTTGTATATTACGGCATCCCCCATTTTGCTTGTAAGCACACTAGACCATGGCCAATCAGAAGAAGCCCATTGGAGGTTCTGTGTTGGGCACTTTAGACCAGTTCATTACACGTGCATCATCGGCACTGGAGAGAGAAATAGTTATGACGGAAAAGAGACGCTCTATGGACCCCACATTTGATAGAAGGTCTTCTCTGGGTAATCTAGCGCAGGCAAAGTCCCCCTATGATATTTCTGCTGTTCCATCGAATACTGTGGACAAAGTTACCCGAGGTCACACTAGTGCAACATCTGTGCCTAGTCTATTCAATTTGGAGGGGGGCGCTAAGAGGGTTTTAACAACTAATCCTGTGGACAGTAGCATTTTGACTGAGCCTATGCGGAGATGTACACATACCCGTAGCGTAAAACCCGTCCCTATAAAAAATAGTTTAACAACGGACACAAAGAGGAAACGGACAGATGTACAACAAAAGGGAAGGAAGGCAAAGTCGAAGAAGCCCAACCCAGAAATGGACGATAATGGTCCTCCAGCGAAAATGATCCCTGAAGTTGCCCCCCCAGAGGCGAGATCAACCGCCCTAACATTAGGTTTCGGGGAGGAGACATCGCCTAGTTGGGGAGAGGACATGTGGGCCCAAAATGGAAAATCTGTTTATTAAATCTTGTGCCCCCATATATGACAGGTTGGATAAAATAGATATTAGGTTGAGCATCCTTGAGGCTGAAGTAGCGAGGGTCCAGGGAAGAGGGGCAGCTATTTTAGGAGCAAAGGGGTTAGAGAAGGGGAAAGAAAAGCAGGGGAGGGGAATGACAGAACCCGTAGCTGGGATGATCCCAGCTTCCCCTGGAGAAGAAGGAACGTTTGGTAATGGCCATTTCCAGGCATCTCATTTAGATCATCAGGGGCAGGATAGTGGCCGCGTGTCTACTAGAAGTGTCTCAGCATCCGAACAATGTTTAAGGGGGAAGGGACCTGGTATCACTACCACAATTACGAACCTTCCCGAGACAAACACCACACCCCCCAGAGACGGACAGCGAAAAATGTTATCACGTATCAACCTCCCCCTGGCCTGTGCACCATACGTGGTAATACTAGTGGGGGTACCAGTTTTACGACCAGGTCAATGGGAGGACTATCCTGCCTTGAAAAGAAAGTGCATTCAGTGGTTGAATGCTAATCACCCGCTCCCCCTACGGCATTGGCCGAGATCTTATTTGCCCGAAGGGTCGAGTGGGTAGGGGGTAGGGAAAAATTGGTGAGGGGTGATTGCATAATAATCAACTTCAAGGATACCAGAGCTGTAGCACACATATCTGGGTGGGTGCAGGAAAGGCCCAGGCTCCAAATAATCGTTGTTCCCCTTGATTATTTTTATCCGGAGGGGAATATATCCTTAGCACATGATCGTCCAGGAGTAGGGGGGGGGGCCACAGGAAATTTATGGGGCTTAGAAACTGGGAATATGTACGATGCACTTTCAGGGCTAGAGGAATGTGACTGACGCCACCTGCCCCAGGTACAGGCTGGAAATACGGATGGCCATAGTATATCTATAATGGAGGGCATTGTGATAGATAGGGGTTCCCAAAAAGATCTTCAAATTTGTTCTCACGACCAAACCTTAGGGGGAACACTGGTATCCTATGCTCTGTTAGATCCTGAGGCTGAGAATGTTAACCCACCGCCTTACACCAAGGTGGTTGAGCCAGATTCCCTAATAGAATCAGGGAAAAACAAGAGTATAGCCCGGTCCCATACTATGGACCGTGAGGTTATTACAGAAAACCCTCCTTCTCCCACTTCGAGTAATCTGTCCTTGTTGTCCTGGAATATTGCTGGTGTAAGCTCCAAGACATCACAGGAAGAGTGGGCTGATTTTATCGAGGGTCATGATATTTGTTTGTTCCAGGAGACGTGGGCAGTGGATCATGTTTTTCGCCAGGGCTACCTGAACTTCTATATCCCCGCAGAGAAGAAAGATAGGGGACGGCCAGCGGGTGGTTTGGTAATCTGGGTCAGGCAGGCGTTGGCCTGTACCGTATCTCAGCTGCCTACAGCAAGTAGTGATATCTTAGCTGTAAGAATGAAGATGGGGTCAGGGATACGAGTAGATATATATAACATCTGGGCACTTGCTGTATGATAATGTAGCTGATTAAGGATGCAATAAATCTGCACTGAAAACGCACGCTGTGGTCCGTACCTGTTTGTTGCTGATAAGAAGCGAGTCAGGAACGCTAATTTTCATATATAACATCTATGCACGTGGTCTTCCTGGAGGGTGTCGCTCTGAGGTGGTGATAGCACTGGAACTTTTGTTAGAATCATTGCCTAGTGAAGTCTGGCCATTAATCGGGGGAGATTTCAATACTACGTTTGAGCCAATGGGACCCGATGATGGGAGCCTAACGGAAGAGGAGGATTGTAAATGGGGAATACCTATCCTCGAAATCCCGCCGATAAAAAGATGGACAGAGGCGGCCATCCATTTAAAGGGTCTTTGTATGGGTCTGCAGTTGAGGGCGGCAAATGGCCGTACCCTTTCTGATAGGTCCGGGGTTGTAACTTTTGATAACGGGTCCTCGTCAAGCCGTATAGATTATTGGCAGGTTAGTCTATATCTGTGGCAGTATCTCATCAACATGGTTGCAGTTAACTGAGTCGAAAGTGACCACAATCCACTTATAATGACCTTGGCAGGGGTGTTTTGTAAGGCAATCCCCATCAGGGATACCACGGCAAATCACGATGTCGTGGTTAGTAATGACATGCGCCACCTTAAGTGGAATCACATTGTTGTTCACCCGGAGATAGTGGCCAAAATGGAACAGGAATTAAGTATAACCATGGGTACACTGGGTATCAAAGATGATAGCCAGGAATGGAAGACGATGGTGATGGAGGAGCATACAGCCCTCTTCGATCGCCTGAAGTCTTATTTTCTCAAGTATGGTAGGTCTAGGAAACCGAACATAAGAAAATCCCACAGGTGGTACAATGAGGATTGCCGCCAGGCCAGGGTTGAGTTGGGTACTGCACTAGGAAATAGAGACGGGGATAGAGTACGTTTGGCAAGGAACAACTATAGGAAAGCTGTCGGAGCCGCTAAAAAACAGTGGGAACAGGATAGCTGGGGTGATTTACTAGAAGCGTGTAAGGATAAAAACCCTAAAGCATTCTGGGATAAACTTAAATGGGCAAAGGGTGGATGCCCAGATCCCCCACAGAACAATGTTTCCCAGGAGCAGTGGGTGGAGTACTTTAAACCCCAGTATGCATTACCACCAGACGAAGTAGATAGTAGACCCTTAAATGACAAACCCTTCATTAAGTGGGTATTTACTCTGGGCGATGTGACTAGAGCACTAGATACAGTGACACCTGGTAGAGCCGCGGGGTCTGATTGTGTACCCGCTGATGTGTTTTTGAACAATAAATCGCTGTGGTGTAGTTACATACAAATAATCGCTAATACAGTCGCATGCGGTGCTCCAATCCCGCCCTCATGGAAGGGAGCGGAAATAATACCTGTCTACAAAAAGGGCGATAAATCGGTGTCAGGCAATTACAGGCCGATCAGCCTTATAGATTCCATTCAAAAGGTCGTAGGGCGGTTGATTCTGCAGAAAGTCCAGTTATGCATAGACGAACACCATATACTTACCCCTTTGCAGGCAGGGTTCCGCCCCCTTACAAGTACAATAGATCAGGTATTCCGTTTTGTGACAATTTATTGGAAGACTGTTTTATTGGGCAGGGGAGCATTATATGCAGTATTCGTAGACCTGAAGGCAGCGTTCGATACTGTGCCACGCTGTAAGTTGTGGCAGGTACTAGGTGAATTGGGCATGCCTTTGGAGCTGTTGTCCTTAATCGTCCGCTTACATGAGGACAACCACGCTTGGGTGCGGTGGGGAGCAAGGGGCGAGGTCACGGAGATCTTTCCCGTTGCCAGGGGAGTGAGGCAGGGCTGTGTGTTGGCACCCACCCTGTTCTCGCTCTTCGTCAACGGGGTGGCCGATTACCTGGCCCAGGTCCCCTCCGACGCCCCAGTATTATCAGGAGTTCATATTCCTGTCCTCATGTTTGCGGACGATACCCTATTAATCTCAAAGACACCCAGTGGTCTACAGAAAACTCTAGAGAGGTTTGAAGAGTTCTGTAGAATCCGTGGCCTAGAAATAAATACGGGGAAGACTAAATTCATGTCATTCAACGAACATAGATCATTCAGGGGCAAAATTGCATGAACAACGTTATGCTTGAGCAAGTTAATACCTTCACATATCTGGGCGTATCTTTACAGAAGGACATGGGCTGGAAATATCAACTCAATTTGATAACTCTTAAATTCAAACAACAGGTGGGGGTAACTTCTAGGGAAGTTTAAAACCTCTTGCACGAAGCCCGTTGCTCCGGTGTTAGAAATCTATGGGCTAAAGTTTTTGAGCTCTGTTCTTTATGGAGCAGAGCTATGGGGATTCGCAAATCTGAACCAACTGACTGTGGTAGAGAATTTATTTCTACGTAAAGTGGTTGGAGTCCCAGTGAGTACCCCAATGCACCCTCTTCGGTTGGATTTGGGTAGGAAGGCCGTAAATGATTTTGCAAAGCTACGACCACTATTATATTGGCGAAGACTTTGGTGCACGGAAGAACTAGAACATTACACCAACGGTCTCAAGGATGTAATGGTAGCCGACACCTTCCACAAAATCCCTTGGCTAAAAGAGATTAGATTGCTTCTTGAGAGGATGGGTCTGAGCAAACTGTGTAATGATCCCCAAAATGCAGTTTTCCCATAAAAAAAAAAACACTGAAGAATTTGTATTGGGATTGGGTAATGGCAGAGGCTTGTATGAGCAGATCCACAAGGCACCTAACAGGCCAATTTTTAGAATTTAAGCAAAGACCGGCACTAGAAAAATACTGGGATGTGATTATGAAACCCCACGATAGAAAATTATATTTCCAGCTGAGGGCTGGCACCCTCCCACTAAGGTCGTTTACAAGCAGTTGGGCTGGATCTTCAAAAGAAGAATGCCCATGGTGCCCAGACAACAAGGAATCTTTAAGTCATCTCCTGTTTTTCTGCCCTATCTATACTGGACCTCGAAGGGCATGGATTATCCCTATATGTAGATTACTGGGTTTCAGAAAGTACGAGGAAGCACTTAGAGTTCTTCGATCAGACACGTCCCCCCATATTGCTATAGCTTTGGCCAAGTTTTTAGGTTGGGCATGGTCCATTCGAGCCAAGGTGTTAAAACAACATCTACCCACATCCTAAGAGATAGCTGTTTTCAGCTGGGAATATTGGGGATGCGGAGGCATTTTATAGCATGTATTTTATATCATAGTATTGGTCTGAAGGTTTGTATCCAGACCTTTTTAAGTATCATTCGACAAATGTCTCTCATTTAATATCTTTTTACAAGTTTTATTATTATGTAAATAATTGTATTTATTGTCTAATTTTTTACTATATTCATACTGTAAAATTGGTGTAAGGTGTTTTTTACAAGCTTTTATGACAGAATTGTCGAATAAAGTTGAAACATGTAAAAGAAATCACGTTTACTGCCTTGTGCCAGCTGGACCCCCGGTATCACACCCCCACCCGCTCGACTCCTCTGTGAAGTTTCTCAGCACCGGCCCCGTGCCCCCGCCGCAGCGGAGCACGTACTCACGAGGCGGTGACTACAGGCAGCCTTCCCATCACATGAACGCAGCCGCAGAGCACACCGAAGAAGCCAAGACCTTCTCGCGACGCTATAAAATAAAATACTACTCATAGGACTAGTTAGCTTTAGAAGCCTATTCTAAAACAATGTGAATACTGCCCTATACTTGAGCCCTATAAATGCTGCCCTTTTCTAGAACATAGCAAATTCTAACCCGTTCTTGAGCAGGCTGGCCTTGAGTAGTATATGAACATGATAGGTAGGCAGTACCGGGATATCTTTTAAAAAATCCCATCTTTCTTTATACATTAATGAGTATAAATGATAGCAATACACGTCTCAGCCTGAGGCTCGGACCACTCCTGCCTCAGACAGACTCACTCACCTGTGGCCTGGCCTGCAGCTTCAGAGACAGGCACGAGCAGGCAGCAGAAGACAGCCCAAGGCTAGCCAGGCAGGGTCTAGTACTAGTAAGAATTAAATTATGCCCGGAGGCTGCACGGTGACGGTCCCTCAGTACAGTAGTCGCTGGCAGGGTCCTGGGATGGGATACCTCACGTCACACGCACTTTTAATTGCGCCGCGCAATGGGCATGACTGACAATGGCATTGTGCACAGGTCACCATAGCTGCCAAGGTTTCAGATTGCTATGAGTGACTTTTTCATATTTTCAGTGTAATTATGAGTGACATTCCCACAAATATGAGTGACACTTTTTCACAAGCAAAATCAGGGAATAAAGTGAAGTACTGGGTATTTTAAGCCCAGCGGTGCAGGGGAACACACCCTATGACTTCGGGGTTCTTCCTGTTTCAGACCTACAGAAACACAGAGTCTTCTGGGTGAAGTCAAAGATCAGTTTATTGGCTGCAGACCAATTACAGGCGTCCTAGAAGTACAACAGCGTGCATGTTCTCAGGAGACTGCTGAAAATCACAGAAACGGGCTTCTCCTTAAATACAGAATTTCCTGCCTCAGGCATACATTCTTAAGTTTACGATATGGCTATTACATATATACATTACAAACGAAAAGGCAGAGTAATGATGACCATCCCACATTCCAGTTAAACAAGCCCGTAATTATTTACCCAGCAAGGCTCAGATCCCACATCAGATATCGATAGGCCCCAATAAACATGAGCATCTCCTGTTTTGGGAAACAAGCAATAAAGCAGGAACAGTCAGGTGTGAAAGAGATTAGCTGGAGGCTTGTGTAGGATGAAAAGACTTTATGGTGTGTCAAGCCCTGATGCTAATCACAGGTGGCCAGAGGACGGGGAACTCGTGAGACCAGTTTGACCTGGGGCGGCGGAGCCAAGCTGCCCAGGTCACAGAAAAGTCAAATGAAGCCACATGTGCTCTGAAAGGCCCGTTTTCGCTTCATACTATATAGCCTATGTGAGGGCAACCATGAGATGGCCACCGATACAAAATGGAACCCACGCAGTGATGTAAAATAGCGTATACACAGTGCATTCATAGCTAAAACATTACAAAAAGCACTTGTACATACCGCATTAACCATTCGCGGTTCACTATTACCGAGATAGACAGGGGTAGGGCCCTGCCTCCTACGCGGTCCCAAATTCTAAAGTACGACAGACCCTCCTTTTGCCCTTACATAGGCAATAACTATGCTCATTTCAATCCGAGTCTAGGTCAATATTCACGAAGTCATGGAGATGTTGCTGTAGCATCATCCTATTACTTAGCTCGTCCCTCGATACAGGTTTCCTTATACATAATGTAGCACAGAGGCCACATATCGCAGGAGCACACTGTATGCACAGACAGAACAGGAAAAGGATGGCTAAGATCATTCCAATGACCATCAGAACTTTCCAACCCCAGGCAGATATCAGTTCCCAGAACCACCCCACCAGTGACCAATCTCCTTTATCCACGTGTATGGACTCAGATATTTTATGCAGTTTGGAGATGGCTTGATAAACTGTTGGAGCGTTGTCTGGTATGAAAATGCAACAACTGGATTGGATAACCTTACATACCCCACCACGGTCTGCAAGTATGACGTCTAGAACCATGCGGTTCTGCAAAGTCATGAGGCGATCCGCTTGGAGCTCAGCTGTCAAATTACCAAGGGCACCAGCCGTAACATTAACAGTGGATTCAACCACACGAGTCAGCTGTCTCAGGTTCCTACTATTAACCATAGGTCCCCAAAACGGCAGGAAACCCAAAAAGAAATCTCCCGCTTCCTGACCGGCAGTATCCTCTTTACTAATCACGCCTCTCACGACTCTGGTCTTGTGATAGTCGGAGGTGGCAGTAAATGTTGGCGGTAGCAGATTTGCAATATAACATGTGCCCGAGACATCAGGGGGCAACCATGTATATGCTCGGTCATTGCAGATAAAATATGTACCCTTGGCAGCCAAAAACGCAGGGGAAAACTGTGATGGGAAAGTGTACGTTTCAGTACAGTCACTTCTCCCCAATTGAGCTCTAGGATTCTGACCATTACCTTGAAAACAGAACCGACCTATGTGGGGTACGACCCAGATTGGGGATGAGATTTTCCGCTGTCTTTCACCTAGACTAATACTATACCCCGTCGCGTTCCACCCTACATAAGCTCTCAGCTCTTCTTTGGGAATGGATGAGTATGCATCGATATCTCTACTCATATCGGCAACTCCTTTCATTAAAGCTTTGTTATTGGTGCTAGGTCTGATGGAATGCGGTTGTCGCGGGGAGTATACTTCTAGTGCATAGAGAAACATAGTCTAGAATGCCCATGACGATCCATTGTAACTATACGGCAGCACCAGATAAGGAATACCCTTATTAATGGTATGTGGCATTAAACCACACACCCAGCAATTGGTTGTATTCATGACTAGCTGGTGCTGGTGCAGGAGCTGAATAAACGAGTTGTTTACAAATTCTGATCGTCTGGCTTGTTCGTGTTCAGGCAGAGGGTGAAAAGAGTGTGAGGAGATAGTAGGAGGAGGTATAGGCTGTACAGTGGGGGCAATGGGCTCTTGAGAGGAGAAGAATACAAATCCTACAGTAAATATTACCATACTACATAATGCAAACAGGCATAAAAATACAAAACGTTTGCTTTTCATTATTTTACACATTCTTGCTTTAAAGTTCATTTCCTCAGTGAGTCTCTCCATCTTACAAAACTCCATCCTCTAATCGTGCCGCTCGCGGCGGGTGAGTTTCTTCTGCTAAGGAGTACGCCTGTCAGTCCAGGAAACGCCCTAGACCAACCAGAACCGTTGACCTAACGTCTCCGGCCTGTACCCCAAAGTCTTGGCACCGCGACCCTGCGGCTGAACCCGGATGGTGGTTCGAAAAACAAAAATCAAGAAAGTCCTTCAGATGGGAGAGCTCTGGTTATCAAAAAATAAAAAGGTAAAAGAAAAAGAATATTTATTTGTCCATGGGCCTTGGCCTTAGATTGTAGTGGAGACGGCCAGGTACTGTTTGATCTTGAAACAAAAGTTCAGGCTCGGTAGTGTCCAATCGAATTGACGGAGGCACAGCTTCTTGCAAAATATCGTCACTTTCCTGCGCTGAAGCTGTGCCTTTTATGCGTGCATCACTGAACGGCACAAAACGAGGTACAGTGTTTGTTTCAGAGTCTGCGATACCCTCCTGGACCCACTGGTCATACGGCAGAGGCAAAGGGATCCTTTTGATGTGGGCGCCGTGGATCCAGTTTTTCTTCCCCTTCACTCGAACAGCTGATCTTGTTGACAACAGCACGAGGTGAGGGCCAATCCAGCAGGGCCCCTCATTGGTTTTCCGCTGAAAGTTTTTCACAAGGATCCACGTGCCTGGTTTGATAGGGTGTCCAGGAGCTTCAGAAGCCGGGGGAAGAGTATCGTGCACCTGTTGATGTAAAACATGTAATTTAGCCGTCAATTCATACAAGTAATCAAGCAGTACTGGATGTTCAATTTCGCTGAATTTCGTCGGTCTTGGCACACCCCATACATTGGCCGGGCGGCCAAAAACAACCTCATAAGGACTAAGTCCCACTCGTGAGTGCACAGTCATTCTGGTGGACAGGAGTGCTAGAGGCAGAGCGTCAGGCCATTTAAGACCTAAGCTCGCTTGGATTTTGGCCAGTTTAAGTTTTAGAGCGCCGTTGTAGCGCTCTACTAATCCAGCTGATTGGGGGTGATTTGCAGCGTGAAACTTCTGCCTTATACCTAGTCCCTCACACACATTCTTCATCACTTGGCCCACAAACTCACTTCCATTATCACTCCACACCATTCTTGGCATTCCAAACCTGGGGAAAAATTCTTTCACAAGGGCTTTAGCTGTGGATAGAGCAGTATTATCCTTTAGGGGATAGGCCTCAATCCATTTTGAAAAAGCGCAAACAACCACCAATACATATTTCAGGTTGTTGCACCTTTCCATGAGAATAAAATCTAGCTGCAAAACTTCAAATGGGTATGATGGAGGCGCAAAATGACCAGCTGGAGTTGGGGTTCCCCTACCAGGGTTGTACTTCAAGCATACCATACAATTCTTGACCACGTTCTCTGCACACTTAGGAATTCCAGCATTCTGCCATACTGGAGCTAACAACTTACAGATTCCTTTCGTACTGATATGTGCCATTCCATGTGCCATAGTAACCACTGGAAGCACATATGCATCAGGTAACAACCATCGCCTATGTTCTGACAAATCAACCCAACAACCATTCTCATCCAACTTACCCATACTTTCTCTCCACTTGCTTAACTCTTTCTCTGTGGCTTCAGCTTGAAGGGACTTTACACTCTCTATTGTGTTTTCACACATTCCAACATCACCAACCCATCTGGCAGGGCCTGCAACATACATTCGAGTCTTCACATCTTTTGCTGTTTCTTTCGCGACTTCATCAGCAAACGCATTACCACGACCAACATCATCAGTGACTTTCTTGTGCGCACTGCATTTCATAATCGCAACTTGCAACGGTAGGGTCAGTGACTCAAGGAGGTCATTCACCAACTTGCCATTCTGAATCTTAGCTCCATGCGAAGTCAGGAACCCACGTTCTTTCCACAATCGCCCAAAACTATGAGCCACGCCAAAGGCGTACTGGCTATCTGTGTATATATTCACTTTCATTCCTTCAGACAACACGCATGCTCTCGTAAGGGCAATCAATTCTGCTGCTTGAGCCGAATTCTGTGGCACACGCGCAGTTTCAACAATCGTGTGCAGAGTCGTAATAGCATATGCAGCAGTCGTATCACCATTCGGAAGCTTGAAACACGAACCATCCACCCATAAAGTACCATCACACTCAGTCAGGGGAGTATCTTTGAGATCTACTCTCCCTTTCGTCTCTTCTTCTGTTCTGAACAGACAATCATGTTGCTCAATCTCATCTAGGTCTGCTGGAATTGGTAATAGTGTAGCTGGGTTCAATGTGTTGCATCTCTTTATGTGTATATGATTTGCTAACAGTGTCAGCTCATAACCAGATAATCGCGCACTAGTTAAGTGTTGTGTCTTGGTCCTGTTTAACAATGTGTCCACAGCATGTGGAACCATAACAATCAATGTATTATCCATCACTAGTCCAGCAGACTGTCGAATAGACATAGCTGCGGCGGCTGTGACTCTCAGACAACTTGGCAACGCCCTCGCTACAGGGTCCAAGGTTGATGAAAAGTACGCGCATGGACGCGGTCTGTCGCCAAAAGGCTGTGTTAACACTGATAATGCGCAACCATCTTTCTCGTGAACATACAATGTAAAAGGCTTGCTGTAGTCAGGGGTACCCAACACAGGAGCTGAACACAATGCCTTACGCAATTCCAAAAAACTTTTCTGACACTCTTCAGACCATGGAATAGGATTCGGTGTGTCCTTGCATGTTAATGCTAACAAAGGTTTTGCCAACAAGGAAAAATTAGGAATCCAATGCCTACAGTATGAAGTAATGCCCAAGAAAGCACGCACTTCTCTCTGTGTTCTTGGCACACTCAACTGTGCAATGGCTTGAATTCGTTCTGGGGTCAGTTTCCTTCCCTCCTTCGATAAGAGATGACCTAAGTAGGTCATTTCTTGTCGACAATATTGCAGCTTTGAGAGAGACACTTTGTGATGGGAGGCAGACAAATGAAGCAACAATGACAAGGTAGCGTTTTTGCAAATCTTTTCAGTATCCGCGGCGATCAGTAAATCGTCGACGTACTGAATGAGGATAGCGCCATTAGGTAAAACAAGTGCATCAAGCTGCGCTTTTAAAGCCTGACTGTATATTGATGGACTCTCACAGTAGCCCTGGGGAGTGCGTTTAAAGCGGAAGCTGCGACCTCCTAAACTGAAGCCAAAAATGTCTCTGCTCTCCTCTGCAATTGGGATGCTAAAGAAAGCATTCTTTAAATCGATCACTGAGAACCATGCAGCGGAGGCTGGAATCATGGTTAACAAGGCAGTTATATCAGGGACAACTGGAAACTGTGGTACAACAATCTTATTAACCTCTCTAAGATCAATCACAAATCTGTAAACAGGTGGCTGTGAAGGGTCCGTTCGTTTTAAGACAGGTAAAACAGGACTATTGCAAACGTTGCCTCTTGTCTCTTCAATTACACCCTTTTTAATCAAATCACTGACAATTGCTAACAATGCTTTCTGACCTTCATTGGAGATCTTGTACTGGGGAATGCGTGGCAATCTGACATTGGCTTTTAAAGTGACCACATATGGTGGTATTTCCAAGAGACCCACATCATTGGGACCAGTAGCCCAAAGGACATCCGGAAGGGATGACAATTCAGGTGGCATTGCATTCTTAGACAAATACATTGGGGAAATCACTTTCTTACCTAATGTAAGTTGTACTCCTGAGGGAGAACAATATAGCGTTGCATGCAATCTTTTTAGCAAATCTAAGCCTAGCAAATTTTCACCACAACCTGTCGTTAGAATGAGGGGTGCTTTTAGCTCACAAGGTCCAACAGAAAGTGACATAGGACTAGAAATCGGGTTCCTAACTGGGGCGCCAGAAAAACCTACTGAGACATTCATTTCGCCAGACAAAGGCGCGCCAGGGAGTTTTGAATGCATGATTGAACTCTTTGCAGCACCAGTATCCAGCAGAAAGGGCTCCGTTACATTTGCTGTAGTTACTTTAACATAAGGTCCGCTCTGATCCACTGGCACTGAAACAACTCCCTCTCTCTGTCTACGGCTGTCCTAGTAATCATCATCTTCTACATTGTCATCTTCTGCATAATAATCATTATTGTAATACTGAGCTGTATTACCAGTCGCGTTGGCTTGCTGATCAAAGCGATTTATGGTATTTTGAGGCGGAAGAGGACGCGCGTTCTGGGTAATATTTCCACGCCCTCTACCCCTAGGAGCTTGCTGACCACCTCTACCCCTTGCGCCATACGCATTACTGTTACGCTGCATCAATTTAGGGCAACTATATTTAAAATGACCTTCCTCTTTGCAATATGAACATTGGTTGGGACCTACAGGAATTCGTGGTTGATAATACCCATTCATTTGCTGACTATTCTGAAACTGTTGGGGCTGCTGATAGATACCTTGTGTTTGCCTATAATTATTCTGTCCTCCACGTGGCGGATAGGCCTGCTGCAAGAGGACCTTTGTCTTTAGTTCTTTCGTTTTCTTATCTGTTCTATCCTTCTCATCTTTGTCTCTATTCTCATAATACTGTGCAGTAGCCAGTATTTGCGCTGAAGAGGAAACAGCCCAAGAACTTTCTGAATCTTTTAATTTTTTACTCGGGAAGTAGATTCTGCACAAATTTATCAACGAATAACCGTTGGCCACCTTCAGTACTCATGTCTTGACCACTGTGGTCGATAAACGTTTCTTCAAACCTGGTGAAGAAGTCAGACACTGTCTCATCTTTCTTCTGCTTGCATGCGGATAGTTTGTCCCAATTTACGCGCATCGCGGGCATTATAGTTTTCATGTAGGTAATAATTCGACCAGGGAGTTCTGCCACTAAAGGCTCAGGTTTTGCGCCACCAACTTGTCTAGCGTCTGCAGCAACGATATTAACCCATGTATCACCCAATTCTACAGCGTGATCTATATTACGAATGGATCCCCATAAAGGCTGTGGAACCACATTCCCAAACAGCATATCTATGTCGGCCAAATTCATGACACACGACTCTGCAGTTTGCGACAACTCCTTATAATAACCTGCAGGGTTTTTACGGGGATCAGGCAATGTCTGTTTAAGTGCTAACACCTCAGATCGCTTCCATGGAACATGTACCCAAAGACGCTGAAAATGTGCTAAGACAGGTGGATTAGCATTCGGATCAGCAGGTCTTCAAACTGGGGGAACCTCACGCATCGGATATTGGCGCGCTTTTACCTCCTTCCCCACATTGAAATCCTGGTAAAACAATGATTGCTGACAATCGCCATTTCTGAGGGACAGTAAATTCGCAACTGCTTTATCTACATTGGGGCCCACAATTACACCGGTTTCGAAATCAAATCGCACTCGACACAATTCCTGTGGGTTTGGGTTTGCACCCTTATCCTCCAATTCCTCACAGAGGAATTCACACATTTTATCAAAGACATACCTCTGTTTTGGGGCATCCCATTGGTGAAAAACGTTAACAACCGATTCCACATCATAGAGTGAAGGGAAACCAATCCACCTACGCGCCAAATGATCTAACACCTCTTTCTCTTCGGGACCAGGTAGCTGACTGCGCACTTGCTTACGCTGTAAACCAGGTGTCGCACTAGATGACCCAAAGAGAGGCGACATTAAACTAGTAACTACATTAGCCAGTCGTTGTCGTGCTGAAGGAGAAGTTGAGGCGAAAACAGGGGGATAGACAGAGGGAAGAAAAACAGATTCAGATACAGGTACCTGAGTAGTGTAAGAAGGAGCGCCAGGGGAAGCCGCTGGCGTGCTAGGCAAAGTCACAGGAAGCGCGGGGGTAACAGGTAGCAAAACTGGTGGCCCTTGAGAGGGCTGCACTACAGGGATAGGAGCCAGCTGAAGAGGAGCTGGCGCCTGTGGGAAGGCTTGCGGGATATTTACTGGAGGTTGCGCATTTACAAGCTGTGGAGGTGCTGTGGCATTTTGCGCATATGGGGGTGGCGAACTTAACAAATGGGACATTAGGGAATCTTTCTCATTCTCTTTTGTCTCATCTTGCACAAGGGGTGACAAAACAGGGTAACATTTATTAATCCCTAGTTTGCGCTGTCTATGTAACTGTTCCTTCATTTGTTCCTCCTCATTATCTTTAAATTGCACAGCTGCTTGCATCACTGACATACCTCTCTCTCTCTTATCCCTTTTCGCTAGCTTAATTTCCTTCTGTTTGGCTTCCTTTCGCCAGAGGCGGAAAGAATCAAACATCGCCGGCCGGGCTTTCTTTTTAAACAATTTAACTTCCAAATTATCTAAGATATCTGTATCGAAACTACCATTTTGGGGCCATTGTAGAACACCGTCCTTTCTGGTGTATCGGATCCATATTTCATTATATGCAATGGGGCCCACGCCATGTTTTACATAAAGCTCATAAGTTGGAGTACACTAGAACCAGGCATCTTCGCTCACTAGTCTAGTTTCAAACGTCAAAGGATTATCGAATACGATAGTCTCGTGAATACACGAGTCCTCTGGCTTTGGGACTTGCAAGCACCAAATCGAAATGATCCCGAAGGATACCAAATTCAAACTGGGAGACGCTCCACTTATACTTAACTGAATATTGATGATCGATGGCGTCACCAGAAGACTCTCTCGATTGTTTCGCTCTACCAAAATCGTCAAGGGTCCAAAACAGGGCGATTAATCAGGGCAGCAGTCCTTCGTAGCCGTCGGTATGCGGAGAACCTCGCAGAAAAGACTTTCGGACCACGTCGACATGCAGGGGTCGATGAAGTGGCGGCCTTCCTCCAGAATTTCCACACGAAGCTCCTCACGAACCTCTGGCTTGGACCGGTACCGCTGAAATCGCGCCGAGTTGGGCGCCAACTGAAGTACTGGGTATTTTAAGCCCAGCGGTGCAGGGGAACACACCCTATGACTTCGGGGTTCTTCCTGTTTCAGACCTACAGAAACACAGAGTCTTCTGGGTGAAGTCAAAGATCAGTTTATTGGCTGCAGACCAATTACAGGCGTCCTAGAAGTACAACAGCGTGTATGTTCTCAGGAGACTGCTGAAAATCACAGAAACGGGCTTCTCCTTAAATACAGAATTTCCTGCCTCAGGCATACATTCTTAAGTTACGATATGGCTATTACATATATACATTACAAACGAAAAGGCAGAGTCATGATGACCATCCCACATTCCAGTTAAACAAGCCCGTAATTATTTACCCAGCAAGGCTCAGATCCCACATCAGATATCGATAGGCCCCAATAAACATGAGCATCTCCTGTTTTGGGAAACAAGCAATAAAGCAGGAACAGTCAGGTGTGAAAGAGATTAGCTGGAGGCTTGTGTAGGATGAAAAGACTTTATGGTGTGTCAAGCCCTGATGCTAATCACAGGTGGCCAGAGGACGGGGAACTTGTGAGACCAGTTTGACCTGGGGCGGCGGAGCCAAGCTGCCCAGGTCACAGAAAAGTCAAATGAAGCCACATGTGCTCTGAAAGGCCCGTTTTCGCTTCATACTATATAGCCTATGTGAGGGCAACCATGAGATGGCCACCGATACAAAATGGAACCCACGCAGTGATGTAAAATAGCGTATACACAGTGCATTCATAGCTAAAACGTTACAAAAAGCACTTGTACATACCGCATTAACCATTCGCGGTTCACTATTACCGAGATAGACAGGGGTAGGGCCCTGCCTCCTACGCGGTCCCAAATTCTAAAGTACGACAAAAGACGAGGAAAACACAAATAGCAGAAATAACACCCATCTGAGCAATTAGAAACTCATAACTTAGCTGCTGCAAAGTACTAGAAATGGAAGGGCAATAACGTAGTGCCCTTCACGACTAGGCCGCCCTAACAGGATGTGTGAGGCTCCAACAAACTCTTACCCTGAAGCAAGTGGTCCACGGCCCAATCCAAACTCTTCCTTTTCATAGGTAAATACCAAATTACACCTCTCCAAAGAGACATCACTCTCTAACCAGTGGTTGCCCCTTTTGGCCTGGCTACTTACCTACTGATTGTAAACGTTGGATGCTACACCGCATGTGCCTCAATGCTGCGCAGGGCTTGACTCTTTGGCCCTGCTGGCATCGCACAGGTAGGCAGGTTCCAAGCCTCTGTCTCTGGACTGAGGGAGTGGCTCAGATGGTGCTGCAGTCAACGGTGAGCTGAGTCTGTTAAACTTGTCAGCTATGTCTTTTAAAGACAGGGGCAGGGCTCATCCCCAGACACAAGCCTGTGCCCCCACTGCCCTTCAAACACACTTGGAGGGCAGATGAGTTGTTAAACGTGGCCCTGCCCGAGCAGCAGAGATTTCTGCCTGGGGGCCATGGCTGCTGATCCAGGGAGCCAGTGGAGCCAAATTCACAGAAGATCTGGCAGAATACTCTCTTCTGCTTTTCAGTCTCAGGTAGCTCCTGCATTGACATTTAAGGTCACCTTTCCCTTAATGGCCATATGCCTAAGACCATTCAGAATCCTGGAATCAGGCCTGGTGTCAACTATTGTGCTTCCCGCCCGTGCACCCTGATGCGGTACATTTCAACATGAACAACTTCGTGCCCTCTCTCTTACTCTCCTTGTCTGGAAAGTGTACTTCCTATCACCATGCTGTTTATTCCAAGATTGAGTCAGTCACACACAACTCTACAAATTCCCCTCAGTTCTGAGTATTTCACACAACTTTTGCAATGCACATTAACTTTTACCTGCAGCACCCGCTGCAATTACAATACCGGGGTCATGTAGCTGCAAAGTAAGGAGTACTGAAGCCACTCTGTGTTATCAATTTGAATACTCTGTTCTCCCTTCCTGCACATATAACACAGACAGGTCACTGCCCTTACATGTAGGTGCTACTGCTTGCAACATCTAGCTTCTCTCACCTTAAGGGTTTGCAGAGGGATGCTGGTGTTAGGGGCCTATAGATGCACACGGACCGGCACAGAGCTCTGTGACAGCTTCAGTCAGGGGGAGCGAGGCAGCGACGGATCCAGGCCTCCACAGCAGTGGTTTTCGCCTCTCAGAGGCGAGCAAGGATTCCTTCAGACCACCGGATGGGCACCAGAAGAGGTTACAAGATCATGCACTCTGCCCCCACAGCACCTACCTCGATGGGATGAGGGGGTGCTGCTTTACACCGGATGGAGATTGGCCGCTGCGCCCCCTCCCAAAGATCTCCTACCACTGACTGACTCCTCCTTCTTCTGGGCTCACCCCGAGGCGTCCGCAGTTTATTGTGCTCACATCAGGGAGCCATATCCAAAAGAACACTGTGGCTTTACTAAAGCCACAGGAGCTCGTACCTCGATATCGGTGGAGAGACGTGAATTACCTGTAAAAGCAGTGACATTACAGAAAGCTGTGGAAAGAACATACTTGAGAGCCAGGCTGCAGTGCCACGACACCAGACCACTACTCCCGCTGCCATAATGAGCCAACATACTTGAAAGTCGTTGACTAACGGCTGCCACGGCAGAGTGCACCGGTGCAGGTATTCATTCGGGAGAAGAGGCTGCGAGGTGCGCGTGCACACACACACACACACACACACACACACACACACAGTGCAGCAGCTGAGTGAGCCAGGGCACCGTATTATTTAAAGTGTCTTGCAGCAAGCCACGCTATAAGTTACATAAAGCACATTTTACCTGCATCATAATTAACGCGCTCCATAGGCGCACTGTGATGGGAAATTACTGTTGAATAAAAGTACTTACATTGCGAGGTGAGCACTTACTTTTTGTCGGGCCAGCTCAGCCGCGACATCCAGGGGCAGCAACTTGACTCGAGACGCATATTAATCACCGGCCCCACCCTATTATGCCCCACCCTGAAGACCGCACAAACGCGGCCATAAACAGCAGAGCGCATGCTGTGCACCATTTAATTATGAAGAGCCTACGGGGCTCGAGCGTGCGCACCAACCATTTAAATTAATGTAGAGGCCACCTGGCCGTGGCGTGCGCAGCTGCGCGCACAATTTAATTTCTGGGGAGGCCGGGCGTGCGCAACTACGCACCATTTAAATCCTCAAAAACATGAGGCTTGCTGGCTGGCTCTGATGAGTAAGGGGGCCCCTAGAGCGTGGGGCCCCCCTTGCCCCGTGGGGGCTGCGGGGGCATGTGTTACGCCCCTGTGCAAATTACCATAAATTTGAACTTGATGGTAATTTGCAAAAACTTTGAAAAATGCACTAAAGTGCATTTTTCAAAATTCCATGTTACACACACACATGCCCTTGGGGCATGTTTATGCGCAACATCTGCACGCATGCATATTTCAGGGGTGCAACAGTGCATCCTTTTGGTACCCTTGCACCCTTGAAATTGCATGCGCAACTTGCGAGTACCTATTGGGTACTCGCAAATTGCGCATGCAATTCCAATTCATTCCTATGGGCCTGTAGGAATGAATGTGAAGCCATTCCTTAATTGTGACTCGCAATTTGCGAGTCGCAATTAAGGAATGTGTAGGAATCGCAATTTTTTTTGCAATTCCTACATGCATAGGCTTTTGCGATTCCATAATTGCGATTCCTTAATAATCGCAATTAAGGAATCGCAAAAGCCTACCTTGATGCATGCCCCATAGTGTTTTCTATGTGTCAGAACCATGCGGACACTGAAACACCCAAGCCTTGCAAGCATAAGAAATAAAATTTAGAAAGACCTTGAAACTTTTCCCCAATTGCTTCCAACTCTCTCATGGTATACTGAGCTAGAATGAAAGCCTTAGCCACATTAAAAGAGCTATTGTTATGGATATAGCCCTCAACATCTGAATTCAAAGTTCATTAGAATGTACGAATGTTAACCAGCAAGGCCGCCCTGGAACTAAACAGCTTGTCTATTTGTTAGAACCGCAATTTGTTGAGCTATCACAAAGCTGCCTCCATGCCCCGAGTTGGTCCATGTCAAAGAAAAAGACTTTGGTCACTTTTGGGAAGCCCTAGAAGTGTTCAAATGCATGTTAATCAAATGATTCAAATAATTATTGAAATGGTCATTGACATAGGACCCTACCAAGGCAGGTAAAAAAAGCAATCGTAATGCCTTTTAGCCACAACCTTTCCACTTAAATCATACTTGCACGGCTCAAGGAAGACGAGACTACTAACCAACCATCTAACCTGACCACAGATGCATCTTCTACAATTAAATCCAAAACTCTTTGTACCAAACGGCTCATCGGTCATTAAATATTCTGGACTAGAACACAATTCCCAAGACACATTATCATATTCATCATATGATGATGTGTCTTGGGAATTGTGTTCTAGTCAGAGTCTCGTCTTCAAGAATGACTCAAATCCCTAAACAGACACACATCCTAGGATGCCCACAATGCTGTAAAGCCACACTACGAAATGTTGTGCTATACAAATGCTTATAACATGACAAATACATGACAAAATAAAGTCAGTGATGTACAGGGGGTCAGCTCCTCTCCATATTGGACAGTGGAAGTTCCTCTTCTTCCAAGGATGGTGTCATCAACAGGACTTGCTTCAGAATCCTAAGTCCTGTTCCTGGCCAGGTGCAGCAGAGCTTCTTCGGAGCTTGATATGAATACAATATACTGACTGGGGAAGAGGGAAAGCATTGTTTATTACAATTAAGGGCCACTGGCTGGAAGCCAGAGTCTATAAAGTTGGGGTTCCAGCTTCAAAAATCAAAACTGTAAGCAACCAATGTAGACAGCATCATTCTGGACTTTCTTACTATGCTTTCATAAACCCAACTATTTAAGGAAATGCGGATTTGCAGTAGGACGGTGCAGACTCCCTGAGTGGGATTCTGGTAGAGAATATCATTGACAGAATGCCGAATGGTCTCAATAATGTGACCAAAATATCAGAAACCAGAATATTGGGGAGGTAAATGCACAAAGGAGGTATGGGTTTACTATTCGTAATTATACATCTATGTACCTTGAAGATCTATATATAACCAAGATATGCTAATGCCAAGTTAGGTAAAGAAAATCTAGACAAATTTATATTATAAGATATTTTGGTCCATGATATTCGTGTCATGATAGTGTAACCATATGAAATTCTGTTCGCAATATTCTTGACCCACACCCTTAGTGGGATGTATTTGGTATGCAGTCACCGACTGAACCCATGGGTAGAAGTCACACAGGGAAACAGCTTCTGAAGTGGGTCCCACAAACATCAAACACCTTGATCAGGTAAGCCACTTTCCACCTTTCTTTAAAAAAAATATTCTGGAAAGGTGATTACGATACAACCATATGTGATGAATTTATGGAGCTGGTCAAAGCAAGCAGGCCTGCCGGCAGCCCTTCTGACTCCTGTCCACCACAAACTTTCAAGACAATTCTTTTAACAACCTCTGCTGCCACTCCAGTAAGAAGAATCATCAACGATTCCTTAAATAGCGGAATATTTCCAGAACTAAAAAAATCAAACATACGCCCTTTACTGAAGAAAACAAACTTGGACCAGCTGAACCCTGACAACTACAGACCCATTACAAATGGACCTTTCCTGGTCAAACTGATAAAAAGAGCAGCGTTCGCCCAGATGTCACAATTCATTGAAGAGAATGACATACTCTAAGGATTCCGTCCGGGAAGAGGCACTGAATCTGCCCTCTTTGCCATCTGGGATGACCTGAAGAATACAGTTGACTGCAGCGGGGTTCCTGCGCTACTCCTCTTGGACCTCTCAGCTGCCTTTGACACGGTTAACCATGACACTCTGAAACAAAGACTCTATGAAGCCGGCATAGAGGTAAGTGCTCTAGACTGGATCGCGTCCTACCTTCGAAACAGAACTAAAGTCATCCATACCCCACCTTTCTCGTCCAAACCGTACTCCACAAAAGCAGGGGTCCCTCAAGGTTCTATCATCTCGCCCATGCTTTTCAACATCTACATGAAGTCATTACCGGTACTGATCAATCAATTTCACCTCACGTGCTATAACTATGCAGATGACAAGCAAATACTCCTTCAACTGGAATGCCCCAAAGACATTGAAAAATGCCCAATTGTCAGTTGTCTCAGAGCCGTGGATCAGTGGATGCCTTGGAGCAATCTCAAATTGAATGCTTCAAAAACGGAAATACTCAAGTGTGGCGATTGGAAACATTACAACCCGCTTGCCGCCTGGCCTGATGAACTAGGATCACCACCTAAATTATCGAAGGAAGTAAGAAACCTCAGAATAACCATGGACTCCAAGCTGTCAATGAATGCCCAAGTGGACAAACTAGAAAAATCAAGCTTTGTCACTATAAAAAGGCTGCGACGAATTTTCCCTCATTTGGGATTTCCACACAAGGTCCAAGCTACCATCTCCCTGTCCAAACTCGATTACGCCAATAGCCTCTACCACGGATCACCTTTAACGACCATGAAAAGACTACAACGTATTCAGAACTCGGCTGCCAGACTACTCTTCCATATCAAACCGCGAGACCACATCTCACCTGCCTTGAAAGCTCTGCATTGGTTACTGGTTGCCAGAAGATCCACGTTCAAACTACTTTGTATCACCCACAAAGCAATACATGGGATGAGACCGCTCTTCATCAGGGTTAAAATCACCAAGCACGTTCAACAAAGGAACCTACGCTCTAAAGGGGCATTTCACCTCGAAATCCCAGGATACAAGAAAAAAACCATGGGTGGCACATCTTTCTCTGTTCAAGCAGCCAAACTATGGAACTCTTTACCCCCAACACAAGATCCACCGACAACCACCTTATCTACATACAGAAAACGACTCAAGAGTTGGCTCTTCCCCACATAAGCACCATACGGAAACAGAAATTTACAGCATATTCCTCTGTATATAAGCATTTATTTTCACTATAGATATGTACCTATCTTTGTGTATTGCTTTGTATAAACATGTAGAATAATTATGTTGTTGTAAATAAATAAATACATAAAAAATCATCTATGGTCTACATGTACTTACTTTCATTGTGCATCTATGTACTTTCCATGCACTTGGATCTGTGTGTCTGTTACCTTTCTCCTGAAAAAGAATATCTAATGCACTACCCTATTTCTCATCCTGTACCTCTATCAATATCTTTAATCTATATATACTTACCTCCTTTATGCATCTAAATACTTTCAATGTACTTATGGATCTATATATTTATCACTTTCTTCTAATTTAGCATTTCAAATGCACTACCGTATTTCTAAGCCTATACTTCTCTTAATATATCCTCTGGCCCAACCTTCTGACTCATCTCAAACGTCTTTCTACTACTCTTTCCAATGCACTACCCTATCTCTCACCCTATACATCTATCAATATATCCTCTACATCCACTCTCTCATTTATCCCAAACCCCATACCACTACTATGATCCCAAAATAACCCTTTCTGGACTCTCTCCTACTCTACCCCTCCTTGCATCATCTGACACCTCTTTTTACTATACCGATCCCCCAAAACAAACCTTTATAAACTCTCCCCTCTGACTCTTCTCCTCAAAAACCCCTTTTTACTCATCCAAAAGCCTCCTCCTACTGCTTTGACCTAAAAAAAAAAACTTTTAAAAAAACTCACTCTTCTGTCCCTCCACTATCCTTTTCAATCAAAATAACAGACTAACATGTTGACTTCTCAATTTCCATATTCCACTATACTAATTCACCACTAATCCTTTATGGGTTCCAGAGTAGCGTGCTACTCGCCAATGAAGCGTTTCAACACCCCATCAGGGTTACCAGTACTATATAACGCAAACCTTTTTCCCTTTTCTACCCCTCCCCAACCCTTCTCAATCCAAATAACTGACTAATATATCCACCACTCAAATTACTTTCATGTTTCGCCATACTAATTCAACAGTAATCCTTATGGGTTCCTGAGTAGCATGCTACTCGCCAATAAAGCGCTTCAAAACCCCCTCAAGGGGTAGCAAGCGCTATATAAATACAAACCTCTTTCCCTCTTCTATCCCGCAACCTACCCTTCTTCTATCCAAATAACTGAATAACATATCCACCACTCAAATTACTTCATACTTCACTATACTAATTTTCAACACTAATTCTTTATGGGTTCCAGAGTAGCGTCCTATTCGCCAGAAAAGCGCTTCAACACCCATCAGGGGTAACAGGTGCTACATGAATGCAAACCTTTCTTCCCTTTCATCCCACTGCTACCCTTCTCACTCCAAATAACTGACTAATATCCACCAATCAAATTACTTTCATATTTAACCATACTAATTCAGCACTAATCCTTTATGGGTTTCCAGAGTAGCGTGCTTCAATATCCCATCAGGGGTAACAAGTCTATATAAATACAAACCTTTTTTTTCCCTCTTCTATCCTTCTGCTATCCTTCCGAATCCAAATAACTGACTAACCTATCCACCACTTAAAATGTACTTGCATGTTTCACTATACTAATTCAACACTAATCCTCTATGGGTCCCGGAGTTGCGTGCTACTCGCCGAAAAAGTGCTTCGACGCTTCGTCAGGGGTAGTAAGCTATATAATGCAATTACAATACAATACAATACAATCTGTCAGTATATGCACACAAAAATGCATTGCACATAAACTACAATCAGAAAAATAATGAAATCATTCAGCATTCGAGCTTCATGATCTTGTTCAGAAACATCCACGAAACCCAAAGCAAAAAAACCTCTGTCAGACCTCTCCATGCCCCACATACCTAGTCCCTTCTCTGAAGTGGCCATGACCAAAAAAAGAAAAGGAAAGAAATATAAACTCCACCCCTATCCTATAACATGGACCCTCTGCCCTCCTTCCCCACCTAAGGAACAATAATCTTTTCTAAAACCTTGTTACACTTACCAATAAAGGGGAAACATAGTTTACATGGCATGCGATACATCGCATGCCATTACAACGCGGTCGTTACAACGACCGCGCTGTTACATCGCTAACCATTACAACGCAAGTCGTTACAGCGACTTGCTGTAGGGGGCAAAAGGTGTTGGATTTAAAATCCAACACCTTCCCTATTGTTGCACAGACTGGAGTTGGAATAGTAAATTATACTATTCCAACATCCAGTGCCCCTTACAGTAAATCATTCTAATGACTTGCGTTGTAATGGTATGCGATGTAACAACGCGGTCGTTGTAACAACCGCTTTGTAATGGCATGCAATGTATCGCATGCGGTGTAATGTGGCCTATTCCCATTAAAGTGTCAGTGCATACCCTCTAACCACCTACCTCCTGCAGGCCCAGTGTCTCAAGTTCCTGTTGTATATGATTGCCGTTGACTAACGTTTCTCATTTTCGTAACCTACTCTTCAAAACTGGGGATAAGAGTAGACTTGCAGAAGGTGGTGAATAATGATCGCACAATTACCATTGCAATAAAAACTAAATTCCCAAACTGCTGTTTTCTTGGTGTGGGGAATCTACCAGACCCAGAAGAGCTATTCTCAATGAGGGGAGAACTATCTCTTGCTCTGTTCTTCTAACCGCTTGAAATATCCCTGCCCTAAAGGTCTGTAGGGAACTACAGGACCAGAACATGGGTAACCAGTCACCCTCCAGTCCACAGTTTGGACAATTCCTAGGGACTGATGGAAACATATTGTTCAAAGCCCGTGCCGGTAAGTATCACATCCAACTACTAAAAAACTCCATGCATTGGAAATTCACGACCCCAAAAACAAGTATGGCTAAAGTCGGAGTATTGCTCCCAGTGACGATCATCTAGACCTATCCCTACACACTGCTTCCGTTTAATTCTCATTTCTACTGTCAACTTCTCAGGGTTGAGACTAAGCTCCTGGTACCAAAAACCAGTGGAAAGATTCACTCTCTCCTCTCTGAACAAGTTCTTTACCACCTTCTTGGTGGAGTTGATATTGTCCCCAATAATATTTGGACATACATAAAGAAATGATACGGACTATGAAGTGCCTTGGGGTGGCTTAAGACTGGAACCCTCATAAAAATCACCTATCTTTGATATATTCAAATCTAACCACTTCAGTATTATCCCCTTGGTCAAACCAGGAGTCAGAGAACTGCAACAGCATAATAGTATTTCGGCATTAATAGTAGGTATGTCCTGCCTTGAAAAGATCTTCTGCCACTGAGCCCACATTTCTGTCAGCATCTCATATCTCACTTTTTTAAAGAGATTTGGGGATTGTCACACTAGGGGAGGGCTGACATACTACTCAACTGATACAGTGTCAAACTCAAAACTCAAAACGGAATTATCAAATCTATAAGTTGTTACTGACAGGCGGTGCTGCAAGACTGAGGATGCCGTATAATAATGCTCTTGTTTTTTGGAATTTTTAAAATATTCTGCTCAATCCGCGTGCGCTTTTGGTTCCTCCCAAAGATAGATACAATCTGATTCAGCTTGGTAAAAAAATAATCGCCCACTTAATAAGAAACGGCAAATAAGAACAACAAAAAACAGTGGGAGGCTCAACATGTTAATAAGATGGTTGATTACCTTCCTAAAAACTAGTTTATAACTATCCATGAAAACTCCCTCTACCTTTCTGAAAAGTATATCTCTAAATATCTGTTTGGGACAGCTCTGTAGTTTCATTTCAAAACAACTTCATGGGAGGCATTAAGAAGCGGACATTCGGTCTTGGCCTCATATATCTTATACGCCCCTACCCCACCAGAACCAAAAAAACATTTTTGTTTGCATTGGTGCCTTAATATTATCCAGCATTGGGCTTAAAAACAGCGCTACATCATCTGCATACAACTTTGTTTTGGAAACCCTCGGTAAGTGTGTTGAGCTATGTGTACTTTGGCACAGGAGCTGAACCAATGGTTCACAAAAAGTAAAAGGGAGGGGGTCACCCCTGTCAGGTCCCCCGTTCCAAAGCTAATAACCCTGCCTGTGAGTTGTTAATAATCAGCTGATCCTCAGCGCCCTAGTATAAGGCTTGGATTGACCTTGTGACCTGTGAAGGATCTCAAAACGTACCCATAAGTTGGAATAAACACTTTCAGCACACGAGGTCAAAGGCCTTTTTAGCATCTAGCAGCATAATAGCAGCTGGTATACCATATGCCAACAACAAGTCGATAAATTGGTCCATAAAATGAGTGTTCACCCTGTGATGCCCATGGACATTATGTAATCTTAAAGGGGTTTCTGGAGAGTGCCACCTTTAAGGTGATCTGTATTTACATTCCCCGGCAGTGGCCCCTTCTACACTGGTCAGCCATGATAGGGGACTTATACTAGCCCTGTAACACAGGATAATAATCATTCGGGGGTCTTCAACAATATTATGAATGACTATGACTGGCTGGGGCACACTGACTGGGAGAGGCCTGTCCATTTGGGTGACTGAGCTAGGACTTACTGATGCATGGAGAATATGGCACCCTGCATAGCAGGAATACACTTTCACTTCAACAGCTCACGGCTCGATGTCCATTATTGACTACCTATTTTTCCCAGAATACTATTTTTCCCATTATTGACTACCTATTTTTCCCAGAATACCACATTGTACACAATTGTCAAAACGTGATTGGATATCCCACGGGGATATCCAATCACGCTCAAGTTACACTGCACCTGGGTGCCCCGTCCTCCCCCCGAGCGGGACAGGCCCGTATGGCGTCTAAATACCTGGTCCCTCATGGATGAGTTATTCTCCTACCTGTCTGACGAACTCCAGGCATTTCTGACCACGTACAAAGGTACCGTGGAATCTCTGGGTGTGCTGTGGGGGGGCCTGCAAAATGTCCATTCGGGGACTCGCCTGCTCTTATGGTTGGGACCAAGAGCGCTAGCGACTTTCGAATATTGTAGAACTCGAGACTTCCCTATTGGCCCTGGAGCACTGTGCGCAGGGCCAGCAGACGGAAGACATGCAAAGTCACCTGCCGATGGCCCGGGCCACTTTGCACCAGATATGTCTAGATGAGGCCTGCAGTTGCTGGATGGCCTCTGCCCAGTGAGTGTATGAATGGGGAAACAAATCAGGCAAATTACTTTACTGGTCAGACACGGAAATTTAGGATAGTTCCCAGAGTTCAGAATGTGAACAGGGTGGTGCTGGAGACAGCTACAGTAATTGCCTCCTTCTTTCCTAACTTTTATGAGAACCTAATGCGGAACGTCCAAGTGAAGCCAATACTCCACTAGTAGATGATATCCCGCAACCCTGTCTGACTAGGGTGGACAGGGCCGACCTTGATCGACCACTCTCTCTTGAGGAGGTGGGGGAAGCACTGTCTGATCTCAACTTGGGCAGGACCCCGGGACCAGACGGCATTCCAAAGAAGTACTAACGTAAACTCCACTCTGAGCTACTCCCCCCTATCCTGGAAATGTTTGTGAGGATGGTCACTAGGGTATGCTTCCCATCAGAGAATGAATTAGATACACTAGTGGTCTTGCCCAAACCGGGCTGCCCTCCGGACCAGAGTGCATCGTACTGCCCGAACTCCCTCATTAATACGAAGGTCAGTATCTACACTAAAATACTGGCTAGCAGACTCTTGAGAGTGCTGTCCTACTAGGGCAACACAAACCAATGTGGTTTTATACCACATCTTAGCATGAAACATTCCATTCAGAGAGATCACCTGGCCCTGACCTGCATTCGTTTCTTAGGTTGGCAGTACTGCTCATTGACTTCGAGAAAGCATTTGACACCCTGCACTGCTCGTTTCTGGAAGAAACTCTTACCAAGATGGGTTCAGACCGCAGTTCTGAGCCTATGTTAAGGTGCTGTATGCAGCACCACAGGCCGAGGTGAGAATAAATGGAGTGGTTTCCCCCAGATTTCCCATCCAGAGGGGAACTCGGCAAGGCTCTCTCCTGTCCCTCCTCCTTTTCGCGCTAGCTATTGAGCCACTGGCAGCCTGGGTTTGTTGTGATGCGCAGTTGTGGGACTTAGACTAGGGAGTGGTGACGGAGGATAGGATTGCCTTGTATGCAGATGGCATCCTTCTGTTCCTCCTGCAGCCTGCTGAGATGGAGCCTCGGTTGATTCACATCTTAACCCCCTTTGGCTCTGTCTACGGACTGCGGGTGAATTGGGACAAAACCTCCTGGTTCCCCTGAGGAGGGGGAGGGATTCCCAGATGCCGCCTTAGCTTCCTGTACCTGCGGTTACATATATTGTGGGAGCAGAAGCTCACTTGGAGTCTGAATCTTCTCCCCTTGCTGCACAGGGCCCTGAAGGACTTGACTCAGTGGAGCACATTGCCCTTTAACTTCATGGGCAGGATTGCCCTGTTTAAGATGATGAAGTTCCCTTGGTTGCTTTATGCACTCCAAAATTTCCCCCTTCATATTCCGCGGACCTGGTTTAACACGCTCGCATCACTCGTGAGACAGGTTCTATGGGCTCCACCTGGGCTGCATTCAACAAATGTGCCTGGGCCACCTATGATGGGGACTTGCTATGGTGAACATCCATCTATATTATTAGGCGGCGCAACTCCTGATTGTCAATGATTGGCTACAAGGGGGTTGGAAGAAACCGTCGTACCAATGGAAAATATAACTAATTGGGCTGGAGAACATAACACATATTCTATATGGGTTGCCAATCCCAGCACACTTACCCGAACTGGCCAGGGTAGACTTCTGGGTTTGGAGGGTGACACTGCGCTGAACGGGCTGGGACCTCAGACTTACACTGGAGACACCCCTGTGGGTGAGCCGATGGCTGGAATGAGTGGTAAATTTCATGGGGTTCAGAGGATGGGACTGGGTTGGCATCTCGCATTGTGGCTATGTATAGGCCAAATACCATATGCGCTCCTTTCACATGCTGCAGACTGACTTCCACATGCACAATTCCCAGTTTCTCTGTTACCTACAGCTCAGACATGCCCTCACCAAATATCAGGATGCTCTTGGGGATGTCCTGGAGTATGGCCCACTTGAGGCCCGGTCGCTGATGGGTCTTTTGGGGAATGGAGGGATCTCACAAATCTACAGGGCCCTGGTAACACACTCACCTGTCCAGCTGGACGTCTTGAGGGGACAATAGAAGGAGCAGGTGGGTCTACTGGATGAAGTGGACTGTGCACCATGGCAATTTCTGCACAACTCCTCCTCATTCAATTTAAGTACCTACATCAGGGAGGTCCCGGGTGTGCCCATCACCTGCATGCCTATGCTGGTCGGAGCCCAGGACGGCCTTCTAGCATGTGGTATGGGGCTGCCTGGTTATAAGCAATACGGGGCATGTGTCCTCTCTGCACAGTCTAAGGTAGTGGGACAGCAAATTGAAACAAACCCTAGACTTGTACTACTGGACATCCTTGAGGACATGGGTGGACAGGATACTGGTGGGGATCGGGACGCTGTTGTCCAAAAGAGACATAGTCAAATACTAGAGGTCCTATATTGCACTCTCTGTGGCATCCTGGAGGAAAGGTATGGACTGGTGGACAAAGCTAGAGGAGGCAATTTATACTGCATGTGGATCCCCCGCAAGTATGAGAAAGATTGGGACAAATTATGGGCATACTATGATCTACAAGGACATGACAGTGTGGAGCAACAATAATCATGCAAGGTGTGGCGCATGGTAGTCTATTCGGGGAGGAGGGCCTACTGGAAAAGTTTTGAACCAAACTGCTTGCTGGCGAGAGGAATGTTTGCGGTGTTGAAAATCAATTTTAAAAAAAAGAGTGTTCACAAACAAACTCCGGCCTCTGATAAAACCTGTTTGGGCCTGGAAAATCAAAGCTGTGGCCATTACGTTGATCCGATTGGCTAAAATCTTAACAAGTAACAAGTTAAAGTCCAACCCACCCCCCCACACACACAATAACCTCCCCTGGTAAGGTGCAAAGAGACCATCTCATCCTTTGAATTTGACTGGCATCATCAATAACCGGGCCGTAATAAGATTTCAAATGAATTCTATGGGTCTCTAACTCTATCTGAAAAATAGTCCACTGCCCTGCCTGATCCTTATAAAAAAAGAAACAGTCACATTTATAGAGCGCAAACAGCTACCTCAAACAGAGGTGTCCCGGCGCTGTGCGGAAGTCAGGTGTGGAAACTGAAACCTAGGAGCAATCCTTGTCTAAAGAGCCAGGTCTTCAAGATCTTCCTGAACTCGGGTTCTGTTTCCACCATGGTAAGGAATTCCATAGCATGGCGGTCCTTACTGTGAAGAACTGTGAGAAGTTGGCCTGGTATATGATGTTCACTAGTTAAAGTGACCACCTTGTACCATGCCAAGCAACCCTTATGGTGTGGTTGTAAGTCAACCTTTTCGGACCAGCTGCCCTAGTGGTAGCGTAGGCTAAGCAGTCTTTGAGGCTAAACTCGTGAAACGTGTTAAGCAGGCTGTTTTACCAAATGTAACCCCCTTTTATACCAATGAAAGGACACCACACAGATATATATTGAAAATATATATGTATTTATTTCTCAAAGTATCCCCTAGACTCTTTATGAGCCCAGGAGCACAAATCGTTAAACAAGAATACGTTAGAATACACAGAAGTTGCACTTTATATGGATAGGCCCTGGTGGCCGCTCAAACCATATACTAAAATAGTGGTATAAGTACCACGAACAGAAAAGGGAAAAGGCCTAGGGCCTCTAGAATCGCTGGGCCTACAAGGAGCTAACTTTAGTTAGTGACCAGGAGGTCCACGGGTTGCGTGTGCAGAGCAAATAGTCACACGCGGGCTCCCATAGGTTTTCAATGGGTGCGTAAAAGTTACAAAGTTACTGCAAAAAGGATCTTCCGGATGGACTATGAACTCAGGATTGGAAACACAGACACTAGAGATGATTCTCTACACTTGGGCACCGGAGTGCCAGCTTTACCTCACCCACAGGAAGCGGGTGCATAGGTCTCGAAGTGCGTCGGGTTTCTTCTCTCTGTTCAATGGAGCCTGGAGACAAAGATGCTGCAGGCGGTCGGTCCAGAAGAGATGCGGTGGATACAAGAGTGGATCGGAGTTGTAGAAGACCTGTAAGCAGAGGGGACAGTGTTCACAGTCACTAGCCAGTGACCAGCGTGGCACCAGGTGGGTACCAGGCGATGTCGGGTGCAAACAGGAAGAAAGGTGCAGCTTGTCTCTGCAGCCACGTGGTCCCTGAAGGTCGACGACGTCCAGAAGTCAATTCACAAGCTGTCCCACGCAGGCTCTCGCTGTCGGCGGTGTCGGCGACTTGATCGAAGCAAACAAGCCTTGGCAAAAGCAATTGTTGTGGAAAACAAAATAAGCTGATGGTTCTGACCAGCAAGGTCAGAGGGACTGCTCCTTTGGAGGGGAGCAAGGGCCAGTCTGGAGCAACCAGACCAGCGGTGTAGTTCTTGAAGTTCATAGCCAAGATGGCCACTAGCCAGCGGGCCAGCAACCGGTTAAGCGCGTCGAGTGGCAAAATGCAGAAGGGCTCCACGCAGATCGTGGAGATGCTGGAGGGCTCACCTTTGGTGCAGATGCTGCTCGGGGGTTGGGCTTCTCAGATCCCAAAGCACAACTTGGAGGGAGCCTCGGTTGTTGCGCTTGCAGCTTGTCGTGGTCTTTTCAAGATGGCTGGCTCCACGTGTCTCGGTGCCTCAACGGGTCTCCTCTTTTCAGGGACTGTGGATCGGGCAGTGAGAGGTCTGGAGGTCCAAGTCTTGTTGGTCTCTGGGCTCGGGCTCCGGCGGGAGGCGGCGGCAAAGCAGACGTTGATTCGCTTGATGGTGCTTGCGTTAGCAAGGTGGTCACTCCCTGACCACAGGGGAGATTTCCTTCAGTCTTCTGTGCAGCAGAATGTCGAAGTTCCCGTCTTCTTCTTAGTTTCAAGTTGATTCCAGGATGTCTGAAGTCTTAGGACACAGCTCTACCTTTAAGTGGATTCTAGGGGCCGGACTACCTGCTAGGTCCCTCCCTATGGGTGGGACCAGGAAGGGGGGTGGTTACACCCCCAATCCTTTGTCCAGCTCGCCCCAGGTCCAGGGCTGGTGTGCCCCAGGACCGGTTTGAACTGGCATATGCACCGAGGCTCCTTGTGAGCCTCAGGCATGTCTGGTTCCTTTCAAGCCCTACCTGACCAATACACAAAATCCTGTCTGGGGTGGTGCTCGCACCTCCCCTGGCAGGAAACCCTTTGTCCACACCTCCCAAGCTGGAAGGACTCCCAGCAGCAGGAGGGCAGACTTGTGTCTGTGGTGGCAGCATCCATTTTGTGGAGCTGAGGCTATGTCTGATTTTACCCGGGTTTCAGGTACTGTACATGTCGTGTCCCTCTAGAAGGGTGGAATGCTAACCCCGTCGCCAGAATTGGCGAGGGGTTAGTATTCCAATTCGTATGACACCTTACTCGACATGTTTTGATAAAGCCAAACCAAAGATAGCATTTAACCGCGAGGTTCATAATGCACTTAAGAGTATATGGTATGACGATATCTGGAAACAGTAGAAGGAAGTGGTTCCGACCACTGCAGACAGGCTCAGCTCATGCCAGAGCACCATCTCACATGAAACCAAGCACTCTGCCTTCAGGATTGTTAAGGCCTGCCATAGGAGTGACTTATAGGTTAACATGTGTCCCATTTAAGGTTAGGTATAGGTATACTACACCTAAGTAAGAGGTGATTACACCAACTTACCCCAGCTGAGTGATCAGCCAGTTGTGTCAAATTGTTAGGCCAGGCCTGGGGTGGCATAATACATGCTGCAGCCCCTGGCAGGCCTTAGATACACCAATGCCCTGGGTACCTAGTGTACACTGGTACAGGGGCTCACAGGGTGATCCAATCAATTGGGTATGTACCTAGGGTACATGGAGTCCATTTTAAAGAGAGAACAGCCAGGCTGAGATCCTGAATGGCAGGATCTCAGGCCAACTAAGTCGAAAAACCAGCTAGACACTAGGCAAAAATTTGGGGGTAACCATAGTCAGATATCCACCTTCCTACAAGAACCTTCCTCCCATTCGGGCTTTAGCAAAGCGAGGTACACAAAGTTGATCCTTAATCAACTAATGGTATTTTGCCTGCAGATAATTTCTAACCAAAATAGCTAACCCCCTCTGTGTACATGTAGTGGAAGAGAAAAATTAACCCCAACCTCCAGCTACTTCAATTCCTGCTTCTCCTTCCCAGTTATCCAATGTGTTTCCTGCAATAAAATAATATCAAGACTAAAATGTTTCAGCCAAGCAATCATACTGGGTCTGTTTACCCTGTTTAAGATGGTGAGCATTAATGCTCACTAGTGCTAAATGTGTCATTGCTCAGGGTAAATAATCCAGCCTCTCTGGCATGACCCAGTCTGGACCATCAACGGCAGGGTTTGCACAATCGTCTCAGAGCCTCATGATCCATAACCTCATTATTCCTCAGCCCTTTTACCATTAAATCACCTTTACATTTTTTCATTTTCTTCCCCAGCCCCCCTATTTTATCCCCCTCCCCCCACGAGAGCCTGCCTGATAGGCCCTCCCGATCAGATTCCTCACAGTAAGGAGGCTTGGCAGTGCCTCTCATGCTGGGTCCTAGATGCACCATCCTTTGCTGCCATGGTGCTTGTTTCTAGCTGCACCAGAATTGCTGTGGAGGAGGCGGGATGGATTTCCAGAGATGCAGCAAGTTTGAGGAGGCAGTGAACATCAGGAATGTTTACCTGAGGGGTTCCTTGTAGTACCAGCAACTCTTCTCCATCCTTCCCTCCATCCATACTTGATAGACTTGGTGGATAGGCCGATGAGCTCTTCACTTCGTAAGATGATTTATGGTTGGAGCGAAGCTTCAGGAGCTGGTAAGCGCTTCATTACCCCTCTAGCCTGACGAAGGCGCTCTGGCTAGTTCTGTAAGGTGGCGAGCTTCTCTGCTAGAGGACTTCCCTAGTGAGTGTTGGAGTCTAGCTGGGAAGCAGATGCAGAGGAGATTGTCTGGAGCCTATGTGGACAGAAAAGGCTGGGAGGTTTAAAGAATCCTCAAGCATTGAGGCTGGGTCTACTCCCTTGACCCCCCTGACACCCTGCTCTTGGTTTTGAGGGTGGGGAGTCTTTTTGGAAGTTGAGGCACAGAACCATAATTGTATTTCTGTTTGCGAGTTTTCTCTAGCTCTGGGAAATAAGTAGAGACTCTACAACACCGCAAAAGGATGGTTGCAAAGTTTAATTCCAGGAGAGAGCAAATAGGATGATCCGTATCCAAGGTAGCAATGAGAACAAGCTGCAGGACTGATTTTGACCAGGATGCGAGAGGGAAAGGAAGAGGTCAGATGGAGCTACCAGTGGTTACACCAGGAATCTGGAGTTCTACCTCCCTTGGGAACATACTTGAATGGAAAAAGAGAAACCCAACCTCTTGTGCTCCAGAGAATGATATGGCCCTCTTATGCCACGATGGTTACTCCACACAACATTCGGGGACAAAGACAGAGAATCTGGAGTCTCAAGCAAGCCTGGCGGATAAGGGAATATTGCCCACTAGGGAGGAGAGCTCGGGAGCTTTAAGGAGCCCACAAGAGGAGGAAATAGGGGTACCCCCACTAGCGGTTCTGGCCGGTCAAGAGAAGAGGTCCGGTGGTCTAGTCCGCCCAAGTTCAATCAATAATGTGCTTGTTCCCCCTCATTACTACGGCTAAGAAGTGGGGCCGACTGGGGCCAATAGCTCCATCACCCAGCTGTTGAGGGGAACAATCTTTACAACGCAACTGTTACAACGCACTACACTTACAACGCATTTTTTACAACGCATAATCCATTACAACGCACTACACTTACAACGCATGACACTACAACGCATTTTTAAAAACTACCTTTACAACGCATTCCATTACAACGCCTACCATTACAACGCATAATATTACACTACACTATCCAACACTTACCCTACTGTTGCACCCCCTGGAGTTAGAATAGTAATTTTTACCCCTATACTATCCAACACTTACCCTACTGTTGCACCCCCTGGAGTTAGAATAGTAATTTTTACCCCTATACTATCCAACACTTACCCTACTGTTGCACCCCCTGGAGTTAGAATAGCAATTTTTACCCCTATACTATCCAACACTTACCCTACTGTTGCACCCCCTGGAGTTAGAATAGTAATTTTTACCCCTATACTATCCAACACTTACCCTACTGTTGCACCCCCTGGAGTTAGAATAGTAATTTTTACCCCTATACTATCCAACACTTACCCTACTGTTGCACCCCCTGGAGTTAGAATAGTAATTTTTACCCCTATACTATCCAACACTTACCCTACTGTTGCACCCCCTGGAGTTAGAATAGTAATTTTTACCCCTATACTATCCAACACTTACCCTACTGTTGCACCCCCTGGAGTTAGAATAGCAATTTTTACCCCTATACTATCCAACACTTACCCTACTGTTGCACCCCCTGGAGTTAGAATAGTAATTTTTACCCCTATACTATCCAACACTTACCCTACTGTTGCACCCCCTGGAGTTAGAATAGTAATTTTTACCCCTATACTATCCAACACTTACCCTACTGTTGCACCCCCTGGAGTTAGAATAGTAATTTTTACCCCTATACTATCCAACACTTACCCTACTGTTGCACCCCCTGGAGTTAGAATAGTAATTTTTACCCCTATACTATCCAACACTTACCCTACTGTTGCACCCCCTGGAGTTAGAATAGCAATTTTTACCCCTATACTATCCAACACTGTTGCACCCCCTGGAGTTAGAATAGTAATTTTTACCCCTACACTATCCAACACTTACCCTACTGTTGCACCCCCTGGAGTTAGAAAAGTAATTTTTACCCCTATACTATCTAATACTTACCTTAAATGCAATGTAATATTATGCGTTGTAATGGTATGCGTTGTAAAGGTAGTTTTTAGAAATGCGTTGTAGTGTCATGCGTTGTAAGTGTAGTGCGTTGTAATGGATTATGCGTTGTAAAAAATGCGTTGTAAGTGCATGCGTTGTAAAAGTGTGCGTTGTAACGTCATACATCCAGCTGTTGATATTAAGGCTAGAACCCACCCAGGGGGCCAGCTCAACTATGCACACTGTACTTTAAAGATCTCTAAGGACATTGGCCCACGCCGGGCACAAATTCCAATTTCAAATCAATTTCCCGTACTGGTAGAGACCACTGAAGTCATCGTGGAATCTGGCTCAGTAGAAGGGTTGGTCCGGACAAGAAAACAAATACAACTAAATGTCCTTCTGCTAGCGCTTTTTTATCCTGTGCTTTGCTGCTTGGCCTGGGGGCAAGGGTTTCCACTTACCTGCACTTAAAGTGTTGATGCACCGCCGTTTTGGCGGGTCCGGGTCCCGAGGGGGCATATCTCATCAACTTTGGCCGCCATTTTGGATTGGGGCTGTTGGCGCTTTTGCGGGCGCCATCTTAGAGCGTCTTGACGCTCGCTTCAGTCCAGGGGACGCCTATTTAAGGCGGACTCGTGGGGTTTGACGGCGGTCAGGCTCTGCAGTTACCTCTGTCACCTCTGTCCTAGCTTTTTAGCGCGTCGCTGTTTAGCGCTGCTTTTTAACTAAATGTCCTTCTGCTAGCGCTTTTTTATCCTGTGCTTTGCTGCTTGGCCTGGGGGCAAGGGTTTCCACTTACCTGCACTTAAAGTGTTGATGCACCGCCGTTTTGGCGGGTCCGGGTCCCGAGGGGGCATATCTCATCAACTTTGGCCGCCATTTTGGATTGGGGCTGTTGGCGCTTTTGCGGGCGCCATCTTAGAGCGTCTTGACGCTCGCTTCAGTCCAGGGGACGCCTATTTAAAGTCGTCCTCTCCGCGCAGCGGGAACGCGCAGCTGGGACGCCGTCGCGTGGCCGGAGTCGTGCCAGAGTCCTGCCCGTCTGCGCCCGTCCGCGCTAAGGACGCGCGGGACTCTGGCCAGGCCCTGCTGGTACGAGGAGCGGTTGGTTATTTCCAGCCATGTTGACATACTCTTGTGATACCCTGCGTGACCTGGGGCGCCGGACTGCTGGCTGTAGCTTACCCCTCCTACATCCATTGGACGGTCCCTATCATTGTGCTGGATGTCAGTGGTTTTTGGAGCAAGCTACCTCTATTGCCCCCACACGTCCGGTGGCAGCCGTTTGCTATACCTGCCCGGAGCATGTTCTCCGCATTTTTAGTTTTAATGCTAGGTCTCTGGTGTCACATTATCAGGCAGTATTTGACCTGTTGCAGGATGCAAGTCCGGACATCGTGGCTATCACCGAGACATGGCTGAAAGACGAGGACGCAGCCATTATTAATCTGGCATTCCCCCCTGACTATACAGTCCGTACCCTTAATCGATCTTCTAGGGGAGGGGGAATTGCCCTGGCTATTCGTTCTAGTCTTACTTGCTCCTGGACCGCACTGACCATTGCGGGATGTGAAAGTGCGCTGTTTAAGATTCTGGTCACTCCACACTTTTCACTCTCGGGGATGGTGGTCTATCGTCCCCCAGGGAGCGAGGCGGCGTTTCGCGCCGCTTTCCCGGATGTGGTCAGCTCCTTGGTGGTGGGGTGTCCCAATTTTTCGATTCTGGGGGACCTTAATCTCCATTTCGATAGACCTAACCTACCCGCGGTCAGTGGCATTCTCACGGATCTGGAGGCCTTACAGTTGTTGCAGCTTGTTCAGCAGCCCACCCACATCGGTGGCCACACGCTAGATCCCTTCTTCACTAATTTGCCTAATGCTTCTATCACTGCCGTCTCGCCCCTGGGTTGGACTGATCACTCTTTGGTCGCCATTAGTACCCCTTTGTCAGGTAGGACTGTCATCCCTCCTGCAAAGCTGATCGTAAGGCGGCACTGGGGCAAGTTACGGTTGGAAGATCTGCACCGTGTCCTCGCTGCAGAGCCATTAGATCCGTTTGTAACTGTTGATTCAGGTTACGATGGGTTCTGCGCGTGGATCTCCAAAGCACTAGATGCGCTCATTCCACTCACCGCCTGTAAGACCAGTGCCAGAGAATCTAGCCCATGGTACGATGGCGCCCTACGTGCGCTCAAGGGCAGTTGCAGGCGTGCAGAGAGGGCTTGGCGGAAGGCGTACGATTCGGGGAAAAAAGCTATCTATCTCGCCTCCGTCAAAGTATACCATCGGGCTGTGTGCCGTGCTCGGGCATTGTATTATACTGCCGAAGTCGGCAACAGCTCTAACCCCTCGAAAACTATTTTCAAATTGATGAAGGATCTTCTAGCTAAGCGCCCCGATGCCCCGACGACGGGCTCTACTGCTCATTGTGAGGCTCTCGCGGTGTTCTTTCAGGAAAAGGTCCAAAACATCTATATGACCTTTCCATCCACAGGACCCCCAGTTGAGTCTCCGATTTCCATCTGTGGAGACACAGCCCTGCACTCGCTTCCCCTGTTGACATTGGAAGGGTTTAACATCTTGGCAAAGCAGGTGAAATCTGGGTCCCCCGCCGACCCTCTCAGTTCGGCTCTCTTTAGAGATGAGTCGTTCGTGGGTCGGACCGTGATACACTCCCTGATTAACATCTCGTTGGAGTCGGGCACGGTCCCCCGTAGCTGGAAGCGGGCGATGGTTTCCCCCATCCTTAAGAAGCCCTCATTGGACCCAGACAAGCCTGAAAACTATCGGCCTATCTCTTTGCTTCCCTGGCCTACCAAAGTAATGGAGGCCCATGTCAACAAAGTTCTCTCGGCCCACCTCATCCAGTTTAACATCTTGGATCCCACCCAAAATGGCTTCCGTGCTGGTCACAGCACGGAGTCTGCCCTTCTCTCCATGGCTGAACACCTACGCACAGTGATGGATGTGGGGCAGACAGCGGCGCTCGTTTTATTAGATCTGAGCGCCGCGTTCGACACCGTGTCCCATCCTATCCTGTTGCATCGCCTGGAGGAGGTCGGGCTGGGTGGCTCTGCCCTCCAGTGGTTTCGCTCTTTCCTAAACGATCGTTTCTTTAGCGTTGCGCTGCCACCGTACCAGTCCCAGTTCCTTCCTCTGAGACAGGGGGTCCCGCAAGGCTCCTCGCTGAGCCCCACGCTCTTCAATCTGTATGTGAGACCGCTGGCTGAGATCGTCAAGCAATGGGACATGACTATGGTCTCGTATGCTGACGATACTCAGCTAGCGGTGACTATCAGCGGGGATGCGGATCGGGATGCCCCCAGGTTTCAGAGTGGACTCAGGGCGGTGGCAAGCTGGATGAAGAACAACTGTCTCCAGCTCAACGCGAAGAAAACCGAGATCATGATCGTTGGCAGGAAGGCGGAACTGTGGGGGGACAAGTGGTGGCCCATTGAACTGGGGCCGGCCCCTCTCCCGGTCACTGAACTTAGGAATCTGGGAGTGTGGATGGATCCCGCTCTCAGCTATGAGGTCCACTCGAAGAAAATCGCGGCCGGTTGTTTTGGCATCCTGCGGTCGCTGAGGCCCATTCTTAAGTTCTTTGACCGTGGTACCAGGCAGCTGATAGTCCAGGCCACGGTATTATCTCGCCTGGACTATGCCAGCTCGCTTTTGGTAGGGACCAATATGGCGGAGACTACCCGCCTTCAACGAGTGCAGAATGCTGCGGCTAGAGCCATTGTAGGCTTACCCCGAAGGAGCTCTGTCTCAGGTGTCTTGAGATCCTTGCATTGGCTCCCCATTAAATCACGCATCCAGTTTAAGGTGTTGTGTTTGGCGTTTAAGATCTTGAGGGGAGCAGGTCCGCCAATTCTTGCTGACCTCCTGTCGTGGTATGTTCCTCCCCGCGCTTTGAGATCGGGAGGCCAAGCGCTCGCGGTGGTCCCCCGATACAGGTTGTGTCGGGCTGGTGGTCGCTCTTTTAGGGTGAGGGCGGCTGAACTCTGGAATTCCCTCCCAGTGGACTTGCGGCTACTGACTGACCTCCTGGCCTTTCGCAAAGCTCTGAAAACGTTTCTTTTTTAAATAGATCTTTTATCTGTGTTGTGTTTCTGTTTTCTGTTGCACATTGCCTGCCATGCGCCAGGACGCCCCTTAGCTGGGGCAGCTGTGCGCAATACAAAAGTGCATAACATAACATAACATAACATAACATGGCATCCCGGCGGCCTCAGGATGAGGCAGTATGGATTCAGTGTACCCTGCTAATTCGGCCAGTTCACTTGCCTCACTTTCTTCCAGCCACTCCTCCAATCAAATGATCAAATGTATTTTGCAGAAACTTAGGAAAGTTAAGAAAAGCCAAATTGAGCAAGCACCTAATCTGGAGAAATTATCTGAAAGAGTGGTTGCCTTAGATGAGAAAATGACAATCTTCATAAATGGCCAGCAGGAGATGGAGAGTTGCCTGGTACTCCTGGAGGAACAATCAAAGGCCAATATGAGCAGAATAGATCAGCAAATGAAACCTCTGTCAAGAAAATGTGAAGATCTAGAGAACTGGTCCTTAAGGCCCAATATATGTATAGTCGGAGTTCCTGAAGGCTCTGTGTCAGCACAACCAGACATGGGGAAATGGTTGGCTCAGCTGTTAAGAAAGTCGATGGGAAAGGAAATTTCTGAGTTAACCACTCAGGAAAAGTGAATCATGAGGGTACAGCCTGTCCTGCAGGTACCCCCAAAGTGGATGGGAGGCTACTTACTATCATCACTTATTTCCAAGACTGTAGGAGCAACAAATCAATTCTGAGTTTTGCCAGATTGCCAAGACATATAACTTCTGACAGAGGGTTTCCTTTCTCTATTTTTCCAGACTTGGCATGGCAGAGAGATTTTAGAGCCCTACTCTCAGAATTTAGGACTTTAGCCTACAGGGCATACATGGCACAAATTTAAGGGTCAATTGGAGACTGAACTTTCCGCATTTTATTTTGGACCTAAATGAGGCAGGTTTCTTTATCCTTTACTGCACAGCCTCTCTGGCCATGAAGGGAGGCTAGGCCACGGTGTGAAGGGAACTGAGGGCTAGTATTGGGTGCTTATGCTGACACGAGATAGACCTTTCAGAGAGGATGTGGGGTTTTGCCCTGTTGCGTTTAATTATGAAAGTTGACACAGGACATGTGACATATGAATTTGACTATGACACACAAGAGCCAGGCACGTGTTACAGGAGTTGGAAACATTTGGAAAGTCTAATATATGTCATGTCATTATTTGTGCAATTATCTGTCAGGAGAGGGATGTTGAGGGGGTGAGTCAGGGTTTTTGCTCTATAAAAAGTATGTTTTTCTTTTCTATTCCCCAATTGGTGGAGGTGGCTGTGGGAGGGTGAATGCAGAGGGTGCCACCCATGTTTGGGTATAAATGCACAATCTTACCACATCCTACCTGATCTGGAAGCAGATCTGCCTAAATAGTAAAAGCCTTTAAAGTCAGTTTTTTTTTTTTAACTCCAATGGAGTGTGAGACTGAATGTACATTGCAGACATAAACAGGAGAAGGTGAACCTACTAAGAGGCTTTTCTGGAGTGCCGCTGGTGTGTGCTGCAAGGAAAGAGAAGTAGACATGGCCTTATCCTTCACAAGGAATCACCATGTTCTGCTGTATGCAATATGTCCACACCAAAGGCATCACTCTTCCACACAGAGACTCCATGTGCCCCACACATAAGCCATGTATCACAACTCCCCACTTATTTACAGGGGGTTCTGAGAGAGCCCACTCATAGGAGACGAGATTTGTTTTCCAGGGAGATTGTCAGTTGTCTCATTCAACCAGAGTACAGATACACAATGTGTTCGTTTCATTGTAGTCTCAGCTGCCAACATCCATCAGTCTCTTTAAAGCATATTTCAAGCTGACAGAAGCTACTTTTGAATACAGCTTGGTGGGAGGTCCACTCTTAGCCAGAACAGCTTTCTACTCTGCAGTTATAATGTCAAAAACAAAGGTGAACCTGCAGATTGTTGTGAACAATGGTGAAAAGAGGCAGGTCACCAAAAAGTGAGAAAGGACAGGGTGGCAGAGCTATCCATAACTTGAGCAAGGGGCTTTAGTCACCACCGATGACTGTAAAATGTTTTCTGCTCTACTCATCAAAAATGAGATCTTCTATTTTTCTCATTTCTATGATCTTATGCCCACCCCACTAAAGATATTTTAATCTTCTGACACAGACACACTCTTCTCTTCCCACTACTTGTAAGCTTGGAATACTATTTGTAACAGACTGCTCACAGCCCTTTCAAACAATCCCTTCTATCAACTTGACAATTTGTTGAGTAATTGCCTTAGGGTTAATGTACAACACTTCTGGGAGTAAACCACCACGAAAGAGAAGAGGCGCCTTTCCCTATAGGCAATGTTCCCTCACATGAGTGAGTGAGTGTTAGACCTGGCGTCTTTTGGTGTGGTTTCCCCTGTCTTTTTGCCTCTGACCTCTTGTTTGTGACTGTGTGCTGCTTTTCATTTGTGCTGGCATTAGGACTCTGGGCACTTTAGCACTGCTGACCAGTGCCTAAGTGCAAGTGCTCTATGTCTACAATGTAATGGTATTTGGTTTCTCTATGATTGGCATATTTGATTTACTAGTAAGTCTCTAGTACAGTGCACCAGGTGTGCCCAGGGCCTGTAAATGAAATGCTACTAGTGGGCCTGCAGCACTGATTGTGCCATCCACATGAGTAGCCCTGCAAACATATCTCAGGCCAGTCTCTGTGTGCAGTTGTAAACTGTCATTTCGACCTAGCAAGTGCACCCACTTGCAAGGTCTAAACCTTCCATTTTATTACATGTAAGGCACCCCTAAGAAAGGCCCTAGGTAGCTCCATGGGCAAAGTGCCGTGTATTTAAAATTAAGACATGTACTGGTGAGTTGTACATGTCCTTGGAGTGAAAACTGCAAAATGTGTTTTTCACTACAGTAAGGCCTATCTCTGCCATAGGTTAGCATTGGAACTGCCTTGTAGCATCTTACAAGTGTATCTTCCAATTGTGAGCTGATAGAAAATTTGAGTTTGGTGTCTCTACACTCACAATTTAAAAATACATCTTTTAAAAAAGGTGGTTTTCAAATTGCAAATCTGAACATGCCACTTTTAGAAAGTGTCTTTTCAAACAACAATGGGACCCAAGTAAAGTCAGCCAGGGACCTCGGGAATCAATTATTTTGTGCTACAATGGTCCCTAGGGAGGTAGGGATAGTAAGTAACAAATGAATACAGACCCAATCAGTGCTGTATTGGTTAACTTATCTAGCCGGACAGAGGTTCAATAATTAATTTATCAGCAAGTTTTTTGGATATAAACAAACACAAATACTGAAAAGTGGCTTGTGTCCCACTTTTTAGTATTTGTGTTTGTTTATATCCAAAAAACTTGCTGATAAATTAATTATTGAACCTCTGTCCGGCTGGATAAGTTAACCAATACAGCACTGATTGGGTCTGTATTCATTTGTTACTTCCTATCCCTCCCTTCTCTAGGGACCATTGTAGCTCCAAATACTTTTAGAAAGTGAGCATTTTCTTACTTTAACCATTCTGTGCCTCTGCCAGTCTCTGAATACATATCTGGGTGAGGGTGACAGTTGGGCTCTTGTGCATTCACTCTAGACAGTCACACATAGGGAGCTGAGGTGTTTCCTGATGGCCCATCACCAGGCAGATGGGCCTTCCTGAGCTGGAGTGGTAGGAGGAGTTGACACTAACACCTGCATAGGGCTTTGCCTGTCCTCACACAAATAAGTCTCCACCCCTTGTAGTGTGTCTGGATCAAGGGCAGGGTCTTGCACATTACAAATACTTTTTTACGTTTGCCTACTTCAAAGGCTGAAATTGATATAAGTACTGGACCTATGACACAATATACTCAAAACACTTCTGGATTGAGGACATTTTGCCAGGAAGATGAGCTGTGTTGCTGTCAGGCAGGACACATACTTTGCTGTTTGCTTTGCTGTGCTGCCCAGTTGCTTGCTGATTTTTCCTTGGAGTGAAAGGACATCACCTTTGCGTTCTACATCCTGCTTTCTAAGGTTTTCCAAGGACTTGAGTTGCGCTTGCCTCCTGTTGAAAGTATCAGGGCCATCAAAGACTTCATCGGTCAGCACCTGAGCTTCTATGTTGAGAGCCCTACTATGCCAAGTGGTGCTAAATCCAGTTCCCGGGCCCGTGGAAGTGAGTTCTGGTGCAACAAGAAGAAAAATCAGCACATCGGCTCCAAGCATTGTTCTGGACCAGCACATCATCATCAAAATTCAATGCATAGCTGCTGCCTCCACCAAAACACGGTCCCCACTAGATGCAATGACCATGGCTTACAATGCATGCCCTGACTTTTTGCTGCAGTGCCTCCAAAGAATCGCCAATGCGTGAGTCTCGAGCACCGCATCACCAAAGTCCGTGATGCACTGCTCCAACTCCAACGCAGGGCCTACTATGAAACTGTGGAATCAACACAGCATTGACGCATCGTCACTGCATGCCGATTTCATCTATGACATCAAACTGCAGTAAGCAACTGAGGTATCGCACTTGCAAACAACGCATTACCTCCCCTGTACCACGCATTGTCCCTGGACGTAGACAGCTCAACGACTCTGCACCACCTTAAAGAACCCATGCATCCCTTGCTACAAGCAATTTGTCACCTCCTCTGCGCAATGCGCTGGCCCTGAGCGTCACCGTGCCAACGACCTGCATAGCAGTAAGGAAACAACACATCAACTGCTTTTTCAAAGTCTCACCTCCCCTGCGCCACGTATCGTCTTTGATTTTTAACGCATCTAAGGAACTTTGTCCTGGTCAAGTGCAACCATCCATTTCTAAGAGCTATAACTTTATTTAATCTTGAAAATTCATATCTTGACTTTTGTATGTTGGAATTTTTGTTGTTTTAATTAGATAAATATTGGGTATTTTTCTAAACTGACATAGAGTCCTTTTGTAATGTTTTCCCTGTGGTACTGTGTGTGTGTACAAATACTTTACACATTGCTTCTGTGATAAGCCGGACTGCTCTTGCAAAGCTACAAAGGGGGTGAGCACAGGTTATTCTGCAGCTGTAACTTAATTGCCATGACTAGAGTGAGGGTCCCTACTTGGACAGGGTGAAAACCACTGCCAACTAGAGACCCCATTTCTAACATAATCTATGATTTACATCATAGTCTAAGGATTGGGGTCAAGAGGTGCAATAAATATGTATATATTCTCCAAGAGTGATTGCAGACGTATGCAGAGTTCCAGATGGCTGCAGTTGGACACAGTTATGTTATGCCCTTTAAATAGGTGTGTGACAAAAACCTTCCAGAGTATGCTACCAAGGCTATCTGCATATTTGTGATTATTTTCTGCTAATGCGAGACTCACACTAAGTTTATCCTGGACCCACTGACTGGGATAGAGGCACTATAAATTGCTGTTTATGCTAACACTTTATGTACTTATACTAGCCTTATACTTATATTACACCTGTACCCTGGATCAGGACATGAAAGTGTTCTTGTACAGGTCAGCGTCAGGCCAAGTCACAGTTAGAGGTATACCACACTTAAATGGGCAAACCAGGGCTTTCCAAAAATAACAAAATACATGGCGAATGTGAGTGCATCAACAAACATTCCTAAGGGTGAATTTGGAAGGTGAAGAACATTAGCTTCACCTTCACCTCCAGTTGTCAGATCCCCTGCTATAACTTGACATCTTAAAATCCTAATTTGCCCTAATGTAGCAGGCCTCTACCTGCATCCTCAGTGATAACATAAGCCTATCCTTTGGCATTCCACAAGACCTTTCACGTATCCACACTGTATAGTTAAAATATGTGATTTCAGTTAATATAATAGAGAATTCTTACATTCTGCTTCCTGTTGACCTTGACCCTCTCTGCACTGCAGGGTCACCCCAAAATGTTTTGCCTTCACCCCTCCTGTTTTCAGAATCTGTTTTTGTTGGATTTTAGGGCTCTGTGCACTTTACCACTGCTAGCCAGTGCTATAGGGCTTGTGCTTTTTCCTTTAAACATGGCAAATTGGCTTACACCCAATTGGCACATTTAATTTACTTTAATAAAGTAGTACTACGGTACTCAGGGCCTGTGTATTAAATTCTGCTAGTGGGCCTGTAGCACTTATTGTGCAGCACTTATTGTGCCACCCACTTAAGTAGCCCTATAAAACGTGTCTCAAACCTGCTATTGCAGCCTGTGTGCAGTTTTAAACTGCCATTTCAACTTGGCAAAATCAACAATTTGCTAGGCCTAAACCTTCCTTTTTAATACATATAAGTCACCCGTAAGGTAGGCACTAAACAGCCCATAGGGAAAAGTGTATTAAAAAAGTTAGACATGTACTTTTAAATTTAACATGTTCTGGTAGTGAAAAACTCACAAATTAGTTTTTTACTACTGCAAGGTCTCTCCCATAGGATAACATTGAGTTACCTTATTACATTTAATAAGCGATCACTTTTTATTCATACCAAGTAAAAATGTCATGTTTGAACTCCAAATATATGTAATTTAAAATCTTTTTTAATTGTAAAGTCAGATTTTAGATACCAATTTTGAAAATGCCTCTTTTAGAAAATTGACATTTTCCTCTCCCAAAATTTATGAGGCCGTCTAGGGGTTTCCAGCTTTCTGGGTCTATTAATTGCTTCCCCATCAGGAGTGCATATTTGGCCCAGACTGTGAATAATAGGGCACAACTGGTGCAGCTGGTTGAGGGAGGGCCCTGCAAGAATGGGAGGGGTAGAGCTGTTGACTGCCCCAATTACATTTCAAATTACCTGCCTCAGCACACTCACAAAGTACTTAAAACCAAGCTTTTGTCACCCCAGACATCTTTGGGCCTAGGCAGGGAAGAAGGAAATTCCAGAACCATCTGTGGGAGGAAAACTCCAGATGTTTCTTCCACTTCAAGGCTGGCACTGGGCATACATAGCGGACTCTTAGGCCCACTCTTCAGTACGCTCCTGGACCTACAGAAGAACGTACCTTGTACTCCAGAAAACTGCCCTGCTGCTTTGGTCCTGCCTTGTTTCTCAGAGGACTGGCTTACTGCTACCAGAGGACTGTCCGGCTGCTTGAGGCTTGCCTTGTTCTTCAGAAGACTGCCCTGCTGCTTGAGGTCTGCCTTTCTGCTTGAAGGGGAGAGGACCAACTCCTTGAACCCATACTCTAAGGGTCAATTGACTGACCTCTTGTTCTAACCTACAGGGACACAACAAGCTCCAGAGGGCTCTCTAAAACTGCCCAGCTGACCTGCTGCAACTGGCCATGCTTGGATCTGCAGCTGCACTTGCAGCTTTATCTGCCTGAGACCTGCTGGAGTGAGTTCCTTATCCCTACAGGATGCCTTCACAAGTTCTGGACCCTTGCCTAGCATCAGTGTGGCTCCTCCTATGAAATCTCGAGGTTTTGAACTCCACACACTCAGCTTTGAGAAGGTAACTTTTTCAGGAGGACTAACCTGGTCCCTGTATCTGGCGCACACTCCATCACAATCGACTTGAACTTTGTCCCAGTCTAGCATGACCAGATACCTACAATTTGCAATTTCTGCTTCTTGGTGCTATTTTTATTTAAACCTTTAAAATTGCATATTTCCGGTTCTACTGATTGTATTTTTGCTATTTTGGCCTAATTTTATTGATTACATTTTACGCTATGTTTCAAAAAAATTGTGTGGGATTTTTCTTGAGGTGTGTCTTCACTTTATTATTGTTTGTGTGCTGCATGAATACTTAACACAGTGCCTCTTAGTTAAGTCTAACTGCTTTTGTGCCAAGTTACCAGAGGGTTATGCACAGGTTAATTGAGTGACATCTTTGGTTCACCTTAGCAAGTGTTGTGGTTGTTGCTTGAGAAAGGTTTTAATCAAAAGCCCCAATTACTCACACTTCCCACTGCACGTAAGCAGTAATGAGTCAACTGCCAGGGGAAATGTAGGAGGATGACTTCAAAAACTTCAATCAGAAACTCTATACTTGGCTTTAAGTCCTGTTCACAAAATTGTTTGTGCAATATTGGGCTATTCCCTCAGAATAGGTGCAATTTTCTGTACCCAATAAATTCAGAATCCCAGGAAGTTGTATTTCATCAAGTGTGGCAACTAGCACCAAGCTCTCCAAGCTCTAGTAATCAGGGTCTTAGAATCATAAAACCTGAAAAATGGCTGATCTGAGAAAGGTGGCAAACCTAGTATCTATTCAAGACCAATGCTCTTCTTCTACCGCCATGAATACAGATGTGAAAGGGGCAGCTGCTGCGCAAGGTAAACAGGGGGAGAACCACCCATAGTGCCACCTAATTTGTAATGAATTTGCAATTAAACAGGGATCTGTGGAGGTGAGCAGGGGTCTGGACACTCTGGTGGGAAACAAGTCTACCTGCTTAGGCTGTCTTTTCCAGAGCAGGAGACCTGTCAATGGTGTCTAGCAGCAGCGGCTGGCACAGGTAAGTGTGGTGGGGCAGGGCAGGGCATGGCATGGCAGGGGGAAAGCCAACAGAAACGGAATAGGTCTTATTTATTTAATTATAGCTATTCCGTCATCCATTGACCTATTCCCTCCCACCCCGCTCCCACCCAACCTCACCCCCTCACCATGTTTACCTGTGCCGGCCGCCGCTGGTGTCTAGACTCACCCTCACACTTGCAGGATACGAAGCTAGCCTCTGACCACTGCAGGTGCTTATGTGCATTATGATAACATGAGTTCACTACAAATCTAAATCTGTATTGCAAGGTTCCTCAAAAACACTACACAGGTACAATTATAAAATCAACACAACAGAGTTTCCGCTTAACGGCCACCCAACAGAAGCTAAAAACAATTACCAATAATCACTGGGAAACCAGAATTTCTGCAGTTACATGCTCTAGATGCAACACTAAGTAGCAGAGGTTGGAGTCACAACTAATTGCATTAGAAGAAATTCTAATTTGTTTAATGCATGGTTAGATTCTGGGCTTTAAGTGGGATGGGTCCACCTGGGTCTGAGACCAGGCAGTAATTCAAAATGGATATTGGAACGGGTCACTATTGGGTCCATAATTCATGTCCTAAACATTAATGACAAAAATAGTGATCGATTTCTGAACAATGAACTTAAAAACACTCAACCATGTCAGTGATTTAGTTCCTGTTTATATTTCACATAATTTAGTTCATCTTCATTCCGTAAGAGTGTTAGCTATTTCCGAGATGTTTCTGTATTTTTTTGGTGTAACATATTACTGTTGTACAGTGCATACTTCAAACTGGGTCACCTCCAGGAGTTTTTAACTGCCATGATTGACAGATCTATAGTTCAGGCAGAAGGCCATTTCAGTTCCCCACAGTGCCTGGCAGCCGGTCAAAAAGGTGTACAGAATACATGGTCATCCAATCCTTGACTTCTCTGCAGAGTACAAACAGCAATGGTCATGCATTCCAAATGTGTGTAGGAGGTATACAGTTGTCAAAATATTGACAAGGTGAAAGTAAAAGAAAACGCAGTGGTTACAGATGAGTGGGAATCATAGCAAATGTGTTATCTTGTTCAATCTATACCCTTAAATACATAGGGCATGCCCATTTTAGAGACCTCCACCCACCTCTAGGTATATTGCAAAACATCCACAATCGAAAATTACTGGTTTAGAAATGATATAGTGCTTATTACTGCTGATGAGGCACCGAAACGCTTTCTGGACGAGTGGCAAGCTTCTCGTGTTGCCAGTGCTAGTTACTGATATACAGATTTAGGGTTATTCATGCTATTCTAGTTAAGAGGCTTGCAATTTAAATAGATTTCTTGGACATGTGTATAATTAGTGTAATTCCTATATGGTTGTTGATTGTGTGTACATACAGCTTAATCCTAGGGTCGACAACATTTTGACAAGTACCCTGGGCAAGTAACCCATACATGGCTACCAAGTATTAGCTACTAGCTACAACACGAGATAAGGATTGTTTATGATATTCCTGGGAATGGTCATTTCAGAGATTTCTCGTACAAGTTTGAACAGTTAATATTCTGCATATATTGAGTTATGTGTGCAGACTGCTAGACACGTTGCTATAAGAAAGTATATACATTGAAGCTGTTTTTATTGAGGTTATTATGCAGAACCATGCAAAATCCTAACACAATATCAAGTTACTTTACAGTACCACAATAGTGGATCTTCATTTTAAGAGATATAGTGATCACTTGATTGAACGTGTATGATACAGTGTAGTTAGAAGATTGAGGTTTGTACCCGACATGCAGTAGCCATGCTTGTGTATATTATGCAACAGTGATCTGATAATTCTTGAACAGAAAGGGGTGGGAGCACACTGCTGACCTCCCAGCACAGTTCGCCCCTTAGCATTATGGTAAATGCAGTTTGCAATGCACGCTTACTTGGTATTTTGCAGGAGTGTTCCACCAAAGTTGGTGCAGATTAGTGCTGTCATCTCTAGACACAAATGTTTCTGGATTTTATCTGTCATCAGTAGAGATCAAAAAACGATTTTCATCTGGGGTTGCTGAGCAGGTTCCCAAAATTCTTCCAGGTCTCAGTACCTCTCACAGGTGCACAGGTGCATCTCCACTAGCTCGTCAGCTCAGTGGCTCAAGGGAGCCTTTTTAAACAGGAAGGGGTGGTAGCACACTGCTGACCTCCCAGCTTTTAAAAGAAAAACTAAAGCCTGACACCGAAGTAAGTGTTATCATGCACTGCATTTATTTTTGATGCAGCAGGGCAAACTGAGTGCTGGGATGTGAGGCAGTGTGCGCCCACCCTCCTTCTGTTTGAAAAGGCTCCCTTGAGCTAATGAGCTGACGAGTTCTGGTTGAGTGGTACAGAGACCTGAGAAGACTTTGGGCAGCATTTCCAGCACCCCCAAAGAATGTGTTGCTCTCTACTGAAGAAGGACAACTATCCTGAAACAAGTGTCTAGAGATACACAGCACTGGCTGCACCAACAAGGGTGAAAAAGTAAAGCCTGACACCGAAGTAAGTGTTATCATGCACTGCATTTACTTTGATGCATCGGGCAAACTGAGTGCTGGGATGTGAGGCAGTGTGCGCCCACCCTCCTTCAGTGATCTGATAAGTCTTATTTAGTTTTAATTTTTTATTAGCGATTTATACCTCGTCATCATCTAGTTCCACAAGACACTACCACTAGTGATTACCACTAGTGATTCTTTTTACGCTTGACTTTTTGAGAGATTAGTAAAATGTCTCTAACTGGACATTCAGCGGGGAAAGAGCCATAATGTCACAATCTTTCTAACTTTTTAAAGTGATTCTCTGTGGCTCATGTCTTTGCCAGACATAAATTATTCAAACCTGTCCCTCTATATTTGTTGCTAGTAGAGAGGAAAAAAGAAGAGGAGGAAGCAGATCTTTTGGCAACTGAAGGCCAGTGGAGGGCCTTCAGTGCAGAATAGATGTAATTTTGAAGGTGCATGTGTAGAAATGGTCTTGCCACTGCATCTGAATTCCTTGGAGGCATCTCATAACTGAAAGTGACACTCCATGTATAAACTATTGGCATAGTCCAGCCATGACAATAGTAGGAAAAGTCCATCCAGAAAAATAGTAGCCTGGACTTGCTGAGGGAATCACAGATATAGGAAAATACAATGCAATATCCTTATGGTGTGGCAGAATGTTAATTTGGTTACTCGGGTCACCCAGCTTTTTACTTCTCTTGAGGTTGCTGGTGCCATTCCTAATCCTTCAGGCCAGGATGTCAGAGGGTCACAGGATTTCCAGTCTCCAAATTTTAGGATTTCGGTTTTGAGGTGTTGAATTTAAGGTGGTTTGTTAACCTCCAAAGACTTTCAGGCAGTTATGTAGTTTTCATGCTCCAGGCTTCTTTGGGTTCTCCATTTTAGGGACTAGCTCGGTGACATTTGATTAGATATAACATGAGAGTTGGTGAGTTCCAAGAGGAAACCGATGTAGCTGGTAAGAAGCAGTGGGAAATGATGCCGCATGGAGCTACTCCAGACACTAAAAGTGCAGGGAGCCATAGAAGCAGCAGAACGGATCAATTTTCTTTATTAATCGAGCTTTGTAATAAAGTAGAGCACCAACACAAAGCCATGTTTGTATAAAATTAAACAAGGGGATTAGACAACCTCTGCACAATTTAAATTGTGACTAAATATTTTTGTAAACTCATATGTCCTACCCATTTAATAAATAATGTTCAAGACCATTTGGTCATTGTATATTGTAATACACGTTTGTTTAATAAATCACGATTTAAAACAAACAAGCATAGGCAAAACCAATAGTTCTGACCTTGGCAACTGGTGTGATGGTTATTTCTTTTAAATGCAAACATATGCCACAAAATTAAAAGGAAAATATATAGCTATCTAAATGTTACCTTCATAGGATTCCAATAAAAATGTCAAAATTAAAAAACATTCACTGATGTGGATGTTTTACTGGTGATGAAGCATTTTAGTTGTCCCACGAATTTTATTATAAATGTAAAGGAGACCAGAATATATCACCACATAACGAAGTACTCAAGTTGCAGGTAGCTACCATGTTACAGTGTTACAGCCTCCCTTAAAAACTTCACAACAGAAACTTTTACAAGCATTCCCAAAGCCAACCGGTCTCGCCATAGAAGACTACTGGCTTTGTCAATTGTTTTAGGTATGCTGCAGCATCCCCGATGCTGTGTAGAATGGGTCAATAAGAAATAAAAGCCTATGATAGGACGGACCAGCTGCATCATTTTGTAGGCGCACATACTGCACATGCATTTGCCAACAAAATGACGTAGCCATTTAGTTGGAATAGCAAACAAAAAGAAAAAATGGGTGAAAACACTTTTTTAAGAGCATGGGAGCAAAATAGAGGGTACAAGAAGGGGAAGCAAGTTGGAGGGCATAGGCTGGGGGGGGCGTGGGAAGAAGCAGCAATGGTGACAGAGAATGAGAGAGTGTGTGAGCCTAGCAATACGAAGGGCCTGAGGCGCAACTAGAGCCAAATTTCGGGGGTGAGGGGGAGCTACAAAAAATGTTGTGGGGGCTTAATCTTCCAACAATGTGCAGAGTGGAGATGAAGGGGTGAAAAATCAACAAAGCCTCATTAACACGTAAATGGTCTTTTAAAAACGTGTAAAGTACTCTGGTGTGGCTGCGATAAGCTCCAAAACTGTGTGTGTGTGCCCGGGAAGCTGTCTCAGCCCGGGCTGACACGCATGACGGGGGGGCTGAAGCCCTTTGAGACCAATGGGCGTTGCACGCCTGCGCAGGGCATGGGGGACAGAAACAACATGGAGGGCCAGTGTGGATAGAAAAAACAGACGAGATGGTGAGACAGAATTGTGGAGCAGTGGGAACAAGCAGACGGGCAAGAAAGCAATGGTGGCGACACAAGAGTGAGCACATCGTGGAAGAGGGCAGGGAGAAGCACACGTGCGACAGTGAGCAACACGGAGTGCAGGACAAGAGAAGAACACGAAGGAGACAGCTGGGAAAAAAGGCGCTTGGAAAGATAGCAGTGAAAGTGTGGAAACCATCAAAAGGGATGGTAAAGAAGCTTTGCTTCATGGGATGGTCAAACACAAGACTGACAAGATGGGACACGAATAAGAAGCAGGCAAATGAGAGTAACAAGAAAGCCAACCAATTGTAAACAATGTGCGTGGCTCTATGTTCTTGGTGAGCCCACAATATGTCTTTCGCAATCGGACAGAAAATAAATTACCGTCTTAGTGGGCATCCTAGGTGCATACAAAATAACTAGCCGATATTTAATGTTGATACAGAAATTAAATGAAATAAATCATACTTTGACCCAGATTTAGTCACTGAAGAGAAAGAACTATTTTGGGTGGATGTGAACAATGCCTATAGACTTGGTGCAGTCACTCAAAATCAAGGGTGCCGATTGGTGAAGGGGGCTGACCCACTGCCCCATGCAGCATGCGGTGGTGGATGGAAGCAAAATGTGAATGACAACTGAACAGATCAATGGATGAAGCCCACCGACCCGAAGACCCTCTACGTATGTTTTTATTGTATGATTTTTGGGGGAACAACAATTGTCTGGCGAGAGAGTTGAAGCTTCTTCAAAGGACAGACATAACAAAAAATCTAACCACTGTCCACCCCGTCTAAGCACTCCACAGCTGATACTAGCCGTCAGGGCTAAAAGCAAACTGACCTCGATGTACAACAAAGTCAAGCAAAGCAGGATTGTGATTTACATTCTGCACAGTCTTCCCCAACATTCAGGGCCGGACTGCGTACCGGGCGTTTTTGCCATGCTGCCGAGCTGGGGGCTGATGTCACTGCGGTGGGGGCTAATTTCGTTGATGGAGACCAGTGTGTGCTTCGAAATAAACAAAGCAAAACGAATTTCGTTCATCACACGCAGGTCCCCATCAACGAAATCAGCCCCCAGCTCGGCAGCATGCCAAAACGCCCGGTAGGCAGTCCGGCCCTGCCAACATTTAGCAGAAATACCTACCATTATGAATGTTCGATGCCATGGCAAAACACATCTTCATTCTTGGACCCAATGGCCATCCTTTTAAAAATTCCAACAAGTGACACGCTTAAAAAACAGTTATGGGGAGGAGTAAACAACATTCTAATTGCCGCCTCCATAAACTTTATGCCACTACTAAATGACTGAAGGTGATCACTGTCCATCCACCATAATACTGCTTCATGGCAGGAGAGCAGGCCAAATCTGAGAAATAACAGATACAACCATACTCTTTGTTCCCTGTCTAAGATGTCCTAGTGTTTCTTTTTTACAATAATGGCAAAAGCCTAGTGGGGGGTTAGGTGCAGAGTTCCAGTCAAAGTGCTATTCACCGAAGGAAAAAAGGCCCAACTGCAATCTCATGAATCCGATTGTCGCTTCCATAGACAAGGATTCACACCCATAAATGTGGCTGTTAGTGGCCAAGCCAACAAGAGTGCAGGACTAGCCAATCTTGGCTCTTCCCTGGAAATAGTTGAAATTCTTCCACAAAGAATTTTGCTTTGATTTGTTTGGCTCAAATATCTTTGAAAGTCAGATAAGAAATGCAGCATGATGTTTTTTCCTGAACATTAAAGGTTATCAGGGCTCGGTTTCAAAACTCAGGCTGAGGGTGGTTGTGGGTATCAGAGTAAGAGTCCTGCGTGGAAGTGGCCGCTAAGCCCTTGAGGAGCATCATAGGATGCTAAGCAAGAAAACATATTACACTGCTTGGCCTCCCACAAGTGTCATTGCTTGACACGCCTGGGTCACACAGAGCGCGCTAAGAGTCGGAGGACAGAGATGTAAAGTTCCAAAGTAAGAGGTAGAGTAATGGGAGGACTGACTGACTGTGCTTGTCGTTTGCATGGAGTATGCTTCCCCTTGTGGGATTTGTAGTTCATCTCGTAAAACACGATTTCATGCTGATAAAACTCTTATTATTCTTTTTTGTATGTCTATGTTTTGGTTGTTCATTATAAAATTTCAATAAAATATTTTGAACACAAAACTATCATGTACTTGCATGCTCTGTTTGTGACATAATCTACTTCTGGTCTAAATATTTTGTGTAATAAGGTCTAATAGTCTTTGTAATAAACAAAAAAAATTCAAATACCGAGGTAATAGACTTTAAAAATATTAACGGATAACTTTTCTGGGTGCTGCTTTTATGTTAGAGCACTTAGGATAAGATGGAAGGGTAAGGAGTTTACTTGGACGGAAGGTGGATATATTCTTCTCGGCTTTAAGTGTATTTTCTGTGCGACTGCCGTGGTATAACTTATTACGGGAAAAGTAAAATTACAAAAATACAGATTTAAATTAGAGATACGTCAGTATTGCTAGGAATACTCGAGCGATTAGGATTCCGACAAAAGCGGAGTTATGCCAGCAGAGTGTAGCACAGGGCAAACAGTTTGCTACTCAACAGTTAAAGCCAGCTTTGGTTTTCTTCTCGGGCAAAATACTTTGGGCGGATGTCAGATTTTTCGCAGAGGAGTTCGTGCAGCATAGGACTGAAACTGCAACAAATCACCCAAAGTAAGAAGAATCCAAGCCGAGCACTGCTGAAAGAGGAGACAGAAGGTCCGGCGTCCTACTTACTGTTGGAATAAACAAGTTAGAGGGTTTACAGGCGGCACAGCGTGCCTCCCTGAAGGGCTGGGGCATGGGGGACACCCCAGAAATAAAACAATGGCGGTAGAACTCGAACGCTGAGAAGAGCAAACATGGCGCATTGATATGCAGGTGCCGCGGGGTTTTAACCATGTCACACAGCACGGTGGGAGAATACACTGTGGCGGTCAAATCTATTCACCAATACACAGCCTGAATTATCTTTCATCTGACAGCATGTGGGGTCCTGCTGTAAACAAGGTCAGCTCGGGGTTGAGATGGTTTTAGATGCCGACTCTGTTTACTGCTCACTTGAGGGTACCACATAGTGAAACTTGTACATTGAAAACCGTATCTACTGAAGAAAGTCTGCCAACATCAGGATGGGATGTAACACAAGCAGAGATGGGTGCTGGAGGAAAGGGGGGTGCGGTTTGGAAAACGGCTTCCCTCAAAAATATTAATTATTTATATAATTATATAGAATTATTTGTTTCTAGGGTTTGTGGCCCTCATTACAAATTCAGGGCTAACTTCCAAACCCTGTACCGATAGGTGCTTGCACAGGGAACAGAGTGGCAAGTTGTGTGATAATTATCACACCCTGACACAGTTGCATAGGGACCCCATCCCCTCGTCCCCCACCCCCACACTTAAACAGTTAAAGGAGGGTACTGCCACTGGGCCTCATGCTGCTGTCCTGTCAGTTTTACTCTGCGGCAGCTGCCCACTCGCAGGTGGGTCTTGGCGCACGCCGCACTCCGCACTCGGAGCACAGCACAGCACACAGTGGCCTCACGGCCTCGCATCTTCCCGCCGCTGTAGGAAGCAACGCACCCTACACCCTACCCAGGGCCGGACTGGGAACTGAAAGCAGCCCTGGCCAATTTTTCCAGACCAGCTCCTGTCCGGCGCGTTGCGAGCGAGCGCAGCGAGCGACCCCGATCACTGCTATGGGGGTTTGGAAAAAGACAGACCAAAATGGTGCATTTTACAGCACATTTTTCATTACATATTTAATTGTATCAACTTTCAAAAGCACAGTAAATAGTAGATGATGACCTTAAAGAGCACCAGGTTACATATGTGTACCCATAGACATTCTTTCAGAGAGCACCAAAAATAGACACGAGTAGTGAATCAGAGAGATGTAAAAGTGAGACCAGCCCCCATATGGTGTGTAGCAAGCAAGCGCAGTGAGCAACCACTAGTAGGTTAAAACATGGTTATTGTAAATACTTCAACGATGAGTAAGCCATGCATCTCAAAATAACAGATGGATGCTGGTCTGACTCATTTAGGAGGCAAATGCTTAATTACACTGAATCTAGAGAAGATGCTAGCAGCTACCAGGGCAGAGGAGAGAGCGGGGCACCAGGTGACTGCCATGAAAGCAGGATCAACATGTCGTGAGACAGCATCTGCTGCGAGAAGCACTCAGGATGGCTCACGACAGATGCATATATACAACCCCACAAGGAACAGTCATGTTATCGGTATGGTTTTCGGTTTCCCAATAAAGGAAAGGGCCCTACATGCCAAAACTGCAGAAAGGAAAATAATTTCAAATCCATCTGTCGGTCGCAAGAAAAAAAGGGAGAAGTCTGACCACAAACCATGGAGAGAACAGAAGGCTGGCACGAGGTGACACTGCCTCAGGTCGGAAGACACCATCAGGAAGCACCAAGTCAAATCCAAGTGGATTAGCAGATCACCCAGATCTACTTCTAGTGAGTCAATACCTGTATTCCTTCGAGCAAGAGTGAAGAATGAAGAATATGGTTACCTGCTGATGTCGTCTAAAGGTTACCCCCGGCACCTGCATGGTGTTAGTCAAGGGTAGGGGACTAGACGGTTGACATTATCGTGGACAGTGGGGCCTCAGTAAACTTAGTGGGGCAGCAAGAACTAACTTGTCTATTCCCTGAGCCATACATTCACACAACCAGGAGAAGGATTTACACATGAACAGGAGGTGATCCACTGAACTGCGCTAAAAGATTCAAGTCAGTCTTGCAATATCAAGGGTAAGAAACAAGTGCATATATCCACATCAAAGGACATCCGTCAGCATACAACAGCATGAGTCTAAACACCGCGGCGCACTTGGGAACAGCCAGTAGCCACCAGCCAGAAAAGAGGTCTGGCACATGAAGTCAGAGGGTGCACAAAATAAGTGCCCCATGGTTCAACAGTGAGTCAATGACCACCCCATACCTTTCCTCACCGATAGAGTATCCATCAACATGTCATTGGACCATTTACAATACAAGAACTGCATCCGCCACCAGCCCTCACACCTTCTGACTTGCGTGCGTACACATGGGCTACATCTTAGCCACTCTACAGTTGTGGGTCAGTCACAGCGACGACAGAACAAGACGAAGTCTGTGTAAATGACCATCCATGTGTTGAATGGCAAAGCATTGGGCGTTTGCCTTCTCAGCTTTGCAACAGCTCTGGACATTGAATTAATATCCATCAACTACCAGAGTACAGCCTCGTCCCACCATTGAGCCACTTGTGGAACCTGCAGGGATTTTCAGGGTTTCGTTATTAGCCTCTTTTCCAGCAATAAGGCTAAATCAGTAAAGCGTGTTACCACTTTAGAGCTCTTCAGCTGGGGATGTAGTGCTAAAATACAGAGTTCTGGTGTATTTCAACAATCAAAGCCAGTCAATTCCAACAATGCTGCAGAAACACCTTACTAATAGGTAGATAAGGAGGGACATGTCCTTAATGTATGCCTGAGGTCGGCATCGAAAGCATGACAACAGGGGCACGCAGAGGAGGCCGTGGGGAACATCTGGTTAATTCTATGCTGCGTTAGATATGCTCTATGTAATATTGAGAATTGGACAAATTACAATCTCGAATTGTGTGAGACATTACTTGGGATATTTCAATAAACAATTCCATTATTTATCCGATATCTTCTAAGTTAAATCAGTCTCACATTAGTTTTTTTAGGAAATGAGGGATGTCATGAGATGTGCCTGAAGTCTGCCATAGAGCCAGCGTATTAGGTGCTTGCCGTGTCCCATAGTATGTAGTGCTTGAAGCACCTCATGCGTTACGGGTTCCCTCCCATCCTGTGCCCAGTGCTGTCAAACATAACACAGGATCCTGGCGTGTGTTAAAAAAAAGTGTATCTGGCAACACAAAAAAACCAAACATCGGTATGCTACAGTGTGCCGTACACACAAACTGGGAACTCACTGTCAGTAACCCCTCCATTTCCTAAGTGCCCAGCCTACGTGTTATCAGGATGCCTGAAGACATGGCGTGACTGCATAGTGGGACATTTGGTGCATAAGGCACCATGGAAGCAGTATATCATTGCTTTCTTCCAATAGGTCAGGCCTATGCTCAGTAAAAGTGAACTTGTTTGGAGTAAGGCTGCACCCAGACACTAGTCTATGAAGTTGACCCCGGCAGATCAGTAATGCTCTGTAACCTATTTCTAGAAGATTATGCCCAGCCAACAACAAACAGGATAGCCATTCTAGTTGTCTGGCTAAACAATAGGCTTCAAAGTCAGTGGCCCACATGCTACCCTACCCCTCCTGTCCTTCAGCAGTTGTAGTTTAGTTACGCTTTCTCTAAGATGCAACTCACCCCTGCCAAGCTCCACCAGCAATATGCATAGTGTTTAACAATCGGAACACCCATGACCACCACTGCGCGCGAGTCGCGACACCCACTGCCCACCATGAATGATCAATTCATTGCCGACGAGGAGTGGACGGAAAAACTCACCTGCTGCTGGCGGCAGACAGGTTGGGGCACCGGGGCTGGCTAGAAATAATTAAATTATGGCCGCGCGGTCAGTCCTGCCCACGGTGCCTCTGCCTCTCTGTCTCAGTCGCAGGCAGTCACGCGCACTTTTAATTGCGCGAGGCCCAATGCGCATGCGGTCACCCATCAGCCCCACCCAAAGGCAGACGCGGCGGAGGAGGAGACAATGCATCTCTGCGCGCTGCGCATAGGCACCTCCTCCTCCTCCTGAATATTAAATCCACTGCCTGCCTGCACGGTCTGCACCGGGTCAATGCAGACAGTTGTGCTTTTTTCCCTGCAGGTTGCGCACACACTGCAGAGCAGCGGAGACACAGACAGAGAGGAGTAGCAGTCTCACTCTGTCAGAGACAGACAGTAAGTCTACTGTGACTCTCTCGTCACGGACCGAAAATCGGCCCCAGCCACAAAACCGGCCCCTGTCAGAAAACCGGCCCCTACCCCATCCAGCCTACTGGGGGATTGCCCGGTGCCCGGAATTGCCAGTCCGGCCCTGACCGTACCCTAAGCCTCACAGCTTGGCAGGCTTGGTCACAAGTGAAAACTAATGACCCCATTTATAAGCAGCCTCTTTTGTTTGTTATTTCTGATGAAGCTCAAATTACATTTCACCAGCCTGACGAGTCAGAACTAAAAGTTGGGGGTCTATGTGTTCCATTGTAGCAAGAGTGATGAAGGCAGGGAAATAGAAATGATGGAAACTGGGGGAGGTGAAATAGTGGTAAAGAGGGAGACGCAGACTGAGAGAGTGAGGAAGAGACAGAAAAAACACAAAAAGGATGTTGATGAGAAAAAAAGCAGGGAAAAATGAAAGCAGAAAAACTAGAAAACGGGAGAAGAAAATTGGAAAAACGCTAACAATCTCAGTGCAGGTCAGCCTCAGCACATTGGTAGTACATTTTGTCATTTGGATTATTTCATGGGCATCCTTTCAAAAAGATTTGAAAGAAATGTTGTTTTTTCGGGAAATTCGTAAAAATAAAAATCACACTGTTAAATGCACATTTTGGACTTTAAAAAAAAGATGTAAAACTTTTTAGGCGCAGAACACTCACTCCTGAAAACTTCTAAGGAGGGTCGGACTCCCTTGCTTTGTTTACTTGTGCAAAGTGTACATGGGTGAGCCACTGAAAGCTCGAGCGGTGCTCGAGCCAAATGCATGGCTCTTGATCAGCTTGAGGACCCCTTGGGCCCTTGAGCGCAGCTTTCATGTGGCTTCTGCCTGGCACTCACGCTATTCATGTGCCAAGTATTAAAGGCAAGGCAAAGCTGTAACCTTTGATGCAAAAATAGAGAGAGAAAGAGATACTCATCTAATGGCTGAATTGCACAACGTGGAACCAGAAAATGTAGGATTAATTCCAGCTTGACCAAACTGCATGATCCTGGGTACATATTTTATTTCACCAGCCATCCTTTATCTTCATTATCACATATCAGAGCACCTTCAGATATGGGAGGTCAGGATGTGCGCTAAACAAAAATCTCTTGAGTTTGATTTAATAGACTAGAATGTTTTCTCTATAATAAGAATATAGGCCACATATAGCATACACATAACAATAGACTTGCGTCTTAGTTCACTAACAGCATTGTCATCAGGGCGACGGGGGAAGGGTTATCAGGAATGTTTCTAATTTCATATTTAAAAATGTTTGACACATACCTTTCAATGCAGTGATGTAATCTGATGTATTAAATTGAAATACTTCTGCATGTTAAAGCAATATACTTTATTTTTTATTTTTAAGAGATTTTTATCATATTTTTGCAAGACGTTTGCACGATTAAGATGCTAAATGTTGTCATGGCCCGTCCACAGGCTCTTAGAGCCTGGAAAAGAGGCAAGACATGCAGAATTCGGTGTGATTCTGCAAGTTTTGCCTAAATGTCTAGCTGAAAACTTGAAATGGCAGGCCTTTCCAACACCTGGGGTAATGGTAAATACACCACCCTAGACCTCCCAACTTGAAACGAGTACCTACAACAGAGAAAAGAGCATCATTTTAGAAACAGTTCGAAAGCAGAGATGAACAGAAATGCAATTTGAATGTGATATTTTATCAATTGGAATTTTTTTGGGGAGTGATGGCTGGAACAGTAGGCTTTTTTGAGCTCACGGTTAGTGTGAAGCACCACAGAGAAAAGGTACCTGTGAAAGACACATACTCCTGCCTCGATTAATAAACAAGTGAACACAGCTCGAGCAGTGTATTGACATTAAAAAACTGAGAACCAGAGAACCCAGAAACATAAAGGAGCAGCATCACTTCCAACAAGCGCTGACACTGAGTGGGTGAACTCATAGCTATATTCTCAGAATGCAGAAATTATGTCTAGATTTATCACACTTGATAACTGTTTTGAATGCAAGTATATATGATTTCTGAATCATTAATATATAGCTACAATTTATGAATTCTGAGCCCTGAACTCTACAGTATATGTAATGTTTCGGCATCAAATCCAAAAGCGGTTTAGACAACTTTATAAAAAATATAGACAAATGGATAAAATATATTTTGCAATACCAATAACAAGCATCAAAATTGCATCTTTTTTCTATAGGTACTTTCCTCTAGGCACCCTAATACCAGTAAATGAAAATATCTAAAACGCCTGAACACTCTGGGGTAAACGCAGTACCTTTGCTCACAACCTATGCTGCCTGCTTCCTGACAGGCAATTCCTTGGTGGAAGTAGGTGGGAGACGTGCAACGAGTCCCTACTAGGGGTTGCTGACCCTATGCGAATGTTATGGGGAATAAGGGAGACTTAAGTCCCAAAAAGGCTTCTTCCCATTAGTATTGGCATGCATCAATCGGCAGACGACATGCACTTCCCTGCTACAAATCACAGGCAGAACCCAATAAGTGATCTGGAAAAGGACATTTGGCAAGAAGACCTTGAGTCAGCTCACACGTTTCATTATTGGTTCACCACTTATTGAGCAACCACTCATAGTATATGAACTACACTTCTGGGAATTATACCATTTATCAGGAAGGTATAAGAGTCCCCTGCCAAGGCTAGAGTGGAAGTAGGGATGGTAACTCATCAGTGCGTGTGTGTGAGTAGGAATCACAAGGGCTGCAAGAGTAGAGGACAGGATGAGTCTCTATCTGTGAGACACATGTTTGCTGAAGCTGACTTTCTGGAGAGCTGTGATCGTCTTGCATTTTTCCAATGCCGAACCAGGGGCGCTGTACATAAACTTACTGGAGTATGGCACAAAGCCAGCTTCAGAGTGGGGTTCTTGTTGAGAGAATTGACCCTAACCCAACGACAATCGAGGCCATTAGATATTTGTATGTAACAGTGGTCGAAGTGGGGGAAAAAAAGGAGGGGAACTGTGGACAGAGAATCAGAGGGAGGGATTAACTTGAGGATTGGATCAGTGGGCAGAGTTAGAGGTGTGGCCAGGATTAGCAAAACATCCCAATCTTTATTATTTGTTTGGCATTTCACTGACCAGTTACAGCTTATTATGTTATGTAATTCAACCAATGGATACACATGATTATTTAACGAATAATATGAGTTATTGACATTAAAATAAATTCACAAAGTGGGATATGTTTCTAATCACAGAATGTCCCAAAGATGCTTAAAAGTGGAAGCACAAGCCATTTGTTTCCGAGCCATGGATTTTCTGTCGTCAGCAATATACACAGAGACAATCAATTTTACGTCTGTAAATCACTGTATGGGAAATGTTACATAAGACAAAGGACTACAAGGTGTAAGAGTCACATGACAACCATATTAGTAGGCAGTATAGTTTAATAGTGATTGATCTGGAGAAACACAAACTCAGAATTTAAAACTTAATACCATGTTTGGGGGTTCACTTTAATAATCATTATTGATTTCTATCCAAATGAACATTTTTTGCAACATTAGGATAATCAAAGGCTTAGGGAAAAAACCCATAAAGCTCTTGTTTATACCTTGCAGTTTGTATGCAGCTCTAAGATGAAAATTAATAGCTCACTGTTCTTTGTTAGGATTTTAACTTATAAACTGCAAGTAGCAAAAGGATCTCACTGACAAAAGCAATAACCCACTGACCTATTTACAATATGTGCACTTTGTGATGGGCATGGTACATGTTCTTAGCAGCAGGCTCCGATCTCGCTCTAGGAAGACGTTTATTCACCGGAGTTATCATGACATTTTTATTATTGCCGAAAATTGCTGTAGGCGGGGAAGGAGGCAGCAAGTGCTTTTAAACCCATAATATACAACGCCCCCACTCAAAGTCAGCACCCGTTGCGGGCACACCGGTCGCACTGCCCTAGAGCCAGCTCTTCTCAGGAGTCCTGTGACCTCAGTGACAGAGTCACTGTTGCTCTAGGGTCAGCTACTTCATAGGCCTGCCTGCAAGACTGGAGGTGAACTTCAGCATAGATTGTGGTGGGCAAGCCTTCAAGGTGAACCTACACTTGCCCCTGCTAGGGTCCACCTGCTGGTGTTAAGACACCAAGGCTTTTCCGGATTTGCAAGGCCTTCTAAGGTCTAGCATGGGAATGTGCTCCCTCAGGAGAATGGTCTGGGGGACTGGTCATAAAGGCTGAACCTAGTTCCCCAGTTCTAAATTCGGCAGCTCTGCCCCAGTGCTACATCCGCTCCCTCACTGAACACCATACCGCCCCACTGAGAGAAATTCACACTGCCTTCAACTACAATCCAATTTGACCTGCTATAAACAACTGGATGCGACTCAATTCAAATTACGCACTAGGCAAGAGCAATATGCTGCCTAAAGGAAAAAGTAACAACATCCTGGAAAAAGCAAACACTCAGAGGAAATGAAAGATTAAATAAAGCATGTGAAACGTAAGCAGAAACAACATGATGAACTTAACGCTTTTACACTCACTATTCAGAAATCAGTGAGTGCTTCTGCCTGAAAACTACAGGGCCCAGAAAGGACCCATTTCAATGTCCACTGCTTATATGCTTACAAAACGTAAGCAGTATGGTTTAAAAAGACCACATTTGTGAACACAAAGCCACCCTACACATTTTTTTTTGCAATCCACCCATCAACCAGGTATTGCAGTACCTCCAGGTTTGGCACACTTCCCCACCGGGGAAAAAACAGCGCTTCACTGGCAAACTCAGTAAAGTGACGCTAATGTTTTTGGGTTTTGAATAAAACCGATCTGGTCACTTTAAGAACACTCCATCTTGCTTTATTTAGTTATTGATTTTTCATATTTTGAACCTTTTATTTCCGAGGCTGCACTTTGGAATAGAAAAATGGCTAAACGGCATTTCCAGCAAAAGTGGTTTTCTTTCTTGCATCCATTTCACAGGGGAACAAATGAACGACAGGAAGAAAGAGAGGGTGAGAACCATTTCTTGAGTCACGGTTTTCGGTATGTGAGGAAGAGTTAGACAGACAGAGAGGGAATTAGAGTAAGAAAGAGGGGGGGCAGCTGCCAGCAGCAGAGCAGAAGCGGACACCTTCCTTGACTTGTCTGGGCGGGAAGCAAGAGACGAGACCTTTTCCTTCTTTGCTCCCCGCGCGTCCCCGAACAGCCACAAATGCCGAGCCTTCTCTGCAGGTCTTGGATGTTTATTATGTCCAGGGACGCATGTTCAAAATAAAAAAGTAGGGGAACAGAATCTATAGAATTAAAGAAGTAGGGGCACGCCGTGCCCTGCCGTTCCCGCCCACTTCGACCACTGGTATGTAACATGACCTATCCTTGTAGCACATCTAACAAGAAAACTAGGAAGAGTGTTTATTCTTCTGCAAGTTATCACCAGCCATACCCGTATGTATGAGTACCACCAGAGGGGGAATCGTGCACTGGGGGGAGGGGCGCAGGGCTACTTCTGAAAGCCACAGTGGACTGTGTGTCACTAATAAAGATACATCTGCAGAAATTACCAATGAAGGCTACAGTGGTGGAGGTAGAAGTTTACACCTACTCTACACCTTTCAAGCACAAGCGAAGGAGATGACACAAAAGAAGCATAAACCTGAACTACAAGCCAAACATGTGGAGAGTTAATCCGGATGCAAAATACTTTTCTGCATGATAGGATTTCTACGGGGTGAATAAACCACGAGTACAAAATACTTCCATAGAGACTTCCTAGAGACACCTTTGTTTGGCCGAAAGAAGCTCTGTAAATGTTTAAGATTAAAAGAGTGCATAGGACACATACAAGAAATCAACTGTCTGGGTTCAGCGCTATCAAACCAGGGCCACAAACTGAAAAAAGACAGCTATGTCAGCTTAAAAGAAAACACAAATTTATAAAATACCATAATGTTCACATTCCTAGAGTTCCAGGAAAATGAAAAGGAAGTAGAGATCTATCAGGTCCTATTATGCTATTAAGAAGAGCCGATCCTCCATTAAGTTAAAATATAAACAAAGTTAACCAGCTCAACTGAAAGAGCTGTGCATCTAGTGAGCCTGGATCTGTGACCATCCTATAGATGCCAGGTCCTGAACTAAGCAGAGAGTGGACAAGGCTTAAAAAACAGTTAAGTGGTGAAAATTCACCACCAATGTCCGGGGGCGACTTCTCTCCAGAGGGTGGCTGACTGGGAACAGATCTGGATTGGTGCTGGCGAGCTGAACATACAGTTTACACGAGTAGAGGATGCCCACGTAAATGGGAGAAGGTATGGGGGACTGGCAGTAATGCCGGGGTCTGTAGATAGGGACACCAGGATATAGAAAAGAGAACGTAGTATAACTGTGTTAAGCTGATTTTGAATGGCAATAGTTGATGTGACCATTGTACTTCTGGCCTACTTATTCATGATATACTGTACAACATACCTTCAATGTACTGTTGATTGAGCACTGTGAAATAAAAAGAGTATTAAAAAACATGTTGGCTACAAGAAATTGTAAGAATGCAAGCAAATATAAATGGAATTAATAAAGGATGATTTATAACACTAAATCTGGATTTCTATGCACTGTCTGTCATTACGTGGACTGCTTTTATGGACTCACAAATCATCTTTTAAGAGTGTGCTTAGCAAAATTGTGTTATGGATCTTTTAAAGTAAGCAAAAAAGCTGCAAAGTGCATATGTAATGAAAGGTTTGTGTATAGAATTGACAGGCATGAAATGACAGCTAGTTTGCAAACACATTCTAACTGTATCAGAGTCAAGCCCATTTTAATTGAATACATTAAGGTTGTTTAACAGAAGTTGCCTGACACCAGAATGCACATGTAGATTTGAACATCAAAATGCCCTGCATGTAGCAGAGGTCCTGCAGATTTTGGTATATTCTTTTTGGCATCCCCACATCTACACAGTTTGTAACAAATATTAGTGCACAATAAGTAATAGACTTTGCAGCATGGAATGAATAATCGCACCCAAAGTGTGGTTGCCGAGGATTTTGGCTTGCACAAAGAAAGAAAAAATGATGTAGGAAAATTCCTAACATAGTGATGTTAGGACGTGGATTTGAATATAATTCAACCATACGATGTATAGAGTTGCAAAACCTAACAAAAGAAAGACAACTCAAGTTTAATGCTGAGTACAATTTAACAAACGTAGGAGCTATGCCTGAGTATAATGTATGGCCGTGATTATTGAAATCATTGAACCCGGAGGGAATGGGAATGGACATGGAGCATGGGGAGGGGTGAAGTGTCAGGAACAGGTTGGCCAGCGGGAGGAAAGGTGAAAAAGAAGATATGAAATTGAGATACAATAATAGGGTAACTAAACGAAAAGTATGTATTTTGTGGTATGATAGAATTAGATTGAAATGTAATGGCATTAATGGGAAAGCAAAGTGATCGATTATGAGAAAATATAAGTTTTTTGTTTTTAAATGTTTACTTTTGATTAACGTATATGTGATTGTGTTGATAAGAAAAGTGAAAATAATGTTTTAAAAATATAGTATTTTTCATGATTCACACATTCAGGATTGATCAAATATTATTTATAACGCTACCATTACATGTGTACATTTTAAATTTAATTTGCTGCGTTCAAAACAGCAACACAATGTGAACTATATAGATATGATACACCCAGCCACTTATACCTAGGAGATCATAGTGCAAAGAAAGGCAGCCACCCAACACTGCTCAGTCATGGCCACGTCACGCTAAGCAATCATTAATTCATTAGCAGAAACAGGACAGGTAGTATGTATGTATGTATGTATTAAGTTCTTATTAAGCGCTCCAATAGATATCCTAATAAGTGCTAATGCTCAAAGGTCACCATACAACGACCACCCCACGTTGTAAACTGTAGACAAAAGCCCACATGAAATATAGACTAAACAATTGGCAGCCCGAGCAGATAGCACGCAAATAGAAGCAGCAAATAAAGTCCAAATGTCAATCCTTGGTATGTCCTTCTTGTTTTATTCCAAGTTTATAAGGTATCTTTCCATGATATCCATCTTCCTAACAAAATACGTTCAAGCCACAGACCATGCCAACACGGGTTTCGTCCATACGGCTGTGAGCCATGGACTTCATCAGGGCAAGATAGCAAGTAATCATAAGCATCGAGATTCTGAAAATTGCGTCAAGCAGATTCCTTAATAGTCCTCTTTCTATACACGACAATAGGACTCTCTCCAAGACAGCTACAATGCCAGAATGAGGACTATTAAGGAATCTGCTTGACAGAGTTAAGGCAGACAGGGGGGCGGAGGACTTTATGTCCGTCACCCAGCCTTTACTCTACCTGCCAAATTTACAGATGTTTGCCGGTCTGCAGACATCTCTTTACTTTGGCAGAAGCAGTTATCATGGTGGTTACCTTCAATGCAGGAAAGGTTTGATGGACGGCTCCTTCAAACATGAAGGATGGCCATCAAATCTTTTCAAAGTTTTGTATTTTTCGAAAACAAACTCCCAAAGCAAGGGCTTGTTTTAGAAAAATAAAAAAATGAATGACGCCCCCCCCCACACACACACAGCATGGGAGCTTTCTCTAATGGTGTGGGAGTAATTTATTTTCTTTTTTTTTTTTACTGTCCTGTCGTAAATAAATTATTACGAGTTCAGAATTTCTAGATATTAATATGATTATGCATGAAGCAAGAGGATGAGTCCGTGGTATCAGGTTCAAAAGGGCTTTATTCAAATAAATAACTCGAGTTATAGGGAGAATAGTTCCATCACCACAAGGGATCAGGACCAGGATTCTCAAAAGGGTATTCTCAAACATTATTCACAGAGTAAAGTATATATATGTTTGTAATAATATACGTAAGCAAGAGTGCTTCAGGCGGAGCAAGAGAGAATGAGATAAGAGCATGTGGGTGTGTAAGTAGGCGTGAAGGTGGGCGTCCACTCGATGATAATAGGTAAGTGTCATAGGTGGGTGGATGCCTGGAGGGGGTTGCGTGATCAGCTGGAACTTTACTGGAACTTTGCCTTACATGTGCTCAACTCGAGCATGACGTATAACTGACGCGTGAAAGGGTTGCTATGCAACCGGGGAGTCTGGAGTCTGAAAATGAGGCCTTCAGTGTCAGGGCGACCAGCACATCTTGTATTATCTGGTATCTAAAGTTTGGAGCAGGGACTGATTCGTGACATAGGTTGCCCATCACCAAGGGCCAATGTGGCATTTATTTCTTCGTTTACTGCTGAAGTCTTGCACGGGGGCTATGGGCTTTTCACTGACGTGAGCTTTGTAATCACACAAAAAGAGACAGAAAGGCTAGGCTTTCTCCTTTGCAGATGGGTCATGTTTATCCCTCCTTCTCCAGGCAGGAATGTGGTTTCGGTAGGAGTAAGCAGATAACCGTGCTCAATACTGTCTCGGACAGGGCCCCTTTGGCTGAGGCCCAAGTGTGCAAGGCCAAGGATACGCAGCTACAGCTTTCAGAGCGTTCTGAGGCCTGAAACCTCTTTTCGGCTCTGGCTGGGCCACAATAATGGAAATGCGGGAAAACATGATGCAAAACGTGTAGGCCTCAGAGCAGATTTGTCGTTTCTCTCATGGGAGACTGGATTATGGCAGGCCACGTTATAGCATAAGCATCATGATAGACAGGCCATGGAGGGGAAATACATAGGTGACATGTATGCGCACATGAGTGTGGGGGAACACACGGGGACACATAGGCCTCATGATATTTTATTTTCCTCATTCCCTCCTTGTCCCCTAGTGGACCCTCATGTCATATCTATTCTCATTAGACAGTCAATCTGTTCTTGCAACATTATTTTACCATTTTCAATGCTTTGTAAATGGGGATGTGGGACACATGCAGTAGCGCACAGGCCGCAAATGGCCGGGCCGCACTGCAGACATAGGCAACAACTGAATATCATCAGTAGTATTAGTCCACAGACCGTCAACACTTTCCATCCCCATGCTGATATTATTTCCCAGAGCCAACTGGACCAAGTCCACGTGCCTGGGTCTTGGTGTATGCTTTGGGCAATCTTGTGGAGCCTTGTTATTGCTTTGAATACAGACGGTGCGTTATTAGGTATGAAAACGCAGCAGCTGGAACCGATGACCCTACAGGCCTCGCCCCTATCCGCTAGGATGACGTCAAGAACAAGACGATTCTGAAGAACGACCATTCTCATAGCAGACTGTTCCTGGGTCAAGTTCCCCAGGGCTGATGCAGTCTCATTAGCAACTGTTTCTAGAATCCTTGTTAGTCTGCGGATAAGTTTACTATTCTGGACGGGACCTATGAAGAAAAATAATCCTTTGTTGAAATCTGCATATTGCTCCCAAGCTGTTTCAGTCTGGTCAATGCCAGAGGCATCGAGCCCTCGTCTGTGTCTGATAACTGCTAGTTGGAGATTTTGATGATAGTCCGATGGGGCCAAGAAAACGGGTGGTAGGAGAAATTATATATAGCACGTCCCACCCCAGTCAAAGGGCAGTTGTACATAGGCTGTCTGGCCACAAATAAAGTAGGTGTGTCGTGATGCTCTGAAGTAAGACTTTCCTTTGTCTTTGAACACTAGTATAGTGTTACACTCGCTGTGCCCCAAATGTACAGAGCCTTCTTTTCTTACACACAAGTTCCCTTTTACTGGCAGGACTGTGATTGAGGATGGACCTAAATTGTGTATGGGCTTGACATTCAACACTATAAAGTCAAGGGTCGCATTTCCTTGCAGATACTCTTCATTTTCTAGATCGGTACCTTTCCTTTGGGGAAGACCTTCTTCATCTGGGAAACATGCTTTATTCATGACTTTGTTCAAGTTACCCCATACCCAGTCGCCCCTACACTCCTTGTCTTGACATTCTTTGGCATCACCGTTGATGGATGTCATTAAGGCAAACCATGCTCCGCAAGAACCATTATGGGAGAATGGAAAAGGGAAAAGAGGCAACACTCCCTTCACCTTCTGATACGGGGGAAGTCGGCCACAGACCCAGCAGTCTGTAGCATTGCTAGTCTGATGTGAATGGTGCAGCATCTGAATAAAAGTGTTGTTGCGTAAGGCAAGTCGATATGATAGCTCATGGGATGGCAGATCACTAAATGTGTGCTTTATGGTATCATTGGTAGAGTGTAAGAGTGAGGCAATAGGAGGAAAAATAGCATGTAGTATTAAGCTGATACATATCATCGTGATGCACAGAAGAAATAAAAATATCAGAGTCACTATACATCTACCACGTAATATTTTACAGTATTTGCTTTTCATCTTGCTCTTTTTCTCATCCGCGGTATCCAAGATCTTATGCAAGCCAGAATACATGTTCAACCGCTTCACCACCTAGTGGACTTAATTGATCAAACGGGTTCTGACTTGTTAGATCTAAGTTTGGTTTTGTACTCCTGCTGGGGAGTCTCCTCTAGTAAAGGGGGCTCAAAGTCTGAAGTCTTTATGTCTGTTTTAAACGAATCGTTATTTCCAAAATAGCGTTTACAATGATGAAGATGAACCCATCCTTTCCGTCCTTCGACTTTAACAGCGGTCCTCGTAGTTAATAATACCAATTTAGGCGTCTTCCACCTTGGCTCAAGAGGGCTCGTTCTGTCAAAGTTCCTTATGAGAACATAGTCCCCAGGAGCGAGGGAATGTTCCTTGACCTGGGAGTTGTCAGGGAAGGCGGCAGCAACCTGCGAACGACAAGAGAGTAGTGCAGACATCAAGGAAGCCAGGTAATCTGTCAGCATGTTACTATCAACATCAGTGATCTTTTTAGGCATTGGAGTGCCCCACATATTCGGTGGTCTACCAAAGACCACTTCATAGGGAGATAAGCCTGTTCTAGAATGGGCTACCATTCGCATGTAAAAGAGGGCAACCGGCAGGGCTACCATCCAATCCACACCTTTGTCTGCACAAATCTTTGCTATTTTTATCTTTAGGGTCTGATTATGTCTTTCTACAAGGCCTGCTGCCTCAGGATGTCGTACACAATGGAACTTCCAGGTATATCCTAACAGAAGGGACACTTGTTTCATGAGTTCAGAGGAGAAAGGCTGACCGTTGTCGGAATATACGACACGCGGTAATCCATAACGTGGGAAAAACTCTCGCACCAGTTGTCTGGCGGTAGTTACAGCAGTATAATCAGGGACTGGATAGGCCTCTGTCCATCTTGATAGGGAACATACTACTACTAGGACATATTTGTAACCTCTGCATCTGTCCATTGGATATAATCCATTTGAAGGACTTCAAAAGGATGGCCAGGTGGATGGAAACCACCTTGTTCCATTGGAATGCCTTGACCTGGATTGAATTGGCAACAGATCATACATGTTCTGACCTTTTGTTTCGCTGCTGCACGCAGGTGCTTGTTGAACCATATATTCTGTAAGTTGTCTAGCATTGCTCTCTCTCCTAAGTGTGCAGGACTATGTGCGGTATTTATGATCACTTGTACCATTGAATCAGGAAGAAACCATGTTTCTTTGCCCTTAGTCATCCAACCCTGATCAGTCAGTACCCCTTCTTGTTCCGACCATTTCTTTAATTCGTCTAGAGTAGCATGTGTCTGAATGTCTTGTACGTCCTTGGAAGGATCCCTAACTATCATGGCTTTGGACCTTAATGGTACCTGTGATTTCGTCATGTCTAGTGGGGTCTGAGCTGTCTGTTTAGCTGTTCGGTCTGCCAGATCATTGCCTTGAGAAATGGTATCTGTGGCTTTAGTATGTGCTTTGCATTTCAGGATAGCTATGGCTGTTGGTAAGTGTATCGCTGCTAGAAGGGCTTGAATAAGGGGGCCATGCTGTATCTTGGCCCCGTGAGAAGTCAAGAAACCTCTTTCCCTCCATAGGACGCCGAAGTCATGAACTACCCCATATGCGTATTGTGAGTCAGTGTAAATGTTTACTCTCAGGTGCTTAGCTCTTATGCACGCTTGGGTCAGAGCGATGAGCTCTGCTGCTTGTGCTGACAGTATGTCTATTCTTTTAGTCTCTATGATTTCAGTAGCAGTGGTCACTGCATATGCTGCCACTAATTCTCCCGCCCCCGTCCTCATACATGAGCCATCAACATATAGTGTTAGGTCAGGGTCTGGGAGTGCAACATCTGTCAAGTCTTGTCTTGGTTTTGTCACGGTATGTATTACTTCAACACAGTCATGTGGGGAAACGTTTTCTGTACTGGAGGGCAAAAGAGTAGCAGGATTCAGTATGTTGCATCGTCTGATCTCTATGTGTGGTTGAAATAACGTCAGCTCATAACCTGTCAGTCTCGCTACAGTCAGGTGTTGTGTTTGTGTTCGGTTCAAGAGAACCTCTACTGCGTGTGGTACTTGTACTGTCAGGGGGTGGCCCAGCACTATCGAGTCACTTTGTCTTATGGCTAAGGCTGTTGCTGCAACAGATTTTAGGCACGCAGACAAAGCCTGTGCTACTGGGTCCAATGTACTAGAAAAATAAGCACAGGGCTTGTGTTTTCCTGCATGATCTTGTGTTAGGACAGATAGTGCTGTTCCATCCCGCTCTGTCACAAAAAGCATAAAAGATTTGTTGTAATCAGGGATTGCTAAAACTGGTGCTTGACATAGAGCTCTTTTTAATTCTTCAAATGTCACAGTGTGTTCTTGTGTCCAAGGGAGGACTTTAGTAGAAGCTACCTCCTGTGTCGTTAACTGTATTAGGGGCTTGGCTATATGAGCATACTGGGGAATCCACTGCCTGCAATATGAAGTGAGGCCAATGAATGCACGTACCTCCTTTTGTGTCTTGGGCTGTGAAAGGCCAGAAATCAATTGAATACGTTCTGGTGTTAGTCGCCTACCCTCCTTGGATAGCAAGTGCCCAAGGTACGCCACTTGCTGTTCACAGAATTGTAACTTCGAAGGGGACACCTTGTGCCCCTTGTCAGCCAGGAAATGTAAAACAGTGAGTGATGCATTTTCACAGTCAGTTTCCGATCGTGCGGTAATGAGAATGTCATCTACATACTGTATCAGTGCTGTAGTGGTAGGCATATGAATACTGTCTAGTTGTCTTTTGAGCGCCTGACTGTAGATGCTAGGACTTTCCGTGAAGCCCTGTGGTGCTCTTGTGAATCTGAAGCTGCGGCCTTTTAAACTGAAACCGAAAAGATATTGGCTGTCCGGATGTATTGGGATACTGAAAAAGGCGTTCTTCAGATCGATAACTGTAAAGAACGTAGCCTTCGCCTCAATGGCAGTCAATAATGAAGAAATGTCCGGGACCACAGGGTACTGTGGCACCACACATTTGTTTAATTCTCGCAGGTCTACAACTAATCTATAGACAGGTGATGCATTGGAATCAGTTCTTTTAAGAATAGGAAGAACAGGTGAATTGCATATGTTTGACTCTGTCTCTATCACCACCCCTGGTGCAATGAGTTCATCGATAATTTTCAGCAACCCTACTTCAGCTTCAGGTGGAATTTTATATTGTCGAATCCGTGGCAGCACCACTCCTTCCTTGAGGGTGACCTGGTATGGTGTAATGTTCATGAAACCTACGTCAGTCGGGCCTTGTGCCCATAGGCGCTGTGGTACATTTTGGAGCCTGATGTCAATATCTTTCATAACAAAATGTCCCTTGAAATCACGTAAATACAGTCGCACTCCTTCTGGCGAACAACATATAACTGCTCCCAGTTCCTTTAATGTTTTTATGCCAAGTAAGTTTTCTGGACATGATTTAGTAAGCTGTAAGTCTGTTGTATGTATTAGTGGACCAACTCCTAAAGAGACTGGTTCTGAAACCTCATTGATAATAGGCTTTCCTGAAAAGCCCAGGGATATACTCTTTGAGCCCGAGAGGGGTGCCCCTGGAACCTGAGAATGACTGATGGTAGTTCTACTTGCCCCGGTGTCAATCAAAAACTTTTTATTCTTTCCTAGTAAACGTGCATGCACATAGGGACCCGCTTGGTCCACAGGAACTGGAATAAGGGGCAAGTCGAATTCCCTCTCTGGGCTTCTTCACGAATATGCTTGGTATTCTGGGTAGTTAGTCTGAGCGTGCTCATACATTTGTGCTGTGGCGTGGGCTGGTGCAGGTGCATGGACAGGCGGCGGCGGCGGTGGAAATGTATCTGATGTCTGATGTGTGTTATTTTCTTTGGGAGGATAAGATCGTGGCTTTGTTTTACCTATCGCTATATTGTGCTTCAGGACCGCACATTCATTTACGAAGTGGCCTGGCTTCTTGCAATAATTACAGGTCCCAGTATTTTGTTTCGTGCTATTCTTGTTCGTGTTTGTGCTTGCCGGTGTCGATTGGGCCACCAGCATCTTCATTTTTGTGTCTCTCATGCGTCTCTTATCCTGTTCGTGTTCCTCTCTAATTCTGTTCTGGTGGTATTGTAACATCTGTAACATTTGTGAAGGGCTGTTTGCTTGCCAAGTACTCTCAACCTTTAGTACCCTATACTTTACTTCTGGTAGGGAATTTTCTACTAGTTTGCTCACGAAAAGATGGGGATATGAATCACTACCGGGCTTAAGACCACTATTGATAGTGAAACATTTCTCGAACCTAGAGTAAAAATCGCTAGTGTCTTCGTCTGGTTTCTGTTTACAGGCCGAAATAGCATCCCAGTCTTCCTTCTTGGTAATTAGTAATCTGGGCAAAACTTGTACAAGGAGTTCAGGTAGGTCTTTAGCTCGGGGACCCAGACCAACCCCCGGGCCTCTTCCCACTTCCTCTCTTTCCAACAGATCCCAACTGAGCCTTTTCTCTCCCACCTCCCAGTCCTGTCCTTTCAGTTTCTCGTAAATACCAGCAGGCAATAGTACTTTTAATAACTTTAGAATGTCAGCATATGTATATTCTCCTAAGCGAAGAATGTCCTTTAGTTCTCGATGAAAACCCCCCGGGTCTTTATCATGGGATGGTAACATTTTCTTCATTTCCAGTATCTCTAATTTCGACAAGGGGGTGTAGACATACACCCGTTGCAGGTCATTGTTTGCATCCTTTACAGGATGAACCTCTCGTAGGGGGTTCAGCTTGTCGTACGACTGTTCCTTAATCTGGGGTGGAGCGGGAAGCAGGGATCTAGTCACGTATACTATATACTTATGTCGCTGATCCAGAATGACATTAATCAGTTCAGTACCCATGTTCATCCACCTGTCTAGTATTATGTTGTCCAGCAACTTATACAATAGACCAGGACCAGAATATTGACTCTCATATAACGTGATCAAATGTTGGACCATGTAAACACCAGCTATGCGCTGTTCGTTTGGTGGGAGGCTCAAGAACGTTTGGGCTACGATATCATTATTATATATATCATATTGGGATATCCACAGGGTGGCTGATCGTGCTAATTCATTTTCGGTCGGGGTGAGGGGCTGGTCGTTACCCAGCCATTTATTCACCGCTTTTTCGGTGATCTGGAACAAACTTTCAAGGGAATATCTTTCCTTTATGGCAGTTCCCTGTTTACGGTGATTGAGGCCCTTGGGCCTTTCGAATCGCCGGGCACGGCCCACATAATGTATTCTGTCTTTGTCCCCTGCTTCGTCATCAGATGATAACTCAGCTGTTTCGTTTGGGCTTCCTTCGTGTGATGCTATTATTGCCTTTCGGATTTTGGTCAACATGTTGTCTGTTTGGCCTGATTTATCATGCTGACCGGCATCTATGCGATCACTCCAACCAATATAACAACGGTCTACATCACCATCACCTTCGTCTTTTTCCCTGATCAGACAATTAATTAGGAAGCGAAGGATATAGTTCTTAATAATTACCTTTCTATTTTGTACGGCTTCTGCTATACACTCAGGACCTTCCCCTGTTCTTATGAATGTGTAAATTTTCTTTAGATGTTTATCCATATCTGGTAATTTTTCCAAATCTGCGACTGCTCGTCTAAGCCGTAATGAAAACACGAGCATTCTGCCCTTTCCTGGATCTGGGTCATATATACATTCGGAGATGTCTACTTTTACTGTCGGCCCCCCTCCTGATGTTGCCCCGGATCCTCCCTCCCCGCCGTCCTCGAGCTCCTGGAGCTGTTCTTGCGTTGGGGGTGCAGGGAAAATTCCGTCCACGTATGATGGTGGGGGTTCCTCTAGGTAGTTGTTAATGAACGTGTCGGATGCTGTTTGTTTTCTTTTTCGGGGTACTGACGGTGGCACCCTAACTAGTTTTTCTACTGGGGCCACTTTTGCTAATTCCTCTGAAAGGACGGGATAAATACCAGCAATGGCAGTATTTCTTTCTCTTTCAGCCTGCTCTCTTTTTATCCGCTCCCCTTCTTCCTGTAATTTTTCTTCTTTGGCTTTTTCGGACTCCTGTCTACTTCTCTCTGCTTTGTGGAACTCTTTCTCTGTTCTTCTATGTGATTCCTTGCGCCATAACTCAATGGCATCCTTCTGAGCAGGTCTAGATTTTCTCTTCCATATCTCTTCCTCTACCTTCATGATGCATTCCGCATCCCACGTTCCCGTAATGGGCCATTTATACTTTGTCTCTAAATCCTTCGTGTAATCCACCCAAAGTTCTAAAAACAACACGGCATCTAAACCATGCTTACAGTACATGAAATGTCCAGGTGTGTCTCTAGGCGGAATGTTAACTGGTTCCTCTAGTACACCTTTCCTGGTACCTATCTTACGCAGTTTTGAAAATAACGGCATGTTGGAATGTAACCGAAAACAAAAAATCACAATGAACAAAAAAAAAAAAAAAATCACAATGCAACAAACTTACACACAAACCTGACACATTCAAACCTAACTGAACCTAACTTAACACGATAACATTCATACAGTTATATCGGTGCACCTGAAAACTTGGCCTCTAAATCTTGAAACATTAATTCTTGAATGCATGCTCTTGAACATACCGGTCTCACAAGTGAGACACGTCTTTACCGTGTTCATTAAATGAACCCGTCATTATTGCAACCCCCATGAAAAACTCACCGGGAAGCAGAACTTGAACTTGAACTTGAAGGCCTCGGACACTTGACGCTGCGCAGGGAATGGCGTATCTTAGGTGGATCTCTAGAAACCTCGGACACAGCTCTCTCGCAGGTGGGCTCTGGGTTGGGACGATCCGCAATCCTCACCGCCTCGTATGGATGCCTGGTCGCAGTCCGTCTCCTTCGTCGGCCTGAGGGAGTTGGCGGGAAAACCCGCGTCGTGTACACTCGAAGTCCGTCACGGCTGTGGAAGGGGGCAAAACTGGACCTTCATCTCCGGCGCATGGGGAAGGAGATTAGTCCCTGTTCGGGCGCCATTATGTCGTAAATAAATTATTACGAGTTCAGAATTTCTAGATATTAATATGATTATGCATGAAGCAAGAGGCTGAGTCCGTGGTATCAGGTTCAAAAGGGCTTTATTCAAATAACTCGAGTTATAGGGAGAATAGTTCCATCACCACAAGGGATCAGGACCAGGATTCTCAAAAGGGTATTCTCAAACTTTATTCACAGAGTACAGTATATATATGTTTGTAATAATATACGTAAGCAAGAGTGCTTCAGGCGGAGCAAGAGAGAATGAGATAAGAGCATGTGGGTGTGTAAGTAGGCGTGAAGGTGGGCGTCCACTCGATGATAATAGGTAAGTGTCATAGGTGGGTGGATGCCTGGAGGGGGTTGCGTGATCAGCTGGAACTTTACTTACTTGTGCTCAACTCGAGCATGACGTATAACTGACGCGTGAAAGGGTTGCTATGCAACCGGGGAGTCTGGAGTCTGAAAATGAGGCCTTCAGTGTCAGGGCGACCAGCACATCTTGTATTATCTGGTATCTAAAGTCTGGAGCAGGGACTGATTCGTGACATAGGTTGCCCATCACCAAGGGCCAATGTGGCATTTATTTCTTCGTTTACTGCTGAAGTCTTGCACGGGGGCTATGGGCTTTTCACTGACGTGAGCTTTGTAATCACACAAAAAGAGACAGAAAGGCTAGGCTTTCTCCTTTGCAGATGGGTCATGTTTATCCCTCCTTCTCCAGGCAGGAATGTGGTTTCGGTAGGAGTAAGCAGATAACCGTGCTCAATACTGTCTCGGACAGGGCCCCTTTGGCTGAGGCCCAAGTGTGCAAGGCCAAGGATACGCAGCTACAGCTTTCAGAGCGTTCTGAGGCCTGAAACCTCTTTTCGGCTCTGGCTGGGCCACAATAATGGAAATGCGGGAAAACATGATGCAAAACGTGTAGGCCTCAGAGCAGATTTGTCGTTTCTCTCATGGGAGACTGGATTATGGCAGGCCACGTTATAGCATAAGCATCATGATAGACAGGCCATGGAGGGGAAATACATAGGTGACATGTATGTGCACATGAGTGTGGGGGAACACACGGGCACACATAGGCCTCATGATATTTTATTTTCCTCAGTCCCTTACTGTCAATATATAGTTGGCAGTGAAAGAGTAAAAAAAAAAACATCTGATGATCCACTCTAAATAGGACGGAATGTTGGATGGCTTACCTCCTACGGCATCAACTCCATCAGAGAAAAGGCTGTCCAATTCAAAATCACATGGGCAGACCTTGAGTTTGGCAGAAAAGGTACCTCGTTGCTGTTTCAATGGAACACCTCTCCACTAAACTCTAAACCAGTCCTGGAGGCCCACCAAATGCAAATCAGTACTGACAGTGCGCCTCACAGGAGCAGTCAATCCCGAATCTTGGTCATCTCACCCATTCTCTCTGCGGCCCTGCGCTTTTTAGGTCTCGCCTGCGAATGCAGCGCGTGCGCTGCATTCGCCTCGGCAAGATCTATTGTCGTTGCTTCTGTGTCTGGGGCCTGTGGAAGCGGGGTTGGTGTCCGCCCTGTCAGCATTAGACCCCGCCCACCCGGACTGGAGATTTCGCTCGCGCACGCTCTCGCACGGCGTCTCTAGTAAGGTATCACCTCCACCAGTGTTAACTCATAGCTAGGCGCGAGTGCATATATGTATTGTACTTACAATCCAGAAAGCCATCATCCATGTCTCGCAGCTGTGAACCTCGGTTTTAACAGCCATTCCTCTTTCACACTCCCACTCTGTTGCACACCTTGCAGCTGGAGATTTCACGTCATTTACTGCAGCAGCACTGCAGGTTTCCAAAGCACATGTTCTCATGCTGAATCAGTTATGGTCATTGTGCTATTCTTCACTTTTTACAACAATGAACCTCCTCGTGGGTATTTTACTCTGTTCAGAGTGCTTCGCAGTATTGTAGCAAAGCGAGTTTGCAGGGAGTTAAATATTCATACAGCATAACACTTTAGGCAAGTAACAGTGGCTGCTGCATAGCACCATTTCCCCTAGCGTTAAATCCGAGCTGCTAGAAGTGAAGAACTGAAGGCACACAGACAAACTACGGTGGCCTGTTTATTTAAAAAAAAAAATATGCAGAATTCACCAAGGGGATTAACCAATTATGTTTTTGTTAAATACACAAGGTTATCAAATTGGTCGAAACCGCAAGTAGAAAAAAAAAATATCAGGATGTTTTTCAATAACCTTACAAACTTTACATTTGCCTTTTCAATAACGTTACAAACTTTACATTTGCCGTTTCTAGGCGCTGTAAAAACACTGGTCGTTGTTATCCAATTTAGCAGGACTAATTACACAATGCCTGTTATTTCTGAAGCAACACAATGAAACCCTCTCGGAGGCCCACACACACCGTCATCCATTTTTACCGGCTGGAAAGCTGGCTAACCCAGCGCAAGTGTAGGAGCCAACACAAGGGCTTGCGCCACTTGCGCCAGCGCAACCATTTATCCACGCATGTCCTGCGCGTAAGCTCACCTCCCATGCTGCACGCGGTGCAGTCTTTAAGAAACAGTCACTGTTAATGGAAACGCCACAAAATCATTTAACGTAAAGTATGATTCACCTCTCTTCACCATTGTCAGGTCATGTGGAGTCGAGTGCCGCATAACGCGGCACTAAATTCAGTAAAATGGCACCCATAGAGTGCTTGAAGGCGGCCTGAAGGTCTGCTGGAAACGCCCGCAGCTGGTTCGATGAATGCAATTTCGAGTCCTTGCAGGACTAGGGACCCGGGCGACGCGATGAGTGGAATGAATATGAAAAATGTAGAAGTATTTATTTCTAGCTTGAGTAAAATGTTTGAGGGCAGGGAGCAGCAGTCTGAAGAAGCTCAACATGTGAGGGCTGGGAGGAGTAATATCTTTAATATCGGGTGAAAGAGATTATAGCATGGCAAGGCCCAAGAAACCCCTATTAATACATTTTAAAAAGCCCTCCTGATTTAATTTTGTGTGTTTTATTTACCTGTTCCATTTTGCTGAACTCCCTAACACTCTGTGCTTTTTCGCTCAGATAATTAAGCAGACCAAACAGGCATGACAAGTACTCCGTGAGCTAATACCGCAATAACCTAAATGCACAGGGATCCCGCCCTTGCACACAATTTTCCTTCCTACGCACAGCGGCAAGCCTGGCCTTCGCGCTTGCGTATCACCCACCCCTACGATATATATTTTTCACCCGTGCGTAATTTCACACCCATCAGTCTGAACACAGCCATAAGAAACAGAAACAGAGCCGGGGCGTTCCCTTTCGTGAATTCTTTCTCTTCTCCCATTGGTGATCTGTTGCCTTCTTGTGTTACTCAGTACTCAGGGCTCGAGTCGGGGTACCACGCGGGTGGACGGCGTCCCCCCACTTATTTTACTGGGAGCTCGATAACTGGAGCAAATGCAGCCACACATTCACTCTTTGGCCTGTCTGGGGCGAGATCGGAGGTCATTCAGAACGCTGCTCACGCGCTGGCTTCTTTGATGCAATCGCATCTAAGGGGTGAGCGAGGGGAGGCAATGAGTCTGATGGTGCAAGCCACCTTTCGTGACGTCAGCATCCCCCCACTTCTTTTTTTAGGATTTGTGCCTTGTCAGTACTACAACCTGCCTTGGGATAAGCCCGCCCCCCTGTTTAACCATGCATGACCTGTGCCGAGGAAACAAACAAGCATTTGCAATGCAATAGGTCTCGCAGTTACGCGAGTTTGAGCTATTGACATTGCAAATAACAATACCTTTTATTCTTGTTTTCGGTTTAAAAACATAAATAAAAGTCATTGTCATTTACAATGCCAATAGCTTATAGTATCGTCATTGGCATTCTTTTCCACCCCTCAAACATAATATACATTTCCCATAAATAAACACACAACGCAATTTTTTGTTTGGGTAAAGTTGCTGCAGGTTTATTACATACACCGTTATGTAATAGGTGGGTTATCTTATGGGCGATCCAAGGGCAGGCAACCAACTGGGCCACCTGCCCACCTGATGAGCCAGGCAGCACTGGGGCGAACCCCGCCTCTGCTGCCCTTACTAGTGATCCTCTTCGCGGATCACATGACCGTTGACACCTTCTTACTCATGCCCCTTTCAGGGCGGAGCGTCGCATAGCAAACCCCCGGTTGTTCAGGCCCACAACCGCCCAAAGGACTAGCGGGGCGCCGACACGGTTTCAAGGACCCTCTCATGAGGCTCCTCGGCTTTGGCTCTGGCACCCCCTATGGTGCCACGCAGAGGTACCCTTGGTACCGGCCTGCTTCCAGAGCGCCCTGTAACTCCGCCACAGCTCTGGAGGCGGCCACCGTCGCCGCCAGAGCCCCCCACCAAAACAGCTATAGTCTTAACCGCAACCTCTCCTGTCTAGAGCCTCCTGCAAATCTAGATGAAAGAGACCCAACCCTACTGGTTATAGATGTTCCGAAATACCTAGTAAGCCGCCTCCAGTTGGTGCAAAATGCGGCTGCCAGGGCTATCTTGATGGTTGGGCCTAGAACCCATCTGGCAAGTCACCTAAAAACTCTACACTGGCTACAAGTGAAAAACAGAATTAACTTTAAGGCGTTGGTATTAGCTTTCAAGGCCTTGCATGAAAGCGGGGCCCTGTATCTTAGAAAGAGAATCACTCCCTACTGTCCGGGTAGGACTTTAAGATCTTCGACCCAACATCTGTTAGCGGTGCCAAAATTTCTTCTAGTAAGGAAGGGAGGACCTTCCTTTCAGGTGATCGTAGGCAGATTATGGAATTCACTGCCTCCTTCCCTCAGACTTGAACATGAACTCCTTAGTTTTAGACGCCAACTTAAGACCTGGTTGTTCCATCAATAATTTCGCCGGGTAGGAATGGAAGCTTGCAGGATTTCTCTTCTCTCGAGGTACTTCCTTAGCGCCGGGACACTCTTTTTGAGTAGCCGCGCGCTATACAAATCCCCCATAACATAACATAACAGATGGCCCCATCTATATCCCAATAGCCCTTGACGTTAGCCTGGTTCAGCTAGTGTCTGATGAAACAAAAGGCCCTTTTGGCCTGTGAAGTTGTGCCAAGAACTATTCACCCTCATGCAGGAAAGTTCCACTGCATCACATGCCTCAGCCCCGTGCCAACTCTGGGCGGGATGAATGCAGACACAATGGCTCACATTGCCCCATCTATTTGCTGATCTCACCTAGCTGCCGTTCTTCTAGCACCGTGTGAGCCTGAACACCTGCATGCCCCATCTATGGGACAGCAGCCCACTTGCTAGGTGACCACTCCCCACCCGCCTGCCTACTTTGGCTACTATGGCGAGAAGGATTATACTTAACCTTTGAACGGTCCCTATGCTTGCTAAATCGTGACGCACAGGAGTGTTCATAACTAGAAGTGTGTGACAATGGGCAAGGGGCCCTCCTGCCCTTGCCATGTATCCCTTATTCCTTATGGGAATTTTGCTCGTTCAGTTCCGTCTGTGGTGGAACCCCCTAGGCATACAAGCTAGAGAATCTGTCTGATTTAAGCAGTACGCCCTTGACGTTGGTTTGGATCAGCTAGTGTCAGATGAAATAAAAAGTCCTATTGGCCTGTGAAGTATTCACCCCACGACAGTTTCAGACACCCTGGCTCACAATGCCCCACCTATTTGTTGATCACACTAGATGCCGCCCTTCTAGCACTGTGTGCGTCTGAACACGTGTCTCCCATCTCTAGGACAGCAGCTCACTAGTTAGGAGACCGCTCATACCCCGATTGCCTACTTCGGATACTAGGGCGAGAAGGATATACTTAACCTTGGCACAGTCCCTTGCTTGCTAAATCAAGGTGCACAGGAATGTCTATAACTAGTCGTATGAGACAATGAGCAAGGCTGCCCTCCAGCACCTGCCCTGCATCCCTTATTCCTTATGGGAATTTCGCCCGCTCAGCTCCCTCTGGTGAAGCCCCTAGGCATAACCACTTAGAGAATCTGTCTGATTCGATACAGGGCGCACTGTCTGTAATATGGTGCCTAACATTTGATGTGGAAGATGCCACACACCGCCTAGGTCATGGGAACCAGAAGGAGCACACAATTTTCACCCAGGCGTACCTCTAAATGGGACTGAGCAATACCAAAGGGGATGTTGGACCGGGCGTTTGACCAAATCAAACACTCACCCCCAGTCAACTGATCTGGGTTTAATCCATCATCCTTCTTAGCTCACTCCACCACCCCAGTTCAGACATGGCCATATGCAAATCAGTCTGACCCTGTGCCTCATGGGAGCAGTCCAGCCCGAACTGCCAAGCCATGTCTTCCCTGGACTGGAAACAAGCATCCTGGGACCTGTTTCGGGTTCATAACCCTCATCAGACAGGCTATCTTGAATCCAGTGGCAAAGTGAGCAAGGGACCCACGTCTTGGCATACCCTGCCTACTTAGGGCGAACAAAGCGATACCAAAGGGGATGTTGGACGGAGTGTTGACATAGCAAGCACTCACCCCCAGTCAACTGATCTGGGTTTAATCAATCATCATTCTTTAGCTCTCTCCGCCCCCCCCCCCAGGTTCAGACATGGCCATATGCAAATTAGTCTGACCCTGTGCCTCTTTTTGCATCTAAATGGGACTGGCTCCACCCAGCTGTACGCCAGAGACATACATATCTTAAACCTCTTTACTGTCTTTAGACACTTGGCACCCTTCTGGTTGCAGCTCTGTGTATTTGTGAAGCGCACATGCCCCCGGGGCACGATGTCGCTGAATGGCCAGTGTATGTTACCCACTCGCTGATACTTATCTATCGCTAACTGCCCTACTTGGATTGAAGGGTTGCTGGATGCTACCTAAGGACTGAAGACTTGATGCTCCAACCCCGTTTGACCCCAGAACCTGGGGACATCTACCTCAGTGCTTGACTATCAATGTGTTAGGGTCCCCAGTCCCAAAAGATGCCCCTTCTATTGTCTGGTTCTAGCCCGCAGAAGGATAACCTAGGGGGCAGACAAGTCTGTGGAAAGAGGGGAAAGTTATGTGCAAATACCTGCCCTTTCCTGAATATTGGGAATGCCCACTGGTCTATAATACCCAGTCGCCATTTGGCTCTAACACTGTGTTTACCAAACTTTTATGCACTGCAGCAAACTTGTTATATGACAACTACCACAACCCGCCTGCGGCCCTGGCCAAAGCGCGGGTGAATATGTCTTTAAATGAAGCGACCTGTAACCTGCCCCTGTTTGCAGAGAGCACATTTAGCTGCATTCCTGATGCACCACGCCACATGCTCCGCACAGCCCCCAGCATCGAGGTGTGGGCATACCCTGTGCTCCAAGAGGGGCCATTGGCAACCGAACTAGCTGCTCCTGTTACAGATTTGAAAGCGCGTCACCGTCCCCACATATTGGATGTAAACATTCGTAATTTGGACAAGTGTGTCTGTGCCCGACCTCAAAGGGGGCATGGAAGAACGGACTGCATCAATTAAAAGCCGTTCGAAACAGGTGCTCCCAATAATTTTTGCCCGGGGCGGCTGGTAGTACTACAGCCTGTGCTGTTGATTACAAGTAAATGCACTTTTGACCTCAAACCTTCAAAATGCCGTTTTTAAATGAGTCAGCGCCCCCCAAGCGTGCTGAAAAGGCCGTGCCTTGCCCTTGCCTGGTATTTTGCCGCTATGTCATTGCATCCCTATATTTAATACTAAAGGAATACTACACCTACAACAAATCCTTCTTTTGGCTTAGTCAATGCTTCTATTTGCATCAGATAAATAAGCCGCAATTCTAGCTCAGTTGCAAAGCCAACCAAGAGACCCCATCCATAGCTGCCAAGGTTTCAGTTTGCTATGAGTGACATTTTCCTCATTACAGTGCAACTATGAGTGACATTTAAAGGACTGTGACTGACACTTTCTTGCGAGCAAAATCAAACAATGAAGATGAGGGAGACATATCGATATCAGTAATTACACCCATTAGACCAACACGAAACTCTAAGCATCGAGACCGCCTTAAAAGTATTGCTTAGCCAGTGAGATGTGACTACGTCTCCATCCAGTAACGGCCCGTAATGTGATTGAACTTGCAACATAGTTGTTCTCGACCCCTTTTGTCTATATTGGGACAAAAGATGAACCATGATATTATCACTGATCAAGTCTGTGATGTCATATTCGCTACCTCTGGCATATTTCTCATAATTCACCATATATGACTGACACCGCACTCTCATCCTGTGCTTTGTGTGATCTTGGCCCACTTTGGTGTGAGCAGAGCCCCGTGAAGTATACTTGGCTTCTAGGCCGATAATGCACAAGTATTAGGTGAGAAAGATGAAACCATACTTGCCGAGCCCTGGCCAAAGCCGACAACCATTTTACCATTTGTCATCAGTAGCACATTCATCAAGAGACAATGAGAAGGGCCACATGCATAACTCCTGGTGGCCAAAGGACCTTGTTGGCCAAGCAGCGAAATTGTATTGTATTGTATTGTATTAGTATTTATAAAGCGCAGCTGCGACCCTACGGGTATCCAGGCGCTCTGACAGAACAGGATCACTTGTGCTGAGGGGGGGAAAGGTCAGGGGTCATCAGGCTGCTGGAAAGAGCCAGGTCTTAAGGCCCTTTCTGAATTCCATTAACAAATTCGTCTGTCTAAGCCCCTGTGGGAGCTCGTTCCACATCCGGGCTCCAGCCACACTGAAAGCCCTCCCGCCTAACCTTGAGCGTTTAAACCTAGGTTGTGTCAGCAAGCTAGCATTAGACGATCGCAGCTGCCTTGTGGGGGAATAGCGTATAAATCTTTCTTGGAGCGGGACCGGGCCCCTCCCATGAATTGCTTTATGAACTAAGCAGAGGGACTTAAAAAGAACCCTTTCTCTAACTGGCAGCCAGTGGAGTTCACGCAGCGCCTGAGTAGAGGAAGAGTCGTACTTGCGATTTAACGCCAGCTTTGCTGCAGCTGACTGAACTCTCTGTAGCCCCTGCATAATGTATTGGGGGGCTCCAAGATACAGGGAATTGCAATAATCCATTCTGCTTAACACCGTACTCCTTACAACCGTGCTTCGAGAGTCTTCGGGCATCAGTGGAAGAATTCGGCGTAAAAGCCGTAGTAACCCAAAGCATATGCTGGCTGTCTTATTAGCCTGCGAGTCCAACTGGAGATTGCTGTCAAATAAGAAACCGAGATTCCGTACCATGCTGACTGGAACCAGTGGAACCTCGTCCGGAACAAGCCTGAGGTCCACTGGTAGGTGTTGAATCTGCCTTATCGGCGCATAGTACAGCAGCTCGGTTTTATCTCCATTAAACTGCAGGCCATTTCTCAGTAGCCAGTCGAAGGTCAGCCTCATGCAACTATGGAATTGCTCAAGGGGAACTGTCTGTTTTCCTTCCAATGAGAAGACCAATTGTGTATCATCTGCATAGTTAATTAGCTCCACCCCGAACGCCTTGATGATTGGGAGCAGCGGCTGTAAATATATATTAAATAGGATGGGGCTAATGCTAGAGCCCTGCGGTACTCCAAAAGCCACTGGGGTTTTTTCTGAAGAGAAAGGTCCCAGAGTCACCATTTGATGTCTTCCCGCCAAATAGGAGCGGAGCCACTGTAGTGCCCGGCCCCTCACCCTAAACTCCTCCAGATGCTCCAACAAGATTGTATGACTCACTGTGTCGAATGCGGCTGACAAATCCAGGAGCACCAGGACTGCGGTGCTCCCGTTGTCAGCCCGCATTCGCATGTTATCCAGCATGGTGACCAGGGCTGACTCCGTTCCGTGACCGGGACGAAAGCCAAACTGGTCCTTGTCCAGCAGATGGTTTTCCTCTAAGTAGTCCAAGAGGGACCTGCTCACGACCTTTTCTAAGATTTTAATAGGAAAAGGAAGGAGAGAGATAGGCCGGAAATTAGCTGGAATAGTTGGATCCAAAGTTGGTTTTTTGATAAGGGGGGAGACCACTGCCTGTTTCCAACTCTCTGGAACCAGACCCACTTCCAGAGACTGGTTGCAAATCTGGCGCAGCCAGGGGAAGGTCAGGTGACCATAGAGCTTCCATGCCCTATGGGGCAGGGGGTCAAGAGGTGAACCAGAAGAGATACTGTGAGCCGTTGTAGCAAACGACACATCCGTGAAAGAGGGGAAAGTGGTCAGGGAACAGTGGCGGCTCGATCTCTCGTTGGCCATCTCCTTTTCTGACTCCTGACCAGCTACATCATTGTCCTTGAAAAGATCAATTATCTTAGCCACTTTATCCTTAAAGTGGGTAGCGATCTCATCACTCAGCTTTTGTGATGCTACTGCTTTATTCTCAAGGCAGCGCGGGGCCGAGATGGATCTAACAATTTTGAACAGTTCCTTAGCCCCATTTGAGGCTTGCACTATAGAGTCGGCATAAAAATTAGCTTTACGCTCCATAATGAGCTGCTTATACCTGCTCTGTGCTGATTTTAACGTCAGCTTGTCCATGTCCAGGTATCCCTTCCTCCATTTCCTTTCAGCCCGTCTACAGTGTTGTCTTAACGTTCTCAGGTCTTCATTGTACCAGGGAGCAGACGGTTTATTCCTAATTCTTATCTGTTTCATCGGGACTAGATGATCTAGGTCGGCAGTGATAAACTCACGGTAGGCGTTATAATTCGCCTCCACCGTATTGGAGGCCTGAAAAAGGCTAACTGTGGGAGGAGTTAGAAGGGCGCCCGTTCTAGCCAGTTTGGACCAGTTTCTGCCTTCCCGATACAATAGTGCGGTTTTAACTTGGGCTGAAGTATCAGCTAACAGTAAATTAAAATGAATAAAGTAATGGTCAGTCCAGATTTAAGGCTGGATGTTTAAAAGTTCAACCTCGGACTCATTTGCGAAGAGGAGATCAAGTATGTGACCTCCCCGATGAGTAGGGGAGGTGACTAATTGTTGAAGGCCAAGACTATTACAAGTATACATCAAGTCCCTTAACTGGTTCTTCATGCTGACATTCTCCCACCAGTTAAAATCGCCCAGAATAACCATTTTGGAGTGTGATAATGTCAGGTTGGTAATAGTGTTCAAAAGAGGCTGCAGTGGGGTATTGCTCCCAGGGGGGCGATAGCAGAACAGACCTGTTAGTAGATTGCCTCTGACTCCATGAAGCGAGAAGCCCATTACTTCAATTCCCTCCAACTCGTCCATCTGTAACAGGATGGGCCGAAGATCCTCCCTGTAGATTAATCCCACCCCACCTCCTTTGCCCCCCTTTCTGGGTTTATGTAAAATTTTGAAACCTCGGGGCAGGCAAGGCCAACCTCCACTACTGATTCTGCCCTGATCCAGGTTTCCGTAAGGAATAGTGCGTCAAGCTTCAGATCTTCAATCAGTAGTGCGATTTCTGTGTGGTGCTTGACTAAAGATCTACTATTAAGCAGCCCACAGTTGAGATTATTCAGCGCCTTCGTGCACCTTTCGCCTACACTCACTCCGAGGTGGGTGGCCTTTTTTGCCCACTTAGTCTGGGTAGTTACAACATTATTCGCCCTGCTACCTATCTCTAGTAGCTCTAGTAGCTGTGTTCTGGAATACGAATGGCGTACCTTAGTAACGTTATGTGAGTCATCAGTCGTCCTGTACTCGTCCGGGACGCAGACGGGCTTGCCTCTGGCGCACCAGCGGCGCGCCGGTGGCGCGCTAGCATTTGGCCTATTTTATAGCCTGTCCCCTTGTGGTCCTGGTGCCCCTATCAATATGGCGCCTGACTACAGCCTTCAAGCCTGCCCCAAGATGGCGCTGGCACAGCGTGAGGCGGAGGGGGTCCCGCTCGAACAGCAGGTGAGAGAGTTTAGATTATTATGGTGCGGGTATGCGGAGGGAAATCTTCGCTCAATGCAATAATACGAGACAGACTTCTCACGGTGCACGCCACCCAGGCGCCAAACAGGACAAGGTTTACACCGAACATCCCAACTCCAAAGGAAAGGCACCATAAACCCAACCCCCTGCGCAAGTCACTCACCAAGGAACAGCTGAAGGATCCACCCATGAAAAACACCCCCTGCATGAAGCTTGAGTGCCCCCTGAGAATTATGTAGGCTGAGGTTCGTCAGACACTGCGCTTGACCATGCCCTGTAACAGCCGGGTCCTTCCCAGACCCCATTGCTGGCACTGAGCAGGGGTGCACAATCCTACATATCCTCCACAACTGCCACTGCTCCACCGATGCAGCGAAAATAAGAAGGGGGGGAGCCCTGGCTATCCATGCCGCTCTTTGTAACCTGGATGATCCCCAGTACAAGGTACAGACTGATGACCAAGTGCTGCGCCAGCCAATAGACATGTAGTGAATTTACGCTAACTCATGCCCTACAAGGCGGCTCGGTGTGCCACCTCGCCTAAACCAAGACAAGGGTGGATCACCAAGTCCTTATCCTACAAACCCATCAGTCATCTGCCTGAGAGATGCTGTGTCGTCATGCTGGCATCCCTATCTGCCATCAAGTTCCTTACTTTGTTTTGGCTTTGTGAAACTTGTGCTCACGCCACACTTCAGGCATATGGAAATTGTGTCAAAACACTTGCCTACTACACCGCTGAGAGATCCCACACAGCCAAATAAACCTTCCATAAAGGGATACGGCCTGTCTTTGCACTCTGTGGTGAGAATGTACTGCAAAGACAAAGCGCAAATGCGGCCTTACGTTCACGTGTGTCCGTTAATCTAGTGCCACACCATCGCTGTGAAACTAATATGTGAAACTGATATGTTCTTTCTGTTGACAGGTGTTGGGCATCAGATAACTGTTACACAATGTGAGGTTGTTGTCCCATGTGGTGAACTGATAGTACAACTACTCTCCTATTATTGCACATGGGTTAAATTAGTACAAGTGCCTGGTAGGGTTTAAGTCAACACATCTGCCATACACCTGGCGCACCAGCTGCACACCCCCGTGAAGCACGTACATTTTAGGCGTTGTAATGCTGTGTGGCACAAAAGCCAAGCCGCAGATTCTGCAAGCAGCTGAGTGGGAGGCCCTCAGCAGGCAGGGCTGGAATGCCCTTAAAAATGCGAGTAATTCTAGGTTCCGCCCGAGATCAAGCCGGCGCCCGCAGAAATCCAGCAGGAATCCTGCTCCCCGTTTCAGATCTGGCATGAAATGCACTATGTCTAAATCGTCCCTACCAGATCTCCCTTTCTCTCTAATCCCAAGCATTAACATTTTTGAGGTGTTACTCCTGTGCGCACATGCTGCCCAAGGTAATAAAGCATGGCACATGACACCAGGTGTGTTGCAGATGGACCCATTCATATGGTTGGCACGGGGGGATTGGGTGCCCGAATGTAAAACGAAACAAGGGGCAGTGCCGCCCGGTGGCAGGAACACTCTCTGGAGGAAGACCGCAGCATCTGTTTGGGCACTTCCTGCCTGCATATAAAGCTCAAACCACCAACTAAGAACTAGCTGACCGCCATCTAGCCAGTTCCCGCTCAGAGCCCCCCCTATGCCTTGGAGCCCCAGAAACCCAGACCTTCCTTACACCACCAACGAAGATCTGGCCCAGCTGGCCTTTACTGCACCACCTAGCCCGCAGCGACGAGAAAACGAGCCGGCCAGCATAACCTTTGAAGAGTCACAAAAGATGCACTTTCAATATTCATGGAAGGTGAAAGGGTACTCAAATGTGTATTAGCGGAACTAGGGACCACTCGCAGCCCCACAGGCACAACAGAAAAACAGCAAATACCGCAAGCAGCTGAGTTAGGAAGAGCCTCAGGAGGCAGAGAAGGCCAGCCCCTTAACAGGATTTATGATCCAATTTCAGCTCTTTCATGCCCTCTTTGGCCCGGTTCTTGACAGTGCACAGGCACACTGGTCCGAATCCTACATGGGTTAGATCTAATAATAAGGAAGATACCCATTTCAATATTAGATTATACAGCAGCAGCTCACTAATATTATTGTCATTTTTGTTACCCCCCACCCATTTTTCGCTTGTGAGGTCCTGTATGATAACGAAACTTGTTTTATCGATGTTGCTGGTAACATATCTCTACAAAATTTCTTTAATAGACTCCCAGACATCACCTATAATATTAAATTAAAGGAAACACGGGAACACTCTGAATTCCCTCTCAAGGACCCATCCTAGACCGCAACTTCACTGTAGTGACTACAGCGCACGGCCCAAATACCTGAGAAATGTTCACCGGGAAAAGCACAAGACCAGCTGACTCTCTTTCACCACTACAATTTCCCCCAAGCAGCACCCAGCCAGAACCGAACTTGGAAGAAAAACCGGTGCCACCGGCACTTCAATGCCCCGTCCGGTACAACCAGCAAACTTCACCCACAGCTGGTATTTAAACCACGCCTCTGCACTGTCTTCCAACTTCACACCAAACAGTAAAGACTCCGTGACATGGAGCGGGAGGCCGCACACAGCCCAGCACGCGCCCGCCCCCCTCGGCCTCGTGAGTCCCGAGTAAACCTCCGCGTGGAAAATCCAACCCAGAGAGCAGCAGCAAGGAGATTCCCGCTGCACCACCCCATTCCACCATCCGCTACATATGAAATACTGGGAGCAATGGGCCCCACCGCGCACACCACAAGCACGGACACCCGACACCAGTGATGAACCATGGTGCACCGCGTCAATCTTTGCACCCACGTCAGATCTGAAATCGGTGAAAAATACCCCATCAGACGTAAAAGAGGCGCCTTCAGAGAAGTGTTACATTCAGCTAATATCGGTCGCAATGGACAATTACATCTGCATTTGGCTCCTTACGCCAGACAAGCATTTTTTTAAATGGTGAGGTTCACAGGACGTTTCACTCTGACCGCATGTTGAAGGGCAACTGTACAGACTAATCCAAATTGGAGATAAAACGAGTGCGCTGCACAGAAGTACACCAGCGGGGACCACTGCTGGTTATGATAGAAAGTAAGGTAAGCCAATAGGGGGCCTAAGGGCAGGCCGTCTAGGGGAGACTGGAGGCCTCGCAAACTACCAACTGTACCTTCATCCCCAGCTGACCCTGGGCAGGCCACTCAGGCATCCGACAAACACGTCGGGCCCTGGCCTGACGAGGCTGCGGGCCACTACAAACCCCTCGCCATCTGGGAAACCTGCCTCAATCAGGCGGCAGCCACCGCCGGCACCAACTCCCGCACATAGTTGTAAAAGGGAACCCTGGACACCCTCTGCCCTCAGTCCTCCAACTACAAGGAGGTTTGTCTGCCTGGGCAAAGGCCCGTCCCGGCACGCACCAACATTCGACGCCCTCCCGACGACGACCCCGTGAGGCTGGACAGCGTGTCCAGGCAGTCCGGGGTCTGTACGGGACAAACCTGTCCCCAGTCGATACCCAACAACACCTCACGAAGTGTTCGTCTGGCCCGCCTCATTTGCTATTTGCAGACTGATCTTCGGAGCACTGTCACACGGCCAATACCACTCTGTAACCGCTCCCTCCCAAGGTTTGCAAGAAGCTGAGCCTGACCAGGCCGCGGGCCCATGCTGCTTCCCCTGCACACAACACACCACCAGACCAGGGGGCTGGGGGACCTCACGAGTCCCAAACCCCTGCCCAGCACGACCCGGCTCAAACATGCTGTCGGGGCCAGAGCAGCATGGGAAATACTTGGATGGGGGGGCGACAATGCCCACACACTCACCGGACAAAACCGACGCCAGACCCAGATACGACAACGTCACCAGGACGAACCAAACGATGGCGTGTGCGGCGATCGAAAGAGGTCACCAAAATGGTGGAGGAGGGATATATACCCTCCCCCAAGTCCTGGGCGCCCAGGAAGTGTCGCCCCTTGTGCGCCGCAACCAGGCTGTAGATGGGGGGGCTCCAACCAGAGGCCCTTCCCCTGAAGGGGGCGGGAGGTTTTGAGTGCCCAGGCAACACTAGAGTGCTGACCTCTCTAGTGGCCCCCTGTGGGTGCCTCGGCCAGCAGCAAACTCGCATAACTGCGAGACCTATTGCATTGCAAATGATTGTTTAGTTGGGAGATGTGAGATTCACGTCCCCCAAATCTCACGGGCTAAGCTAAACCCCTGCTAAGAACTCTGTCGTAAAGTGAGCACGTGGGTCGCCATCGCCGAGCCAGAGAAAGGGAGAATTCCAGTTTTAAAGCAGAAAAGGACCGCGCCTGCTGCACTGTTTGTTGTCTATGAAAACGATTCTGTCTGGAGAATTAGAGCAAATAATAACGTGAAAATGTGCGAACCATTAGCAAGGATCTGCTGTCTGTGTTATTCCCACTACAAAGTCCGTCGTCTCCTCTACATAGAGAACGCCTCCTACTTCAGATCGTTCAATCTCTCTGTTGACAAACAACTGCACTGAAGGAGCAGTTTTGCTTTGCGTTGGCCATTGATGTCCGGGCTGGCACCGAGCGCGGGCCCTTTCTTCGCTAATTCCTATTTACCAGGCTTCAAAGAAAGGAAGCGCGAGGCCCTCCGGCTTTGAAGTGCGCACCGGGAAAGAGCCCTGCGTCCGCCATGCCGCCATTTCCGCAAAAAAGTTGGTCAGGCATATTCGTCGAATCTTATTTTTTTTTCTTTCGTGCCTCGCACGAGGGCACGGTCCGATGTCTTCATCTTCTGACTGGCAGACGGCTGTTGTAAAAGACTGCTAGGTCCCCGTCTATTCCCACTGCTCGATCTATACAATATTGTACAGGAAGTGGGCTTTTTTTTCAAGGATTTGCTTTAAGGAATCTGTACGATCTTTTTCAAAGACTTCGGCTACGAAGCAGACTCTGCTTGAGAAGTTACTCCAGGTTTACGTTGTCTTTTTCTTTGGATACTGTTTGTCATCTCTGACTTGCTTGCTTCAAGGGTATTCCTCGAGGCCAGGTCATCTCCCCACAAGCTGTTCCTAATTACACACAAGTTGGAATAACTCAGTAGTGAATGCTAAGTGGCTACGGAGTAACCAGCACCCACTTGAAGTTGAGCAACAGGAATTAGATGACACTTTATAGTATATAATTTCACAGGGCCGTGTCCCTTCCCTTCCAGCAATGGCTAATGTTCAATATCAACTAAGTGGAAGAGAACTCAGAGAAGTTGGAGGGATTTGAATCAGGGTTTGTCAAACTTTGCATTGGCATAACTCTTCTAGAATTAGTGTTCCAACTCTCTTGACTTCTAAACCACCGTTATCACCATTACTCTGTTGACTCAGGAGGGACAGGTTGTTCTGGCCTAAGTGGCAGTATCTTAGCTTCCTGACAATGCCAAACAGGTCAAGACCCACAGGTTTTCTAATATCTGATTATAGTGAAGCCAGATAGGTGCATAGGAAATGCAAGGGTATAGCAGCAATCTGTTCAGATAACACAAGCCCAAAGCAGTTTCTCTTTTTACTGTTTACATGTAAAAAAAACTCAGTTATTTAGTCTCTCCTGCACCAGGATTTGTTATCTAGGGACCGAAGATGCTGGAAGGGAGAGGCCGAATGTGAATGAATGTTATTTTGTGGTGCCTGTCACTCCAGGATCCCTTTCTGTGGGAGATGACTAGGGCTTCCAAGTCCCATTCTATACTGCCAGGTTGTTTTAGATCAAGCAGTGCTTTAGAAAGCTTGAGTTTCTGTCTAGAAAGCCCCCCTCTCAATGGTATTCACATAAATTGCTGCTACAAATGTGTAACCCATGATGGCCATCTCAAGTGGATCAAAGATCATCGATGGCACACGTCCATTCTTCACAAGGAGTGCGCCCATTTATTCCCAACGAGGAGCATGTGGCAGAGGTTTGTGCCCTGGCACTCTGTAGGTTCCATGTTCAAAATGTAATTTAGATAGGCTCAATTCAGGGCAGCAACTGAAATGTTGAGAGAGTACACAGAAAGCAGCTTTACCATACCTATTTAGTCACAAGAAGTTTCGTCCAGTTTCGCCCTTCCTAAAATCCACTCTCTAGCTGCTTTCTAGAAATGGCTGTAAATTACTTGTAAGGGATTGGCTGGCAGGGAATCAGATACAGCTTACTTGGCAAAATGTTTAATGGAATGTGTAGCCAACTGACTAATCGATCCAGATCAGTGATTTAAGCGCCCGATTCTGAGATCTGTTTGTAGCCTGAGAGTTGCATGTTTGAACCCAGCAGGTCTTACTCAGCTTTTCATCTTTCAAAGGTTCCTAAATGAGCATCGTTGTATTGGGTAAATCAGGGAGGTTCTGCGCCCATGTATGTGTGTGATAGAATTCACAAAGCAAGAGGGGAGAGGAGGCGGCCTAACGGCTAGGGCGGTCGACCTCGAATATGGGGAACCGGGTTTGAGTTTTATGGCAATGACGATGAACATCCTGTGATTCTGAGCAAATCTCCTAATCTCCCCGTGCCTAACAAAAATTATGAATGTGTCCTCATGTAACACAACTGGTGCTATGGAAAGCGCTCTGAGACCCGATACCGGGTCAAGTTCGCGCTATATAAAACTGCGTAAAAAAACAAAAGCATTTTCATTCAATTATTTTATTGGCGTTATGGAACATTATAGGAAACATAGAATCAATGTGGGCGAAGAAGAGAAGAAGTGAAGACCCCTTCCATTTAGAGTGGTCCCACCCTTAAAGTTCTGGGGTCGTTCGAAGATAGGGCAGGTAACAAGCCATGGCCAAGGATGTAACACTGACCCCTGCATCCTTTGCAGCACAAGAAGTGGGGCACACCCTTCAAGGTGCCCCATTCAGTTTAAATTCTACCGATAGATGTGATATGTGGGAATCTTGGGGCCCCTTCAACTATCGCTGGTAGGGCACCCACCTCACAGTCCCAAGATGCACTAAAATGCGATCCGTAGGGTCATCAGTTTTTTGATAATTAATTGAAAGAAGATATGCCAACGAATTATATGCTGTTGATAATACTTTTAATGATGATAACATTGCATATTGTACTTCTCCATTAATAGTGTGATGTATCTCATATCTCCATGAGATGACCATTAATACCAGTTGAATCCAATTATACCATCCAGTGGTTTCAAAGACCCAATGCATTTCGGGCCAAAAGACCCTTCATCGGAGGAAGTGAAATGATATATATTGAGTTATATATATGACAAGTTTGCTCGCAACGCATACTCGAGCCTCTAACTCACAGTAACTCCAAAATCTTGGCGTCCCCTCATCTACGTCTTCAAGAGGGGGACATCCTTTTGTGTTACACCACTGCTCATGACCACTAAGATGGAGGGTATGTTTCAAAATGGCTTCTGCGCCATGAGTGCTTTAAATAAGAAGTACTTTTTTAAATCAACAATAGTAAGGAATATAATGACTAATTCAGTCATGCTAAAGTTCTTCAAGGTTAGTGAAAACGTGGCATGGAACCAAAGTCTCTCAGTCGCCCCATCTCCCCCGCCCTGTGGCAAGTAATGATGCCTGGTTCTCTATAGCCTGGCATTGGGTGTGTCCTCGCATTCACCTACTGTATTCTCTGTTTTCATACTTCCTGAAAGTGCCACTTTTGTTTACGGAAGGACTGCAAGGCTCTCATCAGTGGAATCAAATTTAAAGCTGGTTTGGTTTTGAACGTGTGTTTTGTAGAGGTTGTTATTTTTCTCATTCCTCTTTTAGAACAGTGTTATTTCAACTTCAAACAGAAGCTTTATTGTTTAGTTTTCTTTCGTTATTGTTTTTTTTTTTGTTTTGGGGTGGGGAAGAGGAAAGCTGCTCATACAAAACTGCATAAAGACAGCTACGCCTCTGAGTGGTTGGGCAAAATCTGAAACTGAAAATCTGAATGAGACACGTGTTATGCTGAACGCAAGATACATGGGAACAAGCACAGGTTGGTGTTGCGTGGCATGAGCACAAAGCTTCTGGAGTCTCCATTTAGCAGGTGGAGCAGTTGTACTATTTCTTATGAATAAGGAGGGCTCTGTCTAAATTGGCACAGTGGATGAAAACAATGGGTTGGAGTGATGCCAAGAGTGATTTCCAGGTTTTAGACTATTTGCAAGCATTCCTCCCATCACCTTTTGTGCATTTGCTGTAACACCCTGGGTGGCATGGGTTACACCCCAAGGTAAGACCTTTACTTGCTGTGCCAAAGGACAAGACCAGCCAGGGGTTATTTGTGCTCCCCCCTAGATGGCCTTGACTGTCAACTCGGGATGGACTGTTCCCATGAGGAGTAGGGTCAGTAATGATCTGCCTAAGGAGACCTCTGCCTAGAGTGGCACAGTGGGTGAAAAGCAATAGGTTAGAATACTACCCAGAGCATTTGCCAAGAGTTAAGACTATTCACAAGTATTTTCTCACCACCTTTTATGTGTTCAAACTATCGCTCTTTCTATTTTGCTGATGTACAGGTTATGCAAAAAGAACAATTGATGGACAGAATGCAGAACAATGTCATACATTCACCCCAATACAGAGATCTGGGCCTAAATCCATAATTTTTTTGCTCACCATGCCATTCCAGTTTGGACCCAGCCATATGCAAATCAGTCTTGACCCTGCGCCCAATGGGAACAGTCCAGCCCGAACTGCAAGGTCAGGTCCTCCCTGGACTGGAAACAAGCATCCTAGGACCGGTTTGGGGCTTTCAGCCCTCATCAGCCAGGATAGCTTGACTCCAGTTGCATGGAGAGCACGGGACCCACGTCTGGGCATTCCTGTCCCACTCGGGGTGACAAATGCAAAAAGAACTATTGAATGCAGAACAATGTAATACATTCACCCCAGTACAGAGATCTGGGCCTAAATCCATCGTTTTATTGTCACCATGCCAATCCAGTTTGGACCCAGCCATATGCAAATCAGTCTTTACCCTGCGCCCAATGGGAACAGTCCAGCCTAAACTGCCAGGCCAGGTCCTCAGCGTAGCACTTTTCACCCTAAGTGGGATGGTTATGCCTTGACGTGGGTCCCTTGCTCACTGTGCCACGGGATTCAAGCTAGCCTGGCTGATGAAGGGTAATACCCAGAAACCGGTCCCAGGGTGCTTTTTTCCGGTCCAGGGAGGACCTGGCTTGGCAGTTCAGGCTGGACTGTTCCCATGAGGCACAGGGTCAAGACTGATTTGCATATGGCTGGGTCTAAACTGGGGTGGCATGGTGAGCAAAAGAACGATGGATTTAACCCAGATCTCTTGACTGGGGATGAATGTATGATTTATTCAGCATTCTGTCCATTATTTGTTTGCATAGCACGATGTACAGGTTATGTCCACGAGGCGGATAGCAGCCTCATGTGCAGAAGTTCAAGGTGTTCCCCTGTATGAGATGTGTAAAAACTGACACTGCCTCATCCTTGCCCACTTTTGTACTCCATTACAGACTGCACATGTCACCTGCTGTGATTTTTCTTGTTTTTCAAAGGCTGGTTATTTGCCTTATAAGTAATGACTGTGACAAGTGGAGATCCGTCAGCTGCCTTGCCACTATTTTCTCGATGGCAAGGGGCACTGTCAATTTACTGCCTTTCCCAAGCAGCCTTTACATTTACAGATTAACCGACATTTTTTTTCATGCAGCCGGCACCCCGGTGAGAAGGCTTGCTTCTTGTTTGTGTGTCTGCCCCTTCCTCAGGATCACAGCACAGGAGAACTGGGTTTTGAAGCACAAAGGCTAAAATTACGGACAAAAGTGATCCATTGAAATCTTCATCGCGGACAACAGACATAAGGGTTAATTCACGGACAGTCCGTGAAAATTACAATCGGTTGGTCACCCTAATGGGGAAGGCATAGAGCTGATTGAAGTGTAGCCCCGAATGTTGTAGGGCTTGAGCTTAAAACGCCCGGATGTTACCTTTAATGGTGACTCTTCTGTATGTCATTGATGAGGCCTGGCAGGCAAGGGCTTTTTCTTCACCTTGAACAATCCCTGTGATGGTCGGCACAGGTGCTTTCAAAATTGTGCGCTCAGCCATTATACAGATTGAGTGACTTGCCACTGAGGGCTGCCCAATTCCCGGAAAGGGTCAGTGTAATTTTACTTACTAGTAGACACTTTTAATTTTAAAAAAATAGGGTGGGAGGAGCTCCCACATCCATGATGGACAACTGCCCCTGCAACAGACATTGCCAAATTTTTTGAAGAGCCCAACACATGTACAGAGAAGATGGAAAATGTAGAAAGTAAAAAAAAACGGGACAAGCATCAATAGCTGGAGAGATATCTAGTCAACAACATCATATATCGGAAACCTTTTTCTGAATTGAGGAGAGATGGTAACAAGTCCAATACTGGGACAGGAAAGGGGTGGTCACAAGTGTTGCAGCAGGTGTGGTAGCAGTTATCATAATTCCTTAAATATGACAAGAAATGTGTGAAAAGCTGTCAATTTGCCAAGATGTGCAAGGAGAGGTGGACAGACGGCGCGCTACTTTGTGTTCAAAAGCAGAAGTCACGCAAGTGATGAGTGGAGGGATGATGAAGAGAAACAGGGAAGAAGATGCAAATCTAAGGTGACGTTTGTAATTAATGATACACAAGTGGATTTGATGGGAGATTCTCCATCAATGTTTAGCATCATAGTAGTACATTTATTGGAGAAAATGTGGGGGGAATTTGCTTTGGAGCCAAGGACCATAATCACAGTGGACATCAAGGTAGTATAATAGATGTGTTAGGTTACACGTGGGCAGACATAACCTTTGGGGTGAAGAGGATCATGGGTAAGGTGTATGAGGCAAAGTTGAGACCACCAATCTTGGGGTGGGTGTATTATTATGACCTGCATATCATAAACAACCCATAGGCTTAAGGCCAAAATATGGTAGTGGAGGACTTAAACATAGTCAAGGTTATAAGGGATGCCAAAGCAGGGTTTGGAGAGAGACTGGGGCTATTAAAGGGCTACGATGACAAAATATGGCAGAGAGATGGAGCAATGCCCACTTCACTTAAGGCCAGGATATTACCTATGGTAGTGAGACAAGAGAAGGAGATGGTTTGTGAGTGAGTGATAGAATGGTAGAATCTGCACTTGGGTCTAGCCTATAGTCATCAGACAGAAAAGAGATTTTGTATACATCTTCACAACTGAATCATAACATAGTGGATCACAGCTTTCCTCAACCTCATATAAGTGAGATGGGGCTGAAGTTAAAGGGGGGAAACGTCTTCAAATTATATCTACACAATGCTTACCGGGTTACTAAGTGGTGTCATGAATCAAAAGCTATGACTGCTTTTATAACCACAGAAGCAGTTTTCCAATCCATCAGGCTGCTTTTTGGTCTCCCTTCCGTAGCGAGTACATTCCAGCACATAATGTCAGATATCGTTCAACACCAAAGCTATGTAGTGTTCTTTCACAATAATATTCTTGATTTGGCACAACTTGGCTTTGAATCAAGTTTTAGATAGGTTGGGAAAATATGGATGACACTGTCCAAAGGTGGCCAAAGACTCACATGAGTTTCAGGTACATTTCTTTAATTCACTCTTTGCGTATTGGATATATCTTCATATCTATTAAGAACATAAACTTCATAACCAGAGTTCTCTCTCTCTATCTCTCTCACTCTCTAGATGGTGTATGAGGTTCTGGATATGTACATATATTTTCCTTTCCCTTGGCGTTAGGTTAAAATATCACAACGTGTCTCACTCTCTCCGTACCATAAGTCCTCTTGACAAAGTTGGGGCGCCTAGAAGGTAGAGAGAACAGGAGGAATCAATGGAGACCCTCTGACTTCCATCTCATCCAGTTCCCCTCTTGATCTAAATGGTAACTATTACTGCCAGTAATTTTCTTGATATCCCTCACTTGTCGGGAAGGTAGGTAGAAGAAAAAGTATCCCTCAATTGAGATGCTCTCACTCCCATCTCATCCCTCTGACTGGCCACTCTTTCCCATTATATACCATAGGGGGTGTGGTTGTCCCACCCTTTCTGTATTCCTTGGACAGGATAGGTGCCCAACCGTATACTCCTTCGCCAGTCTTGCCCTTTCTCTCCTGGATTGGCTAAGGAGTGCCTCTTTCCTACCTGGCCCCTTCCCTTTTAAAAACAAGCTTGTTCCGCCTCTGCCAGGAAATCCTCCATGGCATTCATGGGAAATCTTACACTGTCTGGTCTGGGTATGGGGCTCCCTCCCTGATCTGAAACTGCTACCACACCTGTAGCTGGAAGCTCCAGAGTGAACAGAGTAACACCAAACTCAGTTTTTGAGTCTTGTAGAGCAGGTAGCGAATTGCACCAATGTTTCTTCTAATGACATGCCCACAGTTTGTCACAGATGTGTATGCTGACATGTTCCTCCCTCCACTTTCTATTGGCCCCTTTTGACAGGGGGTCTGTTCTGGTGGTCTCAACAATGCCCCTTTACTGACACTCTGAGGGAAGAAATTTAAATTACTTGAAGATGAGGTGGAATCCTTGGGTAATCCTATCTCCATCAAAGACAGACGTAGTGAGAGCAATAAAAGAAGCTGATATACAGTGAGACAATGACCAATAAAAATGTGTGTGGGCTTAGTAAACATTATACAAAATTTATGAAAACATTTATGCAGACGACCTTTGATAGTGATATTATGCAAAGGAAGGTCGAGCGCACAAAGTGAAGTGTTTGGCAAAGTAAAGATGAAACACGGTGATGCTAAGATATTGACACAATATGACGTACAGAAAAAACACCTTTACCATGGGTGTGAGTGTCGAGGGAATTGGTGCCGTGATATCTCAAATGCATGGAGGTGTGAAGAAAACTTCTATGTCTCACTCTTTGATTGATGCTTGAGAAACAATTCTGTCTTTAAGAGGGAGGCATTTGAAGCTGCTATTTTAGAACATATGTGTGCAAAAATGATGTGAAATTATAAACGTATCATAAGCCCTTATTTAAGGAGTTACAGCATGGACATACCATGTATGTCTCAGCCAAGTTGGCTAGATTAGCCACTAGGCTGCAAGGGTAACAGTATAAGGTAAAATACATCTCAGGTTGGAGAAATAAATAGGCAGGTTGCCTTTCTCATCTGCAGCTGGCCCTACAAAAGGGAAGACAGATATTGTGGCTGAAGAGTTGCAAATGTGCAGAATGCCTTGGCAGATTGGGGGGGGGGTGATAATCATCGGGTAGTGGATGGCTGCAGATGAGGCAGTGCACAGCTGAGGGAGGTGAGAGATCTAATCAGAAAGGGGCAAAAGACAGTGGTGTGAGTGTTGGCGTAAAACCATTTTTTTGCACTGAGGGATTGTAACGCCCTGAACGTCTCAGGATCGTTTAACAGACACGACAATGAGGACGCAACCACTTGTGAAGGGTTAGTTCTTTTAATGAAGGCAAATAAAATACAAAGAACAAACAAAAGTTATAGTCACTGGAATCCTCCAGGCTAAGTACGTTACCAGCCCACAGCACGGATGGTCCTAACCGTCCTCTGCATATACGCCGATCCCGGCGTATGCCAACAGAGGGCAGAAATGAAATGGCCGACAATGCCAATCGGTAGGCTGTGAGGGGCACGAAGAGTGTTGGGGAGAATCGAGGAGTCAGGGAAACACCCAGCCGGGGTCTCTACCTGAAGGGAGCAGCCGCTCAACCTCTTCCTCAGACTGCACCGGGACGCGGAGTCACCTCCTGGTGATGCGTCACCGATACCCCAATCACAAGCAAGAAGACTGAACCGAGAGCAGCCGCTCGATCGATCCTGTGGACTTCCGAGTCTGTAACGCGGCAAACACCTCCTGGTGTGCGTTACAGCTGGCAGTCCCTGTGTCTCTGGTCGGGCTGGGAGTTACGACTCCAACCAGCAAAAGCGCCACTGCGCTTGGACTCAGCCGAGTCAAAAAGCGAAGCTCAATGGTTGACCGGTAGAGCTTCCGGGTCCTTCACAGGTGACGATGGGGCAAGACACGGCCCAGGGAGTAACGACTCGACCTACCTCCGTTCTTGCCTTACTGGAGCACCACTCCGGAACACTGCTCTTCACGAAGCAGGTACGTCGGTGTAAACACAATATCCGACAGCCTTGTACCTCCCGGTTCCTCCCTTTATAGGGCGTGTTTTCCTTGAGTTATGTAACAGCTCTCCTGTTTACATAAGGGCGTGTTTCCCTTGAGTTATGTAACAGCTCTCCTGTTTACATAAGGGCGTGTTTCCCTTGAGTTATGTAACAGCTCTCCTGTTTACATAAGGGCGTGTTTCCCTTGAGTTATGTAACAGCTCTCCTGTTTACATAACCTCTCAAGCGCTAAGCATCCTGGGAGATGTAGTCCGTTTTCGCTGGTTACCGTTTTCCTTCCCTCGTATGACAGGAATTCTTGACAGGGATAAACAGACTTTTGGAGGTCAGGTGGAATAATGCATGTAGAGACATTTATATCCTCAGAGAGTTTGCAGCACACTAGGGGTGCCATGTTTGATGACCGTGGATATATAATTACATTATTCGAAGGTTAAGGGAGTATAGGATATGCAAAAAAGGTGAAACAGCTGAAAATCAGTAAAGTTGAACCTGAGTATACAGAGGTGTTGAGAGTTTATTGGTGCTATGGTGAACCTGCCTGAAGCACTGGAGGATTTACATACCAGGTGGTTAAACGTTTGTCTGAGAAATAACTGTGGTGTTTACCATTGATTTACCAAAGCGGATATTTAGTTGAGAAGGTATGTTTCAGTGTTTAGTGACAAACTATGGCATCCAATTGCCTTCTAGAGAGATGAATAAACTTTTGGAATAGCCTGGGGGAGAGTCACTACATGGTAGCCCTCAAGACAATGTTACTGTGGAAAAAGCAAATTGCATTGTATTGAAGCATTTATATAGCGCTTATTACCCCTATGTTGGGCACTGTTGCGTTTGTCTACATGAGTAGCATGCTGGACCATGTAGGGAGACGGGTTGGAAGGATGTTGTTTTTGTTGTGATCCTATGTGGAAAGTGTTTTCATGTCGTGAGTGGTGACCACCGAGGTGCGGTTATCACGTTATGGATGGCATGGTGTAGCAGTGTGTTGGTTGATTAAGTGTAAGAGGCAGGCACCCAGTTTTATGGTGTCGAGCATGCTGGTAGCTGTAGCTTTGAACAGCTCTGCAAGTTCCTTGATGGTGTTTCATATGATATACTCTGCTTATCTGGTTACTGCACTAGATTGTCCAATCTGAGATTTTGTGTATAGGTGTGGTCCTGAGCTGGCATGGTTGAAGAGCGAGAGAGAAGTGGAGAGATCTGCTGGGATGAATTTGTTTTTTAATCATCATCCCCCATATCGGACTGTCTATATAAAGAGGTGATAAGATTTCATAGGTGCCAATTGTAGAAAGTTTTGCAACCACCAGCAGCACTGCAGCTGAACAACAGTTGTGACCAATGCTACTGGCATTGTGTGTTTTAAAATAATTACCCACAACATTTACAAAATGTCCCTTAATGAAGATGTGACCCACAGCCTCCTTTAAAAAGTCATTTTTAGCCATATCAGTTGTCACCAGTATTTATACCCAATAATCTTTAGAACAAACTATACCCAATATTCTTGAGAACAAATTATTTCTTAGAATTTACAAAATAAATCTTTTGAGTCCACCAATCTCCTTTCCCACCCCAAGTGTCTCTGCGGACGCTGACTGTGCTTCCAGCACCGAACACCCTTAACCCTTATTTTGATCTTGAAATGTTCACAGGTATGGAAAGAAGGCAACCTTGGCATCCCATCTTCCACCTTACCTTCATTTTCTGTTTCCTCTGCATGGTCAAGGGTGTGATGGAAAAGACTTAGAAAAGTAGGTTGGATGTGGGAAGGGCTTTAAAGGAAATGGTGTGATTACTCCATACTTGTGCTAATGAGGAGACAGGGCACGGGTCTTTTTTCAGAATGAGATGTAAAGAAGAGAGTAGTAAGCTAGTGCCATTTTGGATTAAGGTGTTGGAAGTAGAGTTGGTATTAAAATGTATGGAGGATTAGATGCTGCTGGAAAATGGAAAAGGAGTCGTGATTGGGTCAAGGTAAGGCATGGCCTTGTAGGTCTGGATTTGTCAAAATCCAGAAAGCCATACATAATGGGTGTCAAGGAAGAAGGGGAATTTATATGAAGCTTGAGAATGGACAGGAAAGGAAAAGAAGAGGAGTAGTGTTATAACAGAAGGATGGCGGGAGAGAGGATGTTGGAATGGAGCGAGAATCATGTAGTGGGTTGATGTTAATGATTGACAGTGGGTGCAGGAGGGTTTCAAGTACTATGAGTGGGGAAGGAAGTGAGATGTCTAAGGAGGGGGGGGAAATGGAAGGGATGGCAAGACCATGGCATGGGCTGGTGATGATGGAATAGCCAATTAATAAATTAGAAATGTATATGACATCATTTTGTAGTTGCAAACTTGCTGCATTTCCGCTTGCTGCTCCACTCACCACGCCCTCGCACAGAGACCACGCATCCGCCGCTGACGCACCGGAGGATGCTCCTTCTCCCACCTCGCCATCAAGTCTTGAAACACCCTTCCCCTCCACCACCGTATGTCACTGTCACTGACAGACTTCAGGAAGGTACTCAAGACCTGGCTCTTCAACTAATACCCGCAACACAGCGCCTAGATACCCTTATGGGTGATAAGCCGTGCTTTTACAAGTACTGTTTGACTGTTTGATTGATTGATTACCACAGTAGGTCTTAAATGTGCAAGACAAATAAAAGTGCACGTTTCTTTCTCTGTAAACTAGAAAAATATTATGAATTGTTCAACTGCCTGGCTTGCTGATCTGTTGTATCTTTCCATGACTAACAGATGTAAAATTAAGGATGAAGTCTGCAGCATGTTTTGGCAGAAGTGCAAAGGTTCTCATAATGTTATATTTTGTGATGCATCCTTCCAACATGAAGTACATACAGGAAAATGTTGTGCAAACAAATTAATTAATGCAGAATATTTTGGAGTTGTTATTTTCCGTCAAGTGGAAAGTTACATGAATGTAATGAAGGCTCTCACAGAAAATCATATTGTATTTGAAGTTACTAGTTTCCTGGTGGAAAGCAAGACCATTTTTTTTTATTTTTAAGTACCATTTAGTTTCTGTTGCTGAGAGAATGTTATGTATTAAATGTGTCACAAGTATTTTTAGTTCTATTTTCATGAATTGTTAATATAACATGACATTTCTATTTGTAAAGCGCACGTTCATCCAATGGTATCTTGGCGCTGAATAACGGATGTTTATTGTTACCCAACTCAATGGCACTCATTTTATTGACCTCAGAAGGGTGAAAGGCTGAGTGGACCTGCAGGATTTGAACCTGTGACCATGAGGTCAAACACAGGCCCCTACAGTGCGCGCATTAGTCCACTAAGTCACCAGACGTGAACATATTGTTCAAACCTTAATAAGAAGACAGAAATATTTGCAACCAGAATATTTTAGAATGTGCTTTTTGGAACACAAATTTTATTTACTTTGGTCTTGTCTTATGGAGCACTCTGTTCTTCAAGCTTTGATTTGACTGTTTGACTTGGCTTGCATATTGTTTCTTTACACATTTTATGTGTTGTGAGCATAATATGTTACTGACGGTTGGTACTATTTGCTAGTTGCATGATATTACTACTGTAATGTTAATTATACTTACTGAATACATGTAATAAATTGAACAGACCAAGTGAGCGCCTTTGATGGAATTCTTTGCAGCGGTACTTTTGGGTCTACTTTGCCTACTGCTGAGCTTCCATAAGGACACTTCCTGGTAGAATAGAAGTGTCCACAATGACAGGGTGAAAGCTACCAGATGCAAGAGTTCTGCCCAGAGAAGGGTAGGGAGACCACAGCCAGATGTGATGATCATGTGTGGTAATAGTGTGCATTATCCTTCTGTGCTCTTAGGCTGTGGTGTTACCTAAAGATGATTGTAGCTCGTGGACAATTTTACGGGCGTGTCCGGCAAATATTTGCAAGTTTTATGTTAACAGTTATTTGTATTATCATTACAAAGGGAAGAAAACGTGTTGTAGTGTGTATATCTTTATGGAATGGAGACATCTCAGTGGGTTCTAATGTATGTTGTAAACTGTTGGTGATGGGTCTGAAGTGAATGTGTCATCAGCTGTCTGGCTTGCAGGAGGGACACCTACCCAATGACAAGTTGTCGCAATAACATTGAAGTGGGTTAGGGTAGCTTTAGTCCAAGCACCTTGCAGGCAACACAGCACTTTCATTGTGGCAAACATCTCTCAAACATGAGAGGCTGTACATAAAACAATATTGAAGGTGTGGTGTCCTGTTGAAACCAGAATACAGAGACCAGAAGGTAGGCAAGAGAGTAGAGGGTGGGCTCATATGTATAACCTGAGGAACAGAAAAACAAAATAATTTCCTCAGAATCATAATCGCTGGTCAAGTGACCATGCCAGGATTAGAACCCAGGTCTCAGAAATTAAAGGCATACAACCAAAGCCTAGCCAAATATGCCCTGCTTTTCCACAGCAGGTTCTTCTGTTTCTTGTGCATTGTGTACTCTAGGCCCTTCTTTCTTAGAGCGACTGAAGCCTCATCCAAAACTTCAAAGTCCTCCACCTAATACGAGAATTCAGTAAAATGGCTCTGCCACAGGTTTACATCAAGCTCAGGGTTTTTCAGCTGTCATTAATTTATGTGTGTGTTAATGTAAATAACACATAGTGCTGCCTTACTGAAAAAGTACACGGACTCTACACTTTTTACTTAATATAGATTTAGCCATATCCAAAACTGATAAGCAAGGTTTTACATGAAAAGTAAACTCCCACCTGGTTGTAGCCATATCATTGACACCTTTTGTGATAATCATTTGTTATTTTGAGCTATGTGTCCTTCCAATAATGCACCAAAACCGAAGATGTGAATGCTGGTCTGATAAATCACCTGGAAATCCAAGCAGCTTTTGATACAGCATACTGTGCATTTTTATTAACATCCAGGAGGTCTTTGGGGCATAGCCCATGTTTGGTACTCCTCCTACTAGTAGGAAAGTTCCCAGCAAGTCAGGATGGAGAGGCAGCATCAGATACTCACCCGGGTCCGTATTACACAATGCAGCGCATTTTTCTTGTTAGCGCCGGACGCACCTTTCAAGAGGTGCCCCCGCTGCTATCAAGGAGAGTGCACCATATTACATTGGATGTGCTGCCCCCAGGGCAGCCACAAACTAAAGCTGCCCTGGGGGCAGTGCATTCAAGTGAAATACAGAGTGGCTGCTTCAAAACCGCTCTGTGTTTCACTGTGCAGGTGGAAAACTGTCTGCACTTTTAAGGAGGATTAGGCATCCCCTTGCAGACAGGTGCAGTGAGTGACTGTACCTGCCTGCAAGGAGATGTCTGTGGGGTCCTTAGGACCCCCTTCACCCCTTCAAGAGGGCTGCTATAAGGAGACACACTGACAGTAAGCCAGCTTTTGAGTGGCACACTTTCTGGGTGCATCCTTATGCCTTCTTTGCCTATGCACCCGCGTCTATAATACGGTGTGGGTGCAGAGGCAAAGGGATTCCCTTATTTGCATGGGGGCAAGCCCCGTGCAAAAGAGCGGACATCCCTTGGTGATAGGGCTGGTGCTATATGTTCACTAGTGCTATCTGTATTACAGAAAGGGCTGCACAAGCGTCTGAGGCCCTTTCTGTAATATCAAAGACCCCGGGGGCATGCAAAGCGGGTGCGCATGCCCGTTGCATCCCCCCGGGCACATTCCATAATACGCCCTGGTGCTCTTTTATGTACTTCATGGGTCCATTCAGTCTGCAGATACAGCTGTTTAGAGTCTTTGTGGGCTAGCAGGATATTTCTCTGCATCTCACTGGCATGCAACTCTATCTTGGCATGTCATCAACTAGAGATATCCAGCAATTGACCTACAGATATGAGGTTATTGGGCCTAGTATTGCCTCATGTTAAATCCCTCCAAAGACCCAAACTCACCTTATCTCTGGATGTTTTCTTATCAGCTGACAATGTAATCTTTCAGGGAGGATCTGATCCTATGTGGAAAGGTGAGTACATTATTCTTTATTTAAGTCTAAGGGGTAACCTTGAAATTCCAGGTCAAGTATCAAGTTTCCCTACTGTGGAAATTATGACCTCTTAGCCCGGCTACTCATTTACGCATGGTGGTCCAAGCCCTAGTCCTGGTCCAACAGAATTCTGGCAAGGCTATTTTGACTTGCTGTCTGTTGTAGTCTATGCATACTCATGTTTTCTGTGGGGAAAATGTAATGTGCCATATTGCTTTAGGGAGCGGAACCTTCATCGCGATGGAATGTTGTTCTCCGAAAATGTTAGGTTTCTCTCCCTGGCAGTTGCAATGTCAGGTTCCTCATTGCGTCTTGTTAACCTCAGCAATACATTTCCTGTTTTCATCACTGAAGCAGTAGTTTCTGTTTTTGGTGATGAAGACGACCTGAGTTGTCAGTCATTGATAGAGTTTTTTCAGAAGGGATAAGTTAGTGGTGCCAGTTTCTTTGTAACGAAGGATGATAGTTTTGCTTCATGGATATGGTGGCATGGCTGCTATGAAAAGAAAGGCAAGACTGGCTTTTTGATGACAACAGCTGGGTTGTGACTTGGAAAGATGCACGAGAGACTGCTTTGCATGCACATGATAAGTAACTCTCTGTGAGAAAATCCCCTAATATTTCAATTTCCAGACCAGCCATGGCAAAGGTTGTTGTTGACGTTTGTGGCCGGTTCAACCATGGTAATGAGAAAGGGAAGTTTGCGTTATTAGTCATGGGTGACCAGAAGTGAGATTGGTAGATAAGGTTATGTCCAATATTTTAATCTTTTTTCTCAGAGATGTGTTCATGAGGAAGGGTTTTCCCAAAAATATGGCCACTAACATTGGTCCTCAGCTTGGTTCTGGAAAATGAACTGAGGGTTTGAAGATGCATGATATATGCTTATTTATGTTTTCCTTGTGAGAAAATGCAGCCTTCCATATAGCTGTAAAGAATGGCACGTACATTGACATAGATTGTTGTTCCCTGAGAGTGATTATTTTCCTGGATTATGCACTGTTGAGGTTCCTCAATTCTAGTTGTCAACTTAAATATCTGCAATACGTTTCCTGTTTTTTAACAATGAAGCAGTGATTTGTTCATTTACTCTGATTCTTGCATTTAAACAAGGGAATAGTACAGTGTGTTTCTCGGTTTATGGAAAAGGTCATAATGGCCAAAATTATTATTCCAATGCAGACTCTGTAGTAGCTCCCCTTGCCACAAGACCTTACTTCAAGATTATTGCCTTGCATTCAAGAAAAGTCTCAGGGTATATGCCTATCTTGTCCAGAAATTCACTATTTCTGGATTTTATGTCAGGACACGGAGGATAACATTATTCAAATCTCCTTTTATTGCCCACTCACAGCAGCAAAATTAGAAAGAATTTAGAACTTTTAAAACATTCCAGTAAAATATATAGTCCATCAACATGCAGCCATCTTCCTTCTTTTGTTGCTGCTGCTCACAAGATAAGTACTGTTTATTTTACTTTAGATGTAGAGCTTTTGCTCAGTGGTTGTGTTTTACCAACACCCCCCTTACGGGGGCGCAAATGTATTCCTCTACATTTGCCCTATTGGAAACTTTTCCTGTGGCTTCATATCCGTGGTTTATTTTTGCTTTTTGTTCAGAGTTTTGTATTCTAAATTCTGTTACATACACCTCTATATCGGTAAACCCACTAACCTGGCGGCAAAAACCAACTGACTGTATCCTCCTTCGCCCTACTTCGGTGCAGGACACTCTTGTGACGTGCCTGCACCACTCGCACAGTTGTTCTCCCTAGAGAGCCGGGGAATAAAGAAGATATCTTAGCGGCTGGCGACACACAGAGCGTACGCATCGGCTGCCATTTTAGGTCTTTGGCCTATGAATAATGGCACACAATAGGAGCAGCCATTTTTAAATGCTGGGAACAAATGAATAACGGTCGCTGAGACCTTATGCAGTTGTAGTCCCTTCAGACACGTCATCTGTCTTTTAATGCACAGCTGCCCATTTTTTGACTCCTTCTCATCTGGTTAGTCAAGCTACCTTAATTTAACAGTTGCTTTACTGTCTTACCTAGTTAAGCCCTATTATCCCTAATATCTTAAATATTCTGATGTGACAAAATATCTTAAGAACAGCTAGATGACAGTATTGACGGGAAATTGGAGGATATGATGAATAGGACAATTGGGAAATTGAAGGGGTCGCTAGATTACACCATCAATAGGAAGTTAGAGGCATTCTCCTAAAAAGGAAAGGGTTTTAATCTTGGTGACCAGTCGGAATGGTCTGGATTGGTAGGTAAGACCCAAAGAAAAAGAGCTTCAGACGACAATACTACTAAGAAAGCAAAGAAAACAAAAATGACAGGGGAGGATTTGGCACTGGAGAGAGCTGGTGATGGAAACAGTGCTTCTGGCGTTACGGATGGGCAAGCAAAAGGACCAAATGTCCCTATATGTCTTGATAGCGATGAGGGTTTTGAACCTGAGGTTGACCTCTCTTATTCTCTGAATTTGACTCTGACCATGAGGACATCGAGGTCAGAGGAAAAGGGAATTCAGAAGAGGCATCCAAGGCGTTGAGATCAAAGATGGGCATTGTTGATCTGTTAGGGTAGGATATGTTCGATTCCCTTCTAACTAAACACTCCTTGTCCCCTAAATGGGGACCTTCACAGCATGTCACTGGGTACATTGCGTTCCGGTTAAGAAGGGAGATCCCCCAAGGAAGTAAGATCCCACCTCAAATCTGAGTGCCCCAAACAAAGTCACAATGACCCCAGAATCGGATTCTAAGGTGGTAGCTGTAGTGTTCTTATTGCAGAATGTTATGAGTCTTCTGGGGTTCCAGGTTCTACTCTGGACGGGCGGTTAGATTTTCAATGTACTGCCTGGAAGTGGTTGTCTAAGCTGTTCTCTCCCAGATTGAATAAACATACGTGGAGATCTCATTTGGCTTCTTCTCTACTTACTTCATATTGGCGACGAGGATGGGATACGAGGAGAGGACAGCGTAGTCAGTAGCATTTACTAACGAAGGGGCCAAAGCCCCCAGAAAAGGGCTTGACAGAGGCTTGAAGTCCTGCAAGATCACCTGCTAGACGTTATTTGCCTTTTGACCAAGATGTTCGAAATAGCAGAGGTTGTCTACTTCAGTGAACCTCTGGTTGATTTCAAAGAGTTGCGCCAGTGGTTCCAAAGAGCTGTCTGTATCCTGGGGAATACTAACACTTCCCTCTCTCATGAGAAGAGAAAATGCATCCTCCTTAAAATTGATCTGAAGTTGATTGAATTGGTGAACAAGGAAGCGGGCCCCTCCTCTCAAGGGTATCTCTTTGGAGATTAATTTATGTAGGGGTTTTCAGCTACATACAAAAATCACATAAAGATTTAAAGCGGTTATTCCAGGACAACGTTTTTGGTGGGGCTTGGAGAATGAGGGGTTGGTTCCTCGACAGAGGTCAGGGTTCATCCAGACCCTTCATGGGACGTGGCAACAGGATCACCCAGACGAGCTTTGGGTCCCACAAAGGCTTCTACCCCAAAAGGCAAAGGTTTCACTGCAGAGACAAAGAGGATGTTTCTCAGGTAAGAGTTTTGATAGACCCTTCAGACAGGTTGTGCCAGTTTTGTGGGAATTGGAGAATGGTTACTCAGGAGCAATGGGTCCGGGACACTCTGAGGGAATGCAAGTTGTAGTTTATAGACACTCTGGTTCAGGTGAAACTCCCTGGGAAATAAAATTCTCACTAGAAGACTCAACATTGGTTAGTCAAGAGGCAGAGGACCTGCTGGCAAAAAGGGGTATCCAGAAGACCTCAGTCTCTGGGGAAGGTTTGTCAGCAATATTTTCCAGATATAAAAGAAAGACAAAGGAAGGAGACCCGTGATAGATTTGAAGGAGCTAAACGAATGGGTGGCCTATCGCCACTTCAAAATGGAGGGGATTAACTTGTTAAGGGGCATCCTAAGGAAGGGGGACTGGCTAACAAGACCGGATCTCAAGGATGCATATTTGACTGTCCCGATTTGGCCTCCCCATCAGAGGTGCATCTGGTTTACCTGGAAGGACAAGCTTTGGGAATTTTGCAGTCTCCCCTTCAGCCCCTCCTCTGTACCCTGTTGCTTTAGCAAAGATCTTTGCCTTGTAGCGGCTTGGCACCTGACAAGGGGAGTGAGGTTAATATTTTACCTGGACAATATTCTAATAATGGGTCAATCCAGGGAGATAGTGTTGAAACACACCAAAATGACAATTCAGTTACTAGAGAAGTAAGGCTTTATAATAAATTAGAAGAAGTCTTGCTTAGTACCAGGCCAAAACATGCAGTTTATAGGTTTTATTGACACAGTTCAGGCAGAGCTGCGGATCCCAAAGGAAAGGTTTTTTAAAAACTATGCAAGGAATTGAGGAAAATGTTAGAAAAAGAGAAGATATCCCTGAGGGTTTTAGCAACAATTCTGGGCCTGTTATCTTCCATAATTAAGGCAATATTCCCAGGCCCCCTATACTACTGGGCCCTCCAAAGACTCAAAACCAGGTGCTTATGAAACCAATCAATCGTACTCACAAATGTTGTTCAGGAACGGAGAATGTTTCAGAAGTTCTAAATTCTTTCTATTGTTATGTCTGTGAGTGGGCAATAAAAGGAGATTTACATAATCTTAACCTCCGTGTCAATAATAAAATCCAGATTTTATGCCCACCGGGCTGTGAAGAATCTACATTTTCCAGGTCTACCAGAAGCCAGTCCATTTATTGGCTAGAAATTCCCTAATTCAAAGAGGCCAAAGAAGTAACCACTCTTCTTGTTTACATTTGATTTGACTATTTCTTTGATTTTGATAGAGCCTTAAAGCTTCCATGTTCCTTTTGGCATATCAAGAGTGATTTTTCTGGTTTAGGATTTTGCATTTTATGTCTACTTCACGTGATTAGGGTTTTTCTATTTTCTGTTACAATAGCTATACTTTTTCCATTGGGTATTATTATCATTTTATATATTAATAAACTCATAAAGACACCTAGGTTTTGAGCCCACCTCATTCTTTATAAGAACTGTAACAAAATAAAATAATCCAGAATGCTATCCCAACAAATTTCTCCACTTCTCTTTCCCCCCAACCATGTAGGCTCAGGACCACAACTATACACACGATATCAAATTGGACATCCCAGTGCATTTACCAGCTAAGCAGACTATAGCATATAAAATAACATAACAGCGCTGTTCAATGCTACCAACACACTGAAAAACATAAAAATACGTGGCTGTCACTCTCACTTCATTGCCCAACACACTGCTTTGCGTTTGCGCTGCATCCCATAACACGATAACCATACCTCGCAGGGCATCATGCATGACATAGAAACACTTCCCACACAGGGCCAAACAAAGACATTCTTCCAAACACACACCCTACATGGTGTAGCGTGCTACTCGTGTAGACAAGCGATTCTGTGCCACACATGGGGGGTGTATATAAATACAGCAAAACAATACAGTACAAATGCCTCTTGGGAACAATGCCAGATGGGATTCCAGATAGGACACTGGAGACGAGGGACCCATGTACACTTATAGCACAGTGCCTAAATGCATTGGTGGCAGAAAAATTTAAAGTAACTGCAGGTTTTGATGTGGAGCTAACACCCCCTTTCTTCATACTATGGTCAATAAAAAGAGTACTAATGAGCAAATAGGAGCACCTGGTATGTAGATTGCTGGGAAACAACATGACTGTGGCAACAAGAACTATTTACAAAATACAAATGCTCATATCAATAGCCTACATCTGTACACTGCTATTTTAAACTGCAGCTGACGAAGCCAAAGGAACACAAGACCTGTCCGGGCCAACACATGGTCTCTGTTTCGTGTTAGATCAAGAACAATCACAACACAAAGGGAAATACCTTTTAATTAGTGGCGAGTATTAATAGATATCCATAAATGAATACGCGCGTGCATGGGGACAGGCCTCGTCGCCAGATGGCCTGTGCAGATCTCACTCGTGGAACAGGTTTGCCCTTTGGGAAGGGCAGCGGCAGGCTGCTGGGAGAGGAGGAAATTTGCAAACGGATTAGGAAGGTTTTAGGCTGCAGAGAAAGGCAACAGGTGCTTGGGGCGGGGCTTTTGGACAATGTATGTGAACCGTATGGGATTCGAAAGATCACTTTTGCATCTTCCAGTGGAGGCGGTTCATCAAACGTTTGCAAGAGGCAAAACGTTTGTTGACATCTTATTGCATCAATAAGGCAAGGGAAAAACAACACAAGGATGTTCTAAAGCAGTTTTATAGCGAGCACGCTGAAGCAAAACGCACATTACATACTTAGTTATTTAAGGTTTTACGTTTATTTCGCCCAGGGCAGTTAAGGCACCAGGGCGCTGCACAGTTGTTACAACGAGCACAATCTATAGTCTTACACAAATACCGTGTGTACATACTTCTGATTGGTGCTGGGATAAGAATGCTCTGATCTCCATTTCGCCATTTGCAGAGCGCGCATTCCTTGGCCTCGCTCCAGTTCCCTTGGTCTTTGAAACAGCGTGATGAGCACTGGCAGAGAACGTAGAGCACCTTATCACCTCTTAGTAAGGTTTAAGGAGTGGATCGTCTTTCCAACAATGTGCTCTTCGCCCTCTGCATAGTGTCGAACTGCAGCTGTTGTTGCGGTTGTTTCTGCATTAGTTGTGTAAACACTAATCTGCAGTTCTGGTGAAGGGAGCCCCTGACATGGTTAGGATTAGGCCTCTTTTGGCAATGCTACTAGAATAATGCACTGTTTTCTTCAGTACTCAATCACAGGGCTAAACAAGCATTGGCAAAGCCAATAGGTCTCGCCTATGCAAGAGCTATTGGCTTTGCCAATGTGTTTTAGCAATGTTGTAGGCGAGAGTGGCTACTGTTCAGCATGGCTAAAAGTTGAGAGGGTAAAGGAGAGTGGCATGGAGTGGAGTGCCATAAAGTGGAGTAGAGTGTTATGGAATGGTATAGAGTGGCATGGAGTGGCATACAACAGGGTTGAGTGGGGTGGAGAGGAGAGGAGAAGAGAGGAGTGAAGTGGAGTGTCATGGATTAACGTAAAGTGTTGTGGAGTGGCATGGAGGGAGTAGTGTCATTGAGTGGAAGGGAATGGAGTTGAGTGGCATAGAGTGGAGCACAGTGTCAGAGTAAAGTAGAGTGTCGAAGAGTGGAGTGTCATAAAGTGTCACGGAGTGGTGTAGAGCAGAGTGGAAGGGCATAGAGGGTGGTGCATACAGTGGAGCAGAGTGTTGTAGAGTAGAGTGGTGCACAACAGAGCAGATTGCCATAGAGTGGAGTAGTTTGTGATAGAATAGAGTGGAGTAAAGTGACATGAAGTGGTATAGAGGGAGTTGCATAGAGCATTGTAAGGTGGAGTAGTGTTGTAGAATGGCAGTGGAGTAGAGTGTCAGTGGAGCAGAGTTAAGTGAAGTACAGCATCATAGAGTGGGGTAACATAGAGTGGAGTAGAGTGGCGTGAAGTACAGTGGTGCAGAGTAGATTGATGTAGTGTGCATTGGTTTTGAGTAAAGTGGTGTAGAGTGCATTGCCGTACTGTGCAGTGACGTAGAGTGCAGTGGCATAGAGTAGAGCGGTGTAGAGTAGATTGCAGTGGCAAAGAGGGCAATGGAGGAAGGTAGAGTGGAAAAAACAAATTATCCCTTGATTCACTCAATCAACAAGAACTCCCTATCAATAGTGGAATTCTTAATTCATATAAAATACATAGAAAAACTCAAATAAGATCTCACTCAAAATCCATGAAACACTCAAACATTGATACTACTATAACATGCAGTGCAAACAAGTCAATTTATTTCTTTAGTACATGTGAATATTATTAAAACACACATTTTATAAAAACACCTATAATAAAACACAATGCATCTTTTCAGCATAATTAAATACAATACAATTCATCAAATCAGGACATAACATAACATCTTATGACACTTGTACCACAGAGAACCCTCAAAAATAGGGAGGACGAACAATGATAGACAGTATGCTTTGTCTTTTAACTCAACAATTCACTGGGAATAATTTTCGCAAGATTAGCCTGGATACATATACTTTATTTTGTATCTACAGGTCCAACTTGTCCTCGGGATAATGTATAGAAATGCGTCATTATGTTCACTTTTCTTTGTGGTATATTTGATTGATATACCCTGTACAAAAAAGTGTATAAAGAAATATGTATTTAAAAACCTTAAAATAATTCTACTATACATGAAATTTACAATGACATTCTACTAACACAACTCATAATTCTATGATTTGTTTTATACATGCTCACATGTGTTACGGCTCAATTTAATCTCCTTATACGATATGCCCATGTTATTTAAATCAAATATATTTCTCCAATTATCTACACTGTATATCAACATTTCATAAGGATATTTACAGCTTGTCCCTTCAGAGCATCACATTACTCCTGCTTACAACCTTCAAAAAAGGAAACAGGGAAGCAGCTTTTTGCTAAAGCACTTCTTAAACTACCCCACATTTGTGTTCAGTTTCTGGGTCCCAAAAAACTCCACAGTCACTCACTGTATAACAAATACGGTATTACACTCACCCTGCTGCAAATAACCCATTTGTCTGGGGGGATATAGACCACTAATGGCACAATGTGCCTACAATGCTGTTCGCATATTTTCATCATCAAACTCAATTTGAGAGATACCTATATAGATCACTAAATTCATTTGTATGCCTCAAAGGCGTTCTCTTTATTCTCACCTGAATGAAAGGGAGTTGATATTTGCACTTATTCTTGTACTTCTTTTGCAGACTCGAAGAATGGTCTATTTACTGGACCCCCTGATAAATAGAGAGTATTTTTTATATTACTATTGCTGTACCAGAGGATCTCTGCCATATGATCTAACTAAACACACTGCAGTACATTTCCTCCTATGTATTTTATGTTGTACCTTCTTAAACGGACTTGAATAATCCCCGTTTTCCAACTGTCGTATATTCTTGAACGGTTCAATCCGGAACCCCAGATTTCTAATTTTGTGTCCAAGGGGTCCGCATACGAGGTCCAAGGTAGAGGGGCTTTTAGTACATACACCTCCTCACCTGCCGATGCGCTTACGTCATGCTCTAAAATAAAAAAACACCCCCATTATATTACACCCATGAATATATGTGCCAGGGAATTCATTTAAATAGGCTGTTCGTATGTCTATCCCATCTATTTCATAGGCTTTCTTTCTCACCTTATTAGCTCAGGGATTCCCCGTCCTGCTTCGTCCTTTTGGAAAATGTGAATGGGAGACTGCTACATTGTCCTCGTTTAAATACTGTCTCGCAGTCTCTTTTTGGTTCCTGCAGACCACATGGCCCGCATGCACTACTTGTGCTGATCTGCCACTCCTAACCCGAAAACAAACAACATGTGCTGATCTGCCACTCCTAACCCGGAAACTAACAACATGGTTTTCATGGGTCTTTAGCAGCAGCTTTTTTTATTTATATGAAATACAACTTTATTGATAGAGTGCAGTAGAGTGGCATAGAGTGGTGCAGAGTGGAGTGCAGTGGCGTAGAGTAAAGTGGTGCAGAGGAGCGTGGCATAGAGTTTAGTGGCACACAGTGCAGTGCTAAAGAGTAGAGTGTTGTAGAGTGCAGTGGTTGTAGAGTAGAGGGGTGAAGAATGTATTGGTGCAGAGTAAAGTGACAGAGTGGCAGAGAGAACAGTGTTGTAGAGTGACGTAGAGTGAAGGGGCATAGAGTACAGAGGTGCAGAGTAGAGTGGAGTGGTTCAGAGTAGAGTGCAGTGGCATAAGAGTGGAGTGGTGCAGAGTAAAGGTGTGTAGAGCGCATTGCCATAGAGTAGAGTGGTGCAGTGGTGTAGAGTGCAGTAGAGTGGAGTGGCGTAGAGTGCAGTAGAGTGGCATAGAGTGCAGTGGCATAAAATGCAGTGGCATAGAGTGGTGCAGAGCAGAGTGGTGCAGAGTAGAGTGGTGCAGAAAGCAGTGACGTAGAGTACAATGGTGCAGAGTAGAATAGAGTGTTGTAGAGTGCAGTGACATAGAGCGCAATGGTGTAGACTGAATGTTGTAGAGTATAGTGGCGTAAACTGCAGTGGTGCAAAGTAGTTGTCATAGGTACAGTGGCATTGGGTGCATTGGTTTTGAGTAAAGCAGTGTAGAGTGAATTTATGTAGACTGCAATGGTTTTCAGAAGAGTGGCATATCATAGAGTGCAGTGGCATAGAGTGGTGCAGCGTAGAGTGCAGTGGCATAAAGTAGAATGGCGCACAGTGGCATAGAGTGTGGTGGCTTGGAGTAGACTGTTTCAGAGTACAGTGAAGTGGAGTGGAGTGGTGCAGGGTAGAGTATAGTGCTGCAGGGTAGACTTCACTGGCATAGAGTAGTGGCATAGAGCACAGTGGCCTAGAGTAGAGTGGCGTAAAGTAGAGTGGGGCAACATTGTTTGCAGTGGTGTAGAGTGGAGTGGAGTAGTGTAAAGTGCAGCAGCATAGATTGTAGTGGCGCAGAGTAGATTGTTTCAGAGTAGAGTGAAGTGATTAGAGTGGAGTGGTGCAGGGTAGAGTGGAGTGGTATAGAATAGTGGCGTAGAGTGCAGTGCTGTGGCGTGGAGTGGTGTAGAGTGCAGTGGCAAATAGTGCAGTGGTGTATAGTAGAGACGGGTAGAGTGCACTGGCATAGATTAGAGTGATGCAGATTAGAGTAGAGAGGCGTATAGTGAAGGGGCGTAGAGTGCAGTGTCAGAGTGCAGTGGTGCACAGTAGATTAGAGTGGCGTAGAGTGCATCAGTGTAGAGTACAGGAGAGTGGCATAGATTGGGACAGAGTAGAGTGTAGTGGCATAGAGTAGAGTGGCACAGAGTAGAGTGGCACCGAGTAGAGTGGCGCAGAGGTCAGTGGCACAGATTTCATTGGCAGAGAGTGCAGTGCTGCAAAGTAAAGTGACGTAGAGTGCAATGGTGTCGAGTGCAGTGGCATAGAGTAGAGTATAGTGGCATACAGTGCAGTGGTGTAGAGTAGACTGGCACAGAGTGCAGTGGCATAGGGTGCATTGGTTTTGAGTAAAGTGGTGTTGAGTGCTTTGTCCTAGAGTGCAGTGGATTAGAGTGCATTGGAGTGGTGTGGTGTGCATGGTGTGGAGTAGCACAGAAAGCAATAGTGTGGCATAGCCTGCAGTGGCAGAGTAGAGTGTTTCAGAGTAAAGTGCAGTGGTATGGTGTAGAGCAGGGTTACTCATAGTACGGCCCGCGGGTCGCCAGCAGCCTGGCAAGCCTTCCTCGGTGGCCCGCGGACCTTACAGACATCCTACATGTGTTTTAAAAAAAAAAAAAATTAAATAGTGTTAGCAAACACTGCCAGTTGCAGCAGCCTGTACTCTGAGACTCTGCTCTGTGGGGGCCGGGGGATTCCAGTGATTGTCAAACTGGAGATGCAGGGAACTAAGAGGTGAAATACAACAAAGCTTTATTAACATGTAAATGGTCTTTTAAAGACCTGTGAAGTACTCGGGTGCGGCTGTGTGTGAGTGCTGGGAAGCTTTCTCAGGGCTGACACACACACGGGTGAGATGACAGAGGGTGACGGAGGGAGGGAGAGGGAGACAGAGGGAGAGGGAGGGAGAGGGAGGGAGAGAGACAGGGAGAGAGACAGGGAGAGATAGAGGGAGGGAGACAGAGAGAGAGAGACGGAGGGAGGGAGACAAAGGGAGGGAGACGGAGGGAGGGAGAGGGAGGGAGAGGGAGGGAGAGAGAGGGAGGGAGGGAGACGGAGGGAGGGAGACAGGGAGGGAGGGAGACGGAGGGAGACGGAGGGAGACAAAGGGAGACAAAGGGAGAGGGAGGGAGAGGGAGGGAGAGGGAGGGAGACGGAGGGAGAGGGAGGGAGACGGAGGGAGGGAGGGAGGGAGGGAGACAGGGAGGGAGGGAGACGGAGGGAGGCGGAGGGAGGGAGACGGAGGCAGGGAGAAGTACGGAGGGAGAGGGAGGGAGAGGGAGGGAGAGGGAGACAGAGGGAGAGAGACAGAGGGAGAGGGAGGGAGACAGGGAGAGAGACAGAGGGAGGGAGACAGAGGGAGGGAGAGAGACAGAGGGAGAGAGACAGAGGGAGATGGAGGGAGGGAGACGGAGGGAGGGAGAGGGAGGGAGGGAGACGGAGGGAGGGAGGGAGACGGAGGGAGACAGAGGGAGGGAGGGAGACAGAGGGAGGGAGACTGAGGAAGACGGAGGGAGGGAGATGGAGGGAGGGAGACGGAGGGAGGGAGATGGAGGGAGACAGAGGGAGGGAGGGAGGGAGGGAGACGGAGGGAGGGAGAGAGACGGAGGGAGACAGAGGGAGGGAGGGAGACGGAGGGAGGGAGGGAGAGGGAGGAAGGGAGACGGAGGGAGACGGAGGGAGACGGAGGGAGATGGAGGGAGATGGAGGGAGACAGAGGGAGGGAGGGAGATGGAGGGAGAGGGAGGGAGAGGGAGACAGAGGGAGGGAGACAGAGGGAGGGCGACAGAGGGAGGGCGACAGAGGGAGGGCGACAGCGGGAGGGCGACAGAGGGAGGGGGAGGGAGGGAGGGAGAGGGAGGGAGGGAGAGGGAAGGAGACAGAGGGAGGGAGGGAGACGGAGGGAGGGAGACAGAGGGAGGGAGGGAGACGGAGGGAGGGAGAGGGAGGGAGGGAGAGGGAGGGAGAGGGAGACAGAGGGAGGGAGACAGAGGGAGGGAGACAGAGAGAGGGAGACAGAGAGAGGGAGACAGAGAGGGAGACAGAGAGGGAGGGCGACAGAGGGAGGGTGACAGAGGGAGGGCAACAGAGGGAGGGCGACAGAGGGAGGGCGACAGAGGGAGGGCGACAGAGGGAGGGCGACAGAGGGAGGAGGGCGACAGAGGGAGGGAGACAGAGGGAGGGAGACAGAGGGAGGGAGACAGAGGGAGGGAGACAGAGGGAGGGAGACAGAGGGAGGGAGACAGAGGGGAGGGAGACAGCGGGAGGGAGACAGAGGGAAGGGAGACAGCGGGAGGGAGACAGAGGGAGGGCGACAGGGAGACAGAGGGAGGGCGACAGAGAGGGAGTCAGAGGGAGGAGGGCGACAGAGGGAGGAGGGCGACAGAGGGAGGGCAACAGAGGGAGGGCGACAGAGGGAGGAGGGCGACAGAGGGAGGAGGGCGACAGAGGGAGGAGGGCGACAGAGGGAGGGAGACAGAGGGAGGGAGACAGAGGGAGGGAGACAGAGGGAGGGAGACAGAGGGAGGATGACAGAGGGAGGGAGACAGAGGGAGGAGGGCGACAGAAGGAGGAGGGCGACAGAGGGAGGAGGGCGACAGAGGGAGGAGGGCGACAGAGGGAGGAGGGAGACAGCGGGAGGGAGACAGCGGGAGGGAGACAGAGGGAGGGAGACAGAGTGGGAGACAGAGGGAGAGAGACAGAGGGAGGGAGACAGAGGGAGGGCGACAGAGGGAGGGCGACAGAGGGAGGGCGACAGAGGGAGGGCGACAGAGGGAGGGCGACAGAGGGAGGGCGACAGAGGGAGGAGGGTGACGGAGGGAGGAGGGTGACAGAGGGAGGGCGACAGAGGGAGGGCGACGGAGGGAGAGAGACAGGGGGAGAGACAGGAGGGAGAGACAGGTAGAGGGCGACAGAGGGAGGGCGACAGAGGGAGGAGGGCGACAGAGGGAGGAGGGCGACAGAGGGAGGAGGGCGACAGAGGGAGGGAGACAGAGGGAGGGAGACAGAGGGAGGGAGACAGAGGGAGGGAGACAGAGGGAGGGAGACAGAGGGAGGGAGACAGAGGGAGGGAGACAGAGGGAGGGAGACAGAGGGAGGGCGACAGAGGGAGGAGGGCGACAGAGGGAAGAGGGCGACAGAGGAAGGAGGGTGACGGAGGGAGGAGGGCGACGGTGGGAGGAGGGTGATGGAGGAAGGGAGACGGAGGGAGGGAGATGGAGGGAGACAGAGGGAGGGAGGGAGGGAGGGAGACGGAGGGAGGGAGAGAGACGGAGGGAGACAGAGGGAGGGAGGGAGACGGAGGGAGGGAGGGAGAGGGAGGAAGGGAGACGGAGGGAGACGGAGGGAGACGGAGGGAGATGGAGGGAGATGGAGGGAGACAGAGGGAGGGAGGGAGACGGAGGGAGAGGGAGGGAGAGGGAGACAGAGGGAGGGAGACAGAGGGAGGGCGACAGAGGGAGGGCGACAGAGGGAGGGCGACAGAGGGAGGGGGAGGGAGGGAGGGAGAGGGAGGGAGGGAGAGGGAAGGAGACAGAGGGAGGGAGGGAGACGGAGGGAGGGAGACAGAGGGAGGGAGGGAGACGGAGGGAGGGAGAGGGAGGGAGGGAGAGGGAGGGAGAGGGAGACAGAGGGAGGGAGACAGAGGGAGGGAGACAGAGAGAGGGAGACAGAGAGAGGGAGACAGAGAGGGAGACAGAGAGGGAGGGCGACAGAGGGAGTGTGACAGAGGGAGGGCAACAGAGGGAGGGCGACAGAGGGAGGGCGACAGAGGGAGGGCGACAGAGGGAGGGCGACAGAGGGAGGGCGACAGAGGGAGGGCGACAGAGGGAGGAGGGCGACAGAGGGAGGAGGGCGACAGAGGGAGGGAGACAGAGGGAGGGAGACAGAGGGAGGGAGACAGAGGGAGGGAGACAGAGGGGAGGGAGACAGCGGGAGGGAGACAGAGGGAGGGCGACAGGGAGACAGAGGGAGGGCGACAGAGAGGGAGTCAGAGGGAGGGGGGCGACAGAGGGAGGAGGGCGACAGAGGGAGGGCAACAGAGGGAGGGCGACAGAGGGAGGAGGGCGACAGAGGGAGGAGGGCGACAGAGGGAGGGGACAGAGGGAGGGAGACAGAGGGAGGGAGACAGAGGGAGGGAGACAGAGGGAGGGAGACAGAGGGAGGATGACAGAGGGAGGGAGACAGAGGGAGGAGGGCGACAGAAGGAGGAGGGCGACAGAGGGAGGAGGGCGACAGAGGGAGGAGGGCGACAGAGGGAGGAGGGAGACAGCGGGAGGGAGACAGCGGGAGGGAGACAGAGGGAGGGAGACAGAGTGGGAGACAGAGGGAGAGAGACAGAGGGAGGGAGACAGAGGGAGGGCGACAGAGGGAGGGCGACAGAGGGAGGGCGACAGAGGGAGGGCGACAGAGGGAGGAGGGTGACGGAGGGAGGAGGGTGACGGAGGGAGGAGGGTGACAGAGGGAGGGCGACAGAGGGAGGGCGACGGAGGGAGAGAGACAGGGGGAGAGACAGGAGGGAGAGACAGGTAGAGGGCGACAGAGGGAGGGCGACAGAGGGAGGAGGGCGACAGAGGGAGGAGGGCGACAGAGGGAGGAGGGCGACAGAGGGAGGGAGACAGAGGGAGGGAGACAGAGGGAGGGAGACAGAGGGAGGGAGACAGAGGGAGGGAGACAGAGGGAGGGAGACAGAGGGAGGGCGACAGAGGGAGGAGGGCGACAGAGGGAAGAGGGCGACAGAGGAAGGAGGGTGACGGAGGGAGGAGGGCGACGGTGGGAGGAGGGTGACGGAGGGAGGGTGACGGAGGGAGGGCGACGGAGGGAGGGCGACGGAGGGAGAGAGACAGGGGGAGAGACGGGGAGAGACAGGGGGAGAGAGACAGGGGGAGAGAGAAAGGGGGAGAGAGACAGGGGGAGAGAGGGAGGCAGGGGGAGGGAGGGAGAGGGAGGGAGAGAGAGGGAGGGAGGGGGAGAGGGAGAGAGAGAGAGATCTGTGTATGCTGGGTCTGGTGGCTCAGTGGACGAAGGCGTCTGCTGCAGGGACCTGTGTTCAACCTCATGGTCATTTTTGCTTTAGCCCCGCCCCTCCCCCTCTGAACCCGCCCCCACTGGTGCGGCCCTCGGCCACAAACCACACTGTAAATTTGGCCCCAGAGAGAAAGTTTGTGAGTACCCATGGTGTAGAGTGTAGTAGAGTGCAGTGGTGCAGAGTAGATTTGAGTGGATTAGAGTGGATTGGTGTAAAGGGCAGTGACATACAGTTCAGTGGCTTAGAGTTCAGTAGCGTAGAGTTTAGTGGTGTAGAGTGGCATAAAGTAGAGTGTGAGAGAGTGCAGTGTGCAGAGTATACTGCTGTAGAGTGTAGTGGTGTATAGTAGAGTGGCGTGGAGTGCATTGACGCAGAGAGCAGTGGCACAGAGTAGAGTAGAGGGCCGTGCAGTGCAGGGGCGCAGAGTACAGTGGCATAGAGAGCAGTGGCATAGAGAGCAGTGGCATGGAGTAAAGTTGTGCAGAGTAAAATAGCATATCGTAGAGTGCAGTGAGGCAGAGCTGAACAAAGTGCCTTAAAGTAGAATAGAGTGGCATAGAGTATAGTGGTGTAGAGTAGTTTGGTTCAGAGTAGATTAGCGTAGAGCGCATTGGTTTTGAGTGAAGTGGTGTACAGTACATTGGCATAGAGTGCAGTGGCATAGAGTGCAGTGTTGCAGAGCATGGTGACATAGAGGGGAGTGCTGCAGAGTAGTGTAGAGTGCAGTGGCGAAGAGTGCAGTGGTGCATAGTAGAGTAGTGTGGGAAAGAGTACATTGGCATAGAGTAGCATGGCGTGGTGCAGAGTAGAGAGGCGTAGTGTAGAGTGGTGCAGAGTAGAGTGCAGTGGCGTGGAGTGGTGCAGAGGAGAAGGGAGTGCGGTAACGTGGAGTATGCCTGGTAAAGTAGCGTACTGCCATTACAAACAACACATCTTCAATGGAAATTACCATTACATTACAAGGTAAAGAACGTTACCTGAAACATTGTATGAACATCTGTTTAGAAAAGGCCCAGGCTAAAGAAACAATATTTAAATATGCCTAAGTCAACAACATGCAGTATTGAGTTAGAACCTTATTTAGGGTGGATTATGAACCCCACACATGCTACTGGCTCACACTTTTTAGGCTGAGTATGCTGCACTTTAAATTTGCTTTTCCTATGCCAGGAGCCTGGAAACAGGATTTACCACCATGTGGCTGTGACAACATTTCAATGCAATGCACTAGCCACTTTATCCTTATCTGCACCTTGCATTCAGGGCTGAAAAGTTATTTTTTGGTCCCAATATTGCATAAGTCAAATCTGAGACATCACAAGGAAGACTTAATATTAGGCCTGGGCCAAAATTTCGTTCCGTTCGCGGAAATTGCAATAATTTAGCATTTTCGCATTCCGCGGAAAGCGCGAAAATGTCAAAATTTCCGCATTCCGCAGCTTAGCGATAATTTGTTTCTTGCTCACGCTGTAAAATAATACATTCTCGCGTGCGCGCGATCGCCTTACCTGATTTCCCGCGTTCGCCGACAAGTTTTCCCGATCCGGTCGCATTCTCCACGAGATGTTGGATTGTGGGTAGCCATTTGCGCTGTCTCGCGACAGTTCACGCCCGCAGTAACGTCATGCGTCACACGATCACGTCTTTCTTCTCGCGATCATGCACCGCGAGACAAGTGAAAACAAGATGGCCGCGCCCGCGAGCAACCGCATGGGTAAGTTGGCGAGCCGCGACCACGCAGAAAACACAGCGAACGGGCGGGAAAAAAACTTCCGCATCTTCGCGATATTTCCGCGTGTTTGCGGAGATTTTTAACATTTTCGCGATAATTTGCAAAAGTGAATTTCGCAAATTCCGCCCACCCCTACTTAATTTAATATTCCTGCAGTCTCTAGGATCCCCGGAAATTTGTTATGTGTTACTAGATTTTATAAAATAAGCTTTTTGATATTAGGAGAAAAATATGAATCCCAATAAATACACATGTGCACCTTATGTTAAATGAATAAGCCCTTTTCTTTGCTAAAATTATATCTGTCTGGCCTCCTGGGCTAACAAAGAAAGCTTCGATTTTAACTCTCTTGTGGCAATTAGTTTTTTTTAACTGTACTTTGAGTTAATTAATCCATATTGTTACGTTGATATCGGTGTTGAATTTTAATGTATTATAATTTTATTGGCTTTGATGTGCTTTTATGGCTCCGGCCGAATAAAGACTTGTTTGACTGACTGACTGGCTGAAATGACTGTTACATTCTCACTCACATACAGTTTTACTGATAAAAGTATACAGCGCACAAATGATAATGTGTGGAAATGTATTGATTCGATCATCAGCACTGTTCATTTACAGATATTTAAATGTTGTTGTGTGCTAGAAAACAAACATGTGTAAGCCTTCCTCCAGCAGACACCACTAGCCAGCATGATTGTCACATAAATCCTCTCACTTTGAAGTCAAAGAAAGAAAAATAAACACCAAGCACCCTGGAAAACTAAACCTGACATTTCACCTCTGTCTTTGAATGCACAGCAAATGTGACACGATAAGAACAAGATTTAAAGGCCTGTTGACAGAAAACGAGTTTGTGAAGAATACAGTAAACAAGGTTTAGGCAACGGGAGAAATGAACTCGAGCTGGACAGTCTAAAACAAATAAAGCCAGCAAATAGAAAGTCAGAAAATGTGAGTTACAAAAACCACAAAGCCAATGGTAAGCAATGGGCAGAATGCATTCCTAGGTTAACTTTCTGAATGTCCCCAAGATATCTTTTGTGCTGTTAGGCCGTGACCTAAAAAGAGCCTACGCAAAGAGGGTTAAGTGATACTACTCAAGGAACTAAGGAAACAAGGAGTCTATTGGTCCATTAACTAAAGGTGAATCTGTACTAATAAGATGCAGAATGCAGTTACCCACTCTGTCTGAAGAAGTATAGAGTTGCATAGCACATGCTCACCTAAGAAACGTAAAAAAAATAAAAAAATTCAGAGGTAAGGGATATCGTTAAGATACATTTGAAATTAGTATAATGGAATATTGCAGGAGCATGGAATAACATGGATAGCTGGCATAGGAGGTTTTTTTGAAGGAGAAATAATATCATCATACAGATAGATGTAGAGTTCTTTGGCCATGCATCTTCCATTTCGTGGGAAAGGATATGATAAAATGATTTTGGCTACTTAGTAATTAAGAGGGAGGTGGAGAGGATTGATCTCTCCTACATTCTGCAGGGATCAGGAGTTTCTTGGATCTTGACGTTCCCATCTGAACAAGTGCGCTAAGAGGTGCACCATTAGAGGACAGTGGAGAGAAGCCCATGGGCTTTTCCCAAGTGTCGGTCAATGTTTGTAGAAGACTGTGTGAAAAGCTGAATAAAGGTTGAGCAGGACCAGTACAGAGTGGTTTTTACTGATGCGGGCAGCATCATCACTTACTTCAAGGGTGGTGGTGTAAATATTACAACGTGGTCTGTATATGGGAAGGTGTCCTTGCTGATGTCATCCTGTATTCAAGTTGCTAGTACTTTCTCGATGATTTTTCAGAGGACTTACTAGACAAAGCAATAAAGCATGAAGGGGCAGCATTTGAGAGAGTAAATTAAGAAGTGTGATAAGTTAGTGCAGCACTCCTGACATACAGGCTGGAAAGAAGAATTAAAAAGAGAATGAAGAAGTATTTGACAAATAGAGAAGAGCACGGTGTGCTCCAAAGTAAATGAATGTCTCTCCTTTATAGACATATTTAATGAAAACTGTATAGGAAATATAAAGGAAACTAACAGAAAATAAAAGAATTACTGAAATATTAGGATCTTCTTTTGCAAGTATTATGTAACAGTGTGTGCCCTGAATATCGACCCCAGAATATCGAGGGCACATAATATTGAGGGGACAAAATATTGCAATAAATAGCAACAGGTAAGTAAGCCTAGATTTTCTGTACCTATATCCACATATATGTACCAGTCCAATATACCCAAATCTAATCCACTCCATCTACTCCACTGCACTCCAATCTACCCCACTCCAATCTACCCTACCCTACCCCATCCCAATCTACCAGACACTACTCCAATCAGACCTACTCCCCAATCTACTCAACTCCACACCAATCTACCCTACTCCACTCTACCCCACTTCATCCTAATCTTGTTGTTGTTTTTGTTGTAAAGCTTTATTTCGATAAAGATGTCATGAAAGCGAACAAAATACATTTTTAAAATAGCTAAAAATACAATCACTCAATATCATAAGCAACATGTAAACAGACAGTGCAACATGATAATCTAATTAATCCTGGCCATGTTAAAACAATTATTGTATTCAAATATTTAAAACGTGAGTTCATCAGATAAAAACAAACAGTTAATATAGCAAATGGGGATATACAGTAGCAGCAGGTTAAAAAACCAAAAGCATTTTGTTTAAATTCCAAACCATCCAGATGTTGTTAATGTTTAGTATTATGCTCTGGCATTATAGGTTACCCTACAGTGATGTTAAAATTATACAATAAAGTGCTTGTGTATGGGTGAAGATTATTGACTGGGCCAAGCGGACTTGAGGGTATTGCACATATGTGTTGTGGCCTCAATTGAGTTGTTGCTGTTCTACTCTCGAGAGGACCTTCAACCTATTAAGCCACGCCTGGCCCAAAACCTTTGCTACACAACAGGCAAAGAGAGGTCTGGAATTTGACCTAAAGATACGTAGGGCTGTGTGGTAATCCTGTGTACCTATTTGCTGGCAAATCGATCTTATCCACTTTGCCCACGGATTTTTATAAGCCAGACAGGCAAACAATAAGTGTGCAACACTTTCTATCTGAGCGTTGCAGCATGGACAATCTCCTAAGATCTCATTACCAGAGTGCCACTTAGCAGTAACCTCATGAACAGGAAAATTTCCATACCTAAATTGTGTATACAACTTTCTGTCCCTCTGGACCTGAACTATATCAAGGAAGGGCTCAAGGTATCTAGTTTGTTTATGCATGAGAAACTCTTTTGTTAATCTTCCCACATTAGAATTGCTACTCTCCCGATAATCCACCCATTCCCAATAAAGTCGTTTGAGGTTGTCCCTCCCTAGGGGTTCCTGGCTGTCCCAAAAAGTTTGGAGGCCGATGGATGTTAGCATTTTTTTGACATTTGTGATCCATCCTATCTTGCCGCCAGTATCCAAGCAAGCTATTTCGGTAAAGGCTTCGGCGTAAGGGAGGAGCTCTGGGGTCTGTCTAATGCAGGCCCAGAATAGCAGTGGGCGCAATCTTGCTATATCTTCAATGGACTGCCTACCCATATCCAGCATTAGAAGGAGTAAGGGGAAAATTTTGGGGTAACATCACCAGGTCTCTAAAAAATGTGTGCTCAGTTCTATGGAGGTCTGTCGAATCCCCAGATTTCTGCTCCATAGGGAGCCGCACTACCTGCCTTGGCATCATAAATTTGAAGGGCGGGGGCTACCGGCCTGGTGTGTGAAATGCGATGTTCCTTTCCTATGACTACAGTCGCCCGTTTATGTCCCAGGAGCATCTTTGCTAGGTGAGGCTTCCACGACATTTTGTCTGAAAGTCTAACACCTAAGTAGTCAAAAGTATCGACCCTTTCCAAGGGTACTTCACCCAGCTGTGGGATGCCCCTGTATGACTTGTGACAATTAAAGGTCATAAACTTTGTTTTTGTACTATTTACAACCCCCGATTATCACAAAAAAGTTGGAATCTGTCAAGCAGACGCTGTAGCCCCACTGGTGTCTTAGACATCAGCAGGGTCAGCAAGGTTGGCACCTTGATTCCCCCCAAAATAGGTGAGTCTGAGGGAATCTCCAGAAGAAAGCTGACCAACCCGTTCACATATAGGTAAAATAGGGTCGGAGCTAGAACGCAGCCCTGTCGAACTCCTCCATTGACAGGGATACGTTCTGTAAGTTGTCCTTGCGGCCCCCATCTGACCTGTGCGTAGTTGCCCTCATGTAGTCGTATCAACAGATTGAGGATGAGGTGGGGAATGCCCAGCTCTCCAAGTGTCATCCACAGCTTAGATCTAGGGACCAGGTCAAAGGCAGTCTTCAGGTCGATAAACGCAAGGTAAAGACTTCCCTTGCCTATCACCACTACCTTCCAGTAGATAAGGAGGAGTCTAAACACCTGGTCCATCGTTCCAGTCTTGGATCTAAAACCGGCCTGTAACTGGGAGAGGATAGCTTCATTCTCGGTCCAAGCCTGTATCCTATGCAGAAGAACTCGACCGAAGTCCTTCTGCATAGCATCAATCAGGTTGATTGGTCTATAATTAGAGGGATCATCCCTGGAACCCTTCTTGTATATTGGTACCACCTCTGCAGCCTTCCACAACTCTGGTACAGGTGCGCCATTAGCTATTGCGTTTTCTAAAAGTAAGATATAACGTGCCCAGTTGGCTGGTTCAGCCATAAAAAGGTCATCTGGCAGGCCATTTGGATCCGCTGCTTTAGAGGGTACTACTTTGCTAATTGCAGCTTCTATCTCAGGCAGGTTAAAGCACTCGTTTTCTTCAAGGGTCTCGTGCAAACTATCTAGTTCCACAGACTGGGTGACCTCTGGTGCTAAATAAACCTGTCTAAAGTGGTCATACCACGCCTGTCCAGTGATGTGATTTACTGGTGAGCTTGCACCTGATCTGCTTCCCCAGGTAACCAACTTCCAGAACAAGTTAGAGTTTTTAGATGAGCAGGCATCTTTGAGATCCTAATCTACCCCACTCCAATCTTCTCTTCTTCACTTCTATCTATCCCACTCCACTTTACTCTACCCCACTCCAATCTACCCCACTCCAATATACCCCACTCCAATCTACTGCACTCCAAATTATGCCACTCCACTCCACTTTAATCTACTCCACTCTCCCAATCTCCCCAATTCAATCTACCCCATTCCCTCAGTCCAATCTACCCGACACCACTTCAATCTACCCGACACCACTCCAATCTACCCCACTCCACTCCAATCTACCCCAATCCACCACAATCCGGTCTTCCACAATCTACCCCACTCCAATCTACCTAAATATATCCCACTCCAATCTACCCCACTCTACCTCAATCTAGCCCAATTCAATCTACCCCACCCCCACCCCCACTCCAATCTACCCCAGTCTAATCTACCCCAAACTACTGCACTCCAATCTACTCCACTGCACTCCAATTTACCCTAATCGACCCTAGTAAACCTACTCCACCCCATCCTAATCTACCACACACCCCTCCAATCTACCCAACTCTCCGAATCTACCCCACTCCAAACTATCCCAATCTCCCTCTACTCCATTCCATTCTACTCTACGATAATCCACCAAATCTAATCCTTTCCAATCAGCTCCACTTCACTCCAGGCCAATCTACCCCCTCCAATCTACCCCACTCTTCCTCATTCTACCCCACTCCATCCCAATCTACCCCACTCCAATCTACCAAGATATTCTTCCCAACTCCCCCACTCTAATCTACCCAAATCCATCCCATTTAATTCTACCCCACTCTTCCCCCACTTCACTATATGCCAATCTACCCTACTTGACTCTACCCCAATCTACCCTACTCCACCCGCTCAAATCTACTTCAATACACCCCACTCAATTCTACCCCACTCTACTCCCACTCCACTCTACGCCAATCTACCCACTCCACTCTTCTACCCCAATCTACCCCATTCCACTCTACTCCAATCTACCGCACTCCACTCCATGCTGCTAATGTATAGCCATGCTGAACAGCAGCCACACTGGTGTACATATTGGCTAAAATACATTGCCAAAGCCAATAGCTCTCGCATAACCAAGAGCTATTGGCATTACCAATGCTTGTTCCATTGGTTACAGCCACAGCAACATAGCTCCTGTCGCAATGCCATCCTCTGTGCAACAATAACCAACAACCAGGCTTCAACCAGCACTCTCACCCCAACTTTCTATGCTTCTTCACATTCTCCAGGCTTCCACACACCTTCCACAGCACACCCACTCAGACTATACATACACAGACATGACAAGAAACTGCTTCACTTAGCACTTGGTACTGTTTCCAGATTTCTCATTATGCACCCAAGTCTTGGAATGTATTGCAATCAGACAGAATGCATTCACATGGCAATCACGCACCACAGCCTTACCCAACACTTACATTTTACAACAACACCAGCTTCCAAGTGCAAAGGATCTACTATCTACTCCAGCCCACCAACTGCACTATATTTACATTTACTAATTTATTTACTTATTTTGTAGGTATTTGGCTTGTCACACTTCAGTCACTTGGCAGCTCTAGCAAATTGTTGGAGTAGGAATCCTGCTGATGCCTCCCATCAAATGCTTTGGACAGTGAAGTTTATTGGTTGACAGGCCTTCTTGTGATAGTCTATGGTGGAGGCACGCAAGGTGTCCAACGCTATACTTATAGAGCCACAACCCCTTCTTGAAAAGGGGCAATGCCTTCTAGGTGTGACATAAAAGCATCTTTGAAGAAGCTTGTCTTAAGGCTTTTAGACCTGGTTGATTGCTTGGGTCTGGGCTCAAAGCTTTCCATAGTGGTGAACCCATAACCCCAACCGTTCCGCTCCTTCTTACTTCTGGTTGTAATCTGGTCTGTCTGGGTGAGCAGGTTCTGTTTGACGCACCAAAGGTTGGAACCGGGGGTGCAGTGTGGTGTCACCCCGGGTGATAGTTTCAACTTCTGGATTGTCACCCAGTCAGGTGTAGAGGGGGATATCACCCACATACAAGTGGAACTGCAGTTGGTGCTTACACATGGATGCACCAGTTATTTTGATGGTGATTTTAGTCCACGGGCTCATCATTCCCATTATCAAACTCTACACCCAGAGTAAAACCAGCCGCTAAGATTCACCTTTGTAGCACCCTCCTTTCTTGATCTGTCATCACTTAATAGCCCCGGGTCTCACAGTGAACAACTCATTGCTGGATTGCTGCAATGGCATCTACACCGGATTGCCCAAAAGGATCTTGCTAAACTCTGCAAAGACTTTCGTGGACTTTCCTCCTGCCGTCACGAGAAGCATGGTGCAACCCCTTCTAGAGGACAGCCTGTGGGTAATTTACTGAACACATTTCCAGCCCGGGTGACGACACAAAGTGCAGTTGAGAAATTAAACTTAAAAGGCCTGCTCCTGCAGTGAATTAGTCTGTTCTAAAGAGCACTCCTTGGGAGACAGGGGTGGGTGGTGGAAATATTTGAAACATAGTTTTATGTTAACGAAAGTTCATCTCTACATGTATGTATTTGGATAGTTTAAGCAATGCCAACATACTACCCCACAAGGTTGTTTGAGACGTACTGGAGACTGCAAGATTAGTAATCTGTGGGCAGAGGGGCAACATACTTAGGGGCATATTTACTTCGGCAGCGATTCCTTTCCAGTTAACAGCGCCACATACAGGCTCCCGCACTTCGGCAACAACTTATTTCAAACCACATCGTCGCATCGATATTTACAGACCGTTGGTTTTTTGCTGGTCTTCGGACCCATGGGTTGACCGCCTTTCCTTGATCCACACTTTATATCTTTGTTTTTTCCGGATGACATTGCTCATCGTGCCCTGAAGAGTCACAGTGTTTTAACTGTTGACGAAACACGTGTCGGCTGGAGCCTTATGTACTGATGAAAACTCATCTTTTGAATTAAAACAACATTTCTTCATTCTGTTGAATTTTGTTGTTCTTTCCGTGATCCAATTAACCGAATTGTCACGTGTGCACAGGATTTGTTCATAATTTTGTGGCATGGGCTCTTGCCCACACCTTACACAGGGGTTTTGGGTTTTCCCCTGACCTGTCGCACCGTAAAGCATTTGTTCTTTGTTCTTTCTACTTCATTTACTCATTTACCTGCTTGAGCGCCTTTTTATCCTGTTTCTTAAAACCCTCCCTGGTCTATACTACCCCACAAGGTTGTTTGAGACGTACTGGAGACTGCAAGATTAGTAATCTGTGGGCAGAGGGGCAACATAGTTAGGGGCATATTTACAAGACCTCAGCGCCAAACGAGCGTCACTTTTTTAACGTGGTGGCACAGCGCCTTTTTCCATATTTACAAGGTGGCGCTAAAGCCACTTTGTAAATATGCCCCTTTCCGCTGCAGCCCTCTGCGGCAAAGGGGTGTGCGATGGGTGTTGCTGTGGGCGTTCCACTGCAACACCCATTGCTTATGGACGCTGCAACAGATTTACAAGGCTGAAGCTGTGCCAAAAAAGTATGCCATGGAATACCAGGTGTTAGAATGGCGCAACAAGAAGAAATTATTAATTTCTCCTCGTTTTTTGCTCTTTCCATGTGTGCTGCATTCTGCAGCACACATAGAAGGTACACATCGCCATTATTGATTGTGTGCAGGAAGGGGACCCTTCCTGCACACAAACAATCGTCCCTACACTGCAGGCCCCCTTGCAACATAGCAGCAGGGTGCCTGCGCTATTGCTAGGATGCTTCTTTTGCTCCAGTGCTAGGGGAAACACAGGGGTGTACGGTATTCTTGTGAATATGGCGCATCCCTGCATTTTTATAACGCTTGCATGCGGTGCTGCCAAATTTGGCACAGCTGCACACTCCGACAATTTCTTGTGAATATGCCCCATAGACTGCAAAACACAGACTACAGAATTCTATGCTATCTACAAATATTTATCTTCAAAAATATTTACCTGCACCTAAAAGCCACTAGCAAATAGTCCCATGCTCTGCAATTTAATGGCTTACTTAATGGTTTCTAGATGGCAGCCCTTTAACCAAGTTGTTAACAGTTATTATATTGTAAATGTATATTTTATTGGTGTGTTTGCTTTTATCCTTCTTCCTATTTCTTTGGAACAATCCCCTCGTCGGCCTATCGCACTGGCCACATAAGACTGTTTTCAACGTTTGCTAATTTCATGGCGATCAGACATGGGTGGCTTTAACCCCTTCGCCGCGGCAGGAATTCCGCCGCGGCGCTGGGGGGGGTTTGGGGGCAGCGCGGTGGCGCTGTGCTCGTGACGGAACCGCTCCGTCACGAGCCACGGTTGAGCTGTGCTCATGACGGAGTGGTTCCGTCACGTCTCCGCCCACTGCGCTAATCGCCCGCACAGGCGGGGAATTAGCGCCGCGTGGGCGGAGCGGCGGCCAACGGCCGCAGCATGACGGAACCACTCCGTCATGAGCACAGCGCAACCGTGGCTCATGACGGAGTGGTTCCGTCATGAGCGGGGAAGGGGTCAATGTTACAGGCAATGTCATCATGTGGCACTGGCACCTTTTTCTCTCTTTTTTTTTTGATTGCACGCTTCTTTCTCCACGGGCGATTAAGCAATGTGGGGAGGAATGCAGGTCAGGTGATCACGAAGACGCTATGAGAGACGGCCTCTCGATGATAAGTTAGTGTTTTGTAACACATCGGAATACGATCTGCTATAACATGAGTAGTTAATCCACAACAGTACTGTTGCGCTAATGTAATATGTAATTGAAAACAATGTTTTTTTGACATTCTGTTATGTCATGTACCATGGGAAAATGGAAAAATATGAAAAGACCAATAAAGATATTTAAACAAAAAAAAAAGCCACTAGCAAGCACTTGCCTGAAAATATCTTAGGAGTGGAGCTACAATAATAAATTCATGAGTCCTAAAACATGTAAGAAATAGGTGGCGCTGGATGTATGAACTACATGTTGAAATTTTTGTGGCGAGATATTTATTTAAAAGTTGGATGTTTTACAGTCTATATTTTGGAGTCTATGTTTTTGCAAAAGTTGCTTTGCAGTTTTGGTTTTCACATGGAAGCACACATAATACTGTATTGTATTCTAGCTTTTGTATAGCGCTTACGATCCCTTTTGGGGGGTACTGCGGAGCTTACCCACACGAATAGTAAGCTACACCGTGTAGGGTGTGTGGTTGAGAGAGAGTGTTGTTTTTGTTTTGAGCCCATATGGAAAGCTTTGTCATGGGGTACGTTCTAACCACCAAGATATGGTTATTGCGTTAAAGGACGCAGTGCCTGATGGTGTGATGGGTTCGTGAGAGATACAGACGCACATTATAATTATAATAAGGGAGAGGATGTAGCCTAACGGCTAGAGCGGTCGATCTCAAATCTGAGGAACCGGGTTCGAGTCTCGACAATGATGTTCATCATCCTGTGATTCTGGGCAAACAACTTAATCTCCCCGTGCCTAATAAAAATAAATGTGTCCTTGCGTAAGCAGTTGTTGCTCATGTAAAGCGCTCTGATACCCAATACCTTTGGGTCAAGTTTGCGCTATATAAAACTCTGAAAAAATAAAAATAAATAAGGACTAACCAGCTTAGCCATGGGGCAGCGGGATGCTGTGTGTACGTACACCAAAAAGGGGGGTATTAAGAGAAGGCCTAGTAATGCGTAAAACGCTATGCAAAGGGCAGTAAAGTCGTCAAATGAGTATAAACATATCAAAATGGCAAGCATTGGAATTCGTGACATGAGCAGTAGCCATACACCAGTCTCTTTTAGTTACTTGTTTATTTTCTAAAGGCAGGGGCACTATCCGATTCTGCAAAAATACATCCCACGAAGGAGGAAAGATGTGGACGAGCAATCAAGGGAAACAACCTGAGCAGAATCTATAGTAACTTTAAACAAGCATTTACAATGCAATGGTCTCGGCATTGTTAAAGTTAGAGCAATTGGCATTGCTCATGACATTATTTTTCTTTCCATGACTTTTCTCCTCTCCTGTGTGTCCACCAAATGCTTTTATATAATGTTAAGAAAATTACCCTTTTGGCAAAAACAAAGTCCTTTAGAGAGTTCAATTTCTGTCAAGCACTGCAGATACCTTTATAAACAGATAACTTAATTGCTGATGATCAAATGTTATCCAAGTCCATGTCAAAAGACACCCTCTGTATGCTGCAAACAAGTTCTTGGTCTTAAAATCAAGTGTAGGAATAGAACCAATATTTGTGTGCTTCAGTACCACATTCATCCTTCATGAAAAGATAGGGAACTGGGGAGCAGATACATTCTTGTCATCTTAGGGGAATTATAAACTACCTATGCATCCTGCTGTCACTGCAACACTGTGGTAACTGCTCGAATATCACAGAAAGCATAAGTAGTCTACCAAACAGGAAACACTCTGGAATATTAATTAAAGACAGTGAATATTTGGGAACTTGCCAAAATATTCACTTATGGAGAATATCACCGACAATGTTATTTTTTCACCACCGTTTTCCTCTTACACTGCACTTGTCCAAAATCGACAAGTGCTACCACTGGATACTTAAAATAAATTAGTATGCTTCTGTTTCGAATAATAAACTCTGTCTAATAGACAATTAACAAATCTTGGCAAATACAAGCCCAACTCGAAAGCCATTCAACACACACTTATAAACTTCAGTTTACATGGTTACACTATAGCCATTCATTGAATAAATATGCTACAGATTGACATTTCTTCTGGCTATAGTTAAAGACGTGCATGTCAGTCTGTTGAACACCTCGCTAAGTGAACTGCATTGTTTAAATGCAACGTGTTTTAGAAAAGCACTTTAAAACGCAACGGTACGTTCAGTTTGAATCATCTCTAATGGAATGGTTGTCTTGTTTACTGCAAGTTTCATCAGCTTGAATAATGGTTGGAGGTTACCACATTTATTTACTACAGTAGTTTTACTGAAGGTATCGGAGAGTGCAACGAAGCATCGAAGAAATGCGGGCCTGAATCCGACAGACTATCGAATGAAGTTACAATTCATGGCTATGCCTGTTATTATTACAATATGGTGGCCACTGAACATCAGTATTTAATGTTCCATTTACCTAACCACGAGGACGGGATACTTGAACATCTAAAGGGAAGTCCTGTCCTAGCATTGAGGAGGCAGTTGTTGCCGAGCAGCCCCGAGCTGAAGGAGAAACATTCCAAAACAGCAGCGCCATCTTAAGAGCAGTTACCAAAGCAGGGGCGAGGGGCGCACCGCCGCCCTTGACGGTTTCCATGGCCCTCCTTACAGCGGCCCGGCGAATTGCTACGTGTGGTCACTGTTGTTATGCAAATAGCGCAATTGTAACCGATATTTAGCGGAGACAAATTCGAAGTATTTACTGGAACATATTTATTTGGTACAACAGTATGCATCAAACTCCACGTTCTATTATCGCAGAGCAAGAAATTCAGTGATATCACTACCAATAAATTCCGACTCAGATGTTATCGGGTGCAATAACTTTCACATCAATTACCGGATCACTGTAATAAGGACCACATGTAGGGTAACCTAAAGGAATATGATAGATGGAAGGATTCACGTGTTCTGCTGTCAGGCTATGAACCAAGCCCAGAAATCGGTGTATAGGGGAGATTTAGGCAAGAGGACTACGAACTTGAGGATGAGCGTACATCGAGAATGGAAAACAAGTCTTACGTCCTGCCGCCCTGAACACCACCGCCTTTCTCCGAGGTCAAGCAGAAATGCCTCGGAGAAACGCAGCGGCGTTTTCGGATTCGGGGGCGTGTTTTTCTTTCTCTCCTCTTGCCATTGGCTGGAATGTTTACATTCCAGGGGAGAGAAAGAAAGTTAAAAACACGCCCCCGAATCCGAAAAAGACGGGGCTTCTTTGGAGACACAAAGCTTTTCTCCAATGGCTGACCAGCATTTAAGAGGCCAGCCAATGGAGAAGAGGGAGAAGAGGGGCGGGTTCAAGCCCCACTTCTCAAATTCATTAAATCTCGCGAGCGAGACTGCGCAAGCGCAGCCTTCGCTAGCCGAGACCTAAAAAGCCCAGATCCCACCTACTCATGCTGGGCCAAAGGAAGTCAAACTTGTGAGCAGGGATTTAAGCCAAAGCGTCTTTCAGGCTCTCAAAGGTGGGTGAACATCAGCTGGGCACTCTAGATTTGCACAAGATGAGTTCAACAACAACTTGAACAGCGATCTTGTTGATAACAAGATGAAATATGGAATATTTTACGGGCAAGTTTTACATCTACTGTCGCTTGCCAGGAAGATGATAAAGGGTTTGCACCACACTGCTCTCTGAAGAGACCCAAAGGAAGGCAAGATGAGGGCAGATACTGTCTCATGCCCCAGAGGATACTGTGCTTAGATCAGGCTACACCAGTTTTATCTTCCTTAACCTCACAACAAGTCCAAATCTATTTTTCACCCAAGAAGTTCTTGCTGTGTCTTATGTAACAGAGCAAGGTCACTCGGAGATGTCACTAAAACCTGTAGTCCACTGCATGCATTTTAATTTGCCACTTCAAGGATTAAAGAAACTAAAGGCTGAATCCCAGCACCTGCTGTTTAAGCACCTTTAACCTTCACAGAGCATTGAGACCTGTACGTTTGTCTTCACTCTCTTGTTCTTGTTTGTAGAGACCAATCCATTCGCCCTGTAAAAATCAAACAGTTAATACCAGTGAGGCATGGTGCCAGCCACCCATGCACATGGGGGACAACATTTTATAAAGAGAGTACCACAGAAAGAGATTTTATAAATGTGGATGGAAAGTACTTGCCAAACACTGATAGTTTTAAAATGGGCACGGAGAGCAATGTTAATTAATTTCCAAGTGCCTTTGCGCTCCAAGTGCTGCGTTGTGTCAGCATGTTATGTAACTTTAGTGACATTTGTATAGCGCACAGTCTGTCATTAATTTGTCTGTACTGCACAACCAGCTATTTTTTTGTTTTTTTTGTTTAAACATTTTTTTATTGTTTTCTTACCAACATCCCAATACAATTCCCACAAGAGCACCAGCAACTCACCGGAGAGTAGTACATACGACATTTCAGCCAGTTATGCAGTGGGAAAGTTACACTTCCCGCGTGGGCTCCCCCCTCCCACTCCCTCCCGCGACCCATGTCAGTGTGCCCCCGTCTTCCTGTCCCCCCCTGGAAAGACCCCCCCCATTACCATGACGCATGTAAGGGTATTCAAACCTATCTCTATCAGCTCGGGCGTTCCCCCGGGTTCAGCCGTGTTGAAAGTGTCCACCCACCACCGTGACCCCCTTCCTACTCCCCGCTTATCGCTTCCTCCTGTCGGTCGGGTATGCTCCCCTCTCCTATGTTTTCTGACATCAGCCCCTGAAGTTCAACCATCAGTGACTCCCATGCACGGGCCGTCGCTAACGCCTTTTCGTCGTTCCCCCTATGTGCTAATTGCAAGCGAAGTGTGCCCTCCGCGCCTGCCCATTTCGCGAACGCTGTCCTCCACCTCAGAAAGCTAGGCCCCGCCCTTGACTTCCAGCGCATGGTGAGCTCCCTCTTGGCCATAATCAACCCTAAGTCACAGAACTTGCTAGGAACCCTCGTGCGGCGGGTGTGGGGGAACCAAAGCAACAGGCAGGCCCACATCTCAAATTCGATGTTGCGATCTGTCACTTGGTTCAGGCATTCCGTGACGTCTTCCCAGTAACTACCCAGCGCCGCGCAAGACCAAAACATATGCCGAAAATCAGCCCCATCTCCCACACACCGCGGGCACTGAGAATGCGTGCCCCCAAAATATTGCAATATCTTAACTGGCGTTAGGTATGCTCTGTGCAGTGTAAAGAACTGTACTAGCTGAAACCGGGCATTACGCGTACCCTTCCAGGCCCGCCGCACCAACGCAGGCCATGTCGTCTCGGGGATGGGCTTCCCAAGGTCCGCTTCCCATTTATCTTTCAACGTGACTAGGGGAAGCAAGCGCTCCGTCGACAGCCTTCTATATAGGCAGGTAATAGCCTTGGACGTACCCGCGGCCATAACCACATATTGGCAGCCCGCGGCGACTGGCGGCTCCGAGAGCCCCGCATTCCAGTGCTTCTGGAGGCCCGCTACGAGGGCAGCGTGAAGTAAATAATCTCCCCGTGGGAGCCCATAGGAGTCCTGCAGGTCCTGGAAGGGCAAAAGCACCCCCTCCCTGTATAAGTCGCCTACCACTTGTATGCCAAGATCCTCCCACGCGGCCAGTCCCAACCAATCACCCCCATGAGGGAGCGCCGTGCACATTCCAAGGGGGATCTCCGGGGCATAAGGGTGGACAATGGCTGCCCTCCTCTGACACCGGTTCCAGCACAACCTGAGGGTGAGTTCCTCAAGAGTGAGCTGGGCTAGGTCCATCCGCTGTTGGAGGACGATAAAAGCAAGCACATGGCGAGGAATTAACCTACCCTGCGGGCCCTCTGGGCCTCTATACTCCCGTGCCACCACCTGCGTGAGCCATTGCAATTGTGCTGCCAGATAATACCACTCGAAGTCCGGGACCGCCAGGCCCCCCTCCGCTCTTGGCCGCCGTAGTGTGGACAAAGCTACCCGCCACCTACCCGAGCCCCATATGAAGCCCGCGGACATCGCTCGAAGCCGCTCAAAAAACGATGCCGGTATCCATAGGGGCAATGGACGAAAAAAATACAGTAGGCGCGGCAGCGCCACCATCTTCAGCAGCGCTACTCGCCCAGCACTCGAAAGTGGGAGCGTGCTCCAGAAACCTATGCTGCCACTCAAGCCCCGGATTGCTCTACCCACGTTCCCTTCCAGCAAATCAAGCTGGGTATGATAGATATTGACTCCCAGATAACGCAGACAGCGGTCCTCCCATCGTATCACTCCCAGCGATCGGGGGGGCCTGTCCATTATGCGACAGCGGGAACAAGCATGCCTTGCCCCAGTTTACTTTGAGCCCCGACAGGCGACCAAAGGCATCCAACAAGGCGGTCGCTCCGTGCAGTGCGCCATCTGCGTCTGCCAAAAACATCAGCAGATCATCCGCATAAAGGGATATATAGTGGGCCTCCCCCCGGAGCCATAATCCAGCATATGAGCGCCCCAGTCGGGCTTGGGCCGCCAGTGGCTCAATGGCCAAGGCGAACAACAATGGGGACAGCGAACAGCCCTGTCTCGTCCCTCGTCGCACCCGTTAGGGAGCGGAGATGGTAGTTCCCGTCTTCACGCGGGCTGTGGAGTCAGTATATAGCAAGGTGGTCCAGCGCACAAAGCCCTCCCCTAGGCCAAACACTAGAATCTCCTCCGGCTTTCAACAGGGGCACCACCATCGCCTCTCGTGCGGAGGTGGGCAGGCGCCCAACTCTCCAGACTTCACTATAAAGGGCTTGCAGCTGCGGGGCCAGCAACTCCACATATGCCGCGTAAAACTCGACGGGCAGCCCGTCCGTACCTGGGGTCTTCCTACGAGCCATATGTTTAATCGCGGCGCGGATCTCGCCCAATGATATGGCGTCCCCTAAATCTTTCTCCTGCTCCGGGTCCAAGCGGGGCAGCCGAGCCGCCAATAAAAACTCATCCAACTCTCCAGGCGCATCCTGCATTGTGCTATCATACAGCTCCTCATAGTAACTGAGGAATTGCCTATTAATCTCTTTCTGGGAGTAGACCGGAGTCCCCCCTGCCACGGCCAAGGAAAGTATTGGGGTACCTCGGGCTGTCGGAGTCGCCAACCAGGCCAGGAGGGATCCCACCTTATCTCTCTCCGCATGCGCCCGGGTAAGGTATTCCTTATGATCAAAGCAGCGAAGCCTCTCCACTCGCGCGGCTACTCCCTCACGTGCCGTAACAACCGCAGCTAACATTTCCTCCCCTGCCTGATTCGCGCGTTCGGCCGTACGCAGTTGGGCCTCCGCTCCCTCTATGTCCCTTAGCAACGTCTTCCGAACCCCAGTGGTGGATGCTATGCATACCCCCCTAATGACCGCCTTAAACGCGTCCCATTCCAATGCCCTACTGGACGCTGTTCCTGTGTTAGCCGCAAAATACTGTTCTATGCAACCGCTGACCTCGGTCCAAAACACCTGATCCTCCAGCAGCATGGGGTTTAGACGCCAAGTAGGGATCACCTGCCGCTGCCTGGTCCATTGTAGCGTCACCAGGCAAGGGTTGTGGTCTGAAATAGTTTTCGCCAGATACTCGCTATGCCGCATCAATGCCTGAGCATCCGGAGAACACAATATACTATCCAACCGTACATGCAACTCATGCGGGGCGGAGTAGAAAGAATAATCCCTATCTGTTGGGTGGTGGGTCCGCCAAGTGTCCACCAACCCCCACGTGTCCTGCCAGGCCCGTCTACTGTTGGCCACCCTACGGACAACTGACTGAGCAAGGGGCGGGTGGGACCTATCCAAACCGACGCCAGTTACCGAATTGAAGTCACCACCCACAACAACACTGCACAACCAGCTATGTAGGTGCTTTTTAGGTCGAGCCTAGAGCAGCGCATGCGCTGCTTGTTAGGTCGAGCCTAGAGCAGCACATGCGCTGCTTGCTCGACTTTTAGTACGTGCTACCAGAGGCTTTTACTGGCCTCAAGCTTGCATGCATGTGCGCGTGAACGTGCACAGACCATCTGGCTTTTTGTAATTGCTCATTAAGCCTTACAGCGCATGAATCCCCTCCCCTACCCCCTCCCTTCTCCCACTCCCTCCTCATCAGCTTTATTCTCACTCCTCTCGCGCATCTGTCTCTTTCTTCTGCCTGTTCCTCTCTCTCGTCTCTTATCTTTTTCTCTCTTTCCTTTCACTTTCTCTTTGTGCTTGTTAGCTTCTGTAGTAAGGACTTCCCATTGCGAATTTGGTAACAATACTGTTTTGATGTGCTTTAAACATGTTATTTTTGCGTGTACTGTCAAATTGATAGACAAAGAATATAATGTGCATCTTCATCCAATAAATGCAAGGATTCAAAATAAATTGAATTTCTGAGGACAGATGAGCGAGTGAAGTTCTGAAAAACGAGACACTATTCCCAGGCAGTCTTGCTATAAAAGGTGCAGGAGCTAAACCCGAGCACTGTCATTACGGCAACAAAGTCCTCTTATCAGCCTAACTCTGCTTTGTGATTTGGAGCCTTCCCGGCTCTCTCTGGGCTGGCTTATTTGCTTTCCCAGCAGGACGCGACTTTCACACAGCAGCCTTTCCCAGCAGGACGGGCTCATTCCACAGAACACGTCCCCGCCCTTGAAGTCATCTCCCAGCGGCAGAATTTTTGCCATGGGACAGCAAGTGGCTAAAACTGTCCCCATTAACAAGTTTAACTTTCTGAGTCTAGTCTAATGAATATTAGGCAATTTACTTGTTGAAGCAGGGAGGGCAGGGTGACCGAGCAGTGGGGGGAACTTTGTGTAGGCCCTGCTGTTCTCTACTGAGGCAGCATTCTCAACTGAAGGATTTGGGGCTGGTAATTGGGGCCTCAGATAACAAGCATGTTTGCTCTCGTTTCTTTCTGGTAATGGAGTCCCTGTCTGGTGTGTAATGATCCTTGTTGGCAGTTCGAATGAGGCATCTGTAGGAAAACATTTGGCAAAGAATGTTGGCACCAACCAGCAAGCATTACCACGGTTATCTACTGTCTCGAGAAAATTTTGCTGAGGGCACCGCTCATATCAAAGGGGAAACAAGCATTGGCATAGCCAATAGCTCTCGCCTTTGGGACCTTATAAGTATTTAGTTATGCAGCACAATATCCTTACTGCAACAACATTAACTGTTGCATGGCTAAACACTTATAAGGTGCCAAAGGTGAGACCTATTGCTATTGGCTATGCCAATGCTTGTTCTAATAATTCTGAGGTTTCCGCGCAGATCTGGGTTTAATTGTTCTTTGATGTTGTTTTCAGTATTGTTTTCCTGCCTCTTTCTAGGTCGAGAGTTAAGGGGTTAGTGGCTCAACAGGGCTTGTACGATTTTATCAGTAGAGCGGTCACATTTTCACTGATTTTCTTTTAATTTAAGTAGCATTATAGTTGGGTGAAAATTTCAGTGACATTGTGAAGTTTTAAACGAAACAAAATACTGCGGTTTACCGGTTAATATTTCTTCAAGTAACTAGAACTCGTGCCCTAAGGTAATAATAACTTGCGCCCGCAATGTACAGTCTTGTCATCAATGCTGTCATTTCAGATGTTGCAGTCATGCTATCAATGATGTCTTGGATCATGTCATGAGTGGTGTAATATGTGGGGTAATTAGAAGTTCATGGCGAAGGTGCGAGTTATAGTTATCTTAGGGCACAGGTTTGTGCAACTTCAGATAAACATTTTCATCTTACTAGAATGTTACTTTAACCTTTGTTTTTTTCAGTGAATGTTCAAGGTTTTTTCAAATGTACAGTAAAGAAGGATATAATTACAACTCCTAACTACAATGTCACTAGAACTATTGATTTTTTCAAGGAATTTCTAGAGGGTTTTCTTAACATAAAGTAATATTTTATTACCATATGTAAGGACAGCTCAATGCAGTGGCTTGCGGCCAGGCCCTGCTTCCAACCCCCTGCATGGCCACAGGCATGAGCAGCTCGCAGGTAATCTCGTAGGGCCAGGACGCAACCATGCAGACTTACTGACTTTGTCAAAGAGTCAGAAAACCAAAATAAAAAAAAGTAAGCCTATTGGCTTTATCAAGGAGTGAGCTTATCCACATACATAACGCAGATCTAAAATCGTTCTCCAAAAATCACCAATATTTGTAATTCAATGTTTATTTCAGTAATTCATACAATAAGGTGTTTAATTATGGTGCATATTATAAAAATCGTTTATAAAGTCTTCATAAAAAAGCATGTCTGTGAGTCTTTCTTTTACCATAGGTTTTATTATTGCATTTTGTGAGTTAAAAAACGTTAAAAGAAAGAATCGGAGACGTAATAAAAAAATAAAAATAAAACCAAAATGTCTCGGAGTCTTTCTTTCAACATTTTTAACCCACAAAATTCAAACATAAAAACAAAACAACATGAGTGAATTACACTCCTGCTGAAGAAAATGGAGCTCCAGCTAGGAGTGCTTTAAAATCAAAATATGGTAAGCTTTCCTCGGGTCAAGGATTTAATGACCCAGGAGACTTACTGCATTTTTTAAATATTGCTTCTGAGTTGCTGCTCTCCCTGCAGCCCACAACAACATTACAAAAAGGCTTGGTTGTGCCCCTCCCTATTTTAGGGGGACCACCAAGCTTAAAAATATATATACACAAAAAAAGCTCTTGCAGGGCATTATGGGGCACTCCTTCAAGTAGCAGCTAAAAATAAAAGAGCGGCTCCTGAAGCTCATTTATTATTAATTGTTGTGTGCTGATGCCCATCCAGGACACTCCTTTTTTTTTTAATAAATATTGGGTTTGGGGGAATGTGGCCCCATCGTTGAGCCTTTACAGGCCCCACGGCCCGATCCCCCAGGGCCGTTTTATTTTTTGTATGGGCAGCTGCGCTACCCTCACCCTAACACTTTACAGGCCCTAGGGACCCCATCCCCTGGTGTTCATATTATTTTTAAAAGGAGAGGGGGACATATAGTCCCCTCCCATGGCCTTTACAGGCCCCCAGGCCATTTTCCTTTATTGAGGGGAGGTGGGAAAGCGGCCCCCTCCCCAAACCTTCACAGGTCCAGGAGACCCCATCCACTGGGGCTGTTTGCTTTTATTAAGGGGAGGGGGCGCGCAGCCAGTAGTTGCCACGGGGTTGCCCATCTCCCAGGGTTCTAGGTAGGTGTCCCGGTGCACACCCGGGGCAAACACAAAACACTATGTTGGGGACCGCAAGGTGAGAGGGTCATCCTGGGTGCATCAGAAGCTGCCATTGCTCCCGCCCAGTGGGAGCAGCTGTGTTTGCATGCTCCAGGTGGAAACAATCAGAGCTTTCCTGCCCACAAGTGTGTGGACAGGGAAACAAATGTCTGCTCCCACCCAGCAAGAAAATGTTTAAAGCTCCCACCAGGTGGGAGCATAAAAGTATTTTCTGCCAGCGCGCTCACAGACATAGAACAGTGTCCCGGGGGTGGGCTCCCTGGGACACAGGAAGGGAGCCGCCCCCAGGGGATGGGGCTACCAGGATTTTAAGGGGCTCTGGGAAGTAAGCTGTGTGCCCTCTCCCCTTTAAAAACTGAGCTGGACACCTGGAGATGGGGTCCCGGGTCGTGATCGGTTCAGGGAGGGGGGCGGCATGGACCCGTACACTTTATTCCAAACCCCAAGGGGTGGAGGCCCCTGGGGTCTTATCAGCTCACTGAAGGGGGCCGTGCATCCCCCTACCCTTTAATATTTAATCCGGGCCCTGGGAAGTGGAGTCCCCCGTAGATGTGATTGGCTCTGGGAGGGGGCCTCACCCCCTTCTCCTTTCTTAAAGATCGCTGGCCCAGTGGTATGGGTTCCCTAGGGCAGTAATCGGATCAGGGAGGAGGGCCCTCCATGCACACCACTCTCCCCAAATAATATATTGCATTGACCCCCATGCCTTGGCTCACCCCCTGAAGAAAATAAATGGCTGCCACCATTTTTTTTGTTTTTCTGAAATCAAACGAGAGTACCGCAGGAATGTTTATTTTTATTTTGGCCCAGTTGTCCCTCTTGGACTCCCGCCCCCAGAGGGCTAGGAGGCAGGGTATCCTTACCCTGCCCCCTTATATCATTTTTAAAAACATTTTCAGGAGAGGGTACTAGGCCCCAGAGCCCTGTAATGGCTGCCACAATATTTTTTTTCATGTTGCAGACAGCCAATCAGAGAGCTTGCTCCCACGGGCACCTTACTCATGGGGGAGAAGTGTGTCCCAAAGGAAAAAAAGCCCCGTCTGCCAATCAGAATTGCATTATATTGCAATTGCATTTACATAGCGCTTACTACTCCTGACGAGGCGTCAAGTCGCTTTTTCAACGAGTAGCACGCTACTTCGGAACCCATAAAGGATTAGTGGTGAATTAGTATAGTGGAATATGAAAGTAATTTGAGTGGTGGATATGTTAGTTATTTGGATTGAGAAGGATAGCGGAGGGATAGAAGAAGGAAAAAGTTTGCATTTATATAGTGCTTGCTACCCCTAATGAGGTGTTGAAGCACTTTGTCGGTCAGTAGCATCCTCCTCCGGAACCCATAAAGGATTAGTGGTGAATTAGTATAATGAAATATGAAATTAACTTGAGTGGTGGACATGTTAGTCTGTTATTTGGATTGAAAAGAATAGTGGAGTGATGTTTTGGAGCTCATAGCAGGAGGAGGCCTGGGATGAGTGAAAGGGTAAAAGGGAGGTGGAGGGGGAAGAGTCAGAGGGAAGGGTTTAGAAAGGCTTGTTTGGGCATCGGAATAGTAAAAGAGGTATGAGATGATGCAAGGAGAGGTAGAGCAGGGAAGAGTCTAGAAAAGGTTATTTTGGGGATCACAGTAGTGGTATGGGTTTTGGGATGAATGAGAGAGTGGAGGTAGAGGATATACTGATAGAGGTATAGAATGAGAAATAGGGTAGTGCATTGGAAAGAGTAGCAGAAAGAGGTTTTAGATGAGTCAGAGAGTTGAGGTAGAGGTACAGAATATATTGAGAGTGGTATAGGGTGAGAAATAGGATAGTGCATTGGATATGCTGAATTAGAAAAAAAGTAATACATACGTAGATCCATAAGTACTCAGAAGGTATATAGATGCATTAAGCAAGCAAGGTTTTATATGTACTGTAAAGATGCATTAAATAAACTCCGTCTTTCAAGTGTTGTTGTACTTTAAATACATTTTATTTGTGTATATATATTTATTTGTTTGTAATTCAATAGTGATGCAATTGTAGATAAATAGTTATGATAAAAGATTTACTTATTTATGAAGTCACATATATATGTTAAAAACATAGAATAATGTAACTATCAGCAATATGTAAATTTGTTAAGTAGAACAAACGAATATTTATGTATTTTAAAAACATAATTATTCTACATGTTTATTCAAAGTAATACACATATATAAGTACCTATCTACAGTACAAATAAATGCTTAAATATAGAGGGATAGGATGTATATATCTGTCTGCGTATAGTGGTTATGTGGGGAACAGCCAATTCTTGAGTAGTTTTCTGACAATAAGGTAGTTATCCATGGATCCTATGTTGGGGGGTAAAGAGTTCCACAGTTTGGCTGCTTGAACAGAGAAGGATGTGCCACCCATGGATTTTTTCTTGTATGTTGGGATTTAAAGGTGAGGTGCCACTCTAGAGCGGAGGTTCCTTTGTTGAATGTGTTTGGTCATTTTATTCCTGATGAAGCAGCTTGAACGTGGATCTTCTGGCAACCGGTAACCAATGCAGAACTTTCAAGGCAGGGGAGATGAGGTCTTGCAGTTCTATATGTAAGAGTAGTCTGGCAGCTGAGTTCAGATTCCGTTGTAGTCTTTCATGGTCGTTAAAGGTGATAGAAGCTATTGATGTAATAGAATTTGGACAGAGCAAGAGAGATGGTAGCCTGGACCTTGTGTGGATATCCCAAAAGGGGGAAGATTTGTCGTAGAGTTTTTATAGTAACAAAGCTTGATCTTGCTAATTTGTTCACTTGGGTATTGATTGATAGGTCAGAGTACATGGTCATTCGGAGGTTTCTTACTTCCTTCGATGCTTTAGATGGTGTTCCCAGATCATCAGGCCATGTGGCGAGGGGGTCATAATGTTTCCTATCGCCACATGTGAGTGTTTCTGTTTTTGAAACATTCAATTTAAGATGTCTCCAAGTCATCCATTGATCCACGGCTCTGAGACAACTGAAAATTGGTAAGTTTCCAATGTGTTTGGGGCATTGCAGTTGAAGGAGTATTTGCGTGTTATCTGCATAGTCATAGCACGAGAGGTGAAAATGATTGATCTAGTGCAGGCAATGACTTCATGTAGATGTTGAAAAGTGTGGGCGAGATTGATGCAGCGGACTTTACCAGCTCTAATCACACACATACACACAACTCTCATTTGGGGCCCATTTACATTCATTCCTTCAATTAGCTAGCAAATATCCGCAGGTCATCAATTTTGATTTACCTTAGAGACCTGTTACACCAGTTTCAGTACCATTCCCTGTGTCCTTAAGTAAATGTACTTTTGTAGATAGATCTAGTAGTAGATTAGAATATGGAGGAAATAATAACACTTTTAACCTTTATTTTAAAGAACCACAGACTCAAAGGAGTTTTAAAGATTTATCTAAATTAATAGTTTGTGAGTCAAGTCAGAATACACGTAGATACACCAAAATTCTCCATCAGGAAAAATAGCACAGTTAGCTTAGAATAAATTCACAGTAGTAAATTCTCGTGATGACAGTACCTGAGGAGAGAGAACAGAGAGCAAATACAGAGCATTACCCCACAGAACTATAATTACCTAGAATGGTGTGAGGACCTGGACATCAGAGTATCAAAGATTCAGGACAGGTTCAGGACCGGGAAGGTGACCTCTTCTAATGCAATGCCAGCGTTGCACCCCTCTCTGGTGCTACTCTCTCCGGGTCGGGCTCGTCCGGACCCCTTCCTAGATGTGCCTCCTCGGTTGTTCCGCGATTCTTCCCTAGTGTTAGATTCTTTAATCAGCTTGCAGCGATTCGGGCAGCATCTCAGCATAGCATCAGCATGTACGGCATCAAGTGTGTCTGACTAACTAAACTTACCTCTGTTATATCAATTCAAGTGTATGATCCACCCCCAAATGTTTCAATTCTATGTACACCCCTCAATTTGATTGGGCCACGCAGTGGGGTGAGGACATCACACCATACAAAGTGCAATAACTTTCTTTAGTTCTATTGTCTAATACCCCCCCCCTTAAACTTAATACCCACAAGCTTTATTCCAACAAGCATTTCATATGTGGATCAATAATTTTGAAGTACAATGTTTCGGCTTCTTCTTTTTGCAGGTTCAAGAGTTTAGCTTCCCATGTCCTTGTTGGGCACATGTTCTTGGCAGAAGTTCAATGACATCACTAGTCTCAGGACAAGGATTCAGTGTATAGTTGTTGCAAAGGAATGGGGACGTCAGTCACCCTCCAAGGCCCAAATTCGAACTATTAATAAAGTCAGAGAAAAACATGTTAGAGTACGAAATTAAATGAATTCACTGTATACCACTTACACTTCTACTCTAACCCCATTTACTTAAAATATCTTTTGCATTAATAGCTTAATAAAACTTTATAAACAACTGCAATGGACCGCACTCCGCTAGCTCCTCCTCCGGGTCGCCCCAAGGGAAGTTGGTACATGAAGTTCTTGAGTGGTTCACCCCAGTGGGTGCAAGTAAGTACTTGTTGAACTGATGATCTCTGATGGAGTTCTTGAGTGGTTCACCCCAGTGGGTGCAAGTAAGTACTTGTTGAACTGATGATCTCTAGACCCGATACATGTCCCGGGTTTTAAAATATCGCCCGAGACATGGCTCGGGTTTCGGGATAACTTCCCTCCTCAGTAGAGAAAATAGTTCGGGGTGGAAGAGAGGGCCGCCAAACAACCGTCAAGGGCCTCAGTGCCCGCACAGGCACGCAGGTGCGTCGTCCAGGAGCTCGTCAGCCCAAAGCTCGAAGGAGCCATCTTTATAAACAACTGCAATGGACCGCACTCCGCTAGCTCCTCCTCCGGGTCGCCCCAAGGGAAGTTGGTACATGAAGTTCTTGAGTGGTTCACCCCGGTGGGTGCAAGTAAGTACTTGTTGAACTGATGATCTCTGATGGAGTTCTTGAGTGGTTCACCCCAGTGGGTGCAAGTAAGTACTTGTTGAACTGATGATCTCTAGACCCGATACATGTCCCGGGTTTTAAAATATCGCCCGAGACATGGCTCGGGTTTCGGGATAACTTCCCTCCTCAGTAGAGAAAATAGTTCGGGGTGGAAGAGAGGGCCGCCAAACAACCGTCAAGGGCCTCAGTGCCCGCACAGGCACGCAGGTGCGTCGTCCAGGAGCTCGTCAGCCCAAAGCTCGAAGGAGCCATCTTTATAAACAACTGCAATGGACCGCACTCCGCTAGCTCCTCCTCCGGGTCGCCCCAAGGGAAGTTGGTACATGAAGTTCTTGAGTGGTTCACCCCAGTGGGTGCAAGTAAGTACTTGTTGAACTGATGATCTCTGATGGAGTTCTTGAGTGGTTCACCCCAGTGGGTGCAAGTAAGTACTTGTTGAACTGATGATCTCTAGACCCGATACATGTCCCGGGTTTTAAAATATCGCCCGAGACATGGCTCGGGTTTCGGGATAACTTCCCTCCTCAGTAGAGAAAATAGTTCGGGGTGGAAGAGAGGGCCGCCAAACAACCGTCAAGGGCCTCAGTGCCCGCACAGGCATGCAGGTGCGTCGTCCAGGAGCTCGTCAGCCCAAAGCTCGAAGGAGCCATCTTTATAAACAACTGCAATGGACCGCACTCCGCTAGCTCCTCCTCCGGGTCGCCCCAAGGGAAGTTGGTACATGAAGTTCTTGAGTGGTTCACCCCAGTGGGTGCAAGTAAGTACTTGTTGAACTGATGATCTCTGATGGAGTTCTTGAGTGGTTCACCCCAGTGGGTGCAAGTAAGTACTTGTTGAACTGATGATCTCTAGACCCGATACATGTCCCGGGTTTTAAAATATCGCCCGAGACATGGCTCGGGTTTCGGGATAACTTCCCTCCTCAGTAGAGAAAATAGTTCGGGGTGGAAGAGAGGGCCGCCAAACAACCGTCAAGGGCCTCAGTGCCCGCACAGGCACGCAGGTGCGTCGTCCAGGAGCTCGTCAGCCCAAAGCTCGAAGGAGCCATCTTTATAAACAACTGCAATGGACCGCACTCCGCTAGCTCCTCCTCCGGGTCGCCCCAAGGGAAGTTGGTACATGAAGTTCTTGAGTGGTTCACCCCAGTGGGTGCAAGTAAGTACTTGTTGAACTGATGATCTCTGATGGAGTTCTTGAGTGGTTCACCCCAGTGGGTGCAAGTAAGTACTTGTTGAACTGATGATCTCTAGACCAGATACATGTCCCGGGTTTTAAAATATCGCCCGAGACATGGCTCGGGTTTCGGGATAACTTCCCTCCTCAGTAGAGAAAATAGTTCGGGGTGGAAGAGAGGGCCGCCAAACAACCGTCAAGGGCCTCAGTGCCCGCACAGGCACGCAGGTGCGTCGTCCAGGAGCTCGTCAGCCCAAAGCTCGAAGGAGCCATCTTTATAAACAACTGCAATGGACCGCACTCCGCTAGCTCCTCCTCCGGGTCGCCCCAAGGGAAGTTGGTACATGAAGTTCTTGAGTGGTTCACCCCAGTGGGTGCAAGTAAGTACTTGTTGAACTGATGATCTCTGATGGAGTTCTTGAGTGGTTCACCCCAGTGGGTGCAAGTAAGTACTTGTTGAACTGATGATCTCTAGACCCGATACATGTCCCGGGTTTTAAAATATCGCCCGAGACATGGCTCGGGTTTCGGGATAACTTCCCTCCTCAGTAGAGAAAATAGTTCGGGGTGGAAGAGAGGGCCGCCAAACAACCGTCAAGGGCCTCAGTGCCCGCACAGGCACGCAGGTGCGTCGTCCAGGAGGTCGTCAGCCCAAAGCTCGAAGGAGCCATCTTTATAAACAACTGCAATGGACCGCACTCCGCTAGCTCCTCCTCCGGGTCGCCCCAAGGGAAGTTGGTACATGAAGTTCTTGAGTGGTTCACCCCAGTGGGTGCAAGTAAGTACTTGTTGAACTGATGATCTCTGATGGAGTTCTTGAGTGGTTCACCCCAGTGGGTGCAAGTAAGTACTTGTTGAACTGATGATCTCTAGACCCGATACATGTCCCGGGTTTTAAAATATCGCCCGAGACATGGCTCGGGTTTCGGGATAACTTCCCTCCTCAGTAGAGAAAATAGTTCGGGGTGGAAGAGAGGGCCGCCAAACAACCGTCAAGGGCCTCAGTGCCCGCACAGGCACGCAGGTGCGTCGTCCAGGAGCTCGTCAGCCCAAAGCTCGAAGGAGCCATCTTTATAAACAACTGCAATGGACCGCACTCCGCTAGCTCCTCCTCCGGGTCGCCCCAAGGGAAGTTGGTACATGAAGTTCTTGAGTGGTTCACCCCAGTGGGTGCAAGTAAGTACTTGTTGAACTGATGATCTCTGATGGAGTTCTTGAGTGGTTCACCCCAGTGGGTGCAAGTAAGTACTTGTTGAACTGATGATCTCTAGACCAGATACATGTCCCGGGTTTTAAAATATCGCCCGAGACATGGCTCGGGTTTTGGGATAACTTCCCTCCTCAGTAGAGAAAATAGTTCGGGGTGGAAGAGAGGGCCGCCAAACAACCGTCAAGGGCCTCAGTGCCCGCACAGGCACGCAGGTGCGTCGTCCAGGAGCTCGTCAGCCCAAAGCTCGAAGGAGCCATCTTTATAAACAACTGCAATGGACCGCACTCCGCTAGCTCCTCCTCCGGGTCACCCCAAGGGAAGTTGGTACATGAAGTTCTTGAGTGGTTCACCCCAGTGGGTGCAAGTAAGTACTTGTTGAACTGATGATCTCTGATGGAGTTCTTGAGTGGTTCACCCCAGTGGGTGCAAGTAAGTACTTGTTGAACTGATGATCTCTAGACCCGATACATGTCCCGGGTTTTAAAATATCGCCCGAGACATGGCTCGGGTTTCGGGATAACTTCCCTCCTCAGTAGAGAAAATAGTTCGGGGTGGAAGAGAGGGCCGCCAAACAACCGTCAAGGGCCTCAGTGCCCGCACAGGCACACAGGTGCGTCGTCCAGGAACTCGTCAGCCCAAAGCTCGAAGGAGCCATCTTTATAAACAATTGCAATGGACCGCACTCCGCTAGCTCCTCCTCCGGGTCGCCCCAAGGGAAGTTGGTACATGAAGTTCTTGAGTGGTTCACCCCAGTGGGTGCAAGTAAGTACTTGTTGAACTGATGATCTCTGATGGAGTTCTTGAGTGGTTCACCCCAGTGGGTGCAAGTAAGTACTTGTTGAACTGATGATCTCTAGACCCGATACATGTCCCGGGTTTTAAAATATCGCCCGAGACATGGCTCGGGTTTCGGGATAACTTCCCTCCTCAGTAGAGAAAATAGTTCGGGGTGGAAGAGAGGGCCGCCAAACAACCGTCAAGGGCCTCAGTGCCCGCACAGGCACGCAGGTGCGTCGTCCAGGAGCTCGTCAGCCCAAAGCTCGAAGGAGCCATCTTTATAAACAACTGCAATGGACCGCACTCCGCTAGCTCCTCCTCCGGGTCGCCCCAAGGGAAGTTGGTACATGAAGTTCTTGAGTGGTTCACCCCAGTGGGTGCAAGTAAGTACTTGTTGAACTGATGATCTCTGATGGAGTTCTTGAGTGGTTCACCCCAGTGGGTGCAAGTAAGTACTTGTTGAACTGATGATCTCTAGACCCGATACATGTCCTTTGGGGCAACTTGCTGGTGTGACGAGCAGTGTGCGACCAACCTTTGCTTAATTCATTACGGCTCCCTTGAGCCAACGGGCTAACGAGCCTTGGATCTGCACCTGCGCGCCATGAGAGGTACTTGACCTGTTTTAATTACATTTTGGCAGTCCACGCGGCACCCCTTTACACTGACCTGCTCCCTGCTGACGAGAGGCAACTACCTCGAAACACGTGTCCAGGGATGGCTAACGCAACACATACTGTTCTTTATACATCGTGGCATAGGCGTACCCGCTGTCGCCACTACATCTACCACAGTCCTTTGGGGCAACTTGCTGGTGTGACGAGCAGTGTGCGACCAACCTTTGCTTAATTCATTACGGCTCCCTTGAGCCAACGGGCTGACGAGCCTTGGATCTGCACCTGCGCGCCATGAGAGGTACTTGACCTGTTTTAATTACATTTTGGCAGTCCACGCGGCACCCCTTTACACTGACCTGCTCCCTGCTGACGAGAGGCAACTACCTCGAAACACGTGTCCAGGGATGGCTAACGCAACACATACTGTTCTTTATACATCGTGGCATAGGCGTACCCGCTGTCGCCACTACATCTACCACAGTCCTTTGGGGCAACTTGCTGGTGTGACGAGCAGTGCGCGACCAACCTTTGCTTAATTCATTATGGCTCCCTTGAGCCAACGGGCTGACGAGCCTTGGATCTGCACCTGCGCGCCATGAGAGGTACTTGACCTGTTTTAATTACATTTTGGCAGTCCACGCGGCACCCCTTTACACTGACCTGCTCCCTGCTGACGAGAGGCAACTACCTCGAAACACGTGTCCAGGGATGGCTAACGCAACACATACTGTTCTTTATACATCGTGGCATAGGCGTACCCGCTGTTGCCACTACATCTACCACAGTCCTTTGGGGCAACTTGCTGGTGTGACGAGCAGTGTGCGACCAACCTTTGCTTAATTCATTACGGCTCCCTTGAGCCAACGGGCTGACGAGCCTTGGATCTGCACCTGCGCGCCATGAGAGGTACTTGACCTGTTTTAATTATATTTTGGCAGTCCACGCGGCACCCCTTTACACTGACCTGCTCCCTGCTGACGAGAGGCAACTACCTCGAAACACGTGTCCAGGGATGGCTAACGCAACACATACTGTTCTTTATACATCGTGGCCTAGGCGTACCCGCTGTCGCCACTACATCTACCACAGTCCTTTGGGGCAACTTGCTGGTGTGACGAGCAGTGTGCGACCAACCTTTGCTTAGCTTAATAAAACTTGCACAGGTTAGTTTCAGCATGGCATGTGCGTTAATGTGGGAGTTTCGATCAGCCATGTTAAAAGCTATTGCACAGCTGCAAAGATTTCCCACCAAGCGACAGAAGCGTCATTACTACATAGATGCAATAGACGCATGCGCAGAAGAGTTCCCGCGTTTTCGGCGGCCATTTTAAGGACACTCGGGTTACTGGTTAGTACTGCACATAGAAAAGCTTCCCCTAGATACAGTATGTAAATTGTGGTGCAACATTAGTATCCACGAACATGTTGGTTACATTATTACATGTTATTCAAGAGGATTGCATACGAGCAAGTCTTTTATACGAAACCTTTCTCCATTAAAATGATAGAGCCTTGAGGGACCACCTGCTTTTGTGAAGTATGGTTTGGACGAGAAAGGGGGGAGTATGGACATTAGTTTTGTTGCGAAGGTCGGATGTGATTCAGTCTAGAGCAGTACCCTCTATGCCAGCCTTGTAATGTCTTTGTAGCAGAGTGTCATGGTCAACCATGTTGAGAGGTCCAAGAGAAGTAGCACAGCAACCCCTTTGCGGTCAACTGTGTTCTTCCGGTCATCCCAGATGGCAAGGAGGGCAGATTCTGTGCCTCTTCCTGGACGGAATCCCATTTGGAAGTCTGAAAGTATGGCTTTATCTTCAATGAATTGTGACATCTGGGCAAATGCTGCTCTTTCTCTCAGTTTGCCCAGGAAAGGTCCATTTGTAATTGGTCTGTAGATGTCAGGGTTCAGCGCAGCGGGTCCAAGTTTGTTTTCTTCAGTTATGGGTGTATGTATGACTTTTTGAGTTCTTCTGGAAATGTTCCGGTAGTTAAGGAATTGTTGATGATTCTGCTTACTGGAGTGGCAGCAGATGTTATTAGAAGAATAGTCTTGATGGTTTACGGTGGACACGGGTCAGAAGGGCTGCCAGCAGGCCTGCTTGCTTTGACCAGATCCATCAATTCATCGTGTGAAATTTGTTGGAAGGAACAGAGAGGCTAGGTTAGAGTATTCTTGGATTGTTGTTTTACAAAAAGGGTCAGCGCTGGTGCTTTGTCTTTGTTTTAAGTATGAGTCCAACATGTTTCCTTTGGCTGTGTAATGATTTGCTAGTTAGTCTGTGAAATCTTGAGTAACGGGATGTAGTCCTTCTAGGCAATTTGGTTTACAAAATTCATTGAGAATTTTATAGAAATCTTTATTTGCACATTTAGCATTTTGAATTCTGTCTGAATAGTATCTTTTCTTAGCTTTTTTGATAGCAGACTTGTATAATCTGTTAATTTTCTGTAGGTGAAGTTTGTCTTGATTGATGTTTGTTTTGATCAAGGCACATTGCAGCTTTCTAATTTGATGTTTTATCTCTTTTATCTCTGTATTTCTCCAAGGTGCTTTTGTTCTGTTTTGTGGTTTTTAGTGGTATCAGTATATCAAAAGCTTCCTGTAGCCACTCATATCGTTTTTAAAAAGAATTTCTTGTGTCTAGATCTGTACCGGATGTTAGTTGTGTTTCTAAATGTTCCAAATTGAGTTTGATCCACGTTCGATAGTTGGATGCATGTAAGGTGGTTTTAGGTGCGTCGTTTAGTGTTGTTTTATGTTGGAAAGCAAGCAAATGGTGGTCTGACCATGTGACTGGAGTCATTGTTTGAAAGGTAACTAGTTCTGTTTTTGCAAAAATGACATCTAGGATATGTCCAGCGATGTGTGTGGATTTGTGGACGATCTGATGCAGGTTCTGTGCGTCTAGGCCAGCGATTATTGCTTTCGTATGGGGCATATTGGGTTTATAGGATTGCAACTGGGGAAAAGGTTATCACAATATCTAATGGCAATGTCATCAGCTTTACTGATATGTAATGTTTGTCTGAAAACAACAGATTGGCCACCTCCATTTTTGCCTGTACGATTTTGGGCGATCATTTGATAGCCTAGAGCACGGTTACTCATAGTACGGCCCGCGGGCCGCCAGCGACCCGGCAAGCCTTCCTTGGCAGCCCGAGGACCTTGCAGACATCACCTGTGTTTAAAAAAAAAATTTTTTAATAGTGTTAGTAAACACTGCCGGGTGCAGCAGCCCGGACTCTGAGACTCTGCTCTGTGGGGGCCGGGGGATTCCAGTGATTGTCAAAGTGAAGATGCAGGGGCCTAAGAGGTGAAATACAACAAAGCTTTATTAACATGTAAATGGTCTTTTAAAGACCTGTGAAGTACTCGGGTGCGGCTGTGTGTGCACGCTGGGAAGCTGTCTCAGCCCGGGCTGAGGGCTGACACACACACGGGGTGAGATGACAGAGGGTGACGGAGGGAGACAGAGGCAGAGGGAGGGAGACAGAGGGTGACAGAGAGAGAGAGACAGAGAGGCGCAGTCTGGGGGAGACAGAGGGAGGGAGACAGAGGGAGAGGGAGGGAGGCAGAGGGAGGGAGAAGAAGGGAGACAGAGAGAGGGAGGCAGAGAGAAAGACAGAGAGAGGGAGGCAGAGAGGGAGACAGAGGGAGGGAGACGGAGGGTGACAGAGGAAGGGAGGGAGAGGGAGGGAGGGAGGGAGACGGAGGGAGACAGAGGGAGAGGGAGGGAGAGGGAGGGAGACAGAGGGAGACGGAGGGAGAGAGACAGAGGGAGAGGGAGGGAGACAGGGAGGGAGACGGAGGGTGACGGAGGGAGGGAGGGAGGGTGACAGAGGGAGGGAGAGGGAGACAGAGAGGGAGACAGAGGGAGAGAGACAGAGGGAGAGGGAGGGAGACAGAGGGAGGGAGAGAGACAGTGAGAGATAGAGGGAGGGAGACAGAGAGAGAGACGGAGGGAGGGAGACAGAGGGAGGGAGACGGAGGGAGGGAGACAGAGGGAGGGAGAGAGACAGTGAGAGATAGAGGGAGGGAGACAGAGAGAGAGACGGAGGGAGGGAGACAGAGGGAGGGAGACGGAGGGAGGGAGACAGAGGGAGGGAGACGGAGGGAGGGAGAGGGAGGGAGGGAGAGGGAGGGAGACAGAGGGAGGGAGGGAGGGAAAGAGACGGAGGGAGGGAGATGGAGGGAGGGAGACGGAGGGAGGGAGACAGTTAGAGACGGAGGGAGACGGAGGAAGAGGGAGGGAGACGGAGGGAGAGAGGGAGAGGGAGGGAGACAGGGAGGGAGACGGAGGGTGACAGGGAGGGAGGGAGAGGGAGACAGGGAGGGAGACAGAGGGAGAGAGACAGATGGTGAGGGAGGGAGACAGGGGGAGGGAGGGAGACAGAGAGAGAGACGGAGGGAGGGAGACGGAGGGAGGGAGAAGAGGGGAGATAGGGAGGGAGAGGGGGAGGGAGGGGGAGGGAGGGGGAGGGGGAGGGAAGGGGAGGGGGAGGGAGAAGGAGAGAGAGAGAGAGATGTGTGTATGCCGGGTCTGGTGGCTCAGTGGACGAAGGCATCTGCTGCAGGGACCTGTGTTCAACCTCATGGTCACAATTGTTTTTTGCTTTAGCCCCACCCCTCCCCCTCTGACCCCGCCCCCACCAGTGCGGCCTTGGCCACAAACCACACTGTAAATTTGGCCCCGAGAGAAAGTTTGTGAGTACCCAAGGCCTAGAGCATGGGTACTCACAAACTTTCGCTCGAAGGCCATAATTACGGTGCAGTTTGTGGCCGCACCAGTGGGGGTGGGGTTAGTTGTGGGCGGGGCTAGAGAAAAAATCAAAATCTTTTCCAAATCAATCAAAGCGGTACTGTAAACTTGTCACGACTATGACTGACACTTTCTCGCAAGCAAAAACAAGCAAAATGAAACCTATAAATATCAGAGGAATACATACGATTTAGTTTACAGTCCTGTTTAGCATCACAAACAGGCCTTTGCAGACTATTAAAACAGCAACAAATAGATTTTTTTCTTGTGGAAATGTGGCAGCTCTACTGACAGATGTGCTTAGTCCTGCACTTGCAAGTGTGCACCCACGCCAGCCCAGACCCAGGCGCGCAACGCCCATTAGGCTGAAAGGGCTTCAGCAACCCACTCCCCCCCTCCGCGTGTGTGGCAGCCCGGGCTGAGACAGTTTCCGGGCACACACCCAGCTGCACACAAGTACTTCACAGGTCTTTAAAAGACCATTTACGTGTTAATGAGGCTTTGTTGTTTTTCACCTCTTCCCAGCGCCCCGGCATCTCCACTCTAACTATCACTGGAATCGCCCGGCCCCCATAGAGCAGAGTCTCTTGGAGTCCGCGCTGCTGCAACCGGCAGTGTTTGCTGACACTCTTTAAAAAAAAAAAAAAAGGTACGATGTCTGCAAGGTCGCCGGGCCGCTGGCGGCCCGCGGGCCGTACTATGAGTACCCGTGGCCTAGAGGAACGGCTTCATGTAGGACTGGAGCCATATCATCTCCCAACCAGGATTCAGTTATGAAGAGTATGTCAGATTTTGTGTCAGTGAGAAGGTCATATACGTGATGTTTGTTTTTAGAGAGTGATCGAGCATTTATTAGTAGACAGTTTAGAGAATGTACTTTGGGGATAGTGTGATTTTGTTTTGAAGAAGAGTGAGCAGTATTTTGTGAGCTTGCAGCAGGTGAGTCCTTAGTGTTGGTATTATCTGTATGAGGATAGCAATTGTGTAGCTGTTCTGTATCGTGTTCCTCATCCAGCAGGCTAAGAAGGCATTCTTATGGGTCTGTCTGTGTAGGTGGTGGAGACGGTGGTTGAGAGTGAGTTGGTGAGCTGTGTTGTTTTTGTAGTGTAACCTTGTTGAGTAGTAGGCTTGGAGAAGCAAAGTTGTGAGGTGTGGCACGTTACTTATTTTGTTTTGGTTGGAAGGTGTTTGAATTAGGGGTGGTGGTGCAGCTGTAAGAGGCAATATGTGCGGTGCAGTGGGGTGTGAGTGTTGGGCGGTTGTGTTATTGTGGTAAAAAGAAGCGGAGGGTGTTGGTTGGTGAAATAATAGAAGGCTGAGTATAGGTTTGTTAGTGACAAAAAGGGGTCTTTTATGAGTAATTAGACTGGGATTGTGTGTATGGATGGGATGTATTTAAGTATGGTGTAGATTTGGGTAGTGTTAGTGATGAGTGGTTGGTTAGTGGCATAGGATAGAGTTGTGTAATGTTTGTAAATGATGACTGAAATGTGTGGTAGCTGAGATAGAAGGGTGTATAGGCTTGATTTCTGGAGTTTTGTAGTGGGTGCTGAGGCATTGAACTTTGACTTAGGTTAGCTTGTAGTGAATGAGGAGAGTATATGTGCTGGTGTATATGAAATTGAGCAGCGTTTCTGGCCCTAGTCCCGACCAATCTCAAAGAGGCAACTGCGCTTGTTCTCTCTGCCCTTAACCTCGACTCCCGGGTTGAGACGCCTTGAACCCTGGCCTTAAATAGCCCTAGTAATCAGGTGACCACTTCGGCCAATGTGAACCCTAGCCCTAACCCTAACCAATCACAACACTAGCCCTAAGCCCTAGGACCAATAGAAGGCAAGCCTCTTACAGCCAATCACAGCCCTAGTCCCAGCATCCAATCAAGCACAGAACCCTACGCCCTACGTCCAATAGACAGCCTAGCCCCAGCCCTAGTCCCATCCCTATTCCCAGCAGGCAATCATACAGGAAACCCTAAACCCTACGACCAATAGAAAGCCCAGCCCCAGGAACCAAGTCTGAAACCCCTAAACCTATCCACCAATCAGATCACTAGTCCTAAGCCCTACATCAATAGGATCACTGACCCAGGATCCAATCAGTACCCTCAAATACCTAACCAATTAGAACACAAACCCTAATCCAATAGAAACACCAGATGCAACCACCAATCAGCGCACACATTTAGCATCCAACAGCAGCCTACATGCGGTCCCTGCGACTGCAGGCAATGTTTGCTGGCCAGGGGGCTGGAAGCTACTTCAGAATCTCCTAGGAGACAGACAGGCTCAATCCACACTTTGTGGTTCTGCAGGTAAGGGCCTTACAAATTTTGCCCTCTAACAATACCGTTTGTACAAAACTTTACTCACTCTCCTAGCCAAAAAACGACTGTACAATCCCTACAAAACACAGCTTAAACAGCTAACAGCAGATTACTGCTGTCTCAGAGCACCCTCTGTTCAGTCTCTGATGTATAATATCTCTATTGCTAAGGAGGTGAGGGGGAGGTAATCTGGGTTCCCTCACTTGCTAACTCAAAATGGGAGCTGGGGATGGATTGCTTAACACACAGATCTGAGCACAGAGCAAGGGAGAAATTAGGAGGGCAAATCAGGTAGACACAGGCAATGTGAAAAAACAACGGATTTTGGACTGCAAAGCCCACAATTCAACAGGTAAAATGAAACAGTCATGGGCAAGTAAAAACCATACATTTCTAAACAAAACAAGTGAAAAATGTTACAATCACAGGGAAGTTAAAATGTCAGTTTTTAAACTGTAAAAACCACAAGCAAAGCAGGTGTAAATCATGCAACCACAGGTATAGGAAAATCACTTTTAAAATTTCAGGAAAGAGACAGCACTAGTCTGCATTCTTACCACCTCATGGTCCTTGGTTCACTGAAATCTTGGACACTATATATATATTCACTGAAATAACCAAAGGTTACAGGGACGTTATAGTTAGGAAATAGAATTTAAAAAAACCTTGGAAATTCTCTGAAAAAAACAAAGGTTACAGGGACATTATACTTAGACTCAGATTTCGCTCATACAAAACCAGTACATACAGTGTTTATATTTACCTGAGCTAACTATAACTTATGTCCCCACTATGCACTGCTTATGACCTCACATAGTACATCACTCATGACATGGTCTGTGACATCACTGATGATATCTCAAATGACATCAGTGACAATATCATCCACAGAACCACTCACACACCCACTCACACCCCAATACAACCTCTCGTATGCCCACTCACACACCATGTGCCGTTGGCGAGAGATGCGAGGACTTGGGTCGGAGATGCGACAAGAGATATGCTGCGCCGTCGGGTATGCGTTGGTTCTGAAGATGCAAGGGTGATGTGGACCTTCTGCGTCAGGCCCAATCCAAGCGACAGCAGCGATACATTTGTTCTGATTGAGGATGCGCCGCTCAGCCAAGGAAATGCGTCAGCTTGGCTAGAAGATGCGCTGTTCAGCAGAGAAGATGCATCAGTTCTGCTGCTAAGGGTACAGGGCTGGGGTGGCACCACTTGGCAGGGTAGACTCATGTAGTGTACCATGCCCACTGCAGATGTGCAGAGGAAGAACTGAGTGAGGGAAGCAGTTTGCTTATTCAACAATCTAACATCTGCCATTCGAAAGACACCTGTCTCAGTCATGAGCTCTTTATTCTTCAACTCTTTTCTCTGAGGTGGCCCACGCATTGAATATAAATTTGTGAAGTCGTTTGGAGGAAGCTTCCAGTTCTTCTTTGGTGGTAGAGTTCATGTTCCATAGAAATTACCAACTCCTAAGGTAAATTTGGTCACCAGGCCAAACCTCCAGTCTTATCCCACCAAAGACACTTGCACTTTGGCCCAATTTAGTGAAACTTAACTGTACTGACTCATCCCATCATCATACCTTCATATTAACCCCACTACAACGACCTACACACTACATTAGATGGCACTATATCATTTACCATTACATCACCATGTAATAATAGGTAAGTATATAATAAAAAAGGGATACATATTAGAATAGGAAAATGATGTACACATGCACGTGTGTGTGTGTGTGTTTAGGTATATATATAGATATATATATATATATATATATATATATATCCTTGCAATAAATATGTTGATTAAATTAAATGTATAAGTTAAATAAGTTATAATAGCAGTTAGGTTGTGGGTATTTATTGAAACTATAAATAAGGTGATAAGTGTAAGGCTAATGTCAATTTAAAATAAATAATTCAAAAATATTGAGGAGTTATGTTAAGGGATTTAAAACACAGTAAATAATTTAAAGCAGAAAGTTTACAAACATGTAAAATAAACATTTAAATAAAATGGGAAAACAAACACTATATGGAGCAAAATTGGTAAGGTTAAAAATCTACTAAAAACAGATAATTTAGGAATACTGTAAAAAACAGGTTTATGGTATTGAATAAAAACAGTTACAAAATAAGGTAAAAGAGCTAAGCTATAAAGGTAAAAATAAATTAAGTTATAGGAATAGACCAATGTAACGGTGGATGGTTTAATGGTACAATTGCTTTCCTGGACAATTTTGTGGTAGGTTAGTGTATGGGGTTTATATAATGCTATAGTGAGGGTCCTCGATTTAGAACAATGCAACTTCCAATCTTGGTTCAGATCCAACTGAAAAGATCCACAGTAACTATTAGTGCTTTTCTGACTAACTATAACCCCTTAGGCAGGACCACTGGTAATATGCGATTCTGTGGCCGCATTGTATTCTGCATAGTTATGGATGTGTTGCATGTGTCACATAATACATCATCAGCTGTATAAGTTGTAGATTTTGTTGAAAACTTTTGTTTCTGTTTGCAACCCCACCGTGCTCCCCACCCCTCCACCCCCTGCACCTATAACCCTATCCTGCCCCGATGCCCCTACCTTACTACCCTGGGGAACCCTCCCTTCTTTCCTGAGCATACGCTCTTGGTGCGAGACCCCCCTGACATTATACGTAGATAGGGAAAATACAAAAAAAGATTAATTTCCTGGACCCTTCAGTGATATGTCAACACTAGAAAATTATGGGTATAATAGAATGTTAACAGATATTACAAGGTAGTCTCTCCCTCTTTTTCACTTCTAATTTTCCCGATGAAGTTGTCAACTTCCTCAATCTGCTGCAGATTATACATTTGATTATTCCACATTATTCGTAGAAGGGCTGGGAATCTTAGTTGAACCTTAGCGCCAAGAGCATTTAAGGTTGTCATCCTTTTGCCTAACTCCCATTGTTTAGCGGCTGTAATATGGGAAATGTCAGACCTGATGATGTAGGAGAATGGTCTGGAGTACGAGCTGCACTTCACAGGGCCTGCTTTCAGCGCAAGAGATAGAATTTTCTCTTTTGATGTATATGTGAGAAAGTTCACCAAGATTTTCCTCGGTTTGGACCTTGTGGGATTCCTTCTGTAGAGATCACGATGAACTCGTTGAATATCAGAAGATAGATTTAGATCCGGAACATCCTTAAGGATTGTTCCTTTTAGGAGTGCAATCACAAACTCTTTTATATCACTTCCCTCCATGTCCTCCGGAATTCAAAAAAATATCCTCATTCTCAAAGAAACATGATTAATGTAGTACTAAGAAAGCAGTATATGAATTATCTGATTAAAAGTCTATTTAAAAGTCGGATTAAGGGGTAGATGCAATGAATAGATCTATTAAATTTATCTCATGGAATGTTAATGGCCTTAGATGTCCGCGAAGGCTTAGATTGGTAATGAAATATCTCGAACAAACAACAGCCCAGATTTTCCTCCTCCAGGAGTCTCATTTGAGCCTACTGGAGAGTAGGATCTTTTTTCGTAAATTCCATTGGGTCGAGTCATTCTACCCGTCTGAGCAAGTAGGCCATACCAAAGGGGTGGCTATCTTAATTAGAAAAGGTACTGGGGTGGGTTTTAAATCAATCTCCTCAGATCAGTCGGGCAGATGGATTACCGCACAGATTGAAATCGAGGGGAGAGAGTTATCTATAGCATCATTTTACGGACCAAATCTTGATGATCCAGCTTATATGTATAAACTACAGGCTAAGCTAACAGAAACCAACTCCCCAATTATTATAGGAGGTGATTTTAATGTTCTTCTTAACCCTAACAGAGATAGGTCCAATAATAGCCACTATGTTGGAAACCCCAATATTCGCCGTGGGATGATTAATATGATGCACGAGCTTGGTTTGGCCGATGTGTGGAGGGTAAAACATGGAGATAAGACAGGGTTTACCTTTCACAGTAAGAAATACGGTCATTCTTCAAGAATTGACTATCTCTTAGCTGATAGGTCTATCATGGAGAATATTCTTGATATCTCGACCCTCCCTTCCATTCTCTCCGACCACGCTCCTATATTCTTCTCTTTTTTATATTCAGGGGGAAGGAGAACCCCCAATCCTAGATGGACACTAAAACGGGCAATGCTCTCTAACACTGATATAATCAATACACTTAAAGCCTCCACAGTAGACTACTTCCGACTTAATCTAGGCTCCACCTCTCTGGAATTTGTTTGGGATGCTTTTAAAGCAAACTTACGAGGCCAACTCCATAGTTTGATCTGTTCAAAAAACAGAGAAGAATTATCAATCTTTAAAAGTTTGGAAGATCATATAAGTAAATTGGAAGCTGAAAGGTTAAATAACCCCCAGTACCCACAAGGAAAAATGATACAAGTTAATAAAGATCTTGAATATCTACAACAGGTCTATAGAGGAAAATTAGAGGCAAAAATCAAGGCACAGTGGTCTGTCCAAAATATGCAGCATTTTGAATATGGTGAAAAAGCGGGGGCTATTTTAGCCTGGAAAGCAAGGGCAGACCGAGCTAAAAATAACATCAATGAATTAATAATTGACGAGAGTGGAGAGAGTTCAGGAAAATGGGAGGACATGCAGAGATGTCTTGTATCCTTGTTTTCAGATCTATATAGAGAGGAGACTATACCAAACTCAGATAATATTCAAAAGTGGTTGCAACTTAAAGAATTACCTATCTTAACTGAAAGCAGCCGTCTTACTATAGATGCCCCTATAACAGAGCCAGAAGTAAAACTATATATTAGCAAGGTCAAGCGCAATAAAGCCGCTGGGACAGATGCCCTCCCGGGTGAAATATATAAAATATTACTGAACGAACTACTCTCGGGGATGTGCGGACTATTCAACTCAATATACTGCCCAAATGGTAGAGTCCCAAACTCATGGAAAGAGGCCACGATCGTGCTCGTCCTAAAACCCGGGAAAGATCCCCGAAAAGCAGACTCATATAGACCGATCTCCCTCCTTAATGCTGATTATAAGATCTTTATGAGTATTTTGGCAGGGAGATTGGTCAAGGTAATTCCATTCTTGATAAATGGGGACCAAAAAGGTTTCATCCCCGGCAGATATATTCAAGATCAGACTTTGCAGTTAATTGGTAGCATTGATCTAGCAATAGCAAGGTTGGAGCCCCTGGCTGTCGCTGCATTTGATGCAGCCAAAGCCTTTGATCGCGTCTGCTGGATCTTCCTATGGGAACTTCTGAAAATAATGGGCCTGGGCTTAACTTTTATCCACACCTTGTCCAACTGCTATCAGGGAGCCTCTGCTACAATCTTGGTAAATGGCCTGTTAACATCCAGCTTTGTAATAACTAGGGGTACAAGGCAGGGATGTCCTATTTCACCCCTGCTATTCGACCTGTATATAGAACCGCTGGCCCAGGCCATAAGACTAGACGAGGTAATTATCCCCTATACTGTTAATCTATATAGAAGTAAGATAGCCCTATATGCTGATGACCTGCTGGTTTATACCAGTAACCCAAATGAGGCCCTTCCTAGAGTAGATTTAATTATGGAGGAGTTTGGAGCTCTTTCAGGTTATCTCTCCAACTCCTCAAAAACGGAGGTGATGTGCTGGAACATCGAGAATTGGACAGGCCGTACCAGTAAGGAATTCAGATATCTCGGGGTTACTATAGTGGAAAGTATAGAAGATATCCCTAAGATTAACTTGAAAAAAGTGATAAATGAGATCGAACATCTATTTTTAAGATGGAAAAACCTGCCCTTAACCATCTATGGAAGGGTTAACCTGATAAAAATGGTAATTTTGCCAAAGATAACCTATCTATTCAGTACCATTCCCCTTGGTTTCTCAGATAGTGATATCAGTAAAATCCAAGGAAAAATTGGCAGTTTCATTTGGTCAAATAAATCATCAAGAATTTCCTGGAAGAAGTTAAGGCGGAAACTCTTGAAGGGAGGTTTGGCTCTTCCTGATCTTCTTTGGTATGCCCAATCGTTCCAATTCAAAAATTATCGGGCATTACTTACCTCTCCGGGTGATACTAGTTGGGGGATGATTTTGAAAGAAATGGCTATTCTTGAGGGAGGAGGAGGGGGCTTCCTATATAAGTTTGGGGCCCCAAGATATTTCAAAAAGGTACGGTTAAAGGTATTAAAAACAGCCTTAAATGGATGGTATAAGATCAGGAGATTGTGGGGGATTCGTTATTATTCAGAGTTTGCCCCTATTTGGGACTCCCCTGGGCTTCCTGCCTGTCTGAAAGATTGCTTGGCGAAACCTATAAAGGATGCTGGCCTTACGATCTGGTCTGATCTTATTTCCTCAGAAGGCGTTCATCCATGGGAGGTGTTAAAGGCCCGAATTGGCAGCTTATTTTCAAGATTCAAATATCTCCAATTGGTCTCCTGGTTTAATGCAGAGAAAGATCATATAGGCGGAAATTGGGAAATAGAGTCTCTTTTTCAAAATACAAATCTCATCAAAAAAGAGGCAGGCCATTGGTATAAATCACTGGTGGAAACCGATTTGGCCAAGTCTCCCCCACTGCAGTCGGTTTGGAACCTATCCGTATTGGACAGTGTGGCTGTAGAACTATATGAATCTTCTCTGCTTACATTGTATAAACTAATTAAACCTGTTTCATTAAAAAAGAACCATTTCTATGTTATCAACCGACTATATTACACCCCCAAGAAAATAGCCAAGTTCGCTCCATATGTATCTGCAAAATGCCCAAGGTGTGAATTTGCCCCGGCTGATGATCTACATATTTTTTTTGATTGTGGGAAATTAAGGTCCTTCTGGCAACAAGTGGAATATGCGCTTTATGCTATCTTTAAAGTTAAGATCATCCTGAACCTTCCGTTAGTAATTTTTGGCATTAGCAATGAACTGTCGGACTGGATGTCAGTAATGCAAAAAGGCCTGTTTATGTACTTAACACTTATTGCCAGAAGAGAGATATGTAGATTATGGAAAGATCCAGCACCCCCACTGTATGAAAAATGGCTGAGAGCCTCCTTTAGTGCTGCCCGATTAGATCTGGGACACTTGGATGGTATGGAAACCAGCATTTGGTCACCACTCTTAAGCTGGGGCAGAGACTTGAGATTGATTTAGTACACCCAGGTCTTATGATTACACCTAGCTTCAAAAGAAGTTGGCCTGGGCAGGCCTATAGCTAATGCAAAATGCAGACGCCAGTGGGAGTTCAGGATATTGGTTGGCTTACTGCTTGCAGGTGCTATATGGTGAGATGAGGACAAAAAAAAAAAAAAAAAAGAAAACTTTTGTTTCTGGCTCAAACAGATCACTAGTTACTAACAATGCATCTGTAAGAGCTGTTGCATAGTAGAAGGCCCTTTGGAAAGGTGATTGGTTACCTTTCAGTTGCTTATTGCTGCAAATGAGTGGTAACTGGTACTAGTGAGATGAAATCTTTACTCAGACAGTGTCAATATATGTAAACATGAGAAAATAAAGAAGTGATATGAAATAATGCCGATAATGCAGCTATATCTAGCAGAATGTAGAACCTTTTGTTGTATTTAGCCTGGAGGGAGTCTTCCTGCAACTGACTGCCAGTCTCTTTCATTCCGTTGTAGAATAGAATCACACCAACATCTTGTGTTTGCGATGTAACATAATACTATCACAAACGTGCCGCATTACGCAGCAAAATGTGTAAGGTCCGTTCAAAATACACTTTTCCTGTGTGCGAATTTTATTTGGTTAGTACATTTGTGTATTCTTTAAACTGTAATGCGTGTTTGCATTGCACTGCTCTAACACCCCACTCAATGCACTATGTGGAAACAAGGACACTTTATGGCGCCTTTGGCTCAAAAAGAGACTATTTTGTTTAGCTGGAAAGTCTCTGCATGCAAAGTATTTCAGACAAAAAAAAGTACAATAATATTACCAGATTAGTAGCCTACAAATGTAAGGATTTTAGAAAAGGCTTTTAAGTTCCTCTTCCACAAACAATTGCTTGGTTGAGGGCTAAAGTTGACATTCAATTGCATTGTTCTTCTGAGATGGGTTAGCTCTTCTAGTCTGCACCCTACAGGCTAGAGTACTTTAGCTCTGTATGGATCACTAAAAATGTTGTACTTTATTGTCTTTGGTATAGCGCAACACCTGCTACTGGAATGCCATTCGGTAGTCCGGGAAGTTTTTCTAAGCAGTTCTTGGAAACAACCTCATCAACTCCACTGAGAAGTCTGGTAATTATAAGAGTTCTAGCAGACACATCAATACCCACTATAGAATGAAAGGAGATAGAGTTCAGGTAAAGTAATCCAATGTAATTCCGCACCTTCCTTTCAATGCAACAACACAATACAGTACAATACAATATAGAAGGGGTTTTCTTTCACTCCCATCTATTCCAGCCCTTGTGGCTTCTGACTTGGAAACGTGGTAAAGGGCCTCTCATTACGCATTACAAAAGAAAGAGGTTGTCATTTCTCCATGCTGTAAGCTTGGTTGTAGACACTCATTGTGCCTAGGCATGCAACCCATGTATATAGGAGCTAGACCACTACATGGGGCACAGACGCAGTTTGTGGCACGCATGGCATGGTTCCGTGGTTATCCAGGAGGGTTCACCCATATCTTGTGATAGCAGCAGACCATTGGCAGCCTAGCCCCTACCAAGAACAAAGGTAGGGTGTAGCCGATCCACCCCAAGGGGCGGAACTCCTACGTAGCAGCAAGACATACCCCAAGGAATTGACCTCCAGCAGGTCAGAAATGGCTCCTGCTTTCTAATTGAGCTATAGATTCCACTGGAGCACACCCCTATGCCAGATGGACCACAGCAAGGGGCCTGCTGCAAATTCCAAGTGCGCTCTGCTGATTTCAGAACTGCCTGCTCCAGGTATGTTGAAGGCATACGCCCTTATTCAACTGGGCAATTAAAATCAGGAGGCCTCCACCCTGATATCCATGCACGCTCACTCTCATTTCTTATTAAGGGAGGAGCACTGCACGCCTCCTAAAGATGATTATATTGAGATTTTTGAGGAAGGAGTTTCACCCTTCTGAGCACCAGCTCACATGAGCAGGGAAAGCAAACAGTCACCATACAAGAGAAAGGCTGTGTGATCCTTTCCTTGATTAAAACCTGGGACCTGCACGTCTTATGAACGGTTCCAGTGCAGAGAACTATCCTATCAGCTCAAAAGGGACAGTGAAAATGGCAGTAAGAAGAATCAGGACTGTACCAACTAAACACAAGAGTATATTAAAAAAAGGTTTCAAGGCCCATCTCCTTTAAATTGAGTTCAGGGGATCATTATACTTTGGTTTTAAAGTCCTGGTCGTGATTTTTTCTTCAAAGAAATACAAAAGCGCATGAGGTGAGGAGAATCCCAACTAACTCCGCCGGATCATAGAGAAGGTGTAGCAATCCTAGGGGTTCGCAGCAGCAGGGCTGTTGGAAACTAATCTCATATCCACCCCTTTGCAATCCCAACTGTGACCTGTAACTCCTGTCTCCTCCTCGGCATAAACGTGGGGAAGACAAAAAAAGAATGGAATGAGCTAAAAAAAATATCTGAAGTTATTATAAGACACTCAAATGATATAGTTCTGATATGTGGGTCCTGCCACTAGATCCTCGCTTGTTTGTGCATCCTAATTAAGGTACATATTGCTCTTATGCTATATTGTACTGTGTCGTAATTGCATTGATTATAGCGCTTACTTTCCATGAAAAGGCACTGAAGTGCTTTATGCCAAGCACCATGCTGCTCTGGAACCCAATGTGCAGCAAATGCCTTCGGAAACTCTTTCTGGGCTATATGTTGCAGTCCTTAAGCTTTATTTTAATAAACCAAAGAAACATCTATACGTTCAAATTAGACAACAGGGATATTCAGCCTTAGTTTCTGTGAAGAGTAACTGAGAAATAAGAGATCCAGCGTAGTCATTCTTAATTTACATAGGGCCCATTGCTCTATTAAGAGAAATGATTAATGAAACCCCTAAGGAATAGCATGTTTGCAATTGCTATGTTGCATGAGACTCACTAGAGACAGACACTGGAACTACCAAATAAATGCGGGATAGGGAAAAGCAATGAGTAGGGATATTCCCTCACCAGATAGGGTCCCTATAATTTGGTGCCCGCAGGGAGAAAACTTTGTATTCCAAGGCCACTCCATGCACCAGTAGTTTCTCTATTGGAAGGCTGACTTTGGGACCAGTTGGAATTGCAACTGCCAGCCCCTCCTCGAATGTGCCTATTTGCCCCCGACAGCCAAAATCCCCAATGGCCCTCTTACCTAGAGACTGGATTTTTGTGTGTAAAACAACTAATTTTTGCGAACTAGACAAGCATCGTTCTGGTGTGCTGAGAAGCGCAGTTCGTGACCTCTTGACCTCAAACTCACTCGAGCTACAGATAAACTATGGGAGAGGGAGGACACATCGCACCACCCTGGTTACATTTGTAACATTCGGCCTGAACCGAGAGGCGCAGGTCTCTGGAAGCTTCTGAGGACGGGTATATTGGGCTCGTGGGATAACAGCCCACAGACTACAATGTTACTTTCAGACTAGTGCCTTCTGGAAAACACTTCACACTGCAGTTGCTTTTCAGTGCAGGAAACTTCAGACTTGTTTGTGCCGTGCTTTCTTTGCCCACCAGGAAGTAAAAATCTAATTTAAGTTTTTAGTTTATTGATTCACGTTACTGTGGTAAACTGCATTCAAGTTTAAAACTTAATACCACCTCCTGGAGTAATTATACTACTATGCCTACCCTTTGCACCCAATTGCAGTGCAATAGTATCTGAGGATCACCAGTGCTTCCTCATGGTGCCATATAATGCACAATAGATACTGCCCAGTCATTACTTACTGGCATGGCACCCAGTGAAAAAGAACTTTTATCATCGCTATGTAAGGCACAGGCTGGCACATGCCAGCACATGGACATTTATAAACTCCATAAAAGTACACAATTCGGCATCACCGATCCTGCCCCAAACCCTTGGGCAGAGGAAAGCTATAACTAAGCAGAAGAGGAGAAATGGAAGTAAATGGTGTATCTTAGATATGTACCTGTGAGAAGAACTCTGCCTCCTCACTACGCAACTCCAAACTGTATTGGACGAGATAGCAGGACACAGAACGGGAACATTATGATAAGACAAAACCCTGTGACTAAATGAACCGGGAATGTCTAGATAGGATCAGAGCACGAGACATCAGCAACAATCTACTTCTTATCATCACACCCCACATACTCCCGAAAAACACGCCACATCGGCCAAGGTGGAGCTATAATGCACAATATACTATGATGATGATTTATTTCCTCCAGACTATCATGGGTGATACTATTGACATATCGCAAACATCAGTGTTCAGCAGTTAAAGCATGTCTCAGATGCACTCAAACCCTATGCGGCATGCCATGTTAACATCCGCTGGACACAACTGCAGATATGACTTGCACACAAGGACAGCTGCAACACAAGTGAATTGCCCCTATCCAGGGGTAATTAGCACACAATTGGCAATTAAAAAGCCTCACAGAAGCCCCTGGGTTACTATCACTTTAAAATATCCATAAGCCTGAACATATGGTTGGTATGAAACTCACAACCAAACTTCAATGCATATTCAAAAGGTTTTGCGGGTTCATGATATGAAATAGCCATCATGAATGTCATCGGAGTTTCAGAATCAATGTCACAGCCCAGATCGAACTGTGTCCTATAATAGAGTCACACACAAGGATGCACCGCAACTTACTACTGCAACCGCTTGTGACTCCCAACTTCACTCCAATAGGTGAAGACATCAAAACCAAAGACGAAAATCTATCAGGGAATAGGCGCAGAAGCAATATCGCATAAAACAAGACATTGGAGCGTACACATTGTGAATCATGTCCTTACATCAGGACGATGTCCAAGTTACATCCATCCACTGGAGGCAGGTGACCTGATGTGGGCCTGCTTCATGTTTCACAACATAGCAGTCAATACTGATGACCTACCAGCCTTGAATGACCATGGACGCCCCCTACCAGGGCAAACACCACAGCTACACTAATATGGGGCGGTCAGGAGTAGCACATTCACTGCTAAGAAAGAAGAGCAACAGGAGTCTACGCGCTTTATTGCCTTCAATGTGTCCTATGGCAGTACATACATTACTGGGCACCCTCATGATTTGTATTGTTACTGCTACCGAAAGCAATGTCATTGCTGTGCCTCAGCCCACAAAACTCTGGCCTCCACAACCACCTCAGCGGACCCACTCAGACTCACTGCAGACTGCACGGGAAGGAAGCGGGGCTGATGCATCCTGCACGCCGTCCTCAGGCCCAGTGCTAAAGAGGCTTTCTCCAACTGTCTCAGAGGGAGATGCGACTGACCTCCAAAGAGACTGGCATGGACTGGTTTTCTCACAGCCACCATCCAAGTGACATGCCTCCCGAAGACCGGACTGTTGCTGACTCCTATCCCGTGCTCACACCGCTATGTTGCTGAAGCGTACTATCGCTCATTTCCTGCAGCACCCCCAGTGTATTGTTCTTCCCCTCAGTGTCATGCTGATTGCCCTGTTTATGATGTGCTTAACATTTATGCAATGGTGCATTCAGTAGCCTGAATTTTGTTCCCTGTTCACTAGTGTCGATCATGTAGAATATGTCACCGGTTTATAACTGTACTTTTCTGGCCCCCACAAACTAATGTCCCCTGCTTTTCCTGTTTGCCATCACTCTGTGTGCCCTCCCAATGTCCTGCTCAGCTTTAGCCTCCACTTGTGGAACATATCATCCAAGGCGCAGTAACTCCTACAAATGAGGCAGCAGCGTATTTGTCTAGTCCATGAAGAGTCCGCTCCACAGGTTTCACAGCCTGGAAATGAGACAGTAGCACGTACATTCCTCCCTTCATATGGACATCTGTGCCATCTTGCTGTCTAATACTACTTTCAGCCTGATTTTGTAGTCTTCTCCGAGTTGATTATTTCAGTGAACCTACTGGAGGTATCCAGTGGCGGCTTCTCCACTTTGGCAGAGGAGCGTCGCCCCAATGCTTTTAAGCAGGGCCAAGAAGAAACATAAAAAAATAATAACGTAAAGTTATTATCATTTTATACTTCGTGTCCTGCTGCTTTGCGGGCGGGTGGGCGGGGCTGCTTTGCTCTCGGAGCAGGAGCAGAATAGTTTGCCCACTCCTACGTGCGCAATGACTGTTTGGTCGGCCCCCTGGGGGCTCCCAAACCAGTCATGCGCACTTTCCCCGTTCTCCATGCAGGCTGCATTCCAGCCTGTATGGAGAACATGCCTACCCCTACAGCCCCGGTCTGAGCGCCATTTCATGGTGCTCAGACCAACCATGACGCTGCATTGCAGCATTGTGATTGGCTTAGGGGAGGGAGCCTGGCTGCTTGCTTCCTGCTCCTGGAGTCGAAAACAGGAAAGCAGGTTCAGAGACGCAGGACCTGGCCTCAAGGTACGTTATTCCCCCCCCCCCGTGTGACACCACCTGCGACCCCCCCCCCACAAACCCCTGCGCTCGACTCACCACCTGTGAGCCCTGCCGGCCGCCATTGGAGGTATCCCATATGTTTGCGTGTTGCTCCACTGGCACAAGGCTCTGCTAAATTGAGGATGCTCCCAGAGTTACCCCCAAAATAGTAGAAGGTGCTTACTGCTCTTGAGAGGTGGGCAAGCAAATAAATTACTTGTGTACATCAACAGAGGCCACTTTCGATCACCAATCAATGGAGGAAAATCGTATATTTTAGATATGTACTCAGGCAAATTGGCTATATGTATGGAACAAGGAAAAGGTGCCAGAATTCAAACCCTGTTGTAACCTATCTTCGGCTGTTGTTTTTGCCTTTCAGCAACTAGAAGAGCCATTCTAGCCGAGTCACCAGTATGAAATGGATTTTCAAAGGGGAGGAGCTCCACAAAAGCTTCTGGCAAGCTTTGACATTAATACGTCACATTGTAGCACTACACTGAGAAGAATTTCTTAAAAGGTGAGATTATTTTTAGGTTTAACTGTTTCTTTTGATTGAATGTTGGTCTTTTACACATTCCATCACCTACATCCTCGCAGCCAGCGAGATGAGGCACTTTGGAGTTAAACATAGGCCCTGACCACAAAACAAATGTATACGTATACCCCAACATTTCCTCACCCTCCCTCCCCTCACTCGGTGCGCCTATATTCAATGGCAATGCTCTTGCATGTGGTGGTTGTGAGATCAGCTCCTATATTGGTCAGTGACATTTGAGATATTGTTAGTTGTGTGTAGATGGAAGGCGGGCCATGTCCACAGATATAAGTTGTAACACTTTCAGATATTGGAGACATGTGAGTTCCCAAAATCTCTCGGGATAATATTTGTATGGTGGCTCTCAGGTCACCTCATAGGAGGTGGGAGTGTGTTGGGTTTGTCATTGCGATTTTTTCCACTGCCAGTGTTGCACAGAGGCGGGTTGACCGACTGAAAAGTGTGGGAGGCGGGTTGTCCAACTGAAAAGTGTGGGCAACATGGTTGTTCTCCATAATCTTAACACATCCTGGAGTGCTGCGACCTGGGTTACAGCTATCTGCAATCGCCTTATTGACTTTTGACATCCTGGAGGAGGTATGGCTTACTTAAAAGGACACTGCATGGTCTCTTGGGATCTGCATATCGAAGGCAACGTTTATCTGTTTGAGCACTTATTCTGAGTATTTGTGAAGCTTGAGGCGTTGCCAAAGGAGGTGCATTAGGGTATCTGGGGCTCTGCAGCCTCTCCAACAGTTGGCAGCTTTTGATGTGTTCCACCTTGCTACCTTTTCCTGGTTGTCTGGTTTCAATTTGTAGAAATTCACCACTAAATAGATATTTATTTGCCTCTCCTATTTCCTCAAATGTTAATGCTTTGCTTGGTATGGGTATTGCATGCTTGTGTTGTATCAGATGCTCAGCAGGTCATGTGCTGAGGCAGCAGTGACCTCTGCTGGGACACAGTGATTGCCATACACGCAGATAGTTTCCTTTTTCTTGTATAAGTGAAAATCTGCATGCATCTTCCCCTTAGCTAACCATGTGTCCGATGGCCCATCCGAGAATGCGCACCGAGATCAGGACCAAGTACGATCCTCTATTCTTGTCTGGGATTATAGCAGGTCATGGTCCCTCTCTCCAGGTCTCAGTTGTTCTGTCCCCTTGCCTTTTCTTTTCACTTCCTAATCTGTCCCCTTGGCAAGGAGTGGAGTCGGTTGTCCTTCAGAGTGACCAGGGGCTTGGTGCCCGCAGGGTACTAAACTTTGCTTTCTTTTCAAGGGACATCCTCCTGTGGAACTCTGTTGAGTGTTGCAGTAGTATCAGAACTTGACTGAGTGCATGCCCAACCAAGATCTGAGTTCGCTTTGCTCTTTGCATGGCCCTATTGACCGTCGCCATGAAGCTTTCAGCCATGCCGCGGGCTTGCGGACAGAGAAGAGGGATCTTCTGGGTGGTTTATTCCTAAGTACTCTATGAACTTAATTGATTTAAAATGTTATAGAGTTCACAAGTACCTAAAATGTGTCCTGGCAATAAACACAGCTGAGCACTACGAATAAACTACTGCAAAACACTTCTCCCTAAAATGGAGGCCCATTTTCAGTCCTCTGTGTGATTGGAATGATCCATGTTTTAAACATGTAATCTAGCACAGGGAACAAAATATACAAAAGGCTCCGAATTACCTCGGATTACTCATCCACCGTAATAGGTTTATTACCTCATTGTGCATGCCGTAAACGTACTTCACCGGTTCGCCATTAAGCACTGCTCGAATTTTAAACTTTAAAGACCTCAGGCTAATTCACAAGGCAGTGAATGGGACAGCACCCCTTTGACAAGCTGTGCTACTACTAAGAAAGTTCAAGAAGACCCAATCCCCCATCCAAACCAAAACATTCCTAAACCTACTGAAATACCAACACAGTGGCAGACAAAGTACAAGAGTCTACACATCGAATCTGCATTCACCCCACACCTCTGCCTGCACACTGCCTGTTGAAACAGCCAAAAGGCTCACTCTACTCCGTCTGCATATGTGACACCAAAATGCAGTTGGACATTTAGTGCACCCTCTGTACCTTTTCCTTATCGCCATGTGACCTTGGTGTCAAGAACAGTTTTTTCAGAACAATCTCAGGCCGTCTGCTTCTTCTTCTTAGGTATAATCTTTCTGCAGGACCGGCTTTTGGCATGGGTGAGCTGGGCCCAGGGCCGGGGTACCAATATTCAGAGGGGTGTATGGAGCTGTGGGCATTAAGGTCACAAAGACAGCAAAATCTGTCACTTGGATCCAGGGATTCACAATAAAGTGGTTTCACTCGTTCACACGTTGCTTTCTAACATGCAGCAGGTGTTGTTACCCCATCAGCCTGCTTTCTTGCCCTCCCATCTCCCTTTCACCCCCTGCTGCCATACACTATTAAGCCCCCCCCAACAAACAACTTGGCATCAGTGTGAGGAGCTAATCTGTGAGTGGTTCAAGTGAGTTGGAGGAGGTGCAGAGATGTATGCATTCAGAGGCCTGTCACAACACTGATGTAATCAGCCAGGGACTGACCTCCGAATACATCAAACATTGTCAAAACCAATAGGTCCCACCTGTGTGACAGCTATTGGCTTTGCCAATCTCTTTTAGCCATATTGTACAGCAGCATAGCTAAAAGTTAGCGCTGCGGTGAGGAGCAGTGTAGAGTTAGAGTGGCGTGGTGTTAGAGTACAGTGGCGTGGTGTAGAGTAGAGTAGCATAGAGTGGTGTGGTGTGGGTAAAAGTGGTGTTGGAAAGAGTGGCATGTGTAAAGTGGTGTAGAGGAGAGTGGCGTGGAGTGGTGTAGACAATAGTGGAGTAGAGAGGAGTGGTGCAGAGTAGGATAGTTGTAGATGTAAGTAAATAAAGCGTCAATAGAGACAGGGAAAGCAACAAAAATAAGAAGACGTATGCCTGTGTTAAAAGAAGTAGGTAATCACAATGCATGTCAGTGAATAAATAATACGGAAACTCATCAAAAAAATGTTGTATTGCAAAAAGACAAGGAAAAACACATGTACTTGGCACATGCTCTTGGGAGGAGCTAATACATGACAGGAAAGGAAGCCTACGGGAGCTAAGCTTACCAGCACCAGCGAGGTCCCCAAATTTCTTCCGGACCAGAGCACTATCTTGGCAAAGGCCGACTCTGCCTTGTTTTTGGGACAAGTGCTTTAAAGTAACCGGGCCCCAATATGAACGCTACACAAAAACAGTAGTCCAAAACATTAAAATACAGTCTGTGCTAGTGAATCTGGAGCTGAGTTTGTGTGCTTTAGGGAGGAATCATGAGACAGGCAGACTTATATAGCAAGTCTCCTAGAATTGCCGCAAGGTTTTATGTGTGTGCAAAAAATGTGTTGCTGCGTGAGGGAAACTTCTCAGGACACGCTATCACACTGTCAGGCTAAGAGCCATCTGCAAAGTCATCAGTTAGGAAATCGTGTGATTTCCCAACACACTGATGCCTCAGAGGTGAATCAGGAAATGTCGAGACTACCGTATACTCCAATGTTGACAGGAAGTAAAAAATGTATGTATCTTGGTGTAAACGACAGTGTAATATAGCTTCTTCTTTTTCTGAAATTACTCAAGATGCATGCAGTGATACTCTCAGTCTCCACCTCTAATACAATCCTGAATTTCCTAGACCTTGTGAAATCCCTGCTCCACCACACAGCAGTGTCAGAGTATTACAATCGGGTCATATGACTTGTAAAACGTGGACACGTGCTGCGCTTCACGTGCTCTCCTAAACTTCAAGTTGGACTCACAAATCAGCAAGTTTTTTTCTATTCAGAACATGTTATCAGCTAAAATTGCAGGGGACGTTGCTGAATTTCACGAGCCTCGTAAGCATGAACCGTGACCCAATTCCTGAAGCACAGCGCTTGTATCCTGTCCCGTGTGTAAGCAGCTGTGTGATTATTTGGCCTCGTAAGGACAAGAATATTGGCTGCTTAGCAATTATAGTTAGTGCAATACAAAACACATTGTAGGAGTAGAGTTCTAAAATAAGCATAAATACAGCGTTTTGTGATTGTATGAATGAATTATATTAATTTTCAATGTTAAGGCAACCACCCTTCTAAAAAATGATTTACTTAAAACAAAATAGAAATTAAATAAAAAAATAAATAAATTAAAAAAACTATATATATATATATATATATATATATATATATATATATATACACATATATATATATTCACTGAAAAAACCATAGGTTTCACACATGTTATAGTTAGTGGAAATTTTACTGATAAAAAACCAATGAAATTGCCCCGTTATAGTTAGCGCAGGCAACTATAACTCACGCGACCACAATCCTCTGCTGATGCTAATACTGTATTTAGACACTTATTTGCCCATGTCTTCTTCCATACATTTTTAGCTATACATATATTACAAATATTTTTTTTTCATAAAGACACATATGTCATCAGCAGAGGATTGCGGTCGCGTGAGTTATAGTTGCCTGCGCTAACTATAACGGGGCAATTTCATTGGTTTTTTATCAGTAAAATTTCCACTAACTATAACATGTGTGAAACCTATGGTTTTTTCAGTGAATTTGCAAGGTTTTTTAAATGCTAATTCCTAACTATAACGTGTGTGAAACCTATGGTTTTTTCAGTGAATTAGTACGGTTTTTTAAATGCTAAGTTTTTTTCCCTTATAATAAGCCCTGTACATTTGGTGGCCTACGGCCACCAAAAGCACAGGGGGTGGGGTAAGTGTGGATAGTGTTTTTTTCCATTGTAATAAGCCCAGCACATTTGGTGGCCTTCGGCCACCAAAAGCACAGGGGGTGGGGTAAGTGTGGATAGTGTTTTTTTTATTTTTATTTTTTTACCGTACGCTTACCGTAAGCGTACGGTAAGCGTACCCCGCGAAATTGCCGAAAAAAAAATAAAACCGTTTTTGCACTTGGGGGATGTTTGGGGACTCCCTCAACATGACTATGTGGGAGGGAGTTGTCAAAACAGCCCCTTTACATGTTTTTGGGCTTCCGATTTTAAAAATCTCTCTCAGTGCGAGAGACAAAATGGCGGCCGCCGCTTCCTGGTTTCGGCCGATTCGAATGTTTACTAAGATCTAAGAGCCAATCAGAATCGCGCTCGCGCACGCCACCGTACGCTTACCGTAAGCGTACGGTAAGCGTACCGTAAGCTGGCTCAGATATATATATTGATTTAAAGGCTATTTTCTCAGAATCTACTGAACAGATTTACACCAAACCTACAAAAGGCACTTCCTTGACCTAGGGACTACCTCTCTGCCAAATTTTGAGTAATTCTGTTCAGCCATTCGGGCTGTAGCTCGTTCTAAAGGTCCTATGGAAAAATGCATGGGAAAAACGCGTTTTGGGACCCCCCTTTTATCTCAGCCCCCGCTTGACGAATCCCCCCGAGACTTTCAGGGTAGGAGCGGAGCGTAGCGCCCCACCTATTTTGAGAAATTCGCGAGGATTCGTCAACCGGCGCCAAAGTTATTCAAAATAGAATGTTGAGGTTTTCCTATGGAAACGTGGTCCTAACTATAACTACCTACTGGCTATCGCCAGTAGGTAATATATATATATATATATATATATATATATATATATATATACGCGCTCACTCGAATTCGACTAAGGCATAGCAGTGCACATACAAGGATACCCGGCAGGTGCATTCTGGGGCCTGCAGTCAAAAGCATGAACTACAGGCACGTGACCACTTGGATTTTACAAATGCACTCACCTGTGATCAAGGCAGATATGCTGAAACGCGTAAGGAATTGGAGTGCGATGCATGCTGTAGCGCAGACGATAAATTAAAGTCAGCTCCTGCCATTTACCGAAGTTGGGCTCTTTATTGTTCTGTGATGAGTCTTCATATCGACAGGATTTCCATTCCTGTCTTAAGAGCCCGCCCTGCAGGGTCGGGGCCCCCAGTAAAATGGAACTGTTTGTGAATATTTGAAGGAGGGGGATGACCCGCTCTCCGCAATTCCAGCTAACAAAGGATTTCCGAAGCAATTTGGAACTGTGGGGGAGAAAGGGAGAGGAGGAATGCTTTCCTCTTACGACTTCGTGGCAAACAGCACAGTAACATTTAAAGGCGCTGCAGTTTTGAGGCATTTTGCAGAAAGAATTTTAAGTGCACCTTTTGAGAACCGAATATTTTTGTGACATTGGGACATTAACGCTATTCAGCAAACACGGATTTACCAGTGCACATACAAGGATACCCGGCAGGTGCATTCTGGGGCCTGCAGTCAAAAGCATGAACTACAGGCACGTGACCACTTGGATTTTACAAATGCACTCACCTGTGATCAAGGCAGATATGCTGAAACGCGTAAGGAATTGGAGTGCGATGCATGCTGTAGCGCAGACGATAAATTAAAGTCAGCTCCTGCCATTTACCGAAGTTGGGCTCTTTATTGTTCTGTGATGAGTCTTCATATCGACAGGATTTCCATTCCTGTCTTAAGAGCCCGCCCTGCAGGGTCGGGGCCCCCAGTAAAATGGAACTGTTTGTGAATATATATATATATATATACATATATATATTCATCCAAAACGCCCCAGCGGAGAGAAGCCACAACACTCAAAATAGTCCAAACTTGATTTATTTGGCAGTTTGCAGACCGGATTCAACAGGACATGCACAGCGCAGTGTCAGCCATACGCGTTTCAGGATTCATATTCCCTTCCTCAGTGGCTTGTGATGCGAGTGAAAAGAGCGGATTGCCTGCACTCTCTTTAAACCGGGAACCTGCCTCAGTGGGCGTGGCCAGTCACCTGGCCTTCTGGGTCCTGTAGTGCACGGCATATTGACTACAGTGAGTCCGTTCATTCAGTGCAAATAAAAAACAATGTCTGTTCCCAAGTGGGTCTGGGCATGTGTCTGCCAAATTACCAGTCTCTGCTTTGTGCTGCCAAACGGAACGGTGTTTCCTTCCAGAGCGCCAGCATGGATAGATGTTAGCGCAGGATCCGCTTCATATGCGGCGGGCCCCTCTCCTAAGCGGCTGGGCAACAACCGCTATTTAAATTCATCCAAAACGCCCCAGCGGAGAGAAGCCACAACACTCAAAATAGTCCAAACTTGATTTATTTGGCAGTTTGCAGACCGGATTCAACAGGACATGCACAGCGCAGTGTCAGCCATACGCGTTTCAGGATTCATATTCCCTTCCTCAGTGGCTTGTGATGCGAGTGAAAAGAACGGATTGCCTGCACTCTCTTTAAACCGGGAACCTGCCTCAGTGGGCGTGGCCAGTCACCTGGCCTTCTGGGTCCTGTAGTGCACGGCATATTGACTACAGTGAGTCCGTTCATTCAGTGCAAATAAAAAACAATGTCTGTTCCCAAGTGGGTCTGGGCATGTGTCTGCCAAATTACCAGTCTCTGCTTTGTGCTGCCAAACGGAACGGTGTTTCCTTCCAGAGCGCCAGCATGGATAGATGTTAGCGCAGGATCCGCTTCATATGCGGCGGGCCCCTCTCCTAAGCGGCTGGGCAACAACCGCTATTTAAATTCATCCAAAACGCCCCAGCGGAGAGAAGCCACAACACTCAAAATAGTCCAAACTTGATTTATTTGGCAGTTTGCAGACCGGATTCAACAGGACATGCACAGCGCACTGTCAGCCATACGCGTTTCAGGATTCATATTCCCTTCCTCAGTGGCTTGTGATGCGAGTGAAAAGAACGGATTGCCTGCACTCTCTTTAAACCGGGAACCTGCCTCAGTGGGCGTGGCCAGTCACCTGGCCTTCTGGGTCCTGTAGTGCACGGCATATTGACTACAGTGAGTCCGTTCATTCAGTGCAAATAAAAAACAATGTCTGTTCCCAAGTGGGTCTGGGCATGTGTCTGCCAAATTACCAGTCTCTGCTTTGTGCTGCCAAACGGAACGGTGTTTCCTTCCAGAGCGCCAGCATGGATAGATGTTAGCGCAGGATCCGCTTCATATGCGGCGGGCCCCTCTCCTAAGCGGCTGGGCAACAACCGCTATTTAAATTCATCCAAAACGCCCCAGCGGAGAGAAGCCACAACACTCAAAATAGTCCAAACTTGATTTATTTGGCAGTTTGCAGACCGGATTCAACAGGACATGCACAGCGCAGTGTCAGCCATACGCGTTTCAGGATTCATATTCCCTTCCTCAGTGGCTTGTGATGCGAGTGAAAAGAGCGGATTGCCTGCACTCTCTTTAAACCGGGAACCTGCCTCAGTGGGCGTGGCCAGTCACCTGGCCTTCTGGGTCCTGTAGTGCACGGCATATTGACTACAGTGAGTCCGTTCATTCAGTGCAAATAAAAAACAATGTCTGTTCCCAAGTGGGTCTGGGCATGTGTCTGCCAAATTACCAGTCTCTGCTTTGTGCTGCCAAACGGAACGGTGTTTCCTTCCAGAGCGCCAGCATGGATAGATGTTAGCGCAGGATCCGCTTCATATGCAATCCGTTCTTTTCACTCGCATCACAAGCCACTGAGGAAGGGAATATGAATCCTGAAACGCGTATGGCTGACACTGCGCTGTGCATGTCCTGTTGAATCCGGTCTGCAAACTGCCAAATAAATCAAGTTTGGACTATTTTGAGTGTTGTGGCTTCTCTCCGCTGGGGCGTTTTGGATGAATTTAAATAGCGGTTGTTGCCCAGCCGCTTAGGAGAGGGGCCCGCCGCATATGAAGCGGATCCTGCGCTAACATCTATCCATGCTGGCGCTCTGGAAGGAAACACCGTTCCGTTTGGCAGCACAAAGCAGAGACTGGTAATTTGGCAGACACATGCCCAGACCCACTTGGGAACAGACATTGTTTTTTATTTGCACTGAATGAACGGACTCACTGTAGTCAATATGCCGTGCACTACAGGACCCAGAAGGCCAGGTGACTGGCCACGCCCACTGAGGCAGGTTCCCGGTTTAAAGAGAGTGCAGGCAATCCGTTCTTTTCACTCGCATCACAAGCCACTGAGGAAGGGAATATGAATCCTGAAACGCGTATGGCTGACAGTGCGCTGTGCATGTCCTGTTGAATCCGGTCTGCAAACTGCCAAATAAATCAAGTTTGGACTATTTTGAGTGTTGTGGCTTCTCTCCGCTGGGGCGTTTTGGATGAATACATATATATATATATATATATATATATATATATATATATATATATACGCGCTCACTCGAATTCGACTAAGGCATAGCCGAAACGCGTCATGTTCTTCATACTTTCCGTGATTGCTATGAAATAAAGGATTTAAAGACTGCAGAGGTTCCCGTTGAGTGCTTTCCGAAGTCTGTAAAAGATGAGGAGTGAGCGCGTATGTGTAAACGCGAACGCACCTTCGCGTTAGAAACACCCGTCCAGAGAGTGCGCTGTCCTGAGGTGCAGTTGAAGCGACGATATATATATATATCAATATATATATACACATATATATATATATTTTTTTTTTAAAAACAATGTGCCCTGCAGCAATGACGCACTCCACAGCAGGTAAGTTCAAAGCTTATTTATTGCAAATGAAAGCAGCATTTCATCCCTCTTTAAATGCCAACGCGTTTCGAAGCTGTACGCTTCTTCCTCCTGGGCATGTCTGGCAATGCAGTAATATTGAAGCTGTCCCACGTGTGTTTAGTTGTTTTATAGACCTCAGGTGTGTCTGCCGTTTGCCTTATCCTCCTAACGCACCCTGGGACATGTAGTTTATTACCCATAGTGAGCTCCGCATACTTGCCACAAAATTAAATCCTTAGTGGTATAAGCCCTTCAGTGGGCCCCGGTGTGAAAATTCCTGCTTTCTCATTGTATTGCTCTGCTGCGCCATCGGACTCGGAATAGTTCCATATCCAGAGGTCCCATCTTTTCCTGGGCGGTGCAATCCTTCATGGCCGGAGCCGCCGTGATACTTTTTGAAAATAATGTGCCCTGCAGCAAGGACGCACTCCACAGCAGGTAAGTTCAAAGCTTATTTATTGAAAATGAAAGCAGCATTTCATCCCTCTTTAAATGCCAACGCGTTTCGAAGCTGTACGCTTCTTCCTCCTGGGCATGTCTGGCAATGCAGTAATATTGAAGCTGTCCCACGTGTGTTTAGTTGTTTTATAGACCTCAGGTGTGTCTGCCGTTTGCCTTATCCTCCTAACGCACCCTGGGACATGTAGTTTATTACCCATAGTCAGCTCCGCATACTTGCCACAAAATTAAATCCTTAGTGGTATAAGCCCTTCATTGGGCCCCGGTGTGAAAATTCCTGCTTTCTCATTGTATTGCTCTGTTGCGCCATCGGACTCGGAATAGTTCCATATCCAGAGGTCCCATCTTTTCCTGGGCGGTGCAATCCTTCACGGCCGGAGCCGCCGTGATATTTTTTGAAAACAATGTGCCCTGCAGCAAGGACGCACTCCACAGCAGGTAAGTTCAAAGCTTATTTATTGCAAATGAAAGCAGCATTTCATCCCTCTTTAAATGCCAACGCGTTGCCCAGGAGGAAGAAGCGTACAGCTTCGAAACGCGTTGGCATTTAAAGAGGGATGAAATGCTGCTTTCATTTGCAATAAATAAGCTTTGAACTTACCTGCTGTGGAGTGCGTCCTTGCTGCAGGGCACATTGTTTTCAAAAAGTATCACGGCGGCTCCGGCCGTGAAGGATTGCACCGCCCAGGAAAAGATGAGACCTCTGGATATGGAACTATTCCGAGTCCGATGGCGCAGCAGAGCAATACAATGAGAAAGCAGGAATTTTCACACCGGGGCCCACTGAAGGGCTTATACCACTAAGGATTTAATTTTGTGGCAAGTATGCGGAGCTCACTATGGGTAATAAACTACATGTCCCAGGGTGCGTTAGGAGGATAAGGCAAACGGCAGACACACCTGAGGTCTATAAAACAACTAAACACACGTGGGACAGCTTCAATATTACTGCATTGCCAGACATGCCCAGGAGGAAGAAGCGTACAGCTTCGAAACGCGTTGGCATTTAAAGAGGGATGAAATGCTGCTTTCATTTGCAATAAATAAGCTTTGAACTTACCTGCTGTGGAGTGCGTCCTTGCTGCAGGGCACATTGTTTTCAAAAAGTATCACGGCGGCTCCGGCCGTGAAGGATTGCACCGCCCAGGAAAAGATGAGACCTCTGGATATGGAACTATTCCGAGTCCGATGGCGCAGCAGAGCAATACAATGAGAAAGCAGGAATTTTCACACCGGGGCCCACTGAAGGGCTTATACCACTAAGGATTTAATTTTGTGGCAAGTATGCGGAGCTCACTATGGGTAATAAACTACATGTCCCAGGGTGCGTTAGGAGGATAAGGCAAACGGCAGACACACCTGAGGTCTATAAAACAACTAAACACACGTGGGACAGCTTCAATATTACTGCATTGCCAGACATGCCCAGGAGGAAGAAGCGTACAGCTTCGAAACGCGTTGGCATTTAAAGAGGGATGAAATGCTGCTTTCATTTGCAATAAATAAGCTTTGAACTTACCTGCTGTGGAGTGCGTCCTTGCTGCAGGGCACATTGTTTTCAAAATATATATATATATATATATATATATATATATATATATATATATATATATATATATATATACTTACTTTCTAAATGTCTAAGAAAAAATATAGGCATCTTTAACAGAGCAGAATAGCCACAATGCAGAGCTGTCAAGTTTTCCAAATGATAGCCCAGGAATTTTCTTTAAATTCTCAGACTTGTATTCCTGGTTTTATAAGGGATTCAACTGGGCTACAAATCCTGCAGGCAATAAAAAACCTTGGACTGGGTGAGCTACTCCGGCATGGAGTTGGGTAATTTGAGGCTTTGATAACGTGGCGCGCACTCCGCCACAACGGGGCACAGCCGAAAGTGCATCACCGCTGCTTGTAATCCAGGATTCTGGAGGGGATGGGTTGTCTGACTTTGCCCTTTCCAAAGCTGCGTAGTTTTCCAATCCACAGACCCATCAAGATTGCTCTTATGGTACCTTTATGGAACATTGTAATGCACTGCTCGCGAGAAGGATACCCCTTGGATAACCGTCCCTCAGCATAGGATGGGCGTGTGTACAGAGGAATAGTGGCCCTGTCTTTCCCTTTAAGACCGGTGCATTAGATCCAGGTTGCTTTGCTTCTTCTTTTGACCCCACACTAATGTTGAGACTGGAATGGCCCCTGCATGGTAAATGGGCATTTACCACTGCCGTGAGTTCCTGACTGCATGTGAAACTGGTATCGTGACTTTAATTTTGGCCCTGATGTAAAACTAATCTAGGATATGTACAGAGCCCTAGGCCTATTTCTGAAAATCTGAAGTCCAGCGACTGTTCAGTGACCAGGAGGGGCAAACCTAGCCTGCCCTCACATTATTTCATGTACTAATCTCCATTCATATAAAGAGGTGATGGGAGTTTACTGTGTTTTTGGATCTATAGTGTGACCAGACCCTTTTCCCTGTGTCAGTGAGGATGTATAAAGATCCACTCTGATGGGAAGCCTAGAACCTGGTGCTCACCTACTGTGTGCATATTGAGTGAGGGTATATGTGCAGTGCATGTGTAACACACATATTGTAGTAGGACTGTGTGTTGTGAAAGTATGATGCCTGGGGCCATTGCAATCCATTTTGGATGTTCCGAGTTTAGCATGGCACATGAGGAAGGTGAGGATAGCTCCCCAGGTAGTGGACATGTACTGCCTGCATTCCTCTGCCTGGAGAGAGGAGACCTAGACATGAACATGAGAAGGATCAAAGTCCGCAAATTGGACCCCCCTCCACTTGTTGAGTTTTCAATATAGGCTTAGGGCCAGGGAGAAAAACACGACAAAATACAAAAAGGTCCCCCTAGCCTAAATTACGTTTCACGTGGGAATAAATCCAATCATAAACAGATCCTGACCAATTCTGTGCATTTTTTTGAATTTTTTATTATTTGTTATATACATTGTTTATTAACAGGTTTATAGTCATTTTCATTGCAATTCTAAATATGTTTTATCATGCATAATTTAGAATACATTTTCATCTGTTTTTGAGCTATATACATTCATATGCCTAGTTTAAAACCAAATTTTCTTTAAAAAAAATCAACAAACACCCCTGTTAATCCTCCCATTTGACACTCTCGTCTGCCATCCCATTCATACAACCCACTCATCATTCAACAATCCGGAAAGACATCATCCCCCATATACCAACAGAGTCTAATCTTTTCTCTCCTTCTGGTGTAGTGACCCAGACTGGACACACCAACAGTCAACGCATGTTTCGGTGGTTCTATGTTTTTTCTACCACCTACTTCAGGACCATATTAAATTTAAATATATATTTACACAACACATCAGGAGGGCAATACGGGGAAATTCTCAAGTTTGTTTTGTCAGGTAAGAGCTTAATTATTCATATATTCCCAAGGAACAAAAATGAACTCAAAAATGAAGATTGTTTCAGTCACTTCTCATATGCCAAAGGGCCTTCTCATTTGTCAAATGGATAAACTTCACTTTGGTTTCCACTTGGATGCCCTGCAGCCAGAACGGGTTAATCTTCACTTTTGGTTTCCATTTTATTGTCTCTCAAACAGAATAAGCTTAATCCAAAAGGCAGGTATCCTTGCGCTGTGCAGCATTTTCCTTGTGTTATAGCATTGGTTTCCCCAAATGCGAAATTCATAATATGCGCTTGTGTGTCTATAATTTCTGAGATCTCTAAGATTGTAACTCCTTTACCTGCACTATCTTCCTTGCCAAAACAGCTGAACCATTTCACGAGAAGGATCAAAACAGAGTTCCTTATAGAAATTCTATAAGAGCATTGCTAGCAAAGGACTCTGAATAAGTCTTCCTGAGCACTGCCATTTAGTGGCTGGTAAGGGTGATGGGCGGGACTGCAGTTTTGGTTGTTCAAGGTGAGGAGGTTTCTAGGCAGGGCATACCCTTTTGTCTGTTTTTGATAACTCCTTCAGGATGACTGATGAGAGGCAGGTGCAGAGATCTCCACTTCTCTGTGTCTATTTTGGGTACTTCTGCTGTGAGAAACATCACTTTGCACAAAGGCTGTGTCTTGAGAGCAGCCTGAAAGTGACATTTGACAGAGGGCAACCTAAACGACTTTATGAATCAACACAGAGTGGATTCACATCCCATGTCTGGAAAATGTGTATATAGGTAGGATTCAAACTACTCCACATTGTTCCACTCCCAAGTTCTTCTTGACCAAGAAATGGAGTGTTCTGCAGAGTACTTAAAAAGCTGCTGTGTAACCACATCTGGTGTCTGCCATCCTGCCTGCTTAGGGAAGAAAGGAGCGTGCCTGGCACTGCAGGAAGGGAGACTGTCCAGGAGGAGAGGCCCAGAGTGTTCCTGGCTTGTGGATCACCCAGAGGAAGAACACACAGCGAGGCAAGAGTGACTTGTGCTGCACAAGGGCCTCCACAGTCTCTCTGGGAAGATGCCATTTGAAATGTATCACTAATGCAATGTCTTGCTGGAAGTCCACCAAGGCTTGAGATATTGATACTGCTAATGCGAAGTAGAGATAACAAAGATCATAACACTGCTGAATCAGGAAGTCAATATTGGCCTCCAGACTGCAACTGTCACAGAGACATCATCACAAAGAACACAGGTGGCAAGACATAACTGCTATGGCCAAGCACTGGTCTTCAGCCAGCCACAGAGGCAGCCGCTGCAAAAGATTGGTGTAACTGCGCAGACCTGCACAGAGAGTAGGCTTCATGAACCTTGACCCAGACAAGGCTGTCACTGATCCCATATAGAAAGGACCAAGGTTGAAGCATGTCTGGCCTCCTCTTTACAGCCTGAACTGCAATGCACAAAGAGCAGGTATGTTTGGGGCTTAGCCTGTACATGGGCACAGAGATTGAAGCACCCTGGCAAGATTGCCGTGACACTATAAAGTTTTTAACCAAGGACTGAAAAATACATTGAACTGAATTACCTTGCTAACAACTGAGACTGCTTTGAGTTATCTGCACCCGTGCCTACTCCTTGCATACTCCACATATAGTTGGAAACCGTAGAGACAGAAACTCAACCATAGCAAGATGAAGAGGTGCGCTAGGGAAAAGGGTGCATGTATAGCTTCACTGTTACATATAACGGATTACGACCCAACTAACAATGTGTTGTATAATATTTAGTTTTGATGTTTGATTACAGTACTTTGTTTTCCCACAAGGGATAACCACTGAGCTGGACATTACCTTATTGTGTCTGCTGGTTGGCTGTTGAGTTCTGAGCTCCTGCTCCGCCTCCCACCACACTACCTCCCTGAGAAGCCTGTGACTGGTTGTCTTTGCTACACTGGCAGAAACGCAGAAAGTGTTGCACTTTGCCCAGTTTGCAGAGCCATGGTAGGACTGACCCCAGGACGCCAGTGGCAAATTACATCAACCTCCAAGGTTGTAGCCAAGTAGCCTCTGTCTGCCCTGTGTCCCCCCTCCCACTCAACAAGCTGACAGTCATAGATTTAGTATTTTCGTTCTGCAGTCTGAGTTTAATCCTACATTGCTATTGCTAATACATGCCTGCCAAAACACCCACATAATGAACTAATTTAAAGACCCTATGGGGCTAAACTAGGACACCCTTCTCCAGGATCTTTCAAACACCTTGATTAGTCGTTAGCACCATAGTCCCCTGACATCCATACAAAGACTATAGCCTGTGGGTAAGACCCCGGAAGACATTTAAAAGGTCCTGTGGGGGGGGCATGGCCAAGATGGCGATGGAGCAACACCGAACCTAAGGAGCTCCGTGTGCCGTGGCCGGAAAAAGCATATTTACCGCTTGTTGGGGAACCCGGAGGCAGGGCAAGAGTCACGTAGACTCCGATGGCGGTTCCGCTCACGATCGGAGCCCCGGAGGCTCCCTGAGGTTGTGGAATTGGTGTGCCGTAGCAGGGGCCCGCGGGGACGCGGATCCCACGACGCAGAGACACCAGACACGGAGGAGCGCTGTGGGCAGTGCTGTGTCCTGGCTTCGACCCAGAGTGGTTAGACGCCGCTGAGGCGCAGCTCCCCCTGTCCCGATGCTGCCAACTCCGAAGGAGCGGCTCCAATCGCTGGTGCGGCGGTGTTCGCAGGACACTGCGCCAGATGGTGTGTCACCTGCTCAGCGTCACCGCCCGGCTGGAAGGACTTCGCGAGTCGGCCTGTGCGCTGCAACAGTAGAGTTTGGGGGCACCTTGGCCTCCCAAAGTGCAGCACAGTCAGCATACACTCTGGTGGAGGCCCGAACTTGGAGGAGAGGAGACGCCTCCGGCAAGAGAGCGGTTTCTGTACCCAGGGCAAGAGGTGAGCACGTAGGCTGCAGACCCCCCTCATCGCTCATTCCTCCACAGATAGCAGGGTCATACAGAGACCTCCCTCATCGCTCATTCCTTCACAGATAGCGGGGTCATACAAGCCGGCAGCTACCCTAGCGCATTACCCTCAGTGGGGGGGCTGCAGGCACCTACGGCTAGTTGGGACTCAAGGCCTCCCAAGCGCAGACCCAGCGGTGAACGGTGGAGATGGACCGTACTCGTAGCGCACTGGGGCTTGAGAGAGAATACGGGCCCAGTAGGCGCAGACACACAATGAATGGCGGAGATGCCCGCCTGAGGCGTGTGGAGGCATAGCACACGTGGTCGGCGCCGTTGCTTACGGAGCATCTGGCTCGAGGTGGGTGAGCGAGGCCTGGGGCCCAGCTCTGAAAGGGCAGGCTTGAAGGCTTGAGCCTGGGACTTGGTTGCTAGTCAGGACTGTCATGCCTTCTTCACCGGCTTACCACGCACTGCGGAGAGGACCCAGGCTCCAGTCGGGACAACAGTCAGCTTAAGGGCTAAGAGTTGACAGGAGACAAGAGAAGAGGGGCTTGTGGGGCACAGACATTGACAGGCATTTACCATAAGGAGGGAGCGGAGTTTAGCCCGGCCCTCGCACATTGCCCCCCGTCATAATCTGCCCCCGAGATGTCCTCTATCAGATCAAAGAGAGACTCCACAATCAAAGACATCCTACAAAAGTCCAGTTCTAAAAAGGCAGAATCGCACGTGCTGGAACGGCAGAACTCGGAGAGGGAGATGGAGTCCACGAATGACACGACAGCGGAACCCATAACAAGGGGCTTCTTGGAACAACTTTTTGGTGCTCTCAGAGAAGACTTTGCAGCCCTCAGCCTAGAGATGGCCTCAGATGTCAAGCAGCTCAAGGCGGACGTCCAGGAGATTGGTGATCAGCTTGACTCCCTTGAGCGAGTGGGAGATCGCAGAGACGAGGAGATCACAGAACAGACCCAGGAATTATTGGAGCTCAGAGATCGTAACAAAGAGCTGTATTTCTGCCTGGAAGACCTGGAGAATCGTTCCCGGAGATCGAACAAACACATCAAAAGAGTGCCATTGCAGGCAGACAGAGGGAAGCTGGAAGAGTGGGTGTTGCGCTTCTTCCAACATGTAGCCCTGTAACTCGGAGATGGGGAAATTATCCTCGATCGCACACATCGCGCTGGACGGCCGGCGTTGAGCCTGGGCCAACCACAAAATATCTTTACCTGTCTCCACTCATACAAATAAAAGGAACTCATTATGAATGCAACCAGAGACAAGGCAACCGTTAACTTTGAAGGTCTTTAGGTGGGAGTGTACCAGGACCTCTTGTCTCTCACACTCCAGCGACGAAGGGATCTGAGGCCAATCACTTCTGTCTTGAGGGAAAAAGGAATACGGTACCGGTGGGGCCACCCATTTAGCCTTTCCTTTACGTGGGAGAATGAACTGAGAGTATTGCAATCCCTGAGAGTGTGGGATAGGGTGCCATGCGGCCTTTCGACTCCTGTGTCTCCCCTGACCCCTTTTATAGGCAACCCGGAATTCCCCCCGGCACACATGGGGAATGGTTATCTCCATTGGCAAGAGGCCAATTGTAAGCGTATTGGTGATTTCTTCGACGAGAACGGGGTGATGGAGTTCACTAGCCTCACCAAAGGCTTTGGGATCCCTCAGAAGGCATACTGGCAATATTTGGCTCTACAGGTGACCCAGCCTCAAAAACTCCCCCATGCAGGTCGCACTTTAACAAAAAAGAAATTGTACATTACAAGAACGTCAGATAGACGGCTGCTGTCAGACATTTACTCCTTTTTAAACACTCCCAGGCAGCATGGTAAATCTCCTGCGCAACGTAGGTGAAAAGCGGAAATGGAGCGCAAGTTCTCGCCCAAGGAATGGCATGCTATTATACATAGAGCCAGAGCCTCCCCCTGCAGTACAGCAGGTAAAGAGATTTTTTTTTTAAATTGCACATTATTGGTATTACACACCGGCAAGGATCATCAAATGGAAACCGGGAGGGAATGGGCAATGCTGGCGTCAATGTGGCCAACCGGGCATGCTCACTCATTTTCTTTGGTCATGCCCAAAGATACAGGATTACTGGGAGGTAATTCTTCGAGAGACAGCTGGCATATACCACACTGATTTACCTAAACTCCCCTCATACATACTCCTAGGGCTCCCCAATGCCCTGATGTATCCTCTTAGACCTTGCTGTGGCAGAGCAATCAGTCTGGCTCTGGGAGCGCCCAAGCAGGCACTATTGGCTAGATGGGGCACAGCAGAGATACCCTCTTGCCTAGACTGGCTATACAAGCTATGGGAAACACTGGGGATGGAGAAGATTACAGTGGGCCTCACACGTTTCCTCCTCAAATTTGACAAAACATCGGCACCACTATAGAATTCTTGTCCACTGAATTCACAGAACTCACATGCCCAAGATACCTCAGAGTGCTCCGGCTCACTAAGCCCCCCCCCACCCCAAAAGACTAAGGATAGTAGCTAACCTTACCCACCCTGGTCACTCATGCGACACCTGCCTGGCCCACCACACACGCATGTAGGGAATAGACCCCTCTACTTTACCCCCCCTCTATTCGACTTCTTTCTTTCTATGCTTTTAAGGCTAGTTAATACGAATGATCCCAACTGGCCGGTGAATGTAGGTGGCGGCTATTGTAATGCTTGTCTTTTCAAAATAATAAAAGATTTAAACCACAAAAGGTTCTGTGGACATGTTCTGTCTCAAATCGTCAAGAAATCAAACCAGGTCTTTCTGAGGCCTAAGATCACCTCATCTCAGAGGTTCACCAGCTCCACCTGTGCTTAGCAATCAATTTTTGATGGCGAGGCATTTCTAAGGCCATAAATATCATGCTCTCCTGAATCTACCTAAGGAGGCCAGAAATACAACTTTACCCAACCATGACCTGTATCTGCATCTGCTATCCCTCTCATTCCACTGCCTCAAGAACCATACCTATTTGTGAAATATGGGCTGGCTCTTGTTGCTCAGGCGCTGTAACAGACTGTCATCCGTTCCTCCCTTATGGGCCTGCAACGACGCCCAAAAACACACCGGATTCCGATGCAAGTCTACAACTAAAAATCCCAACCAGTGCATGCCTTCTTAAGGCTTCTGTTGAGCTCTCATCAGCCACTATTTGCATCATAAAGTGCTTACCAAACCTCATTGGTTTCTGTTGCACCAGCTAACATCAATCCCTGTAATATCCAGATTACAACAATATCCTGATACTCGCCGTAACCACTGAGTCAGCCATCCACGTCTGATATTGCCAGGGCTGTTATAATTACAAGCGTATTTTCTTGGTTACCACTGCCATGGTATTTCAAACACGTCTATAAAGGGGCCCTATTGATGCTAGCACTTCATGTGCACACCTGAGCCTCTGTGACATGTAGCAGGTTTTTCAGAATCCTTAACGGCTTGACCTCTTTTACACAAGTGTAGAGCCCACTGGATGGAACACACTCAAGAGGACCATGAAAATGGTAAAAGAACTGCACCAGAATGTTGACGAGACAGGAATAATGAAATTTAGAGGTGGTTAGATTGAGGTGGTGGGTTATGGAAGTTAGGGAGCATCCATATCACATAAAGTAGGAGAGGGGTGAAAGGCCCATGTGCATTTTATAGTGTTTTACATGTTTTGTCGCAGTTGCCAAGAATCATATGGTCATTAGGGCAGATACTTTTTTAAGGCATAGGCAAAGTGGGCACTGGCCCAGGGGCCCAGCTTTTTCAGGAGCCCCCTGATACAGTCAGCTCTTTGGTGCAGAGTCTTGCCCTGGTAATTCTAAAACAGATTATTTTAAATACTGTTTTCCTTTTATTTATTTTTGTTGTGGATGATGTGTCAGAGTCCATTACAGATATTTTACAGAGAAATATTGTGTTTATGTTTCATGCAACATCCATTAAAAAAAACTTTCTTAAAGATCAAAACAGGATCTCACATATGAGAAATGGGAGGGTGTCACAGTGATTATTTGCAAAATGTTAATGAGCTGCTGCTGTTTAATATTACTGAAAACACACCTCACTATCCCTGGATATTGCATGTAAACTGATGTAGACTTTGGACTAGTGTGCCTGTGTACTGTCAGTGACCTGGTCAAATAGGGCATGAACGCGTTGAAATTGAATCTTAAATTCAAAGCTGTCCCGAACAGGGTCCCCCATAATCCCTAAAATGTCTCTTCATGAGGGAAGTGCAATGTTGCCACCATCCTCTGTGATCTCACCATCTGAGAACTCGGTTGTGCCAATCACTTTTGTCCATCCATCGAATACAACTCAGCTGGGGAATGCTTTTTAACATTTGCGGTGAGAAACGGTATTCCCTTCAAATCGCAAGGATTATTGGTGGGAAAGGCGCAACCCGATGTGTCAGCTCCATTCATTTACATTGGAAAGAGAAACGCATCTGGCTTAATGGTCAATTTTAGATTGCAATCATTTTTTTCGGTTGATGTGGAGTACAATCTCTAACCAATTCAATTATCTGTTTAGTATTTTTCATGTTCTTACTCAGGACAGATATTAGGAAAACAACCCGAATAGTGTAGTGGCCCATCACCCCAATGACACGGTTTTCCCATAGTTCTATGTACAGTTTTTAGATAAAGTAACATTTGTATTCTCTGGACATGTCAAAGCCAAGTAGGATATTCAATGCATGGTGAGCAGTAGCTATTGAAGTTACCCATGAGCACCAACACAGAGCCTGGCGGTGAGTGCAGCCACACAGGAACTCATGTTAGTAGCAGAAAATCTGTTGTAGTACTTGTGTGATGAGCTTACATCGGCTCACAGCATCAATACGCGGCTGATGGGTGCCTGGAGAGATGTTTAAGGCATGGGCAAAGTGGTCAATTGCCCAAGGACCCCCTGGGGAAAGTGACATTTCCCTCTATCTCACCACTCTTACTTTCTCTCTGTCTTTGACCAGTGCCATGTTAAGGATTTGTGGGGTCACTGTTTTTGTTTAACCGCGTTTCTGAAAGTGTGTTTCGCATCATGCCTGCTTGAAATCACAGAATGTGAGTAAAACAAATGTTAAGTTGTTACGAACATGGGCTCACAAAATATGTGCTGCCTGAGGTCCCAAAAATCGTTAATTTCACACTGGTGTTAGTAGGTTCCATGTAGCACCAGGGCGCACAGGACCCGCCCATGCAGGTGCACCTCTAGGATGGGGACTGCGACCAAGCCCGTGAGATGCTGGGCATCAGCAGTGGTGGTGGTCTATGCCATTGTCTTGGCAGAGTTAATTTGAAGTCGTCTGCATCACTGGAAAGCCAGCATTGATGTAGAAATCTCTGTTACCTGTCCGCCATTGTAATAGCTTACACAAGGAAATGCGCAGTGTTTGTGATTGGCATTAATTAAAAAAAATGGTAATAATAAAATCCCAGTAACTCAGTCAGCTACAGAAAGAGGGCAAGGTAGACTGCATGATAAGGCACACTGCAGAACCAAGCGTTAGTATGGAAAGGCGTCACCTCAAAGGGAGAGGAGGTTATTACATGCAAGGGATATAGCCACAATTAAAGGAAAGAAGCTTTGATCCAGTAATCCAACAGGTTAGGTCTTCCCTGTTAGGACGCCACCACCAACCAGCGCACAGCTGAATGTCTTAATCCTCAAAGTACAACCAAACACAGACCATGAAGACAAAAGCACATCACACAAAACACTGCAGCAAACAGAACGCCTTACACACGCCCTTAACACTAAAAACAGCTACACTAGAACAAACATGCAAAGCTCTCGGGTAAGGCCCTAAGAACCAGACGACACCTCCATCTCTCGGAAATAAATAAATAACTGCGCTGCGCTCCTCTCTGCTGTCAGTCTTGCCAGTGAACGGAAAAAAACGGACATGCACTGAACCACTCACTGTATGAGGACTCTGACCCCAGAAATGATGGGTAAGTATAAGACCCAGACACACAATGCAGCAAACTTGCCATGGGCCCTAATGCGAGTACGGAACATGGGCCCCGTGCCCTGGGCTAGCAGTAAAATACAATCAAACATATTTAGGCCTTTAACGGAAAAATTTGTTCTATTACATGATGTTACTGATCTCCCAAATCTCACAAACCATACAAGACGATTGATAGCTATTGCACTCACTGTAGGAAAAATTTGTATATTAAGACATTGGAGAACACCACAATGCCCTACATATGACGAATGGCTTATTGAAATGTATAAAATAGCATCATATGAAAAACTCATTTATAGATTGCAGGACAATGTTGCAACTTTCATCCAAATTTGGAACCCCTTTCTAGCTAATAAATGTTCTATTTCTGGTAATATTTCAGATTTTTCTTCTAGTTAAGAACTACAATAAGTGAATTACTTCTGTTTTCATTTCCTTATTAATTCATTACCATCATTATTTATATTCATGCTGTTGATGTTATCATTAGGCCTGTTGATGCTGTAGCCACGAACACTGTTATTTGAATTAGGACTTACTGTTCACCTATTTGAAATTGTTGAGTTAGTGGGAATATCTTGACTTGAAATAATATATTTGTATGATCTTATCGCTACTATCTTCCAACTATCTATAATACATGGTTTACTACATACTGTATACTATCTTTATCATTTTCTCCCTAGTCCACCTTTCCTATTTCTTCCTTTCCAGGTTTTATGAGTACCTCAACTATTGTATCTTTTGATATCTGTATTATCCTTTTTATATTTAAAAATCTGAGAAGGTAACATTTCATAGTAATTTATTGTGTGGCCATAATTTGATTTGTTTATACTCCCTTTTTTATGTATTGTTTATAAACTGACATGTACTTCTCAATAAACATATACCAAAAAAAAAAAAAAAAAACATATTTAGGGTGCCCCCTACACCTGCTGTACTACGGATAGCCCCATCCCGGCCCACGGCCTCATGTAGGTTTAGTCGAATCGTAGGGATAGAGATGAGCAAGTAATTTGTACCAGTTTTTAGGAATGAGTGGTTTTAAGTTCGCTTTGTTTCAAAGTAGAGCTGCTGTCGGCCAATACTCACAAATGCCAGGCAGCAAGAGTTGGTCTCTCTCTTTCCACTGCTGTGCGTTGTAACAAAAATAACATGAAAGTTTCCATCCATATGTTCCCTTTTACACATGGTCTCGCAATATCACACCCAGGAGCACATGTACAGATACAGCAAGCTGTAGAGTTGGGCGTTCTTATCTAAACGGCTGGTAAGTGTATTTAATGTATAATCATTGTTTAATATAATGTGAGGTACAATGTGTAATTAGAAAGCGTTACGAGAGATTCGGCAAATATTGCCCAGTTTTACTTGTTAAGTTGAGAAGTAGAATTCCTTTGCTATGTAGTCTCACGTCAATCCAGAGGGGTAGGTGGTGATGGGGACGCAGCCTACATGAACCTTAGAAATTAAAGGGGTCATCCAGTGTAAACAACAATAAGCTAACAATAAGCTCCAACCTTGTTCAACCTCTTGCTGGCTGATTGGACCATGAGACTGGACAACTGCAACTCCCGTGCCCCAAAACTGGGCAGCACGGTCCTTTCTAGTCTTCATTACGCAGATGACTTGGTGCTAAAAAGTTGCACCCCTGTCGGGCTGCATGCACAGCAGCGTAACGAAAGTTGAAGGGGCCCCCTGCAATGTACACAGAGGGGCCCCCGCTTGGAATTTAATCCAGAGATCTCAGGCCTGAGTACTGTGCTGAGGGGGCCCCTTGCAGGTCAGGCCCACCCCGCAGGGGCTGCAGTGGCCTGTGTTACACCCCTGACAGCAGCGTAACAAAAGTTGAAGGGGCCCCCTGCAAGGTACACAGAGGGGCCTATGCTCCGGATTTAATCCAGAGATCTCAGGCCTGAGTACTGTGCTGAGGGGGCCCCTTGCACCTTGGGGCCCCCCGCACCACAGGGGCTGCGGGGGCCTGTGTGGTGGGGGGGGCCTGTGTTACACCCCTGGGGCTGCAGCATTTGCTAGATTTCACACAAATGTACTCAACGGGAAACACTTAGACAATCAACCTAGATAAAACAAAAACAATGGGAATAAACCATGGGAAAAGAAGGAAACCTTCCTGACATCTGTGCACCCAGCCCCTGGTGATAGTAACAGAATACAAATATTTAGGTGTTGTCCTTGACAACAAGGGATCCTTCAATCCGCAGAAAGAATCCCTGAGAATGAAAGGCAATTCCTTGGCTCTAGCATTAAAATCAATATAAAGCAAGATGACCAGTCTCACTCTATCTCCATCACTTAAGGCCAAACAAGCAAAACCTCTACCAACAATAACATATGGAAGTGAGCCGCTCTACGGGAGGGACGCAATTACCTTAGACAGGATCACCACTGGATCCTACAGAACGATCTTTGGCCTCCCCAAATATAGCTCTCCCGCACATATAAGACTGGAATCCGGCCTCCTATGATAAACAAAGGCCGGAAGGGAGGCACACATCAAATGCTGGTATAAGATCAAGTGTGAGAACCGAATCCATTAAATTCGCACCGCTGGCTTGAGTTGACCAATTGAGCTAACCCCCCAGCCAGAGCCTACCTCTATTAGTCCTTAACACATCTAATCTTACAGGCCCTTTGGGAAACACCTGCAACCCATGCAAGTTTCAAAAGCCTAATCAATAAATCCATTAAACTGACCTCATTAATTGAGGACAAGTTGGCACTGGCAAGCAGGGATCGCGTCTGGTTTGTCCTGAACAACTATGTTGCAATAACCCCACAACCTTACTTTCACATGGGTTTCTCAAGGTCAGTGAAGGAGAAATTTCTGAGATGCCGCCTGGGCATTTTACCCCAGGCCCTACATCAAGTACCCCGGAAACGGAGCTTAACACAACCCCGCTGTTGCCTGTGCGGCTCGGCAGGAAAACCTGCCACACTTAACATGTACCTGCAATGAACTACTGGCGGGACACAGAACAATGCTACGGCCTCTCTTTAACCAGAGGTACCCGGACCTGCAGACAGGCGGTTCTGGCAGGTTTCGGTCAGGCGAATCTGCAACTAAACTGTCGCTTTGTAAGATACATAGACATAGTAGGAAATAAACTTGCTGCACTGGCAACACACAGTGAAAGCCCCAGCACTCTGGATGGCGACTCTTTGCTTTTATAAAGGCACTCCATGTTTGTATCTGAGCACGGTGAATGCTTCCTGGAGGAATACCACGTCTTAGACAAATGTCGAATGTTACATGATGCGACTTTTAAAACTTCTGTGAAATTGCCTAAAGGGATATTTTAATCACTTATAAAGTATCTATTACGAGTTTTTACAAATAAACCCCACACTTTTTACTCCTGTAAAATTGCTTCATGGGAAGTTTCTACTGCTTACAATGACTTTATGGCATTACACTTTTACACAGGAACCTTGCACTTTGCAGACTATACAGTATTTTAGAGCGGAGTCAGAAGCCATATGATGCCTTATTTTTAAACCTCTGTAATATCATCCTAAGAGATGCATCATTGCCCTATGACGTTTTTAATGTAATCTTTTGCATTTTTGTCTTGTTCATGCTTATTTTTGCAATATGTGTTCTTGATATTACTGATGGAAACAAAGATTTTATTAGGATCAAAATAAATCAACATACTTGATGGCACACAAATGAAATATTAGCTGAAACTGGATTGCCACACATTGCTTGTGTCATGTTTTAGTAGTATATTTGTGGCAGAGTGCTGCAAGATGCAGCACAAGCTCCATACTACAAACTTCCCACTCTCCTGCAGGACACATTTGCTCTACTTGATATTTGTTTGGTGCTTGTATTTGTCACAATCCTTAGGACTTCAGTGATGTAACATTGATGGCAGCACCCCCACTCTGAAAACTGTGTCAGCACCATTGGTGTGTATCAGAGGCATGTTCTACTGTGCCATGATGGCCCTTGCACATGCTCGTGGTCCTAAGGGCCACCTGCAGAACGAGGTGGTCTTGCGGGTACCACAGAGAGAGACCGCGGCTTTGCTGCGGTCTCCTCCTCCAAGGACAGGAGTAAACAACAGCAACAGGTGGCCCAGTGCTCAGCGGGGTCCACAGGCTCCACTCCCCAGGATGCCTATTGGACTTGGGGTGGCAGGGGCCTGCATGCTTTCATGGAGGCATACTGGTACTTTGCTTCCCACATATATGGGGGGCGTGCTTGTCAGGCTCCCAAACAGCCTACATTGATAAGACTTTTCAAAGACAGGCACCTATCTTGTTTTCACAGGTGTCTCCATTCTACTCTGTCTGTCCTGACTGAGTTACACACATACAAGAGTAAATAAGAAAGTGTAATTCCTTTGTGCACGATCTGATGTTAGAGATGGTCTAGCTAAAATATAAATATGTGAATGCATTTTGTACGCACTTGCAAAATGCAGTCTTCAACTCTTTTTTAGCACCAATATATATGAAAATTGATAATCATGGTTTTAAAAACTTTGAAATAGACACTGAAAAATACCTACTGTAATTCAATGGTGCAACACAAATAACAGTATCAAAGGAAAAAGTGAAAAGGTGCACAGCAGAGAAACAGGCAGTGGTACAGCATCCATTTTAGGACATCCTCATTCCTCATCCATCATCCCTACTACTCATCCATAACATGAATGCATTAGAGTGGCGTCCTCTTCACTCTTCACTCTTATACTAAAAGGTGCAGGTTTTCATGGATTTCAGGTCAGTTATGTACAAGAGTTTGACACTATCCATACAGTGGCCAGTGGTCATTACCGTTTCTAATAAGTTAACAATACCCCACGTTAGGTGCATGCTGTTTTCGGTGAATAGTTGCTGTAGACAGCCATCAGCTCTACAAGAACAGTCCAGAATTTAAGTAGTCATACAAGGGTAGGAAAAGCGATGGACGAGCTTTGGGGAGAGCAACACAAGGAGTGAGGGACGTGGGATGTGAGGGGTATGCACCAAACTTGAAAGAAGCATTGGTAAAGCCAACCAGTCTAGCATGCATTTCTTAGGTTCAGCTATAATATTTTAACAAATCGTACTACAGTGAAAAATAGCAAACATTGATAGCTTTCTTTATTCAATGTATTTATGATATAAAGAATTCAAAGTGTAATGATTCCATGTACGTTTGAGATGTAAAATAGTCCCTCTTGCATTGTAATGCAAGCACTCCTTAGGAGCAAGAATAAAGCACCAAACAGCTAATAGCGTATAGTAGTGTTAATAAGGAAAAAGTTGATGCTAATATGAAAAAAGATACATTCATTTATGAGAAGGAAATCGTGTCTTTTTTAACTAATTCACTCGTTGTGAACTCCACATTAACCCCGACTCGCAAATAAGTAGTCGGGCAGGCTCGGAGACCAAGGCCCGTGGGCAATGATTGATAGGTAACAGGTGGGGTGGCACAAAGCCGGCAGACAAACGCACTAACAAGAAACCCTAGATCAATCCCACAGAAAGGTGCAGCAACACTACCAATATTCCAGGGAGATTGGTATCAATAAAGCACACATTGCTGGAGGGGTATATGAGCTCCCAAAACAGTATAAGGTCAGATGCCACATGGGTTTAGGAACATATAGCCAATCAGGATACAGCACACGCAGTGATCACGTGCTCCCCATGCCGGACATCTGGACATGTTACCCACTGGCTACAATGTGCCCACCTGTACTCTCCATTAGACAATTAATTTATGACTCCAAAGACAGCAACTGATATTTCTTACCATACATGGATACCGGAAATTCTTTAATACCTAAGATGAACTGTATAAAAGGAGGCCGCTGACTGATTGCAAATTGAGACAGACCTCAGACCCTGCGCCAGTAACTTTTCTCCCGGCCACTCTGTTTAATTAAACAAACTGTTCCTGTCTTGTCAAACGCCTCTTGTTTTTTAAAGGTATTTCATGTTCAAGCATCAGTAGGAAAGAAGTACTCCTCTGGACAGAGCTGCAGCTGTGTGGACCAGGCGAGGCTGTGGAAGGCCAGGAGCCATTCACGAGCTGTCCCACGCCAGATGACGAGAGCTGAAGGGTCGGTGTACATCGGGAGCACCAACAAGCCTTGGCAAATGCAAACAACGTGGCACGCAAAAAAGGTGCACAGTTAGGACTAGCAAGGTCCAAGTGACTCACCACAAGCAGGGGAGTCGGAGTAGGTCCCGAGCAATCAGGGGTGCCCACTGGAGTCAAAGAAGACCCTCGAGAGGATCCACAGGCCGGAGGCACAGGAGTCACAAGAGGACCTCGAGCAACTCACCAAGGATGGAGGCCCATGGTGCAAGAGATGCAGTGAGGATGAAGATCTTGGTCGTAGGAGATGCTTGAGGCTGGAGCTTCTTGGAGCCCGAAGATCTCTGGTGAAGAGAGCCAACAAGCCTTGGCAAAGGCAAGTCGACGTGGTGCACACTGGTTTCATTCCTGTCGTTCCGACGAGGGATACTGGCCTCAAACTGGGTGAGAAGACAGTGCAGGCCTCGAGGGAGTTGTAGAACCACCACCTGTGTTGCTGAGCCTTTGGGAGTCAGTGGGAGACCCGGAGCAGCACAACTGTCAGCTTGGTTGCGATGCCTGCAGATGCAGGGAAGTGACTCCTTCACTTCAAGGGAGATTCCTTCAGGTGTCTTGGATATCCACAGGCCTTGGAAGGATCCTGTATGGAGCACATGCACAGACGTTGCAGAGGAAAAGCAGGACGCTGAGACCAGGAGCAGCAGGAGTTTTCCCAGTGGCAGTCTCGTGCCCAGAGCAAAGTCCAGCATAGTCCAGAGAGCACAGACGGTCAAAGATGAAGTGATGTCTTGATCTGAATCTTGTCCCACGAGGAATCTAGGGACCCACCAACAGGTAAGCCCTTAAGTACCCTAAGGAAAGGGTTTGGACGATTCAAGGGTCCCTCTCAGAGGAGGGGCTGGACAGTGGGGAGGATACTCCCAATCCTTTGTCCAGTTTCGCGCCAGAGTGGGAGTCAACGGCTCCCTTAACTGGAGTATGCAAGGAGGGCACCAAATGTGCCCTTGAAGCAGTCTCAGTGGCACTGGCAAGCACCCACACCCTGGCTTAATACACTAAATCCTGTCTGGGAGGTGGTCACACCTCCCTATGACAGGATATCTATTGTTCTGCCTTCCCCTGCTTGAGCTTGACTCAGCAGCAGGAGGGCAGAAACATGTCTCTGGTCGACAGCAGCCCTAGCTTGCTGTCCGGTTCTGGAAGACTGGTACAGGGAGCACTGAGGGCCTCCTGGAGGAGCTTTACAGTGCATAGAATCATACCTCCCACAGCATTTACGGTGTGGGGGTATGATACCTCCCACACCGTTTATGGTGTAGGGGTAGGATTCCTACATGTTTGATACCAAACACAATAGGGTTTGTTATAGCCAGTTTATAGATGGTCATCGCGTAATGAAGCATGGCACTCTATATGTCATAATGGCTGATGCACTTACAACCCAGGAGAATGGGCTCCGAAGGTTGTAGGGGTGTCCTGGTCATGCAGGGGCACCCTCGCACTTAGAACCGAGCACCTTGCCTTCAGGGTTGAAAGGCCTGTCTTAGGGGTGACTTATAGGTTTTAAGTGTAGTGACCTCAGATATAGGGAAACCTATATCTGTCATAAGTGGTGCTAGCACCAGCTCACACAGGCTGCAAAGGCAGGCCTGGAGTCACAATTTGATTGGTCTCTCATGGGTGGCATAATACATGCTTCAGCCCATGGGAGACCTCTGGTGTACCTATGCCCTGGGTACCTGGGTACCATAAACCGGGAACTTATAAGGTTACACCAGAAGCCAATCTGGGGGGTACCTAAGTACTTACCATAGCCAATTTAGGGGAGAAAGCACGGAGACTGGGGTCCTGATTAGCAGGATTCCAGTCAGACTAGTCAGAAACAGCATAACACCAGGCAAAAAGTGGGGGTAACCATAAAACAGATCCTACTTTCCTACATCAGGTGATTAACGTTTTGAAAAACAAGGTGCCACAGAAAGAAATTGATTGGTTGAAAATAGCATGAACTACTCAAGAGTTTAAAGAGCCTGTGCATGCATGCTAATTATGAGAGGTGTATGCAGGATTTTCGTCAGTATAGTTGTACCGAAAATCCCCAAAGAGGAAATCTCGTTAATTTTGTTTCTCAGTTTGTTCTTGGGTTTGTGCCCAGAGATTAGCTCACATTTAGCAGACTGTGATTTGTTGGCAGTCAAAACCTTTGGGTGAAATTTTGAGTTACACAAAGTATCAATCAATCAATCAATCATGGCATTTGTAAAGCGCACTACATACCCGCGAGGGTCTCAAGTATTGCTGTGATGATTTTAAAGCAAGACGGAAGAGAATCAAGGAAAAATTCATGTTGGCTCAAAGAATAGGCCTGATCTAGATCGAGGCGGACGGGTTACTCAGTCACAACGGTGACAGATAGTTGGCCTGCCGAAATATAAATCCCATAGGATTTAATGGAATTGATATTTCGACAGATGGGATATCCGTCACCATTGTGATGGAGTAACCCATACGCAGAGTTCTAAATCAGGCCCAAAGTTAGCACAGAAAGAATTTCAGAAGGGCACATATGTGACAAATTCAGGATATAACCCTGATGCAGTTATTGGAATGCAAGGAGTTGGATATCAAGGTGGTGGTAAGATGATGCAGAATAGGAATGGTGTCCCACAGGGTGGAGGGCGAGGGATGTTGGTTGACCTGAATTTAGGGATGGACATAGCCATGTTGAAAAAGACTACTCCATGTCATGATTATAACAAGTTATAACAAGGTGTACTATTGGAAATGAGAATGTAAGTCGGATCCAAATTGAATGCAAATTGATGGTCAAATGGCAAATATGAATTTGATGCTGATTCAAAATATTTAAATGCAAAGACCTCAGAACCCTAAAATGCCCTAAACCCCGTTAATACAGCACTGTATGAATAGCTTGAGGTTTAATGCAAACCGAACCCCGGAGTTCAGGAAAACCCCTTCACAAGTTCTGACAGTTTCCAACAGTTCTTGGTCTTCAACAGTTTTGGGGATCCAGCTTCTGACCAATCACAATGACGGTGCCTGAGAGGCGAGGAAGACTGCGCGCTTGACGTGGTCTTTGAGGTAGATTAGAGTGGCCCAAGTGCGGAGGGAAATGTGAATGGCCACCCGTGTCATTTCTTATTAACACAGGAGCTATGCGCTCTACTGTAAAGACTGTGGAGGTCCCAAACCTACTGTTTTTGAGAAAACAAGTCCAAGTTCTAGGCATTTCAAATAAGCTAACTGGAAATCCTGTTTCAGCTAATGTCCCTGTGACGATAGGTCCCTTTGAAGAGGGCCATCAGTTTGTAATATGTGATTCGAGTCCAGTCAATCTATTGTGCAGAGATCTTTTCTGCAAATTACATTGTGTGATCCATTATACATCACATGGTGTCGAGCTTAAGACACATGATGAGGATATAGACCTTAAATGAGCACACAAAGGCCAGCTGTTGAAAAATTTCCGGTTTTGACAAAAGAAGACTTGGAGGCATGGCTTGGATAGCACAGTAGATGGTGGCATAGAAGTGCAGATCCCGCCGTCGCGGCAATTATTGAGTGAGTTCCAACCTCGCAACAATGCAAGCGGAAAATCAGTGCACCAGGCTCGTGTGGCGGGAGGTCAGGGGCATCTTTTGCTGAAGGCGCCAACATGATCGGAGAACCCACAAATAACCTTTACCTTAAGTTTGCAAGCACCCATCACGACGGTCATGCCTGACCTCTCAAAATGGCGGCCGTTGTGGCGCTTCCCATGACATCCTGCAATTCCCGCTGAATACAAGTAAGACCTCCGATCCTCGGGCCCTTAACACAGGCAGCAATCCCCCGTATGCGTGGAAATCTCATCAGGTCCTATCTGCCCAGAATTTAAAAAGATAGAGCCTTCTGATCATCATCTTGCTCTGCCTGACCCCAGGATGGCTGCCGCCCATAAGGCTTGGAAGCCATAGAAACCACAGAATAGAGTTTCTGAAGGCATATGAAAATATGAGATCTGAATATATATGAAGATATGAATATATCAGATATTAATATATGAATATGATGTGAATATATCTGATATGAACTGTAACTGAATTTAGCTTAGAAGCTGTAGAAGTTTTTTAATTAAATATGAGTAATGCCAAGATGGCCGACAGGTGAGGAACTCCGGTCGGGAGCTCCCTGGCAAGGGATTGCCTTTTTGGCTCTTTCCCCTGGAATCTTATACCCCTCGGATCTTCTACACCCCTGCGGAACCATGGACTTTGGCCTTCTGAATTATACACATCCCTCAATTAATTTTTAATCGCTGATTTAATCAACTCCTGGAGAACATGATAATCTATCGATAGAGGAGCCCCAGCAACATGGCCAATGCCCGGAGGAGCTACCTAGATAGCTATAGAGGAGATTGGCTGAGGATCTCCCCCTCAGCCGTCACCTACCCTCTGGACTTTGGCACTGTTTCTCGTCTCCACGCTACGCCTCCTTTCTTCTCTCGCCGTCCGATGAACTTCAAAAATTCTGCATATAGCGGATCCTACTCAACACTGCCGATGCCCGGTTGAGCTGCCTAGGTAGCTACTGAGGAGATGGCGGGGGATCACCCCTCCGGCCGTCACCTAACTTCTGGACCAGAATCACTGTTGTCTGGCTTCCCGCTACGCAGGTACGAGAACAACGAAAATGCAGCAATGCGAATGCCGTGTCGTTGCTGCCCTGCACCACCAAGCTTGCTTTCCCTTTTTTTCTGAGTTGCGCGCCCTCCCTCATAGATAGATGTTTCCCATGCTCAGAAAGAAGGGATGGCATGTAAGATGAATAAACGTGAGAAGAAAATTATTGAGGTGCTGAAAGATAATACAAGGGAAAGAGAGAAGCTCTGGGTGAGTGGGGAAAAGGAAGAAATTAAGAGAGGCTGGGATACACTCAAAGTTGAGTTTAGATCAGCAACAGCAAGGAAACCGTTGTTGTATCAAAAGAAATTACATTAGAACTCCTCAGATGATGGGATGGAGTGAATGTGCCCAGAGATTTGAAGTTCTGGGAGAACAGGTGTATGGTGGAAGGATTCCAGTTATTCCTGGAGTCTATTATATCTGTAGGGAAATGATTTATTGTTAGTTTCCTGCAAATTGGGTAGGCAGCTGCTATCTAGCTTTGGTGTTTTCTAAGGTGTATTGTGGATAATATAGATGATAAGGGAGAGGTGCCTTATGGGAGAGCTAAGCACCGTGCCTCTCAGATAGTAGGTCACATGTTTGGAGCAAAGATTCCTCCTATAAGAGTAGTTTAGTTTTGAATGACCTGAACATTAGAAATCTGTTGACTTTCGTTATTTGTCTTGACAGCAACATAGCTGATGAATTGACTCCCTAAATACAGAATTGGTGTCCCTTTGAGCAATGGTTCTCCAGAATAGGATTGCTTTAGACATTTACTGGGAAAGTAGGGCAAAGTCTGTTGCATGCTATGCGTGCAACAGTGCAGAATGTACGTGCCTGACAAGAGCAAAGAAATTAATACGTTTGTAAATAACATTACAGAGTTTGAAAGGAATTGCAGGCAACAGGTGAGGAAATTGGAAAAAGCTTTTCTGCATTTGGTATATTTCTCGGTGGCATTCGCAGTGGACTATTGGGGACTATTTTGACCCACATATTAATTATTGTTATCTGAGCTATACGCTTGTTTTTGTGTATGAGATGGATTAGGATGATGTCTGGTAGGAGTAGATTTAAGTGGAAGGGAGGAGATCAGTGACAAAAAGAAATTGGAAAAAATGAAAGAGAGCTGAAGTGGAGTTTGAGGAGATGTAGTGTCATCTTTATGATGAGATAAAGGGTCTACAGGAAACCAGATGTAAACAGTAGAAGTCAACTGGCATTTGAAATACAGTAATGAAGGGGATTTGTGAATGGTATGTGTGAAGACTTTCTGAGTCAGAGAGTTGCTGCTTTTTTTTGCCTTACATATGTACTAATATAAATATATATATATATATATATATATATATATATTCACTGAAAAAACCATAGGTTTCACACATGTTATAGTTAGCTGGCCATTTCACTCGTAAAAAACCAATGAAATTCCACCGTTATAGTTAGTTCACCTAACTATAACTCGCGAAATCCACTGCTGATGACGTCACATATTACATCACTCATGACATGGTCAGTGACATCACTGATGACATCACTGATGACATCTCAAATGACATCACTGATGACATCATCTATTGACTGTGTGTTTCTGAACATTTTTAATATGTTTAATATATATAGGGAAAGGTATGTTGAAGAATGAGTGGATGTACAAGTTTGTGAATGGATGATTTTCTGGGTGCGTAACTGAGTCTATATGTGAGTCATTAAATGTATATTACTGCAGAGTAGTGACTGAACTTGTGAATGTCTGTATGTGTCTGTGTGTTGGTGTATAAGTGGCTGCATAGTTTTGTGAATAGGTATATGAATATTTATATGGGTTATGTATTTGTTATCTGAGTATGGGTGCCTGAGTGTATGAGTCGGAGAGGTGTGTGTGACTCTGTGCATAGATATATGAGTGGGTGATCCTATGGGTGCATGGTTTTAAGAGTGCAACTGTGACGGACTGTATGGTTGAGTGAGTGTATGTATGGGTGTGTTAGGGATTGAATGTGCATCTCAGTTGTAGATGTGACAGTAAGTACATATATGAAAGAAACACAGTGTATATGTGTGTAAGAGTATATAACTATCTATATCTGAGAGTGTGTGATAGCGGAACTGGCTGTATGAATGAGTGTGCGCTTGTACTAGAAATTGTGTAAGAGTGTCAAAATGTTTTATTATTTTTATAAGTAAGTAATCTTGAGTGTGTTTAACTGTATAGGTGAGTTAATTTGACTGTGCTTATTTATTTGCACAACTGACTAGGTGTGTCATTACCTAAATGCTTGATTGGTAGTGTGTGAGTGTCTATATATGTTTATAAATGCATATGATAGTCTTCAACGGAGTGACTGTAAGTATAAGTGACTGTACAGGTGAGTGAATTGAGGTGCATGTAGATCTAAGAGTCAGTGTGTAGGTATGTAGTTATTGGTATTGGAGTATCTATGGTTTTCAAATTGCCCGTCTGAAAGTTTGAGTTGGTGTTTCTAAATTATTTTAGGGTGGGAGAAGATGTACTATTTTATCACATATATGACGTCATCAGTGATGTCATCAGTGATGTCATTTGAGATGTCATCAGTGATGTCATCAGTGATGTCACTGACCATGTCATGAGTGATGTAATATGTGACGTCATCAGCAGTGGATTTCGGGCGCGCGAGTTATAGTTAGGTGAACTAACTATAACGGTGGAATTTCATTGGTTTTTTACGAGTGAAATGGCCAGCTAACTATAACATGTGTGAAACCTATGGTTTTTTCAGTGAATTTGCAAGGTTTTTTAAATGCTAATTCCTAACTATAACGTGTGTGAAACCTATGGTTTTTTCAGTGAATTTCAAAGGTTTTTTAAATGCTAATTTTAGAATTTTGTAATATATTTTTTATGTATTTCTTTTACAAAAATTTACCTATGTATACATTTATAGATTATCTGTATCCTTTAATTTGGTGTGGCTCATTTTTATTTCTATTTTTTTTACGTTTTTTTTTCGCCCTTCGTGGTCCTACTGTGACCCCTGACAATGGCTAGGGGGTCAAGAACTCCCTACTCTGCCCCCTATTCACGTTCTCCACCTTTCCTTTTCAGTGCGACAGACAAAATGGCGGCCGACACTTCCTGATTTCGACCGATTCGAATGTTTACTGACATCTGACAACCAATCAGAATTACGCTCGCGCACGGCAGGGTGCGCGCACAGGGCTTGCACAGTGCGCGCACGCTGCGCGCGTATAGATATTGATATGCTTTTAAATGCTATTTTCTCAGGAAATACTGAACAGATTTACACCAGTACTGCAAAAGGCACTTCCTTGACCTTATTGCTACCTCTCTGCCAAATTTCAAGTAATTCTGTTCAGCCATTCGGGCTGTAGCTGCGACTAAAGGTCCTATGGAAAAATACATGGGGAAAACGCGTTTTGGGACCCCCCCTTTTTCTCGGCCCCCACTTGACGAATCACCCCGAGACTTTCAGGGTAGGAGCTGAACGGAGCGCCCCATTTGTTTTGAATATTTCGCGAGGAATCGTCAACCGGCGCCAAAGTTATTCAAAATAGAATTTTGAGATTGCCTATGGAAACTCGGTCCTAACTATAACTATCTACTGGCGACCGCCAGTAGATTATATATATATATATATATATATATATATATATATATATATATATATATATATAACGTGAATTCCGCTGCATGGACACCTTCATTCCATAGATACAAACACAGACCCAGTTAGGTGCTTCAGGAGTCTTTATTTACCCGTCGCCTTTACGCGTTTCGGCACCGAGGAGCCTTGATCACATGACATGGTTACAAGGATTCGTGCAATATTTAAAGTGAACAGTGCCCACACTCAGGATATCACATGTTCATGGAAATAGACAACATTTCTGTATGAGTTCTGCATTTGTACTGGGCATTGTTGATGATACATCCAATTCTCAGTATTTAGGAATCAAACAGGTATTTTACCAGAATGAAATTGTTAAAACGCTGCTATTTTATAATATTGTAAAATAGTTCAAGCTGATCGAATTGATTCCTAAATACTGAGAATTGGATGGATCATCAACAATGCCCAGTACAAATGCAGAACGCATACAGAAATCCAATACAGAAGCGATTTATTTGGCTTCAACTGCTTCCATAAATTATAAAGCAAATAACCAGCAAAGTGCAAGGTGCATGTTAACCCACAGATCAGACCTAGTAGTTTCAGCCTTCACCTTCTATTGGGTCACAGATTTCAGTGCACAGAGTGCCATTTTAAAGGGACAGCTGTACCCTTTCCCACCACCAAATAAAACCTTCATATAGTATTTAAAGGGGGAAAAACACATTTCTAATTCTTACGGAATAAATTATATCATTATTGCAGTTTGTTACAGAAACAAACAAAAGGTCAAGAAAATCATTGTGTGGTACACAATTAAAGAACATAACTCACAAGTGTAAGGCTTTCAAAAAGACAGATTTTGTGCCAAGCAAAATACACAGCCATAATGTGCAATTGTTTTTTAGAGTGGTTGTATAATCTATAATTATCTAATAACATATTTCCAGGGAAGAATGGAACGGTGCTAACCGCATCCCTATAACTCTATTGCAACTGGAGCAATAGAACAGATGCGCGTACTAATGTTAAAATACACAGAAATATATTAAGTGCGAAGTGCTTTTCGTAACAAGTAGTAAACATTAAAATACACAGATAAGATGAAATATAAAGTGCAATGCGCTGTCCCTGTGAAGTACCAGGGATAAGAGGTGCTACACAAGGAAGCAAGCAACCTAGTATTCAGTTCCAGACAATTGCGGTATTAGATATAAGGTGCAAAGTGCTTTTTCTATCAAATATAGAAGTTAGAAAGTGCCATTTGTTGCTCCTATACCATCTCCTCTATTGCACTAATACTAGGATGCATACTGATTCCGAAATTCCATCCACAAACATCACATATAAAAGAATATATAAAAAAATTAATGAATAATGCTGTTCCTATAGAGTACCTAGATTGAAAACGTACTAAGTGCTGCTTCTATGTCACCTCCTCTATTGCACTAATGCTCGATCAAAAAAGGTTCCATTATTGCACTCTCACACATAAAGTGCCATTTTTTTCTGTAAAGTACAGAAATTGGAAGGTGACGGTGCCACTCCTACATCCACTCTTCTATCGCACTAATAATGTTAAAGTGCTGTATAACATTGTTGTCAAGTACCTGGGAAAGTGTCTTGTGATTGTCATTAAAAGGTAACAAGGTTTTTAAAATTCAATTTCATCCTCTTTAAGACATCATCATTAAGATCAAAAACACACTCTAAAACAGTTACGACAGCCTACTCCATAGCTCTTGATGATATTAATTATCCATTACAATATGAGTTAGAGCATCACAATACAATATAGAATCCCAAACCTCACCGGTGTAGTTCTGGAGACTAGGGAAAAGGGGAAAAAAGGGAAAGAGTGTCTGTTGGTACACGGTAATATTATAATGTAAAACACCATAAATACCTTTTGAGGGTGATATCACGGATATTAAGAACCAATCATAGGACATATTACAAGAAAGTATACAGTTCGGCATCTGCATTTAAGCCCCATGGAATTTCCGTTCCCAGTGTAATTATCCATTTCGATTCTCCTCGCTTCAGGGCTGCTTCTCTGTCTCCTCCCCTGACTTTGATCGAGATATGTTCGATGCCAGAAAAGAAAAGGTTATTTTCCAAGTTGCCATCATGATCCCTCCAAATGTGTTTAGCCATCACATATGTAAAGTCTTTGTTAACGATGGCCCTTATATGTTGGAGAATGCGCAACTTTAGTTTATTTACAGTACTGCCAACGTATTGTTTGCCGCATCCACATTCTAGAAGGTAAACTACATGGGTTATCTCGCAGGTTATCCTTTCCTTGATGTTTTTTTTATGCCTTGTATAGTTATTAAGTCTGTCCTGTTGCGGCCATAGCGGCATGCTTTACACTTAGGGCATTTGAAAAAACCATTGCACATTAACCAATTGCTTTTTTGTGAGTTTTTGTTGGTAAAATATCTCTGGGTTAACAAATTTCCCAAGGAAGGTACCTTTCTATATGTGATGTTCACATGTTCCGAAATATGATGTTTAAGTTCATGATCTTTCTTTAAAATGTTCCAATGATTGGTAATCACTTGTTTCACAGCTTTATTTGAACTATTGAAATCCGTGATAAATCTGGTTATTTCTTTGTTTGGTTCAATAGGTGTCATCATTTATTTAGGCAACAGCAGGTTTTCCCTCTTACGTTTAGTGGCTCTTTTTGAGTGCATCTTCTAGAACAGCTATTGCATATCCTCGTCTTCTAAATCTGTCTTGCATCCCGTCAATCTGTCTCTCATATTCATTCTCCTCGGAGCAATTCCTACGGGCTCTTAGGAATTCTCCATACGGGATGCTCCATGTCAGAGCTTTTGGGTGTGCACTGATGGCTGATAGAATGCCGTTACATGCCGTATCTTGCGGAATAAGGTGGTACATAGTTTTTCATCGTCATTGTAAATCCATATGTCTAGATAGTCAATCGAGCTCTTACTGTATGTATGAGTAAAGTATAGGTTTAGGGAGTTGTTTAATGATGCTAAGAACTCTTTCAAATCATTTTCCTCTTCTTCCCATATAAGGAAGAGGTCATTGATATAACGGACCCATAAGACCACCCTTTCCAAGTTCATGCTATTATTCTCTGACCACAGGCATTCTGACTCCCAAAAGCCCATTGTTAAATTGGCATGTTGGGGCGAATGAAGTACCCAGAGCAGTTACTTGCTTTTGACTATAAAATCTACCATCAAAGATAAAAAAAACATTTTTAGTTAGGCAAAAGGACATCAACTCCAGGAGTATTTTCATGCGGCTGAGTAAACTCAGGGACCGAGATCTCACAAAGTGCTCACATGCCATAAGTCCGACGTCGTCGTGGACTATCGAAGTATTAAGAGAGACCACATCCACTGTGGCCATGATGTACCCAGGTTTCCAAGGGGTATCATTAATGCGCTTCAGGAAATCCATGGAATCTTGTATGTAGGAAGGTAGATCGGTTACATATGGGAACAAAAAGATATATACAAATCTGGAAGCATCCTCTTAGAGAGAACCACAAGAACTGACAATGGGACGGCCTGGAGGGTTCTCTAGGCTTTAGTGCACTTTGGGCAATGTGTAAAGAGTAGGGACAATTGGAAGAATGACCTTGAGATATTATAGTTCATTCTCATCATATATATATATATATATATATATATATTCACTTAAAAAACCATAGGTTTCACACATGTTATAATTAGGTGGACATTTCACTTGTAAAAAACCAATGAAATTCCCCCGTTATAGTTAGTTCAGATAACTATAACTCGCGCGCCCACAATCCACTGCTGATGACGTCACATATTACATCACTCATGACATGGTCAGTGGCATCACTCATGACATCACTGATGACATCATCCTTGTGATAGAGTGGCGGTCGCGCGAGTTATAGTTATCTGAACTAACTATAACGGGGAAATTTCACTGGTTTTTTACGAGTGAAATGTCCACCTAACTATAACATGTGTGAAACCTATTGTTTTTTAAGTGAATTTGCAAGGTTTTTTAAATGCTAATTCCTAACTATAACGTGTGTGAAACCTATGGTTTTTTAAGTGAATTTGTACGGTTTTTTAAATGCTAAGTTATGTATGTATTATTATATATTTTTTTTTTAAGGTTTTTCACCGTGCGAGCACCATGCGCGCACGGTGCGCGCACCCCGCGATTTTTTTAAAAGAAAAAATAAAATGTTTTTTTCAGCCTTCGGGGACTTTCTGGGACCCCCTGACCAAGGCTAGGCGGTCAGGAACTCTACCCTGACCCCTTTTCACGTTCGCCACCTCTCTTTTTCACTGTCGCACCCAAAACAAACAAAATGGCGGACGACACTTCCTGATTTTGACCGATTAGAACGTTGACTGACATGTAACCACCAATCAGAATTACGCTCGCACACGTTAGGGTGCGCGCACGGTGCGCACCTATAGATATTTATGTACTTTTAACTGCAAATTTCTCAGGAAATACTGAACAGATTGACTCCATATATGCAAAAGGCACATGCCTGACCTGAGGACTACCTCTTTGCCAAATTTCAAGTAATTCTGTTCAGCCGTTCGGGCTGTACCTTCGACTAAAGGTCCTATGAGAAAATGCATGGGAAAAACGCGTTTTGGGACCCCCCTTTTCTCTCAGTCCCCGCTTGACGAATCACCCCGAGACTTTCAGGGTAGGAGCTGAGCGGAGCGCCCCATTAGTTTTGAAAAATGTGCGAGGTCTCGTCAACCCGCGCCAAAGTTATTCAAAATAGAATTTTCAGATTTCCTATGGAAACACGGTCCTAACTATAACTTTCTACTGGCGACCGCCAGTAGATAATATATATATATATATATATATATATATATATATATATATATATCATATTTAGAGTGTGGCTTTCATACTAGGTTTGACCATAATTAGTGATTCTCACCTAACAGTTAACCATAGTTAAAGTGAGTTCACGTTAAGTTAGCCATAGTTAATGTAGGCATCAGTTTAAACAACTCTTACTAACAACTTTATGTGTATTTTGGTGGTTGTGTTGTTGCCCTTGTTCTCTATTCCAGGAGCCGAGCTGCAGTAGCTTGATTCTAGTACATTGTTACATTTGTTTTAGTTTCTGTGAGAATTGTTTACCCTTCTGAGTTTCAATGAAAGCTAAATAATTTGTTTCTACACCTGTGCTTTGGACGGACCAGGCTGACGCGATGTACCATGTACCAAGGGAGATGTGTGGGGCAGCGGCCAGGGCAACTGACTCCGGAGCACGGGGCTCATGGTTCGATCCCTGGTGCCGGCGGCAGACCAGCCCAGCACCACGTGACTCTGAGCAATAGATTGCTTAATCTTCCTGACGGCCCCCAGCGCCTTGCAACCCTTAGGGGTGATTAATTAGCGCTTTACAAATACCGGTTTACTTACCAAACTTGCACTGCAACTCTTGAAGATCATTGATCTGTAAGCTTCTTTTGTGCGATGTCTAGGAAGAAAGGCAAAGCCACATTATTGGGAAATGCTGGATTCTGATTGGTCCCCGCTTGTTGGGAACCATGGGGAGGGCTCTATCTTGTTGGTAATTGTATGATTTCATTGTGCATTATTGAGCTTGTTAGATTTGGATATGCTTTCCCACTTGCCTTAAAGCAATGCCCCTTTCCATGCTCTTGAGACTTGCTACTGGTCTTTGCCCCTTCTCATCAGAGTTAAATTCCTGAGCAAATCCTTTCTCATTTACCCCATTGAACCTTCATTTAGTTCTGCCGTTTGAGGCTTTTCTTGCTGACACCTGCTGCTTAACTTCCCCCCCATCTCATTTGAACCCTCAGCTCAGCATTAGGGAATTTTCCCTCAAGGGAAACTAAATCTTATTTGATTTGTTTATTACAACCTTTAAAAGGCGTGCCTTTATATTTGCTATTTTTACCATGCTTTGGATTGTAACAAACAATACTTTCATAAAGGTAATTATTGATTTATGATTAATTTGAATAATTTGAATTTTAAACTTTGCTAATCTGCTAATAAACCTTCATGGTTTGCAAATCTGTTACTCTCGGTCATCTCTATTGGGCCTAATGCTTCAATGACTTACCGGTAATTGCATTACATTTTCACCCTAATTAATTACATATAGAGGCTGCTGTGCCTCCTGGGCACACACTTTATTTATTTATTAATTATTTATTTATTTATTTTATTTTTAATATTTATAAAGCGCAGCATATACCCTAGGGCGTCTTGGCGCTAAGAAACCAGTTACTTGTGGTGAGAAACGTGGGGATGGAAGAATCATTGATCGAACAGCCAAGTTTTTAGGAGCTTACGGAAGTGAAGGAGAGAGGGGCCCTGCCTGATGTTTAGGGGTAGAGTGTTCCAGAGCTTTGGGGCTGCCACCAGGAAGCGTCGATCACCCCAGGATACCGTCTTTGTACGAGGAATGACCAGTTGGCCGAGGGTGGCTGAACGTAACGTTCTGCTAGGTTTGTACAGTTGTAGCTGCTCTTTCAAAAAGTAAGGTCCTTGATTATTGAGCGCTTTGAACACGATACAAAGGGACTTGAAATGGATTCTGTTTCGAACGGTGAGCCAGTGGTAATCCTTTATGCTTCTTGATATTGATTCATATTTTGTTTTTCCTGAGAGCAGGCGTGCTGCTGCGTTCTGGATAGTTTGTAGTTTGGTTATTATTCTAGATTGAGCGTTAAGAAAGAGGCCATTGCAGTAATCCAGAGCGGAGAATACTAGGGAGGTGACCAGAGTTTTGATGGCAGACTCCGGGAGAAAAGGTAGAATTTTTCTGATCATCTTTAGTTTTAGATGTGCTGTGGAAACTGTTTTATTGGCGTGATCCATGAAGTGTAAACCTTCATCGAAAACGATACCGAGGTTCCTAACTTTGGCGGTTGGAGTGGGAGGGATACCGAAGGCAACTGGCCACCAACTTGATGGCCAGGCTGGGAGAAGAGGTCCAAATATGACCACCTCAGTTTTATCTGAGTTTAATTTGAGGCAATTAGTGGCCATCCATTCTCCTATGTCGATGAGTCCCTTCTTAAATTTTTCAGCCACTTGATCTCCGTCACCTTTGATTGCCAGTACCAACTGGGTATCATCGGCATAGGAGGTTAGGCTCATCCCGTGTGCTTTGATGGTTTTAGCAAGGTCCGACACATAAATATTAAAAAGTGTCGGACTAAGGGATGAGCCTTGAGGAACTCCGCAGGGAGATGAAAGTTGTGCCGATTGAAATGGGCCCAAGATGACAGCCTGCGTTCTTTTGGCTAGGAAGGAGGCAATTAGATTTTTAGCGGAGTGGCAGATTCCAAATCCCTCGACACGATCGACCAAAATTGTGTGGTCGACCGTGTCGAAGGCCGCTGATAAATCCAGCATTACCAGGATGGCTGTTCCCCCCTGATCCCGGATTACCCTGATATCATCGGCAGCCTTAATCAAGGCTGTCTCTGTCCCATGGTATTTCCGGAATCCAAATTGCGTGTCATCCAGGAGATGGTGTTTCTCAATAAATTCAGAGATCTGAATGTTCATGGCTTTTTCAATCACCTTAGCCACAAACGGGAGACTCGCAATGGGCCTGTAGTTTTTTAGCTCATTTTTATCCAGGGAAGGTTTTTTTAACAAGGGTTTTAATAGGGTATTTTTTAAGGGGTCTGGATAAGTGCTTGTAAGTAGAGTTGAATTACATACTTGGGTGAGTAGTGGAATGATGAGGTCCATTACCGGCAGAAGCACTGAGAGTGGACAAGGGTCCAGGGCCGATCCTGATTTAATGGTGGACACTATGATTTTGATTTGGTCCATTGTAACTGGTTGAAAACTGGGGAACGTGTTGGCTGGAGGTAAAATGAGGGAATTGACTGTCCTGGGGAGTGAGTTTGCCGAGAATGCCTGATAGATATCGTCAACTTTGGTAAAGATAAAAGAGGCTAAAGAGTCACATAAAGATTGTGACGGGGGGGGAGTGAGATCCGGGGAATTGCCTGACAGTGATTTTGTGATTTGGTACAATCGTCTACTGGAATTTTTGGATTTTTGGATTTGATCAGTGTAGTAGTCTTTTTTTGCCTTTGTAATCATGGCTTTGTAGAGTGCCAGAGATTCCTTATAGGTTGCTTTGCTTACTATATCGTAGGTTTTCCTCCATTGTCTCTCCTTATTCCGGTTGATTTGCTTTTGTGCCCTTAGTTCTTCGTTATACCAAGGGGCAGTGGGTTTAGATCTATTTTTAGATAATTCTTTAGTCGGGCTGATTGGTTCGTGGCCAAACCCAGCCAGGAGTGGAATTGAAATAGTGCTGAATTGGGGTCAGCAGATAGTACTGGGCAAGTATGATCCAGTTTTGACCTTAGATCGTCCAGATTGATGTTTTTCCAATCTTTGAAAGGCTTTTGAGGGATGGGAGTGGGTTTGTTATCGCAAGGAGTTTTAATGGTGATAATAGCAAAAATAGCATGATGGTCAGTCCATGGCAGAGGTAATATATTGGTTATTTGTAGGCCTTCTAAATTGGAAAATATGGGATCCAAGATGTGGCCGGCTAGGTGAGTGGGGGAAGTGACCCGTTGTTTTAACCCTAGTATTTCCAGATCGGAAGTTAGGGTGACCGTGTCAGTTAGATGGAATTGGTCCAAGTGAAAATTCAGGTCACCTAGGACCGTAAATGCACTTTCAGTGGCAACTGATTCCATGATTGTGTTGATGCTATTGAGAAAGGCTGTTTTTGTTCCAGGGGGACGATATATCAATATTCCTTTAAAATTAAACGAAGGTGATAACTTGATGGCAAACTGCATGGCTTCACAGGATATGGATGGGATAGGAATCGTTCTGACAGGATATGAGTCTCTGGCTATTATAGCTAGCCCACCCCCTCTTTGTCTAAATCTGTCCTGGCGGTATGGTTTGTAACCATCCGGTACTGCTATGGCTAAGTCTGGCTCTGAAGATTCATCGGTCCATGTCTCAGTGACAAACAGAACATCCAATTTAAAGTCAGTAATGAGGTCTTACCAACGTAAATGATATAAAAGACCCTCCCACCCTCACCACTTTCTGTTTTAGTTGTCTCAAGCCCCCACATAATACAGTTGGCCTGGTCCTAACAGGGCTGGAGGGAGGGCTTAATTAATTATGGTGAAAACATACTCGGAGTAATACAATTACCGGAAAGTAATTGAAGCATTAACTCCACGTAACGTTTTCCCCATAATTAATTACATATTGAGATATAGCAAGCAATAATATAGATCAGGACAACTAAATTCCCATGCAGAACCCAGTTTTATTTATTTGGAATCAAAAATCTCCTCTTGCCTCGTCCAAGAAAGCACTTTTGGACCTCAAAACCTCCTCTAAGTCGATTTCCTGCATTACCCTGTAAAACCTGACAAAGTGGAGAATGTAGCCCAAATTCAGCTCCTACTAAATTTAGTCAAGGACACTCCCTGTGACTCAGCAAGAGAAGTAGACATGGTTTTGATGTGTCTACCTTATACCCCTGCTGAACACGGTCCATGACTTTTTATATGCCAAAGCTATAAGGGATCAGACCAATCTACTCAGAGTCTGAATGGAAGGTATAGACCCGTTCCTGGCAGGGCCAAGATAATAAAACACGGCTTCAGAAACGCTATCCAGGATAATAAGAAGTGCATGTTGAACAGCCAAAGAATGTAAATCCACCTCTTAAAAAGTACCAGGATTAGTATGAAACAATGGGAGAATTAACCCTAATTAGCCCTGTTCTCTTTGGGAAACAGCATACATTTTGGGCACAAATGAAGGACCAGGCTGGAGAAGCACCCTGTCCTACAAAACCCAAAAGATGACTGCCTCACTGACAAGAAACACAGTTCCTCTAACATCCTCCCTACATTAATTACTACCAAGAACAATTTCAGGTTAAACAACCTGAATTCAACCTTCTACAAGGTTCAAAGAGAGAACGTCTCAAGACATCAAGGACCAAGAGAGATCCCAAAGAGGGGAAAACCAGTGAAGGCAGAGGTCTCAGGTTACAAAAGAAAAACCCTTATAACTACTTGAACTAGACCAGAGGTCTCCAAACATGGTAAACACCCAAAATATAGAATCCAAAATATCGAATGGTCATAATATCGATTCAAAAATATCAAGAGGACAGAATATAGAATAGACATAATATAGTTGGAAATAATATCGACCTATAGGTAAGTAATATCGAATGCCATTCTATCAAATGTCATTATGTAGAATGTCATTATATAGAATGTCATTATATCGAATTTTTTTAAATTGTATTATATGTTAGTATATGTGTTAAAAGTATATAATTTTTTTTAATGTACGTTACAATTTTTCTAAGATAATGAAATTTATGTTAATTAATTTTTGCGTATATTAGTTCCGTAGTGGGTTGTGGGTTTATAGGGGGAATAGGGTGGGAAGTAATTCAATTTGAATTTTAAAAAATAATAATGTATTAATTAATAATGTATTGTTTAATAATATTGGTAATTATTTTTTGCGTATATTAGTTCCGTAGCGGGTTGTGGGTTTATAGGGCAATAGGGTGGGAAGTAATTTAATGTAAATTTAAAAAAATAAAAAGAATTAATAATGTCATGGCCAATAATTAATATTGTTAATTACGTTAATTAATTTATTTTTAATATTTAAAAGGTGATTAATAAAAAATTATTAATTGACTTATAATAATGTAAATTGTGTAGATTTTTATTAATTAGTAAATAATTACAAATTAATTCATAATAATTAATGTATTACTATGTTTATTATGTTCATTTTTTTAGGAGTATGTTGAGTGTTTATAGGGGAGTATGGTGTGTATTCAATTCATTGAAAATACATTTTTTATTCATTTAATATTTAATCAAAGTTATTTCATACTGTTAGTTGTGTTAATTAATTTAGATATCATTGTTATTAATTTTATTGTTAATTGTGATTAGGTAATTAATTAAATGTTAATTAATTATGTTAATTAATTCATATTTTAGACTATTGGAGTTAAATTTTAGAGGGGAAATAGTGGGAGGTAAATTAAATTAAAATAATTATTTGATAATTAATGTTAATTAAATTGTAGGACTGGGTCTACTAAATTATTCCTCTACGCTATCCAACACTTTCCCTACTGTTCCACTCGCTGGAGTAGGAATAGTAATTTTTACCCGCCCGCTATCCAACACTTTCCCTACTGATCCACTACCTGGAGTGGGAATAGTAATTTTTCCACTCCCGCTATCCAACACTTTCCCAACTGTTCCACTCGCTGGAGTTGGAATAGTAATTTGTACCCACCCGCTATCCAACACTTTCCCTACTATGCCACACGCTGGAGTCGGAATAGTAATTTTTACCCACCCGCTATCCAACACTTTCCCTACTGTTCTACTCACTGGAGTGGGAATAGTAATTTTTCCACTACCGCTATCCAACACTTTCCCTACTGTTCCACTCATTGGAGTGGGAATAGTAATTTTTACACTCCCGCTATCCAACACTTTCCCTACTGTTCCACTCGCTGGAGTTGGAATACTAATTTTTACCCACCCGCTATCCAACACTTTTCCTACTGTTACACTCACTGGAGTGGGAATAGTCATTTGTACCCACCCGCTATCCAACAAATTCCCTACTTTTGCACTTGTTGGAGTGTGAATACTAATTTTATTCCCTTAGCTATGCAATGTTTTTAATTTTGTTATATTTAATGTAGTGTAAATTATTAATTAACATAAAAGATATTACTTTAATTATTTGAATTATTATATATTATTTATATTATTTATAATAGGTTTATTTTTATATATATATGTAAATATATTGTTAATGTTTTAAATATTTTATAATTAAGATTAATAATTATTTTATAATATTATTAAGTAAATATGAGTTAAAAAAAGATTTTTTTATATTACATTTATTATTTTTACATTTTAAGCTTTTTTTACATTATTTTAACTGTTTTATTTAATTGTGTTTATTATTTAATTACTTTTATATTATTTTTAATACATTTTAAAAATTCGATATTTTAGTTAACTATATTATAAACATCGATTTTTTGTTCTCGATATTTTAGTACTTACCTGTTTGTAGATAGGGACTCGATATTCTGTCCCTCGATATTTTGGCATCGATATTCTGGACAGTCGATATTCTGTCCCTCGATATTTAGTCACTGATCCCTCCAACCTTATCTGTGATAAGAGCTACTTGTGTTCAATGGAAATTCTCCTGAGCTGCTAGCATTAATAAAGATGTAATTGCAACCACATCAGAAAAGATCACATTAATAACCACCATTACTCAAACGTCAACTTTAAATATATTTAGGAAATCCAACAGTTTTTCGCCAAAGATCAGCTTATGAATTCTGAAAATACAGATATTCTATTTTAAAAAACATACTTTTTGAATTGGTACACTTATTTCAATTCAACCAAGCAAAAGCTTCTAATTTAGCTAACTGGGTTGCACACAGGACAGCTACTTAAAGGTAGCTGGAGAGCAACCAGCAGCTCACAAGCTACTTATTGGAGAAGCCTGAACCAGCCACAAAAAAATTAATCTAAAAATCCCAGTGGATGCCCACTGAGCTTGAACAGTAAAAACTTTCATCCATGGAAAAAAAAACAGCAGGAAATCTCACACCGAACTAGCTCAATTGACTGAGCCATCAAGCGTCTGGGCTCACACCATCCCTGGAATGAAGCACATCTTGCATAGGAAGATGGTGTGGACGCCTCCAAAAAAGCCTGAAGAGAGGAATCCACCCTCTCCAGCACCAGCCATGCCCTCTCATCTCAAGGCCACCAGCCTGAGGGTTTTCAAGGTCTTCGTAAGAAGACAGGGAAACATTAGGGGAGATGGACTACCAGACGAAAAACCTCCTTGCTAATCCACATTGTCCAGATGAGACGAATTCCTTTGCGCGCGCTGCATCGCAAAATGCGATGCAGCGCACACAACAAAATTCGTTTTATTAATTTAAATGTGTACTTACCTCCGTTCATCCATATTCCGGTGTTTACATATCCCCACCCTGCCCCTCTCCCGCCATGCCTCACCGCCCCACGGAACTCCCTCCACGGACCGCTACTGCTAATCACAAACCTTAGAAGTACTAGGAAGGAATGAGGTAAGGAGTACCCCCTCCAGCCAACGGTAAGAAGGGCATCCAGTGTCCAAGTCATTTCTTTCCCAACCCATGAACATTATAGGGGAAGCAAGGTAATCAATGCTGATGTGAACATATCCGCCCTTGGTGACCCCACCTATGAAAGAACCTGGTAATGTCCGCTTGCTCAGACAGAAATTTTGTGAAAAGGAATCTTCTTGTGCCACCTGTCTGCACACTCGATTTCCAATAAATATAAATCTATTTTAGATTTAAGATCTGGTCCAATGCACACAAGAAGCTCTGCTTTGAGATCCTTGACAGAGTTGGGGACTATGTCCGTCCCCCGGCCACGTTGGGAGTCCTTTTTGACTAGAACATTTTAGTCCACCAAATAATAAGTAAACACCAGTAGTTTCAGTTAGATTGCCTTCACTTCCCTGGAATTAAATGAACTCAATTGTTGGAACTTCGACCAGGTACCGTGGACCTTATCCAGGCTCACCCATTTTGTTGTACTGGTAGCTATGTCAGAATGAGAGGTGGCTGAACTCCTGTCCCAATGACTCATAATTACATACACCTAGAAAGCTGCTCTCTCATGTCTACTACCCTTAAAATTATTAGCGACCAGTCCAGAAAAATGGACTTTGATGATTCTTTCCTCTGTAGGAATCTCCAACCTTATGTTGGTTAGAGATTTTGCCCAAAGAATATCTCAGGAGTGGCTCGTATTGGGTAAAAGAGGCGGGCGTGGGAGGGACCATGGAGGGGGAACAGACGGGGGGACAAGAGATTAAAAAAAACAAAATTAAAATTACCTGCTGCCACACCGCATTGCGCTCATCCACTACTCTCTGCCGCTGCAGGCAGCCACAGGCTCACAGCCTGACCTGCGGCCAATCCTGAAGCAGCTCCCACATGACAGCAGCTTCAGGATTGGCCTGAGCGCCGATAATGCGCACTCCAGGACAGACTGGGAGTCTGTGCCTGCTCTCTCCAGCCCCAGCAATGCAGCGAGGGTTGGAGAGGGGTCACTGCATATGTGGTTTTCGGCCGGCCTGAGACCGCCAGCCAAAAACCACATGCACAGTGTAGGTAGAGCCCACCACTCTCCCTCCAATCTTATAACCCATGTCCCGCACCAAGCAAAATAAAAGATAAAAAAGCAGGTTTTAAACCCGTTTTATTTTTACATATTTTAAACTGCTGGTGGGGGAGGGGCGCTGCTTCTCTGCCATAGCGGAGGAGCCGCTACTGGAATATCTGGTCTTTGAGCTGGTATCTGATAAGACTTCATCAAGTTACCAGAAGTCCATGTGTTAGTACTGGGAGCACTCATGTGGTCTGCGTATCTGTGTTTTCCTGGAATGATGAAATTACTGGATAATCATTCCAGTAAGGTGGAATAATACTGTCCACCTTATGCAACATGTCCACCAGAGAAGATACAAACTTTATCACCTATGCTCTCTTGACTGAGTGAACAGCGACCCTCGCTGACCCATCTTCTCACAGTTCCACCTCCATATCCTTCAGTAGAACAAGATCCAAAGATTTTCCTGGGTGGCTGATGAGAGACTCAAAGTGCCTCACCAGAAAATGCGTTGTGTATGCATTAGGTTTCCATCCCCCAAGAACCAGTGCATGTCAGATTGATCTCCTCCTTCCAGTGTCTAAAGATCAGCTCCATGACTATTCTCATGAAGTGGCAACATCAGCCCACAAGGTGTGGCATGCTGCAAGAAGAGACACTCGCCTACAGACTACTGTTACAGCACATCAAAACTCAAATTAGTTTAGAACAGTAAAATATTGAGTCAGATCTCTCAAAAAAGAACTTCCCAAACAACAAAGTACTCTGATCCTCAAAAGCCGATTCTGGCGAAATACTCATCCTTGCTTTGGTGGCCTAGGATCTCGTCCCCGTGAGTCTTGGCTGCAAAACCGTTGCACCACCTCTTCCTCAATTGGGAAGGCTAATAAGCAGTCCTGTGCTCCGCAAAAGGCCTTATTGTCTATAGACCTTTTGAAAGATCAGAGCAAACGCCTGTTCTGGGTATTGATTATCCACACTCTTAACACAACCAAACGCCAAACGCACCTAGCGCAGTCAATGACCACTACCCTGGCGCCCAGGCGGTTTAAATAGCACCCTAAATTTATTTAATTTCAATCTGAACCTTAGAAGGCCTTGAAACACAGTACATATGCAGCAAACAGACAACAGCATAATATGAGGCATAATTGGAGACCATTAATCTATTAGAAGGGTCATAATTAGCTATCAGAGCATGTAGGCACTAACCTTTAACCCCTTAATCTCCAGAGTGAGAATGTTAGACCATTATCGGTGATCGTGGGAGCATAAAGGAACATCACCTCAACATCCAGCGCATCGGCTTCAAATCGGAAGATCTCAACGTGCAGCACATCGGTTTTACATCGGTGGAATTCCGGAAAGTGGCTGCTTTGAGAGATCGAAGGGAGTGAACTCTTCGTTTGCGGCCGTTTGATAAACCCCGGAGGACAAACCTTGTAAGGTTAAGGGGTGTGAGGAAGGGGCGGTGATCGGCGGATTCATGCGTTCCAGTGACAATGTGCTAACCGTCCTGCATGCGTTCCAGTGACGACGTGATACCGTCTTTCAGGAGTGCGCGCCAGTGACGTGAGGTAAGTCATCTGCGTTCCAGTGACGATGTGCTCCGTCCTACATGCGTTTCAGTGACGACGTGACAACCGTTCTTCAGGAGTGCGCGTCAGTGACATTTGCGCATGTCTGATGTGCGAATGCACTGTATGCACTAAAGGAAGGTTTTTGTCTCTCTTCGACGCATGCGCGAGGGGACGCTTCTAGTCTCTGTTCGCGTGTGTGCGTTACAACGAGGAGAATTTGTACAGGCTGGAGATCGTGTGGGGGAGATTCTTCCGTGTTACATATTCACCCGGAGCAACAATACAAGCCATTTTTGGATTGGAGGGTGAGCTAAATACTGTATTTTGCTGTGAGGAGACATCGCAGGGAGGATAAAGTTGACAGTCTTCAGGTTCCTCATATTTACATGCTGGTAGTGTTTTTTTAACGAATTTAAACAGAGACTGATGTCACTATACTAAGTTAATGGACTACAGTGAAATTTAAAACACTGAATTTATGTATTTTAGCTCACTGTGCACAGCAGTAAATATCTGTTAGAAGTGGTATAAGTTTTATAAGTAGTGGCAACAAGGTTATTTAGGTGAGGTGTGTTTTGTTTTATTTTTGTTTTTAGAAATCCTATTCAGTATTGCTTATGACAGATTGTGTTTAAAGTGTTAACTCTATTTTTGGATCAGAATGCAGAATGTTACGCAACCTCCATTTTTTTTGTCAAGTCCTGGTGAGCCAAGTATTAAATAGCAAAAGTGGAAGAAAATATTCGTGAATTATGCCAGTGTCTGTGGAACTAATCTAAGTGCAGAACGTAAGCACTCTCTCTTGTTGCATTGCTTAGGAGGAGAAGGTCAAGAGGTTCTGGAACATTTACCTGATCTTACTGTCGCAGAACAGAGAAATCTAAACGAATATGAGATTTGTATGGTACAATTAGACCGTCATTATCTTCCACGTTTAAGTACCATCATGGAAAGATACCATTTCGGACTGCGTGAACAAAGGAAAGATGAGTCAGTAGAGGAATTTCTTTCTGCTTTGAGAAAACTAGCATCCTCGTGCAAGTTTGGAGGTGCTACTGAAGAGAGGATAAGAGACCAGTTTGTTTTGAAATGTGCTCATGATAACATTAGGAAGGAACTTTGATTAAAAGATGAGCCGCCGTTAGATGAGGTTATTACAATTGCAAAACAAGTGGAACATATGATGAAATGTGAAGATGAGTTGAGTGTTGAGAAAAACAAACCCATTGCCAATAACACTAGTGTTGAAGAGGTGGTATGTCAAGTGGTAAAAAAAGATTTAGAGGTAAAAGAGAAAGATAGATCTACGCAGGGTAATGAGAATGTACAAGGGAGTTTTAGTAAGGCGACATGCTATAGGTGTGGGAGACTAGGTCATCTAGCTAATGCACCTTTTTGTCCTGCTCTAAAGGTAACGTGTAGTACGTGTGGGAGGAAAGGACACTTTGCAAAGTGTTGCAGAAGTAAAGTAAGGAAAGGGGATCAAGTAAAAGTTCAACCTCAGGTCAAAGTGGTAACTTTTCAAGTTGATGTTCTGGAAGCAGTTCATCCTTCTCACCCAGTTATCATTGAAGGCGTAGAATTAGAGTTCAAATTTGATTCTTGTTCTCACTTAACGATGATGAATGAAGATGTTTTCACAAAACATTTCAGCAGCTCTGTGAAGCTTTTCAAAAGTGATGTGTCTCCGCAAGGATACGGTGGGGCAACCATTAAAATGTTAGGATATTTTTTAGCAACAATAGAGTTGTGTGGACGAATGATTGCTGGAAAAGTGTATGTGGCTAAATCTGGGGACGCGCTTTTGGGTTGGCCTCATCAACGTCTTTTGGGGGTTACTCTAAATCCTAACATGGTTCCTCAGGTTCAAATACAACAGGTTGGTGATGGTGGTTCAATGTTTGCAGAACAATTTCCTGAGGTATTTGAAGACAAACTAGGTTGTCTCAAGGGATACAGACATTGCATCCGTTTAAAAAAAGGGGCGATTCCAGTTGTGGCCAGGTGTAGAAGAATACCTATTAATGAACAAATTGGTGTGAGAAAAGAGATTGAACGGTTGGTGGATTCAGGTGCCATTGTGCCAGTGGAAGCAACAGAGTGGTTGGCTCCCATCGTAGTAGCCAAGAAGGCTAGCGGAGAGCTTAGGCTTTGCATTGATTTGCGCTCTCTAAATAAGGAGGTGGTAGTAGATCATTTTCCGTTACCTAATATAGATGAGATGATTGGGACCTTGGAGGGTGCAAAGTTTTTTACCACACTGGATTTAGCATCAGCCTATCACCAGGTTGAACTGGATGAGTCCTCACAAGAATTAACGGCTTTTGTGACACCAATGGGCACCTATAAATTTTGTAGAATGCCTTTTGGTTTGGTCTCTGCGGCTGCAGTTTTTCAACGGATCATGAGTAGTATATTGAAAGGCATTGGAGGGGTCAGATGCTATCAAGATGATTTGTTGATTTATGGAAGATCTAAGTCGGAGCATTACTCGAGGGTGTGTGCTGTGTTAAAACGGTTGAAGGAATCAGGTTTGACGTTAAAGAGAGAGAAATGCAGGTTTGGTGTTGAGGAGGTGAACTATCTGGGACATTGCATCACTGGTCATGGTGTTTTCCCAAAGAAGGAGTTAGTGGATACGATTGTGAACTTGAATGAACCTACCAACAAGGAGGAACTTTTATCTTTTCTTGGAATGGTACAATTCTATAGTAAGTTTATTCCTGGTTACGCTGATAAGCCTCAGAGTTTGAGGAGACTTACGGCCAAGAGTGTCATTTTCAGTGGTCTGTAGAGTGTGGGAATGAGTTCTGTTCTTTAAAAAAAAGAGTTGATGAAAGCTCCTTCGCTGCAGGCATTTGTTCCGGGACAAGATACGTATATTTTCACTGGCACTAGTGGTTCAAAAGCATGAGGGTGCAGAGAAGTTAATTGCATGTGCTTCGAGGTGTTTGAGAGGTCCTGAGACAAATTATTCCGTAATTGAGAAAGAGTCATTGGCTATTTTTTGGGCTCTGAGAAAATTTAAGAATCTGATCTGGGGAACCAAGGTAAAGGTCTTATCGGATCATAAACCACTTAAAGAGGTGTTTTCAAAAAAGGGTTTGGATTCTATCTCCTCGAGAATTAGGAGGTGGATTATTGCTCTCCAGGAATTTGATTTTGAAGTTGACTATATTCCTGGGGTGGTCAACAAGTCTGCGGACTGTCTGTCTAGGCTAGTTGATCCAAATGGGTGTGTGTTCAATGATGATGACAGTAAAGAAGAGGATAGTTCAATGTTTGTGAAGTAACATCAAGTGCCATTAGTGAATCTGATTGGAAGGAGGAAGTGGAGAAAGATGGAGAAATAAAGAAGGTAATGGAAACATTGATATGCAATGGTCGGTTGGAGAAACCATGTGCTTTGGTTGGAGATGAACTCTCAGTTAATGAGGGTCTCCTCACTCGTGGTACCAGGCTTGTTCCTCCTGCAGGCATAAGAGGCAAACTTCTTGGGTTAGCTCATGCTGGACATCTTGGGATTGTTAAGACGAAAGAGTTTGTACGGCTACAATTTTGGTGGCCAGGTATGGATCTAGAAATTGGAAGGTTGGTTAGGGATTGTGTGGAATGTTGTGCGAGTGATAAAGTATTGAGAACTAGGCAAATTCCTATGGTATGTAGAAAATTACCAAAATACCCGTGGGATGAGATAGCTATTGACATTGTGGGCCCTTTGCAAGATGTGAGTGACACTCCTTATCTAATAGTCGTGTTAGAACTGTATTCTAGATGGGTCGAAGTGGGTGCGGTGAGAGAAATCTCAACGGGATGTGTCATCAAGTTTTTGGAAGGGATTTTTAAAAGGGAGAGTTTTCCCAATAGCATTCTTTCTGATATGGGGCCGCAATTCTGTTCTAGGGAGTTTGTAAGTTTCTTGAGTGATTGTGGGATTGTTCAAAAAAGGAGTGCAATCTATCATCCAGAAACAAATGGTGCTGTAGAACGTGTAAACAAAACTCTAAAGGAAAGCATACAACTTGCGAGGGTAAACAATCTGAACTGGAAGGAGGTTTTGCAGGAAAGAATAACTGCTTATCGCATGTCCCCGCATATGACTACTGGGAGATCACCTTTTGAACTTTTCAAAGGTAGGGCACCTAATTCTAAGTTATGTCCAGGGTGGATGAAATTAAACAAAGGTTTGGTTAAAAATCAAATTGGGTCCTGGAGAGAAAGGGAGCTAGATAAACAGGTTGAGAGGAAGGTGTATTTTGATAGGAAAAACTCTGTGCAGTTTAATGAGGTAAAAGTGGGTGATTTGGTGAAGGTTAAAGCTCCTGTTGGATGTCAACCTGGTTCTAAGTTTTCTAGGTGCAAGTTGATAGTCAAATTGTTAAAAAATGCTGTCAAGACTGATGATGGCCGGATATGGAACAAAAATCGTATTGTGGTAGTTAATCGCAATTTGTCTTCCTCCAAAGAGCAGGGAGTTCCCAACAATTCTTCTTGCTCTTTGTCGGATTCGTCTGGTTCCATCTCCAATAGGTCTCCTGAGGCATTTACATGTGTTAGAGAAAGGAGTCAGAGGGTGCGGAGACTCCCAGAATACATGAAAGATTATGTGTAATTTGTTTATTTTAGGATGACTTGTATGTTTACACATATTATAGTTGTTTTGTATTTAAACCGTTTAGTTCATAGTTATTTTATGTAACTAGATATATTTATGTGTTAGTATTATAAAGGGGGGAAGATGTGTGACATTGCATTGTCACTTTAAGGTTTGAGAACCATTTGGCAATAGTAATTCCAATTGGAATGTTAGTTGTGGGAGCGAGGAGAATTCTGATGTAGGCAGTTGGAGATGCGTGGAAGATGGCTGAGGTGATTAAACCTGACCTAAACCAAACTACGTGTGAAGAGGCATTCTTTTAGTGAAGTTAAGACTTTACACCCCATTAACTCTTTAATGCCCAATACATTAATCATGGATAAAGGTGTCACCTGGCTAATTTCCTACAGGCATGACTAGTATCTCAAAGTGTCTGCTGGTCCAAAAAGGAGAAAGTCACAGAATCGGTATTGTCCCCCCTTATTAGTACATATGTCAAACAGCAAATAGAAACATGCACTTGGAGGATGTGGCCTAATGGCTAGAGTGGTTGACCTTGAAGCTGTAGAACCAGTTTCGACTCTCGGCAGGGATGCTCAACCTACTGTGATTCTGGACAAATCACTTAATCTCCCCATGCCTAACAAAAAAAAGTGAATGTGTCAGTCTGTAATACAACTGGTGCTCATGTAAAGCGATCCGATACCTTCGGGTTGAATTTGCTCTACACAAAACAAAAAAGAAAAAAAATGTGTTTCAGAACCGCATAGAGTTGCCTTACGTCAACGGTAAACATCGCGTATATACCAAGTCTGTGGCCAATCCTCTGACTGATAATTTTAAATGCCGACAAACGTCACCATTTTTACATTTGCGTTAATCCCATTGGCAGGACTTGCACCCCTGTCCTGAAGGCAACGCTGAAACCAGAAGAAAGCACCTGCCCCACTTAGATATAGCTCTTAGCTGCTCGTTTGCCTTTTCTTTTGATTTGCATTTGTACTTCACCATGATTGCACAATAGCGCCGACAGCTCTCACCTGTTAATGGCTCGATGCAAATCCCCAACCCGTGCTGAACAAACAAAAAGGTGGAGGTGGTAAAACATATCAACTTGCACATTCAAAGTACAGGGTAAGTAAGTATTCAATACAAGTATCCTGTACTCACATGGATAAAAGAACACTAAGCCACCCAGCTAGGGTTGGAATATACATGAGAGAGAGCGACTCCTTCATATGTTAATAGTACATTGATAGGTCCAGAGCACTACACAGTTATTTCTTCATGGTCTGCCAGTGTAGCAAGTCCAAAACTTTATTGTTGACACATCCAAAGTTCAGTAACAATCAGGTTAGTGTCAAAAGATGAAACAGCCGACACGTGTTTCGTTGACGACTTTCTCACAGCGCGGGAACTGATACTCTAGATGACTGTGCCGTTACTGACATATATGTGATATGGGCCTACTATAGCCCTCAACACGACAGCCCGCCCTGTGATGTTTGAGGTGGTTTTGACTACCAAGCATAATTGACGCTCTTAATACAAGCGTGCACGGATTTAACAGTTGTACTTTGCCTCATCTATTCCACTCCTCTTACTTACAAAAATGTCTTTGGACAGATTTTTTTAAACATATTTTCTGGACTGTGAGCTGATTATGCATTTGTTTCGTCCTCTCCTTGTGGCTCCAAGGACTGTACGATTTTTACGCAGTACGCGCCTTGAACTCGGTCGCTTTTTCTAGTGATACCACTCAGTCTTGAGAAAGTCGTCCATGACGAAACAAGTGTCCGCTGTTTCATCTTTTGACACTAACCTGATTGTTACTGGACTTTGGATGTCTCGACGACAAAGTTTTGGACCTGTTGCCCATCCCATGGTGCTTCAGTCAGGCTTCATCTTCCTTAGAAGAAACTTCAAGATACACAGCCCCACACACCCCTTACATTGAGCTGGAAAGTTTTTTTCTAGAAGTTCTTAAAATATGCTTATCCTCTGATGTCAGGGTGGAGGAGCGTTTTCTTACGCTGCTACTAAAGAATGGAACGCTATTCCTCTCTACTTACGCATACATGCCAACCCTCCCGATTCAGCAGGAGACTACCTATTTCAAGGCTTGTCTCCCGCCTCCTGATTCCTGCATGCAGAAACTCAATACGGAATTTTGGAAAACTGCCAAAAATAAATTGTTGATGCCTATCACGTGCGCACCAATCTCCCCCTTCATGAATTATCTCCGACATCAAAGGTTAACACTTTGCGCTTAATTATTGGAGGGGAAGAGTAGAGCATGTGACAGGCTCCACTATTTTATTTTTGGTGGTTTTACATACTGCAAACAAAAACAGAGTTTAGAACTTTGTTTTTGTTTGCCAAAAATTAAATGCTGATGGACCCGATGTCAGGCAGATTGCCACTGCTTCAATACGTCAGTGAGGAAAATATATTCTTCTGACTATTTTTTTTTTTAATCTCCCACTTGACTCTTCTAAAATGTTGGCATGTATGTAACAGGTAAGGAAAAAATTGTATATATGCATTTCTGATATCCGATTCTGTAGCAGCACACTTGCAAGACCCATGCATTACAATTAGGGCCCCCGGTTTTATGGTATTTCTTTTTTAACATTTCCATCTGTATTTACACAAATTTATTTTTTACCCAACTTATTGGTATTTATTCATATTTCTTTTGTGTTTTGAGAGCAAATGGAGTTGTATAATGTAAAGATGAAAGCACCCGGAGCAGGTAAGTTCAGAAGTAATTTATTACAGGTAAGCCCTGACACCAAAAGGCGTCTGACAGTCTCAGGTAAAATCCTCAACTGTCCCTCCAACTGCCACCCTCGCCCAAGGTTCCAGTATAGAACGGAGAAATGTCATGGTACCTTGGGCGAGGGCGCGCGGCGGAGGGCAGCGCGAGGCGAGTCTCGAGGACAACAAGAGGTAAACACAACACATCTCCTCGTTTACAGAAAATATTGAAATGCAAGAGGGGTGGGGGGAGAAAAACAAGGCAGAGTAAGCAACTGTAATGACAATATGGGTACAGGAATGCCATAAGTGCAAGGAAAAACAAAACAAATTATAATTAATCACATACAAAATCTTGTAACTTTTTTGGAGGAATTATTTCTCTCCCATGCCTACTAATGGTAGGTTCCTTGACAATGGAAGCCCCAACATTGAGCTCATGAGGGAGGGAACCATCATGAGACATGTCTGAAATTCCAACTTGGGGAGTATCGTCAGCACTACAAGTGGTGGAGTCATGTGAAGTGCGTTGGGGAGTATCGTCAGCACTACAAGTTGTGGAGTCATGTGATGTGCGAACAATGGTCTCCCCAGCAGAACTATCAGTAGTGGGGTCAACTTTGGAAATGGCACCAGGGTCACGGAGACTGGAGAAATTCTCCTCCAATTTAGGGCCACCACTGGTGCCCTCCTCAGGATCGCTTAAGGGAGGAACTTCACTTCCTACAGGGGAATATCCCTGGTGGATGTCATCGTCAAGAATCCAAACATATCTAGAAGAGGTGTAAATACTCCACGTCCCTGGATCACAGTGCTGTGGAGGCAAGGTACCATCTCCCCGGCACAATGACAGAGATGACAAATGCCACACCTTTCCATCACTCAAGAGTGCGGAAATACAAAAGATTTCCTTGACCATAAGGAGTTGCGAGTAACGGCTAAATCCTTTTTTGATAAAGCCACTACTCTTGACTCTAACCCACTGTCCTACATGAATTTTGACATGTTTGCATGCATGTTTGGAGTTATAATGGTCTTTACTCCTTTTCTGAGCGTGTGAAATTTTGTCGTTAACAGTTTCCATAGACCAGTCAACTTTCTTTGGAGATGGCCATCCAATAGTCTTTGGTGATAGGTGTTCTGCCTCTTAATAACACAAAAGGACTAGAGCCAGTTGACTCACAGGGTGTTACACGGAAAGCCCACAAGTTGTGAGTCAATTCCTTCGTCCAAGAGAGATTGTTATGATTGGCCAATTGCACAATTCCTTTCACAACACGATTGAACCTTTCCACTGCACCATTACCAGCTGGGTGACACAGGGAGGTAGTCTTGTGGGAAATGCCATTGTCATTGACAAACTGCTTAAAATTGTCAGAAACGAACTGTGGACCGTTGTCGGGTTCAATACATTTGGGCAATCCTTCCCTCATGAATACACTTTTTAAGAATTTGATGATGACTTTGGCATCAGCAGGGTGTACAATTTCCACTTCTGGCCATTTTGAAAAAAGGGTCCACCAAGACGAGGAGATAAACTTGCTCACCATTTTCCCAAATGGGGCCAAAAATGTCAATTCCCAATCTAGTCCATGGCATGCATGGACTAGATAGTGGTTGAAGAGGTGGTCTCAATGTGCGCTGTGATTTATCAGGGTTTTCACAAGCATGACAGTTCCTCACCCTCCTCTCTATTTCTAGGTCCAACCCCGGCCACCAGTGTGAGTTTTTTTTTTTTTTTTTTTTTTTTTTGAAAACCTTTATTTCAAAATTCAGGACACAGCTATTCAGCCGACAGCCCGAAGGTTCGGCAGCATTGAGAGTTAGATACAGTGATGTGTCCCCAATACAGTTCAAAGAGTAATGCAAAGGTCCAATTTTAAATAAACACAGAAAAAACTCACAACAAACCCCAGCAAGGCAGAACATTGAAAGCCCATGGCGAAAGCCCCCAGGGGAGGCCGGACCCCACTCATCTACTAGTTACAAGACTGTGCACGGAGGAAGAAGGGGGACAGCAGAGGCCCAAAACGGTTCCTAAAGCCAAACTGTGCTGGAAAGTAGGTCAGGGGGAAAGCAGTTCCTCGGGAGGTTCCAGATCCGGGGCAAGACATATTCCCCCCCTGTATTGGTTCCACCGCCCCCAGATGGCGTGCCACTTCCGGGGGCGACCTCTAGAGCAGTAGACCGTCTTCTCCCTAAACATGCTCCAGTCCATGTTCTCCTTCCACGCGGTCAGTGTAGGGGGTCCCGAGGAGCCCCACAATCGCGCGATATCCCTTTTAGCTACCATGTTACCCAGAGTCACCCATTGGGTCTGCGCCTCATCGAGGTCAGTGGGCCCCCAGACGTTCAGGAGGCAACACCGCGCCTCCGGCTGTACCGCAGTGCCCGTCACCTCCCCCATAACTGCATGGACTCTCCTCCAGAACTCCACAATGACACCACATTCCCAAATGATGTGTAGGAAAGTACCCACCATACCACATCCCCTTCTGCACAGGCCGTCCTCCGAGAATCCCATGTGGACCAGCCTTGGCCCCGTCACATACACCCGGTGCAGTATTTTAAGCTGCACCAGCCTCAGACGCGACGGGATCGCAACCTCCTTAGGAGAAGAAACCGCTGACTGCCAGTCCTCATTATCCAACTCAAGGCCATCCCTAGTCCACTGTTCTCTCAGCCCCAAAAGCATATCTGCCCGGACGTTAATCAACTTCTTATATATGGGCGAGATCGTGCTCTCGGGCATATGACCATCAAGGACTCGGTCCTCAAGGGGAGAGGACTCCGGCACCTTCTCACCCTCCACGAGGACTGATCGGAGGGCGTGACGCAGCTGGATATACCTGAAATACTCTGAGGGCCCTAGCTCATACTCAGTCTGCAACTCCTCGAAGGACTTCACCCTCCCCTTATGCAGCACATCTCCCACCTTGGATATACCTATCAGGTCCCACTTATCAAAGCCCTTCGTATGCCAGAGTCTTCCCAATCTCTCCGATTCAAACAATGGGGTAGCGAGGGTGAGCCTATCCTTCCAGCCCAACGAATCAGTCGCCATCTTCCATACACGCACCGCCACACCTGTGGGCCCCGTGAGGGACGAGTCTAAGGACCGCGAATACAACGCCCTGTAGTAGTTGCCGCCACGAAGCAGCCACCTATCCAGGGCATACCCAGGGCTGAGGGCAGGGCCATAAAACCCATGGTTGATCGCGCTCAGCTGCGTGGCCCAATAGTACCGTCGGATGTCTGGGAGCGCAATGCCCCCATCGTACCATGGGAGCGTCAACTTTGAAATAGCTATTCGCGGCCGCCCATCCCACAGCAACGTCCGTTGGAGGCCTTCGACCTCCCGAAAGTATTTGGCCGGTACCCAGTCCAAGGTGTTCTGGAGGGCATAGAGGAAGCGGGGAAGAGACATCATTTTGAACAGGGCCGCACGCCCAACAAGGGAGAGCGGCAGCCTCCGCCAACCTTCAACATCTCGCCTCAAGCGCGCCAAGGGGGGGGAGCAGATTCCTCTCATAGCGCACAGCAGGATCCATGGATATAAAAATCCCCAAATACACGAAACCCTGCTGGGCAACCTGTATCGAACATGTTCTAGGGATCGGTGGGACCTCGCCACTAAGAACGTACAAGTACGATTTGCCCCAATTAATCACAAGCCCCGAGTTCCTACCGAACGATGCGAGTACGTCACAGACCACTATAAGTGACTTCTTAGGTGAGGCAAGATACAGTAGGATATCATCGGCATAAAGCGAAATACGGTCCTCGTGATCAGGCGACCACCGAAGGCCCCGTATATCCGGGTGCCAACGTATCCACGCAGCCAACGGTTCAAGGGCGAGGGCGAACAACAGAGGCGACAGGGGGCAACCCTGCCGAGTACCCCTACCAAGCTGAAACGGAGTAGATGCCCGACCATTCACCACAACATTCGCTAGTGGCCCCTCGTACAGCAACCGAACCCAACTCACAAAACTGCGACCGAAACCAAACTTGGCCAGCACGGCCCATAAGTATGCCCACTCCACCGTGTCAAAGGCCATCGTGGCATCAAGAGATGCCACAATAGCCGGTTCACGCAGCGTGCCCGCCCTGGCGATGACGCCATGAAGACGCCTAAGGTTTAATGCTGTGTTTCGGTGCGGGATGAAGCCAGATTGATCCGGGTGGACCAAATCGCCAAGCACCCTACTCAAACGGGTAGCCAGGAGTTTGGCCAGAATTTTCGGCTCAGCGTTGAGGAGTGAAATGGGCCGATAGGAGGCGCACCTATCTCGGGGTTTACCCTCTTTATGTATTACCACGATCGACGCCAGCCGCTGATCCAACGGAAGGATCCCATCCCCCGCGCCTCCAAAAACATGGCGCGCAGGTGAGGGGCGACCCTATCCGGGAACAGTTTATACAGGTCGATCGGCAGTCCATTCGGTCCAGAGGCCTTACCCGAGTTTAACGCGCGAATCGCCCCCGCCACCTCGTCAACCGTTATGTCACCATCCAAATCATCCCTATCTATGTCAGAGAGGCAGGGCAACTCGATATCACGGAGGAGCTCAGACGAGTCCTCGGGCGGCCTGTCCGACACAGAGGAATAAACCCTACGAAAATACTCCGCAAAACACTTCACAATCCCCTCAGGTTCCACAATCGCCTCTCCCCACTCCCCCGTCAACTCTGGCACCACTCTATTAACCCGTTCTTTCCTGTCCAACCACGCCAGGAGTTTCCCTGCCTTATCACCAACGTCATACAGGCGGCCCTGTTGTTCCCTACTGAGGGTCTTAGCGGCGTTCGTAACCAGGTCCCTATACTCCGCCTGCTTCAAGCAAAGCTCATGCAGTGAGGACTCTGTAACCTCCTCCTCCATAGCCCCCTCAAGGGCCGCGATCTCCTCCTCCACTTGCCGCACCTCACCATCCCTCCGATTCTTGGCAGCCACCACCAGGGAGAGGGCTTCCCCCCGAAGCACGGTCTTAAAGGCTTCCCACAGCGACACCGCCGAGTCCACGGTTCCCAGATTGTCCTTAAAGTAATTATCCACCTTCTTTACCAGGGCGCTGCGCATCTTGGGGTCTCGGAAATACCATGGGTTGATGGGGGCCACCCTCCCTCCTCCCCCCTCCCGACCTAGATCCAGCCGGATCCACACTGGCGAGTGGTCAGAGATACCGCGTGCCATGTGCCTCGTCTCGGATATCAACGAGGCATGTGCGGCCAGAGTGAGCAGGTAATCAATCCTGGAGAGGCTACCATGCGCCCCGGAGTGAAACGTGTATTGACTCTGTGTGGGGTGCCGGAGCCTCCAGCAGTCTATCAGACCAAACGTATCCAGGAAGTCTGGAAGCCATTTCTGAGCCCCCCCTGTGTCCCTGGGCGGGTATCTATCCAACAGTCCGGAGCCCACAGCGTTGAAATCCCCTCCCACTACCAGCATTCCCCCCGGAAGAGTCAGCAAAGCCCTGCCCAGTTCAGCAAGTGTGGAGGCCTGCAGGGCCGGCGGGACATAAACCGAAACCAAGACCAAAGTCCTTCCTTCCCACCGCCCCGCCACCGCCACAAACCTCCCCCTATCGTCAACAATGGTGGAGTCCACCTCAAAAGGCAACGATGCTCTAACAAGGATGCCCGCACCCCTGGACCCAGAAGAGAATCCTGAGTGTGCAATGAATTTATACCCCTTCCTATTCAAGGCATAGCACATATTACCTATGAGATGCGTCTCCTGCAGCAGGACAACATCTGGCATTGAGCGTTTCAAAAATTGCAAAACAATCCCCCTCTTGATGCGATCCCCCAAACCATTAACATTCCAGCTTATAACACTTAAGCCCCTACCCCCCATCCTCAAACGGAAAGAGGCCCACCCCACACCCGAGGAGCCACCATGGAATAGCCCTGAGGATAATCATCATGCCTTGCAGAAATAAACCCCCCAACAACAAACTCAAAATCCCCAAAACTCCCCCCACCCTGCACCCCTGCTGCAGCTTACAAAGCCCCCCCAACTTGCAGTGTGCCTGTCGCCCTACAAAAACAAAAAATCTACAAAAAGTACCCTAAGGGAGGAAAAGAGCACCCCTCGTCCTCCCGCAACCCTCCACAGTTACTGCACTCTGTTCGAATCTTCAAGTATGGTCAAATCAAGTCAGGCCGGCTCGGAGATCTCAGCCCTGTCCATCCCGGCCACTGTCTCCATGCTCGGCTGTGTCATCCCCCGTCCGTCGCCGGGGCAAAGCGTCCAGCCATTCGTCGGCCATAACAGGAGAGTCAAAAAAGAATGTCCGATCTTCATGCACCACCCGTAGTCTGGCAGGGAAAAGCATGGCATACTTCAGATCCAGTTCCCGAAGTCTCCGCTTCACCCCCAGGAAGCTCTGTCTCTGTCTCTGCACCTGCTGGGTGAAGTCCGGATAAAAATTCACCGACGCATTCTGGAAGGGGACTGGGCCCGTCACCCTCGAAGCTTGCAGGATAGCGTCCCGATCTCGAAAATAAAAGAGCCGGGCGACAATCGGCCGCGGTGGGGCACCCGCCTTAGGCCGCCCGCCCGTCACCCTATGGGCCCTCTCCACCGCAAAAATTTTTCCAAGGCCCTTAGGCTTCAGATGATTGAGGACCAAATCCTCCACAAGCAGGTCCGCCGAAGCCTCATCCGAGGACTCCGGGACCCCGATGACGCGCACATTGTTGCGCCTGGCCCGGCTCTCGAAGTCCTCCAGCCGGCGGGCGGCGAGGTCACTCTCGGCCCTCAGCTTCCGAACCTCGGTCTGCAGATCCGCAACATCATCAGTGAGGTTCCGTGGTCTTGTGGTCCAGGTTCTTAACGCGCTCGTTCGTCTTGCCCAGGTCCGAGCGGATCAGATTGACATCTACCAGGATGGCATCCACCTTATGCGCCAGGGCCTCGAACTGTTTCCCCATCGAGGTCTGCATCCCGTCGAGCGCGCCCATGACATCCTGTAGGGAGAGCTCCGGTGTCCCAGGCGAGTCCTCCTTCTGGGCATCCGACGCCTGGCTCGATCCACTCGGCGATGCTTTCAGGAGGGCGTAGCGGTCCATACTGTTGACTTGGGAATACGTTCCCCGCCTGGTGGACTTAGTCTTCAGCCGATCCCCTTCTGCTTTGCCCGACATAATGGACTCCGGGCAGTCCAGTGCAGTGAAGACTGTTCCCTCTCAGAGAGAGGGATAAGGAGTGAGCAGCCCGCCGAGCGTCCTTGGGGTAATAAAGCCACCCAGAGCTCTACAGTGTCCGGGCAGACAAAGGGAACGAAATCGAAAGTGAAAGTGCGAGGACCTCCGTCCGACAGTTCACACCTCGCCAGGCCGTTGTTGATCAACTAGGAGTCGGGCAGCCTGCCAACTCTAGCCCCTGGCATCCCCGGGAGTTAGGCCGCAATCTTCCGCCAGTCGTAAGTCCGGTTCCCGATGGGCGATCCGACCGCGGGTAGCATCAATCGCCTCCCTGACAACTCAGCAACACGGTGCCATGCATACCATCAGGATTAGAGACAGGATAGTCGACGGAGGGCGCGAGGGTCTCGGGAGCTCTAAGCTCACGCGGCCATCTTGGTCAAGCGCTAGGCTCCTCCCCCAGTGTGAGTTCTTAACTCTGCTTTTAGTTTTCCTGATACCAAGATGCCCTTCATGGCAGATATCAAGCAATTTGGATCGGAGAGAAGTGGGGGGTATGACTTTATAATTTCTGAGGATAAGGCCACCTTCTAACGATAATTCGTGCCTCAATTCCCAGAAAGTACGTAAATTGTGGGGTAAGTCTCTTTTGATGGGTCAGGCCTCAACAACATACTTTCCAACCTGGCACAAAGTAGTGTCTTTATCTTGTGCTGATAACCAATCATGCTGTGAGATACAAGAAATTTCGTCCAGAATGTTAGCAACACAGAAGGACTCCATGTCTCCAACGGAATCATTGGTGACAGGTAAGGGTAAACGACTTAAGCAGTCAGCTACAACATTCTTGGACCCAGGAACATATTGTACATTGTAATTATGATAGAACATTCTCACAGAAATTCGTGCAAGACGGGGAGAGGCACTATGTAGACCTTTAGTGGTAAGGACTTTCACCAGGGGTTTGTGGTCACTTCTCAGGGTAATGTTAAATCCCCATCTGTACTGTCTAAAGTGCTCTAAACCCCATGCACATGCCAAAGCCTCACACTCTATAATTGAGTATCTTTCCTCTGTGGGTGTGAGGCAAAGGCAACAGTCTTTCAATGCCTAAACTGTAAATCTGGCTCAAAACAGCCCCCAAACCCTTCCCGCTAGCATCAGTAGTAATGATGGAGTGTAGGGAGGGATTAAAACCTTACAAAGGTGGGGCTCTGCAAATGTCATCTTTTATGTTCCTAAAAGCTTTCTCACACTCATCAGACCAAAAGAATGTGCACCCTTGTTTAACAAGCTGTCTAAGAGGATAGGTTTTAGAAGAGAAGTCTTGAACAAATTTTGTGTAATATTCAGATAACCCAAAAAACGCTTTCACTTAGTCTTTATGTTTTGGGGAAGGAGCGTCTCTAATGGCTGACAATAATTCTCTTTTTTGGTTTGATGCCCTCACCACAAATTTCATGTCCTAAATAGGTGACACTGGTCTCAGCAAATTTACACTTCTGAATGTCAGCGGTAAGACCATACTTTTCCAAAGTTCTTAGAACTCTATTTAGATTATCATCATGCTCCTCCATGCTGACTCCCATGATCATAATGTCATCCTGAAAAATCAACAGGTTGGGTTCATCTTTAAATAGTATATGCATGAGTCACTGAAACTTAGCCGCAGTAGAGGCTAGTCCAAAAGGAACCTTTTTAAACCTAAAACACCCAAATGGTGTCACAAATGTAGTTAGGCTTCTGCTGTCAGGGTGTAACGCAACCTGATGGTATACTGCGGTCAGGTCGACAGTTGAAAACCATTTTATTCCATTTGTGCGAGATAACATCTCTCTGATTCTAGGCAAGAGGTATTGATCAATAAGGATATTTTTGTTAAGATCTCTGAGGTCTACACATAAACGGAGTTTGCCGTTGGATTTTTTAGCGCAAACTAAAGGTGCTACCCATTCTGCAGATTCCACGGGTTCAATAATACCATTCTTTTGTAGTTTAATGATTTCAGACTTAACTTCATCTCTGATAGAGAAAGGGAGGTTTCTGCATTTATGCAATTATGATGAAATCCTTTAAGCTTTCCTATTTTTCCAGAAAATACACTTTGACATTTTTTCTTGGTAATTTTCTTATATTCATCTTCCGATTGCAAAGACAAAACGGGATCCGGGCTGTTAGGATCGAGGAGTATACCCAGTTTACCTTGGTCCATCCACCCCATTACAGAAGGACCAATGGCAGAAACGTATAACTTGCTTACTGTTTGTCTGTCTTTGAACAGGAAAGGTAGTTCTCTGTAACCCAAAACACCAATTGGCTCTCCTGTGAAAGTTTTGGGCGAAATGTCAGGACTGGCAAGCTTGTGGCCTAAAACTGGAATTAATTTTTCTTCCCCGACACTTCCGTTAATAATCGTATAGGGTGACCCCGAATAGGCTTCAATTGAAATATCCACCCCACCAATATTCATATCTCAGATTGGTTTCTTACTTTTGCCCTTCACATTAAAAACGTCATCATCAACAAGGAGCACAAAAAGATTCATGTGTTCGTCATCAGAGGAGTCTAATTCATCACATTCATCAGGTACAATCACCTTTACGTTGGAGCTCTTTCTTTGCTTGCTATGACACTGTTTGGCAAAGTGACCAATAATTCCACATTTAGTACATTTCTGTTTGAGGGCAGAGCAATTTTTGTCGTTTGCCAAATGTAATCTGCTACCAGATCTAAAACATTTCCTGTTCCCAGTTAACATGACTTTAGATGAAGACTCCTTCCTTGTGTTTGACTCGTGAGAAGCTGTTTTAGCGGTGTTTCTAGAGTGTTTCACCTTGGCTACAATTGTTTGATCTTCCTCTGAATGTTGATGTTTTTCTTCAGAAAGGACGGCTTTGGTGCATCTTCCCGTTAGTTCTGTTCTTTTGACCATGTCAATGATTTCCTGGAGGGGAGCTTCACTCTTAGCCCACAGTTTTTCTTGAATCTCACGATTTGCAGATCACATTATTATCTGGTCACAAATGAATTCATCATGAAGTTCACCAAATCTACAGGACAATGCTAAGTTTTTAAGTGCAGAGACAAAATCTTCAATGGATTCTTCTGGATTCTGTTTGCGATGGACGAACTTGTATCTGTGGACTGATACGCAAACAGTAGGTTTGAAGTAATTTGTAAGATCCTCTATGGCATGAGCATAAACGTCGTTATCCCCTTCAGCTCTTATTTTTTTTATTAATGCGGTCTAAATTTTCATAGACTTTGCTCCTACGCAGTGCAGCAACATTTTCTTCTTCCTTTCTGGAGTTAGTTCTTCGCCTTCCTCTTCAAAAGTGGAGGTGTAATTTTCGAAGTACTCTCGCCAATCTTCCCATTTCAGAGACCAATCACCTGGCGCAGGAATGAAGGGTTGAGGTGGTGAAAGGTTCCAAATGTTGCCTGAAGCCATGAAGAGAATGGAAAGGACGAAAGGAAGAAAGAGAAAAAAAAAACAGAGAAGGAAGAAAGAAGAGAAGAAAATAAAAAATAATGAGATGAGGTGTATAAGTAGAATAAAGAGGAATTATGAAGATAGAGAAGAAAAGAAAAGTAGCGAACGTGCGCAGATGAGAGGAAGGTGGAATAAAGCAAAGCAAAATAATAAACAAGCGCAAAGAAACTGTAATAATTATTATAAAGATGCATGAAGTAGTGTGTGCATCACTCAAGAGTAGACTGTGGTTATGATAGTGCAGGAATACGAGGAAAACTTCACATCTTTAGTAATTAACATATAGTTGCACTATATAGATTGTTATAAGTTTTTCCTTCATCAAGAAAACCATACAATAATTATTGAGGGAAGAAACTACACAAGATTCCTGCTAAATAGCTTGAAGGTAGGCAGTGTGCGCATTAATTCCTTAAGTTCACTTCACAAATCAATTCAAGTGTGCGCATCACTGTGACACATTGCCGTAGTATGAAAGAACCAGCAGTTGAAGCACGTAAATCACGTGCAGAATACTCCTAAAATGGCCGCTGAGTTGAGAAGTGCGAGCCCCATTTTAAATAGCCGCTAATGCGTTCCAGTGACGCGGTGTGTGCGCAAATGCCGAAGGATCCCTGAGGAGAAGCGCTGTCGTGGCAATGAGGGAAACCGCCAGGAAATGGTGAAGGCAACGTCCCATCAGTAGCAGAGCGCAGAGCGAAACCTTCACGCACAGTAAAGAGACTAGTGACGCCTTCGAATTAAATTTTAAGTTCAAGCGGGAGAGCGCCACAAATTCAAATCAGCATGGATCTCACCGTGAATAATCATGAACTGGAGCGGCAACAGCGTGGCTAAACTTGACGCCCTCTTGAAGTTCCGCGAAAATCCGGACAAAATCAGAGGTGTGCAGGACACACTCCCACACGCAGGTCCGCAGTGGTGCCAGGGCGCAGGTAAGTTCAGAAGTAATTTATTACAGATAAGCCCTGACACCAAAAGGCGTCTGACAGTCTCAGGTAAAATCCTCAACTGTCCCTCCAACTGACACCCTCGCCCAAGGTTCTAGTATAGAACGGAGAAACGTCATGGTACCTTGGGCGAGGGCGCGCGGCGGAGGGCAGCGCGAGGAGAGTCTCGAGGACAACAAGAGGTAAACACAACATATAATGGTATATTCCCACATTTATTTAACGGATAAACTTGCACTTTTACTTTGATGCCTGTCACAATTAACAAGTTACAACAAACAAATGATGGACGGAATGCTGACAATGCAGACATTCTCCCCCAGTCAAGAGATCTGGGTTAAATCCATCGTTCTTTTGCCCACTACGCCACCCCAGTTTAGACATGGCCATATGCAAATCAGTCTTGACCCTGTGCCTCATGGGAACAGTCCAGCCCGAACTGCCAAACCATGTCTTCCCTGGACCGGAATCAAGCATCCTAGGACCGGTTTCTGGCTATCAGCCCTCATCAGCCAGGATAGCTTGACTCCAGTGGCGCAGTGAGCACGGGTTCCACGTCTGGGAATACCCATCCCACTTAGGGCGAAAAGCGTTACAACAAACAAATGATGGACGGAATGCTGACAATGCAGACATTCTCCCCCAGTCAAGAGATCTGGGTTAAATCCATCGTTCTTTTGCCCACTACGCCACCCCAGTTTAGACATGGCCATTTGCAAATCAGTCTTGACCCTGTGCCTCATGGGAACAGTCCAGCCCGAACTGCCAAACCATGTCTTCCCTGGACCGGAATCAAGCATCCTAGGACCGGTTTCTGGCTATCAGCCGTCATCAGCCAGGATAGCTTGACTCCAGTGGCGCAGTGAGCACGGGTCCCACGTCTGGGAATACCCATCCCACTTAGGGCGAAAAGCGTTACAACAAACAAGTTAGGCAGCCAAAAATAAAACTACACCCACAGGTAAATACTAGCATTATATACACATTTATACTTAGCTATGCCTGTAATTAAGGACATCTCATCCCATTTTTTACCTCCCCATGCGGTTTGTGTGTTCAGCTGTTGGCCTGGAATACATTAAGAACAGTATGGAGAGTCACTCACAAGAAGCACAATTTTCTGTATTTTTCAACATTTAAAAATAAATACAGACAGGAGGAACATTGTTTTCTGACTGTATTTAACTGTAAAAATCAGTAAAAACGGAAACTGGGAGCCTTAATTACAATAGACCCGATTCAGGCCGCAGTAGAAGTCAATGAGAGAAATACATTATCGCGATTTTTTTTTTTTAATCTCTGACTTTTCTCTTCTAAAATGTTGGCACGTCTATTACTAATAACACTCGTTGCATGCAAGTCGCGCTCAAATGTCACCAACGAGCACTCAGAGGACATTTTGAAAATAGAATTATGGAATTTGCCAGATATTGCATAATTTTTCTGCTAAACACCTACCAAAACTCCACTGAAAGCCTGGAAATAAAACGAAGTGGTTCTAGAGGGGCACCTCTACGGTTGCAATGAAGAGTTTGTCAAAATAAACTTCGGTGCAGGCGTTGCAGTAAAGCGCACAAATAAAATAGAGCTCCTCACTGCAACAAGTGCAGCGAGCTCATTTTCAGCTTTGGTGACCCCCGTGGCACCCACGCCTCACCTTTGCCTTGCAGCGTGTACAAGGGGCGGTTAAACGCGGGCTTGGGCGGCAACAGAGCTGGGCGTTCATTCTGTATGGGGGAACAGAGTAGTGGCACGAAGCGGCCGGCGCTAGGACTGGCCCGGACACCCTTTCACAGCCCAGACAGTCCTGTGTTTCATTCAGCTCCCTGACAACAACATACAGACGGAGCAGGAGTAGAAAGTCTGCTGCAGGCTGTCTGGGAGCCTGCCACCGCCTGCCACTCCACAGACGAGCACGAAACATGGGCAAGAGGGGCCGACCGAAGAAGGAGCTGGACTGCGAGGACGAGGAGTCCATGGACACGTTCCCGGAGCAGCAGCAGGAGATGCCTAGGAACCCTTTCTGTGACCTCTTGAACACCGACCCCATGAGCGCTGACCCCATGCAGGGCATCAACACTTTCCTGCAGAATGTGCAGGTCATCCTGGAGGCAGCCAGCTACCTGGAGAGGGTGGAGAAGGAGAACAAAAGTAAGTGCACTCTGCAGCCTGGGCGGATATATAGCATGTAATGCCCAAAAGTATATTTGCTGGTGATGCCACCATGCCGGGCTTGGTTAACAAAGGGTAAATCCCCAGTGTACTGTAGTTCGAGAGCTGGCAAGACTCAGCAAGGGGGGTATAGCGAGTGAGCACAAACACTGTAATGCCTGCGTTTTGTTAGAGAAACAACTTGATTGATATCTGCGCCGAGTGTATGTGCGTACTCAGAAATGCCAGGCTGATCAGAGAACAAAGCTCTCTCTGTGGCAACAAATGCAGATGAGGCTGAATATGATTGTACAGAAAGCCCACTTCTTGCGGCAGACTAGACTTATAACCACCGAGGCAGGGTGCCCCGCAATGGACAAACATTTTCAGAAACTAGGTCTGCGGATTTAGACTCCTTACATGACAACGTGCACGGCTGCGTGTGCACCACTCACAAAGAACGCATTGAGCTGTTTCAGTTGTTTGAGAAAGGGGCACCCAAAACAAAAGGGGTGAAGTAGTTTTCTCTTTTTTTTTAAAATGAAGGCGAGTAATTGTTTTTGATGGAACATAAAACAATAAAAATGCCAGTTCGAAAATAAGACTTGTGTGGGAGGGCAGGGTTCCAGGCAGGCAGTTGGGAATTACAGCATCTCCCTGACAAACACCAGCCAGACAAGGGAGGGACCCACCAACAGGGGACTTCATTTTCTGCAGCACAAAAAAAACATAAACCCAACCTTCTTCCCGCTGCACCGACTTGTTTTGTCCCAGTTTTCTGCTGACTGTACATGGGGAATCGTTTACAAGCTGCTGAGGGAGGAAAAAAAAGATCTCGGAGAAGCCGGCGAGGCAGCGATCATTTTCCTTTCCACCGGGGAACAAGAATTTGAACACTTACAATTAAGCTGATTTAAACACGCATTTCATTTATTTAATAAAAAAAAGTATAGCGCCAGCAGTACACAAATTACGTTTCACGCTGTATTAAAGGGAGAGTACAATTAACATCGAGACTTTTCAAATGAAAAAATACAAGTAAAATAGAATTAGGGGAAAACGATAGGAGGTTCCATGAGACTGCTGCTTCCCACCCCCTCTCCCCGCCTTCCCTGCACACACTGATCCCTGTCTCGTGTTAGCTAAAGCCTTTTAACTAATCTAGCGAAGTATTTTTAGAAAAAGATCCTGGCAGTTGTTTTTCAGAGCGAGGGCTCTCTATCTGTACAGGGAGGTTTTGCACAACAAATGTAGTTCTGTTTTTATACGTATATTATTTTATTTCCCTCTGACTCAGATATGAGCCGGTTACTCAAGGGTGCTTCCTTGTTCGGTAACCAGGGGTGCTGCTTCTGCATGTCGGTCACGTAGGCATGGAAGGAGTGTGCGTGTTGGCGAAGGGGGGAGGCACACATGGCAGTTGTAGCCACGGGGTCTTTGTGCCCAGACAGACCTGCCTTTATTGATGCCCCGGTTCATTGTATGCACTGGGCGGAGAGGGGAGGCTGCAGCGCGAGCCGGTGTATGGATAATCAACCTGCTACTCCCCAAGCAGTGCTTTCCCAGCCCTTGGTATTCCGGGGTCAACACAAGCCCCGTGGATTGTTTTACGCTTTCCGTGGCATAGCAGATAGTGCTGCGCGGGGCACGCCGCTGCAGGCCTTCCACTGCAAAATGGGTTTATTTATAACAGGGGACGCCACGTACTGCTCGTGTGTTTGCTGCAGTTTCTGTTTAAAATACACAAGGCTTGGCACTGTATGTTTAACGTTCCAAGGAGGCTTACACGGAGTGGACTTCTAATGCCCATGAGCCGTGCCTTTACGTGCCACGTTTAGCGGTGTGCTTTGAATAACGTGTAGATTACTGTCTGACGACCTGTGACTTGCTAGCGACCTAGACGTGCTGTTCTACAGTAGCACGTGCCAGATTAAGGAATTATGCTCTTAATATTTACAATGCACGCTTGGCAATTACCCTATTTTATACACAGTGCAATACTGTTTTTTGGCCTTTCTCCAAATGTGAGGAGAGGGAAAACAGAGAGAGATTAAATATTTATAGCCCATGATAACGCAGCATGGTTACCTGGGGGACACGGTACCTGAGAGTATTAGCAAGGGTGAAGTATCTGCAGGTAGTACCGAGGGCTTCAGGCTCGGAATGGAAATCAAAACTAGCAATGGTAAAAAAGGTGAAAGTAGCACATCACTGCAGGAGTCCGTGAATAGTACGAGTTATGGGGCGTTTTGTTTTTGGGCCATGGCGGCCCATCCTGCTCTGAATGCAACCCCCTAGGTTGCAGCCCACTAGGAAAATAGCAGGAGTGATAGAGAAAAGTCCATCCTGTTAGTAGCTAATTGAGACATTCATACTTTTGAGATGCATGTGAAGAAGAAGCAATAAACACTCGGGCCTATTTACGAAGTTGTCATGCAGTGCAGCCCAGCAAGTCACTTTGCTGCGCTGCATGACAGGAAATGGGCAATAATGCGCTGTATTTTGCAATTCGGTGATTCCTGCCTTTTCCCTGCACTGCTAAACTTTTGGCAGCCTAGTGTCAACGCAGGCACCCTTGTACCATGGTGTAAGGATGCCTGCATTGCATGTCGGATTGTTAAAAACAATCCAGAGAAGCAGTTTCCTCAATGTGTGCTGCAGAAGCAAAACACACAGAAAGAGGAAGTAATGAGGAAAAATAAAGACATTTCTCCTTGTTAGGCCTCTCTTGGGAAGGCGTACTTTTTGGCACATTACCAGGCCCACCAGTTTTGGTAATTCTGGGAATGAGTATAAAACCATGGGAGTTGCGTGGGAACACCCACGCAACACCCATGGAAAGGCTTATCAGGGCAGAGTAAGGCAATGCAGCAATTTGTGCTCCGTGCTGCTCTAGATTTATGTAGCCACTAAGGACCACGCAAAGTGTTCTTGAATGGATTAATAAACCGGACTTAAAGCTTGTCGCTCTACCACCACCTTGCATCATGCAAGAGGGACGCAAAACCACCTCGTATTTAAGCCCCTCAGTTCGAGGTGTCAAAACTCACATACATGGGGTACTCTGATCAATATCTGCGAGGAGTGAGAAAGCATTGGCTTACTACCAGGTACTAGTGCCAAGAGTAACTGAGAGAAAGAAACAAGGAGAAATAGGAGATGTGTGTTACCGTTTTTTTTGGACAGTACATGACAGATTAACCACTGCAAATGTAATCGAACAACCTGAATGCAACCAAGCAAGTCATGGACACCAGGTCAATATAGCCCAAACACCTGCATTCTAACAGATTTAATTGGAGCACCCACACCTGCATACTTAAAGATTGAATGGTAGCTCCCACACCAGATTTCCAAAAGATCTGATTAAACATGTAAATAGCAGATAACGTGGATGTCTTTCTTTACGCGCCACATTTCAATAATCATTGTAAGACGTATGTAACACCATGCTTTTGGGATACACACGGCATATTTATTTTACTTCAGTTGTATAGCAGTACAAGCAGGCAGAGAAGTGCTCTCGAATTGAAATCATTGTAATTGACAAATGTACAGTGTAATTAATGTACGTGTATTTTGACCCCTCGCCCATCCTTATGGTCCCTCATCACATCCTGGTTTCTGTAATAGGATTTCACAGAAACACAATGCAGTTCCGTGTAGAACCTTATGATTGAGATGCTGTGAAGGTTTTTCTTAAAGCCTCCAGCTTATCCTTGGAGCTAGCCACGAGCTACTTCCCAAATACCCAAAGCAAATTAATATGCCGCTTAGGGGCACTTGTTTATTATTTAATTTCACGTTTATCCTTATTTAGACAGTTGTCTTTTACTGAAAACAGAATAAAAAATGACACAATTTCAAGGAGAAACAAGAACAGTAAAACAAATATTTCAGCCACTAAAAACAAGAAAATCGTGTTGTTTGAGAAACTGCCGTGGGCATATGCAGGGCGAGCAGAATAACAGCTTTAGAAGTATCTGTGCAACAATTAATAAAAAGACCGAGATGCCGCTGGAGCAGGTGTAAATAATGACCAAATCATTAAAATAGGACTCATCATACTTTACATGGCCCTTCTTTACTCAAAGTCAACTACATACATCCAGAAATTTCAGACAAGGCCTTTACATTGAGGTTGCATAAAAGCAAAACATTCGGTAAGGGGGAAAGCCTTATCACCACCCAGAGAACTTCCTCTAAATTGGACTGAAATCTTGCTGGCAAAATACGCCCTATCTAAACGCACGTCCGGCCTATTTTCTCTGCACGGCCTATTTTCTCTGCACGTCGATGCGGCCATATTCCTGGTCAGGGATTTATTTTTGCAGTTAGTCACCTTTGCAAGGAATGAAAACTTGCGAATTGCACGTCACGCAGATCTCTGCAATGAGAACTTAACCCACTGAGATACTTTACCGACTTAAAGGCTTATCGCGCACGCTGTTATTTCACCCTTCAGCGTTTATACTACACGCACGTCTCAGCTGCCAATACTAATACAATCGTTAGTTGCCAATACTAATACATTTGATAGACGGATGTAATAAAGATTTTTACGCTGAATCGTGTAGCGGTAATGCGATGGAGCGAAGAAAAGGATTCTGGGTGAGCAGCTTGGCCTGGAAACATTACTCCTCAATGAGAAACGGGTGACCGTGCCCTTCTTTCCCGCGTCCCATCGTGGGTATCTGAGCCTGCGGCAGCTCGTCCTTGTGGTCCAGGGTGGGTACCAGCCGCAGCTCAGGTGCGCGCTCCTCTCTCCTCTCCCCGCCAGCTGCTGCAGCCCAGCCCCCATCTTTTCCTCCGCCTCGTCTGCCTGCTGAGGAAACACATGGCTTCCACATGGAGACAAACCCCGCGCTTCCCATTGGTCCTGTAAACTGAAGCACCTCCACACTTTTCGCCTATCAGAAGCCGCTCTCTGTACTGATGTCAGCCGTTGCTGAGCCTGGTGGCGCAGGGAGTTCATGGCCTGCTGGGAGTTGTAGTCGGGTGATGTCATCGCTTTGTTCTTAAAGCTGCAGGGTGCATACGAAGAATTACCTACTGTCTACCTCTCTGGATTCTCAAACCCACACCGTTATTATGCAGTTTTATGAAAAGCAAACTACTGGAGCGCTTTACATGAGCTTCAAAGTACATTAGCTAAGGTCGGTTTTTTTTAATGTCCGGGGAGGTTACGTGATTATGCCCAGAATCGCAGGATGATGAGCAGACGCCGGGACTCCTGTCTGGTTCTGTAGTTGCGACTCTCTTCCCCACAACGTTTTGCCTGCAATACGAATGCGCAGCGGTTGCTTACAGCTGCGAAGTTTAATTATACGCTTCATTTTATAAGCCTTTTTATGGTGTGTATATTGAATTGGGCTCAAAAAGAATGTTCAAAATGCAAGCAAGCCATTTATTAATCTGCATTTGCCATAATACAATGCATGATGGTGTATTTTTGGACAAAGAGAGGGCGGGGAAAAGCCTACGGTTTGGACCAAAAATGAGATGGACCTGAAATGAAATCACAAGTTACTTACTGCAGCATGCCTTTCAACAAAAAAACATAAAAACAAGACAATGGTAACAAAGCAAGCCAAGAGGCTCTTCACACATCAAAATAAGTGATAGTTTCAAATAAACGACAGTGAGCTGCTATTTCAAAACATATCCATATTTCCGGTTTCCTGTGATGATCCGTATGCTTTTGCTGCCTCTCATCCACTGGTACTCATGTATTAAAAAAACACCTGCCCTCTGATAGTTTCCTGTATGCATTTCTACGAATATCCCAAACTGCGCGTTTTTTTCACTTCTCTTGTTCTCTTTTGGTTATTATTTTTCTTGCGTTTACCTCGCTTTATAGCAGGCCTCCTATATGTTTTAAATGCAAAGGTCTCCTCAGAACAACCTTTCACTTAAACTCTCGACACACGGGAATAACTTACGCACAGCATCAAAATGATGTGAATCTCCTCTAAAAAATCCCAACAGTGGGAAATATTATTTCTTCAGCTCTTGGAGGATTTGGATATTGCTCTGCCCAAAACTCAAAGTTGCTGTACATAGGCCAACACTCACAATTATGGGCAACAGCCAATCCTTGCATTCACTTGTTTTTCTGAATACTCAAAAAAGGAACTGGAAAACAGTCTAACCAACCGCTGTACTGCAAGTACAACCTTCCTTGATATTTAAAAGACAAGGTATTTAGAGCGCTCTTCTCATGCACTACCATTCAATCTATTTATCTAGCAAATCAAATCACGGTTTTACTTATCTTGTTATCTGGAGAGTGGTCTGAAACACTCCTTTGTGTGTCAAGCCCCTTCTAATCCTTTAAATAAATAGTCCGCCTCAGTTGTGTTTGCAGCATAGTAACGCAGAAGGATAGCCCTCGCCCGCCCCTAGACCTAAAACACGTAGTGAGTGGGCTGTTTCGCAAAGAGTAATGTCCATGTAATGCTTCGAGGCCTGGCTAAAGCGATGCTTGCTTGATGCTGTACAAATAAAACAGTTAACAGGACTGTGCACTTGCCACACACCATCTTTAGAAATATACTAGACCCTGGGAAGATTTAGGTTTTATTTACATGCTTACAGTCTGGCTAAACGTCTTGTGTTGTAATAAATGTGTTAAAATAATTGAACTGGAGGACAACAAGCTTGCTTAAAGGGGGCTGAACAATATATATTAAAAACAAACCATTACTCTATTAAAATGTAGGGCTAGATGTCCGAAAGAGTTGTGCCAGCCTAAAGCAGGCGCAGTTTAAGGAGGCACATGTTGCACAGGCGCTAAGACAGTTTGGAATGCTCAAAGCAGGTTTGCGTTTGGTTATAGTTATAAACTGGAGTGCGCTACAGATTACAAACAAGCTTTAGGAGCCATGGTTTTCTGTTACCCACTGGGATGTAGCAGCATGAATGACATATTATTCCCCTCAAAATCATGGCAGTGGTGCTGGGAAGCCCAGCGAAAGCAGGATCCATTCATAAAGTGAAAGGGAACCCTGGCGGGAATACTGCTTCCACCTTATCCACACCGAGGTCAGGGATAGGTGGATAAGAAGTCGCTAAAGTCCTCCTTTATGTCTACTGCTGGCTTGAATAGGCTTCTCCCCAATCGAATAGCAAGGCGTTTTCAAATTCTGCCAGTAAAATTATGGATCCTCAGAAGTTATGTTTTGGAAAGAGTAATAAATTAGATAAATTGATCGAAACCAACCTTCAGGTGCTCCTTTCTATAGACATGGTACCCTTGTGGCATTGGAATGCAGTAGAATGTGTAATTTAGCCTGCAGTTTCCATCTTGCAGATACTTTGGTTGAACCGGTGTACTGGATCCTTAAACCAGAGTTTGTTCTTGGGCTGCTCTTGATCTTCTGGAGGTAGGAGCACGCTGGTTTCTACCAAGGCGATGTTTGTCAACTAAGGGAAAAAAAGAATGCGTCGATATTGTGCTCTTCTTATCAAGCAGCATGGTTCGAAGTTGTTGGATAGGTGTATGTTACTCAAGCAGAATAGAGTATAGTGTGCGTCTTGTACGTGATTTAACCAGCTCACAAGAATATAGCTGGTTTTCTTGAGTTGAGCTGCACGTCATTTTACATCTCTATGGTGAGATAGTGGATCAAGGAGGGGTTGACTCATCTATATGTAGGAATTCTCTGAACAAGGGCTCTTTATATGTACCGCCAATAAATAAACAACAAATACTATTCTGTTTTTCCTAGTCTGAGTGAGTGCTCGCAAAATCCAGTTTTGTTCCGCAGATACTTCGTACTGCAGGCCAACTGAAACCTGACAAAGTCTTTAAAGAACAGCATTCCAAGGCATCTTTTCAAAGAGCCAAGTGAGAAAGTTATTGTATGGACGATGCATGTGATTCTCCTGTAAAAGTATACAAGGCCAAGCTATCAGCAGAAAGACACACCAGCTGCATAGTGTTCTCAATGCAAAAGCGTTAAGGGTCTCAGGCTTGTTCCAGAAATTAGTTAACACTACATTCAGGACTTCGTCAAGCTTTCTCTTGGCCTCTTATAAGAGTACATTTTCATTACAGAGCCAGGCATTAGCAACTCCTCCCTCTAGAAGCATCTAACAAGTTACACTGGAGAGTTCTGTACCTCCGCAACTGAGCTGACCCTGTCATTATTGACATGTTGGAATCAAGTGTGAAGCCCCAAATGTTCAAAATCAAATTATATGTGGATGACCTAATGTTATTATTGGCACCGAGAGTTCAGTACAAGAGAGGGTGTTCGAGATCTTCCTGGCTTTTAACATTTTAGGGGGATGTAAAATTAATAAAGGCAAGACTGAGATTATTCTTTGTAACTGCCTAAGGGAGAAATTGTTGCTCGAGTTTAGGGCTTGTGCACATACCGGTCCAAAATGCTATTTGTGCGTTTTTGTACCAGAAGATTTAGGTGGGTTGTACAACATGAATAATAAGCCACTTCTGCATAAAGTAAAAGCTTTATTAAACAAGTGGATACTACTACCTCTTACGCCTTTGGGGCAGGTTGCTCTTAAAAAGATGGTAGTTCTCCTGTTATTTTACGTTTTGTTTGCCGTCAATCTCTGCATTTTGTACTTTTGATTACAAAAAAAAGCAGACTCTATGATTTTTATGGACTAGAGATAGCCCGAAAATATCCTTAGAATTTTTATACAGGAATGTGTACCAACGGGAGCTAGCCCTTCCTAACTTGAGATCATATTGTTTTGCTAATTTTGCACAGTTCGCTTTTAGATTTACAAAATCTTGTTCATTGTTTTACCATCTGCATAATGAACTTGTGGATAAAAGGACTTCAGAGAACTTCTTTGTGACCCCTTCCACTTGTCCAAATTTCCTAAAAAAGTTAGATATAAGATTCTCAAATGGTTTTTAAGAAGTAAAGCGCAATTAAAAAAATATATATGTAAATATAAAATGTAAATTTGATACTTGTATAGCGCACTACTCACCCGCAAGGGTCTCAAGGCGCTTGTACGAATACCGCTGTGGAACCCATCCTGGCTTTCCCTGTGAGGCGTCCACTCCTGGGCACCCCCAAGGTGGAGGCCAGGCATCCTTAGCGTTGTGGGGGCCGTTGTGGAGATTAAGCAAGCTATTGCCCAGAGTTGCAGAGTGGGACTCCATGATTGGAATAGGCACCGAGGCGAGAATTATCAGGTCCGTGGAATTTTTGAGCCCAAGACCCGCCGAGGCGGGGAATTGAACCCTGGTCCCGGGCTAGACCTCTGCATCAGGGTCTGCCGCTCTAATCATTGAGCCACATATATAATTTCCCGTACACAGATTCAGAGTCTATTATCAGCTATATTGATTGGGGGATTGGGACAATAATGGTTGTAGCCACTGCCAAAAGCTACTTGTTAAACAAGACAATATCAAAGTTTGTGATAAATGGAAAACTTGGGAGTAACTAGAAGCTTCCATTGTCAGCAAAAAGCTTGCTCCAGTGGTCGTATAGTGTAATTCATGGCCATTTGCAACATATGGATCCCAAACCTGGCTGAAAAGAGGGAGTTAACAGAACGTTCAATTAGTATTCATCAGAAGAAGGTGGTTGGGGACTGGTATAGATGTCTAATATTATGTGGATAAAGTGGGTATCTATAGCCGTATCACTGCTAAATGGGCTAAGAAGAAAGGGATATTTGGCATGTAATAAATTAACAGAATTTCAAAACACTGAGGAGCCCAAATTGTCGTAAAATGCAGTTTTTTTTCTAAATAGCTTATCTACCGGACTTTCCAATTTTGAAGTAAAATATACGAAGAACATTTGAACCAATGATTTAGATGTGATGCAATAGATACCGGAAGTTGGTTCCATGCAATCTGGCACTGTTCTAAACTAGGCAATTTGTGGAGCAGCATATTTCGATTTTTGGAAGATGACCTGCAGCTCGTGATTTGTCAGAACCCCTTACTCGGTATTTTGGGCTATTGCTGCATGCCATTGGTATTGAAGAGGGATCAGAAGGTAATATTTATCTCAATGCTAGTGGCCAGTCGATACTTTTACAAAATTGGGGGTCTAAAATTGTCCCATCCTTTGCAGACTGGTTTGGGAAAATGCTGAGTGTCGGGCAGAGAAAGGATGTATGCGGAGAGGGCCGAGCGATCTAAACTATTCTATGAGCTGTGGGGTCGCTTTATGGTCATTGATGAGAATAGTAGCATCCCAGGATTCAATCAGAAGGATAAAGTTCTTTTTTTCATTATTAGCTATGGATGCTATGTTTTTTCATGCCTTCATATTTGAATTTTACTATTTATTATCTGTTCCTACGTCATTTATACATTATTTGTTTCAGACTGTTCATTTGGTATGTTCTTTATTGCACCTCCGTTATAAAGAATAAAAAAAAAATTAAAAGAATCAAGTTTTAGGCTTATGGTGGAAATTGGACCGCAGAAGGTGACTTCCTCATTTGATATTGGGATCGGGGTGGTATTAGCACAGTCTGTAAGACAGTATGACGAGAAGCACTTCCTACCTGGAATGCAATGGACTAGAGACTTTTATTGCCATAGACAGATACTTCCATACCACTGGTGTCTCCTTTTTGCAGGAAAAATGAATGTGCTATAGTCTTTCAAAGACTTCAGTATCTCTCAGGCCAGCATAGTGGAAGTTGTCGGCTGGAGGCCATCTGGATCAGGTGGAACACCTTTTTTTGTTACACTAGCTAAACTTTGGAATACACAGCTAAAAACAATCGGTATGTACAGTCACTCACTTTTTGGGAAGCTGACTAAGACCCACAATCAGGTACCGAGATGCTTCTCTGGAGGCACGTCTGCGTTTAGGATGGCCAGGAGAGTTACAAGATAGATAACTGTGTACTAAGTACTTTAGGGGTACTTCCTAGTAGTTCTTTTTCTAGTATTTGTTCCAAAGGGAACCAAGGTTGGCATTCCTAGTTCGCTTATTGACCGCGGGAAATACCAGCTTTATCACTAAAATACCACTTGCAAACATACGAGAACTGCTGGGCACAACAGTTTTTCAAATGTACGTACCTCTTGATAGGGTTAATCAAAGAAGAGCGATCCTAGGAAGCCCGAGGAAGAGGGCTGAAGTCAATCAAAGTAGCCCGTAATTCCTGCTTAAACATAAAGCCTGTTTCTTTAAAATAAATGTAAACAGTCACCCCTTTCTTGTGTTTCCATGAGATGCTGGTTTGGTTAAAGTGGCTTCCTGTGACCTGTATGGTGGTCCGAGGCTACAACATACTGCTGATACGAGTTGTAGGAATGTATATGTATGTATGTGTGTGTATGTATATGTATATATATATATATATATATATATATATATATATATATATATATATATATATATATATATAGCAGAGAACACTGGGTAGTTCTCGAGTTTAGGTGGAGAGCAGCTCCTGTATAGAGCACCCTACAACACCAGCGGCACTCTAAATTTCCTCACCTCAAACATCTGCTTCTCTATCAAAGTTTTTAATCCTATGCTCAAAAACTTTGATAGAAAAGCAGACATTTGAGGTAAGCAAATTCAGAATGTCGCAGGTGTTGTAGGGCGCTCCATACAGGAGCTGCTCTCCTCCTAATGTACCCAGAGTTCTCTACTTCGTTTTGTATAATTTATGCGGCACTATGTATAGATATTTATATATATTTTTTTTTTTCAACTCAGCCCACTTAAATTGATGTGTTGTTGTGCCACTGGCATAGTTCACTGTGAACAAGTGGTGCATACAACGTAGCTCCCTTCAGTGCCTGGGACTACTCTGGCAATGTGTGCTTTTTGAGACAATAACAAATATTGTAACTTTTTATATATATATATATATATATATATATATATATATATATATTTTTTTTTTTAATTGACATGGGCCAGACAGGTCCGACAACGTTTTATAATACCATTACAAAAAAAAAAAACATTGACAAAGCCAGCAGGCTGGTTGCGCAGACCAGACCGATTTGCTTTGCTAGTGGTTGATGGGTTTCGGTTTTTTGTGTCGCTGGTAAACATAAGAGGGGAAGGGATATCAGTGGAGAATGGAATTACAGCCTCAGCGAAATGAGATTATATTTTGTATCTTCTAATGTTGCCAAATGAGTGTTCCATAGATGATTTCACGGCCAAAACACAACTTTGGCAGTCTCGCAGAATATGACATCACACCTTGTCTTTCAGTATTCTTTCTCAGGCGCAGGTTTCTAGAATCCTATTCAAACATATTAGTAACATTTTATTACTTGAAATAACTTGACTGACATTATTGCGAAACGTACAGAAAATATACGAGTTACCCTCTGCAGATCTGGCCGGCATGTTAACAGTATTATGACTAGGGTCGTGTTAACTTTTAAATTCACTGTTTAAAAAAAGCGACGCAGATGTGAATGGCACGTCTTTTTAATTGTTGTTACTCGGATTTCAGTGGCAAAATGTAAACCAATCAAGGTAAACAAGCATGTTCGTAGTCCCAGAATACTCAGCGACCTTCCCTGCCTATGTTATGTGTTTTCTACTCTCAAAACTGTCGTTTATTTTAGTCGTTGCTAGTGGCAGTAGTCACTCCAAAAGGTAGTGTTTGAATTCTGTAAAAGGTAGTGTTTAAACTCTTTTTTTTCAGCTGTCATCATATGATTATGTCACTTTTAAGCATCTGGTGCAGACATGTCAGAGACTGCCTCTTTGGTTGAGTGTAGTCACGCCCTTGGGTAATTGCCAGCTCTACGTTTTCCGAGGCTGTGCTTTGAACAGAGAAAAACAGCTGTGTGCTAGTTGTGTAGTTAATGAAGATGAAGTATTTCGGTCGTGATATGAAAGGATGTAGTACCAAGCATCCATGCTCATGTAATCGTCCGCAGAACCACCTTTGAGAGCGCTCAGTGCTCCCTACTAGCTGCCAGGATCAGGGAACTTTCCTCCCCCCACCCCATCCCGACACTAACTCCACTTACCACCATCTCCACACCACAAGTAGGAACCAGGGTACCGGTAACTCCCAGAAATCAGCTAGCATAGGATGTCGCAACAGGCTGGGTAACAAAGCGCCACGAAGGACCCACATGACTTCCAGGAAGATCCGATGGCATGGGCGTGGGTACCGTGACTCAGCCTACCCAAGGAGGCCTGTAGAACTCTGCAAGCCTGGACCCCATGCGGGAACATCCATCAGAAGAGAACACTCCGCAGATACAGGAGTCCAAGCATGCATAGTCATATTAGGAGGACACAGACAAGCAGGGGGAGCAAGGAGCCACGCACAAGGCTATCAGTTATAAAACACTGTCAGAGAAACAGGCAGACACAGGTTGGCCACCCAGTAAGCCAACTCCCCAGCAATAATCCTTCTCCTTACCCACTGAGACACCAAATAGCGCTAAGAGGTGGCGGCGCTAGCATAAGCATATGTACATAAAAATAATGTAACAAAACAAAGAGGTAAAGGACCACCTGCATCTATACAGGCAATAGTTACGGGCAACCCCCCTAATAACGAGGTGTCGCCGTTTGAATTGTAGCCATAGATGAGCAAAAGATAAGTATGTTGCATGCCACTAAGATTCAACTATTAGCGGGGATATATATATATATATATATATATATATATATATGCGCCATCAGAGGAGTGGGGGAAAGCAGGCAGGAAGGTTTAAACAAGCATTGGTATAGCCAATAGGTCTCGCCTTTGGGACCTTACAAGTGTTTAGCCATGCAACAGTTGCATAACTAAATACTTATAAGGTCCCAAAAGCGAGATCTATTGGCTATGACAAGCGGCCGTGCGGCCGCGAAAGCGATCAAACATCAAAGCGGCCGTGAAAGTAAATCGCGGTAAAGCGCGGCGCCCGCGCACATGCACTGTAGCTCTAGGCTGGCCTGGTATCACTTTTTGGAGCCCTCTCAATAAGTCTCGCCAGACCAGCGCGTGCGCTGGGTCAGGCGAGACCTAATAAAAAATGAAGCTGGGGAAGAGGCCGACATGCAGTATATAACAGCGATAGCATCAAGGGGGTGGGCAGAGAAGCACATGGGGGGAGCAACGCAGCGGCAGAGGGGTTTGGCAACAGCAGAAAAGCACAGACGGTAATGGGGGAGGGGGGCTGGAATTCAACGAGGGGAAAAGAGCATGGTGAAAGGAGCTTACAAACACACAAGCAGTCTCTTGGAATGCGCAAACAAGAAGAAAAAAGTAGTTCCCTTAAATTGAGCAGTGGAAGAATACTAGTCAGCAAAGCCAAAGAATAGTAAAGAAGGAGATATGCTCCAGGGGACAGACAAACAGAAGATTGACAAGGAAAGGCATCAAATAAGAAGCAAGCAAGCTAGAGCGACAATAAATCCATCAATCGTAAGCAAAAGGTTGGCTAAAAGCGCACTGTAAGTTCTGTTAGCCCACAATAGCTCTTTTCCAACTGGACAGCTTGCACTTTCTTATAGGCGAGACCTAAAAAGGAGGCGGTCGAACTGGAAGCAGCAAGTGTTAGTAAGGCTATGCAATATGGTGGGATGCCAGGGTGAGAATCTGCTCCCTCTCCAAGAATAAACTCTCATAACCAAGTTATGGATCAGAAAAAATCCTGCCCACGAGTCAGATAGTTCTGTGTAGCATTGTGCAATAGGTAGACCCTCCAACTGTCTGGTGATGTGCGGTATGTGCAAAGACTTTGCCTTCACCAAGAAAGGCTACAGGAAGACACATGTGCAGGTTGGTTCTTTTCAGACGGGCACATTTGAAATTCATTCACTCCATTTAAAGTGTGCACGTTTTGAGACTTTTCACTGGGATCGTTTTAGAATTATGTAAATCTGTTTAGGTACAGATTTGCCTCAGCCTGAGATTTGCCTACCAGTTAACCCTTCCGTTGCAGGTGGTATGCAGGCATGAACTGGCGTGGGAGCAAGGTGTTGCTCATGAAAGATTTTAGTCAGAAGGGCACATTTACTTGGGACTTCGCAAGATGAAATTCTTCTAAACATAACTTTGCCCTCACCTGTACCATCGGGAGATTTAGAAATAAATCCAAGCTGGAGCCACAAAAACAATATACAAATAGTTGAACTGAGAGGAAATGTGGATGAGTGAGAAAAATATGGTCCTCACCATGATTTGACATAATAAAGCCAGCTCCAAGGCAGTGCTAATTGTATCTCATTTTTTAAGTTGTTAAACAAAAAGTAGTTTTATACAGATTTTTCTTTTTAAAAACCAATACCTATGCTGTTTTTTCCCCAAAATGGTGTTTGCCTATGGTGGGATGTCATTGCTTAGGGCTACTGCCAACTTTACCGCAGCTACGGGAACGGTTAAGAGAAAAAATTACACCATCTTTGACGTCTAAGATAGCATACTTTTTTGTATATAATTTGGGTAGTTGTGGTAACGTTGTTGGCTTTATACAACGTTTTGTGTGTATTGGCCACATCCATTAGCGTGGTACCTCAATCTACTCTAGCCTTGGAACCACTGATCAGGGCTCCTAAGAGTGCAGGAAAATCCCTTAGTGTGCTCAGGGGACAGTCAGTAAGCAGTGATTACTTGGGATTACATGCCAATCTGTTCAGCTAAAACAGCAATCCAACTCTCACCAGGTGAAAGAGGCGTCCTAGAACTCAAAAGGTTATGAACAATATTTTCTACGTAAAATGGCTGATTTTTTTCTATTAAAAAATTCATAAGTGTAATTAGTGTGAATGAGCGGGCGAGTTCGAAGAAGCTACGATTAAATAATTGAATGAAAAATACTTTCAGAGACCATGATGTGCCACCGTATGAGCGGTTGTGGAACTGAATAGGAGTGCATATGTAGAATGTAGAAAAATAAACATTTTGTGTAAAAGCGTGTGGCAGAAAGACCATTTATTCAATGCTTTCTGAAGCACTAATGTTTGTGTTCCCATCCAAAGCTAGCTTGGGGAGCTAAAACTGCAGAATCTCAGCCTCAAATCCTGGATCTTTTGAAATGAGGGATTTAGTGGCGGCCTATCCAGTGGCATCACTAGGATTGGTGTCACCCGGTGCGGGTAACTCATGGTGTCACCCCCTCACGACTTACCTCATGGACCTCCTTCGCTCCGAGTCCGCCAGTGGACACAGCTGGCAAATAACGGGACCATACAGAATCCTTGGTAAAGTTTGTAAATGTAGGTCCTATATTTACAAACGCCATAGAAGAAAAATTGAATTCAACAAGGCCAGAGGTAAAAGACTGTAATAAGTTAAGAACTACATAGAAAATATGTTACTTTTTTATTTTTATTTTAACATTAAACTTTAAATTTTACTGTTACAGGAGATAAGGTTGTAACCGTTCTGTATTGGGTTTGCAGAATAGTATGCTATAGTAAAAATTACAATGTCACATTAAATCTCGACTAATCAGAACTTTCCTTTCCTGGCCTTTAAAGCTGCAAACTTGTTAATTACTTCATCGAAATCAACTCCTTTCGCCAAATCACTTTCAATTGATAATATTGCAAGATCAGAAAGCCTTGACTGTCCCACGGTAGATCGCAAATAGTTCTTTATAAACTTCAGCTTTGAAAAACTCCTCTCACATGAAGCCACAGACACACAGATCGTAAGAAATAATTGTAGGCTCACTGAGAGATATGGGAGAGATTCTAGGAAGTCCGATTCAGCTATGAATTTCAAAACATCAAATACTGACCAGTCTTTGGCTTCTTTGAGATCAATCTCTGCTGCCTTCAGGTGCCTTCTCAGCCTTGGTATTTCTAATAAAAGCTCTCCCTCGGATAACTCATCATAGAAAGTGGACAATTTTGGAATGGACACCAGTAACTCTTCTTCAGTGGCAGATATCAAACTCTTGGCTTGAACAGCCTCAAACATGGCTGCTACTTCCTTGATGGCTCTTGATCTGATCTGGAGTTCAGAATGGAAACGATCAATACACTCAAGCATCGCCCTCTTGATTTCTTCTTGCAGAGTTAGTCCATCATCTCTTGTCTTCTCATCTGTCATCCTCTTCTTGAAACTGGGTCTACCCTCTACTGAAATTCCATATTGGTCTGATTTTAAAAGCGCCTGTTCAATTGCCTGCTCCACTAGATGATCACGCTGCTCGTCGTACAGAAAAAGTCTTAGCGTCTCTAGCTTTGTCACCACCTTGTCAAGAGTTAAGCCCTTAGTCTGAAGGTACAGCTGTGTAAGATTAACTTCTTCAAGTACATCACACCAAAAATAGAGGTAGCACAGAAACGTGAAATTGCAGACAGCAGGCAAAAGGCCTCGGGCTGTACCTCTTGTGTCTAAATTTTCATCTGGATCACATAGAGCTTCAATTGCCGCCACACATTCATCGAATTTTTCTTTCACTGCCTTTACTGCAGCATGATGAGCACTCCAGCGTGTTGTTGATAGTCTTTTCACTGAGACTCCAGTGTGCTCCATTAAAACATCCCATCAGTGAGTAGAAGTAGCAAAGAAGGAAAACATTGTCTCAAGAGTTCCAAAAAAAGTCACACACAAAGCATTTTCAGCAAAAGAGTGTTGGCCGCACAAGTTAAGCGAATGGTCCACACATCCATTAAAAATAGCTTTCCTGTTCTTTCTTTTAAAAAGGGCTTGTACACCCCCATGCATTCCAGCCATAGTGGCAGCATTATCGTAACCTTGAGCGCGGCACATCATAAAGTCGAGTCCATCACTTTCCAGATTTTTAAGAATATCAGAACTGAGGTCAACAGCTTTTTTCCCCTTTAAAGGGAAAAATCCCAGAAACACTTCTCTTACTTCAACTTTCCTATTTTGGATTTTCACATATCTGATCACTTCGGACATTTGGTCAGTGTGTGATGTATCAGGTGTGCTATCGAACATGATCCCAAAATACCTGGCAGATTTTATATCCATGACAAGCTTCTCCTTCACATGATTTGCTAGGACATGTATAAACTCATTCTGAGTTTTTGGTGCAAGATAAGATACTGATGCTTTGAGTTTACATGTGCTTCGCTTTAATCTCATTAGGTGCTTGCTCTTTCAGCACTGGGTCATATTTAGAAAGCATCTCAACCATTTCAAGAAAGTTTCCTTTATTCAATGAAGATTCATCTTCCTTGTGGCCCCGGAATGCCAGATTCTGCTTGGCAAGAAACAATGTGATATTGAGCAACCTGTGCAAGATGTCTCTCCACTTTTTCTTCTCTATGTCCATCAAAGCAATACTTTCGGCGTCAATTGTTTTGTGCAGTCTAAGTCCTGCTGCCAATGTATTCCATTTTTCAAGGCAATGTAAGTGCTCTTCAGATGTCTCATGATTTTGCACTTTCGGGCTCAGTTTCCACCACATCTGAAACCCAGTCACAAATTTGGATGTCGTGTCTGTAGTATGATTAGCGGCATAGAGTCGGCAGCAAAAACAATATAATTTCTCACTGACGAGTGAGTAAACCATCCATGACCGCAACACTTTCTCACCATTTGGCATCACCTTGTAAAACCACTCTTTTGATAGCTGGTGAACATCTCCTTTTGCTTTTGGATCTTGCGTTGTCGCAATTCTGAAAGGGCCATCTTTGTTCTCGAAAGAAGCACTTCCTCTTTTGATGATTACAACCCGCAAATGATCTGGAACTGGTATATTCCAAAAAGAAGCATCATCTAAAATATTCAAATTTTCCCCTTTAACATCATTCATCATCTCATTTACAGTATCATGGTTAGAGTCACTTTCAGTACTCTTATCTGCTTCAAATTCATCCATTTGAATTTCCATTTCCTTTCCTTGTTTTTCTGCTTCATTTTCTTCTATTTCAACTCCTTCCTCTTCTGCAGAATGCATACTAGCATCAGGATCAGCGTTATCAATTGGTGGCCGAGGAACTGTGTCTTTTGATGAACCCTTACCCTGGCCATCATCTGGTCTCTTGACATATTGAAGCATGGATCCACGTAGTGTTGAGAGTGATTCATGTTTTACCTTCCTTTGCTGGCATCCACTTGGCCTCTTTGATGTATGTATTCCATGTGGCATGATTGATATAATATATCCTTGAACTATTATTATTAAAAAAACTGCGACTTTAAAAACACCAACAACAGCAAAGCGTGTTTTTAAGCACGTGTAGTGGGCATGGGCTGATGAAACGGCGGGTCCAGTCAAATGTAGGATGTCAGTGTCACCTCTAGTACAAGTGGTTCGTGCAAATGATTTGGGAGGTTTTCATCTTGGTCGTTTTGTGAGTCGCCCTGCGTCGCTGTTCATTTTTTTTGTTTTCATACTTGTCGCCTATTTTATCGATGGTAATAAGCCTGTAAAAGACAGAAGCCGGGATTGACTATCACTCGCTGAGCAAACATGCTCATTATTGCGTTTTCTTAATAAGCATCATTAACAAACATGTTAAATTATACAGTACAACGGTTTAACAATAAAGACAGGCACTGCAAATGAAAATATAGAATTCAGTAGAATAATTGTTTCTGCTTTATTAACCACAGTTGGGAATCATGGCATTATTGGAAGCCTCTTGTAATGTGGTCCTGCTGCATACCCTGTAGATTTTAGCAAAAATAAAATTCTGTCTTTAGGTGAAGCAAATCAAAAGTTAATAAAAACGTGTGAGAAGTGCTCCAGTGCAGTTTAAGGCCCTCCGTAGAGGTGGACTGGTCATCTTTCAGTCATACCCTATTATGACACATCACATAATAACGCACTGTTCGACATAAAAAAATTACAGAGAATGCCCATTGCACAGGAACAACGCGAATGACAGAGCGAGCGGCTGTTGTTTGAGGTGCTTTTGTGTTTTTTTGTACTTTTTTTAGCGCAAAATGCATTCTCACATTCGAAGCAGACACAAGTGTGAATTTCTTGCTAACAGTACAGTTTTGCATTTCGCATTATTATGCGCAATTTCACATAAATTTGCAGAATTTTCAATGTGCGGAAGCAGGACCAAATTTGGGGGGATAGCGAAGTCTATAATCATTGCTCCTGAGGAGGGGGCATCCCTGCTTGCCCCGAGGAGACGGCTTCCCCCTCATTTCAGTGCGTGCCTGGCGGTTTAACCAGATTTAACTGGTGGATGCGTTTCTGCCAGGCAGCTCTCCACCATGGTGGAGTCGTGTGACAATGACACCGTAGTTGAGCCTCCCACCCAGGCTTGGACATCGGGGGGCGGGGTGCTCCTGCAAGCTATTCCAAATAAAGGTCTCCGTTTAATAGCACATAAATGCCCAATTAAGAGCAGCCAAATATAGCCCCCCGCCCCCTTCCTGTACTCTGATGGGAGTGAGAGAAGTAAATGGTCTGAAAAATGATAGCGCCACAGATTGACCCCTTGTGTCGTCTTCACATTTCAAATTACAGATGGCTGCCAGGTCGTATGATAGTGAATTTTACAGCACATTTTTCATTACATATTCAAATTGTATCAACTTTCAAAGCACAGTAAATAGTAGATGATGACCTTAAAGAACATTAGGTTACCCATCCAGTCATATGTACCCATAGACATTCTTTCAGAGAGCACCAAAAATAAACACAAGTAGTGAATCAGAGAGAACAAAGTAAAAGCGAGACCAGCCCCCACATGGTGTGTAGCGAGCAAGCGCAGTGAGCAACCACTACTAGGGGGAGTTTGGGGGGGTTGAACTTCTCCCCCCAAGAACATTTGGGGGACAGAAAGGTCAAAACAAAGCATTTTTCAACACATTTTTCATTACATATTAGATTGTATTAACTTTTAAAGCATAGTAAATGATTACCTTATAGAGCACCAGGATACCCAGTCATAAATCACAGACATTCCCACAGAGAACACTAAAAAATGAAATGTCGAGCATGAAACATGAATTTAAATATAACCAATTTATTCTTCTACCACCCAAAGCTGTGTAGACAGTGAGCGCCCAGCCGTGCCTCTACAGACAGAGACCCCTGTGCCTGTTAACAACAGTGTGATAATGACTCATTAATCGGGTTGTACAGTGGGCTACCTGGTAGTCAACAGTTTATTGGAATTTATAATATCATAGGTATGGTACTTTGTACTGGTGTGGTGTTCCCACTATCCGGCAACACGATATCAGTGGTCGAAGTGGGGGAAAAAAAGTAGGGGAACTGTGGGCGGAGAATCAGAGGGCGCAAATAACCCAAGGATTGGATCAGTGGGCGGAGCCAGAGGTGTTGCCAGAATGCGCAAACATCCCAATTTTTTGTATTTGTTTGGTTTCACTGCCCAGTTTTATCAACCAATGGATACACATGATTATTTAAGGTTATAATGGGTTATTGACAGTAAAATGTATTCACAAAGTGGGATATACTTCTAATCACAGAATGTCCTCAAATACGATAAAAAGCAGAAGCCATTTGTCTTCGAGCCATGGAGTTTCTGTCATCAGCACTTCTCCCTTTTCCACAACAGCAGTTCAAACATGAATGGCTAAAAATCCTAGTTTGCAAATGTTTTCTAAATAATAATTGCTCTGCCATATTTGCTTCATAATGCACGATCGGCAGCATGATCTGACCATTTAAACTAATAAATTGTTTGTAGCTCAAACGTATCAAAAGTTAAGAAAAAATGTGATTTGTGTTGCTGCGGAGTATATGACAGTTAATAGCTCACTGTTCTATGTTAGGATTTTAACTTATAAACTGCAAGTAACAAAAGGATCTCTCTGACAAAAGCAGTAGCCCACTGGCCTATTTACATTATGTGCACTTTGTGATCTGCATGGTACATGTTCTTTGCAGCAGGTACATTAACCCTCTGAGCTACCTTTCCATGAGTCAAATCTTCCATTAGACATAATTCCGATCTCTCTCTACGAAGAACATTAATCACCAGAGTCATCATGACATTTTTATTGTTACCGAAAATTGGTGGAGGATAGGAAGGAGGCAGCAAGCGCTTTTAAAACCATAATATACTTGCAAAAATGATGCCTCCACCTAAAGTCAGCACCTGGTGCAGTCACACCGGTTGCACCGCACTAGAGCTGGCCCTTCTCAAGGGTCCTGTGATCTCAGTGACAGGGTCACTGTTGTTCTAGGGTGTGCTGCTTCATAGGCCTGCCCTCAAGACTGGAGGTGAACTTCAGTATGAATAGTGGTGGACAAGCCTTGAGAGTTAACCTACACTTGTCATGCTAGGGTCCACCTGCTGGTGCTACGACACCGGGGCTTCTAATGTCTTGCGAAGCCTTCTAAGGTCTAGCATGAGATACTGCTCTCTCAGGAGAGTGGTCCAGCGTACTGGTTATTAAGGCTGAACCTGGTTCCCCAGTTCCAAATTCAGTAGCTCTGGCCATAGTGCCACATCCTCTTCCCCACTGAACACCATACTGTCCCACTGAGAAAAACTGTGTTTGGGTGTGAATAAAATAAATCTGGCTGTTTGCTACCACTCTGTCTTACTTTATTTAGTTATTTATTTTTCATTTTTTTAAACTTGTATTCCCGATGCTGCACTTTGGAATTAAATGTCAGAAAAATACGACATTGATTTCCAGCAAAAGTGATTTTCTTTTTTGGATCCATTTCACAGGGGTGCAAATAAAAGAAAGGAGAGGAAAGAGTGGGAACCCCGTCTTGCAGCCACTGTTTTCAGTAAGAGTCAGAGAAGAACTGCCACGCTAGCAGGCCAGAGGCCTCAGCATGTACACAGAGCTGCTGTGCCTGAAAGTTGTCTCTTCGCAGGCCTCCCGAGTCCCGACAGCTCAAAAGATGGGCCCACTACTCGAAGACGACGTAATCAGTGATCAGAGAGGCAGGCCACCTCGCTACGCACTGCCTCCGCCCTGCACCTTGCTCAAGAAGTCACAAAAGTGAAAAGTCGACCCTCACAACAACACACAGCACAGGCAGCATAAGCATAACCGGTCCGCAGCGTCCGCTTGACCACCTGACTCATGACCATTAATTGCATTGCACAAGCAGCATAAACGCTTGCGCTTGATCAACACCCACCTATAACCATTAATCGCACAGGCAGCATAACCGCTTGACCACCACCCACCGCCACCTGACCCATGACCATTAATCAATTGGTGCCAGTCTGCCGGAGAAACTCACCTGCTGTGTTGGTCGCAGACAGGGGGGGCTACGTCGGTCGGCGGCTAGCCTTGGAATAAAATTAAATTATGGCGGCCCAGAAACGGGTGGTCAACCTCTGCTCCTCCTCGTCACTCGTGATGCCAGTCATGCACACTTTTAGGGCCCAATGCGCATGCGGGATTCGGAATGACATCAGCCGCCTGCACCCGGGCCTAGAGTCTCTAGTGACGCCACTGCCTAGAGAGGCGCGCAGACAGTGCGCACTGCGCACAGGCACCTCCTCCTCCTGAAAGGTTAGGCATGCTCTGCACTGCACACGCCGGCCCTGTTGGTGTCACCCCGTGTGAGGGTGTCACCCGGTGCGGTCCGCACCCCCATAGTGACACCGCTGGGCCTATCCAACCTGATTCTAGTCGGTATCCAAAAATGATCCTTGGATGTCAAAGACCATAGGCAAGAAATCACCCAAACAACATGCAGAATATCCTGATGGTCCTTTTTCTTACTAGGAGACAGCAGAGGGCGTATACATTGGAAGTGTCTGATTCAGATTTCGCCGCCATCCTTGGAGAGGGTTTGCATCCACACTTTGAAATCTCTAGAGTTTTTCCCACAAAAGACTTTCCAGTCAATTCGAGAATAAAAAGCAGTCTTGCAATCCAAACATTAGGATTTGGGAATGTTTGTAACACACACCCTATCATGTGTGGAGATGAGTATTTGAATAGTAATGATAATGTGGTTTAAGGGGCAAGTCATTTAGCAGAAATGAGGAGCCTTACTCCCAACTAAGTTGGCTATTCATTCCATCTTAGTATTCTCCCTGGCCTGGAAGGACAGGAAATGTGTTTTTGTATGTATTTTAAGTGGCTCCTGGACTGATACCGTTTTTCAGTGTTTTGTAAAAGTTTTGTTTCGTTCATTTTATGTGGGAATGTGCAATGTTGTGGTTTACTACTTACGTGTGGAGTTCCTCCTACATTTAGATCATCTGCTTCTGTGTAAGGCTGTGTTTCACTTGCTTGGTGAGTCATTGTCACCCTAGAGAGACCTACAAGTACTGTGATGGTAAAAAGTAAGGCGTGCCCCACATACGTTGGCTGATGTAAGCATGGATCAAGAATGTCTCTATCGTTATACCCTACATGGTCACACTTCTGGGAGGAGTAGTGTAGGCTTTTACCAGCACTGCCAAGGAGTCTGAGAAGGAAATAGAAACAAATATAGTGTTTCACTGAAAACAATGCATGAGAACAGAGTGCTATGCCTGTGGTGTGATTACCCGTTCCATTCGGCAAAGGGCTGACACTCTTCGCTCCTTTTCTCGATAATTGTGATCTGATATCACAGATCACATATTTGTTTGGTTAAATTTGTAAGAAAGGTTTCAAAATACCCCACTTTACCATCACATGAGAGTCCATGGAAATTGACCAAGCATGAAAATGCATTGACTTCCATGGAAATAGACATTTAATAAGGAACATAACGGAAAAACTCTACACAGTTTATTCTAGTGATCCATATTGTGGGCCACGCGCAGGACCGTTTCATTTTGCGAGTTCCTAATTGTGACTTTTTGTGACTCACAATTAGGAAGTCGCAAAATGCGATATACCAATGTGTCTCAGACACATTTAGCGATTCCTAATGGGGTTGCAATTGACCTACCCCATCAATATTCAAGAGGTATGTCGCAATTTATGATCTATTGGGCATCGCTAAACACACAGGGATGGTGGCCTGCTGAGGACAGCAAACCTCTGTGTTTGCTTTTGAATAAAGCAATGTTTTTTTTTTAATGCGCAGTCTGTTTTCCTTAAAGGAAAACGGGATGCGTTTCAAAAATAAAAATAAAACATTTCTGTTTCATTTTTTAAGAGTAGGCCCAGTGGTCTGTGGGACTACTGCCTGCTCTAAAAAAAAAATTCACAACCAGTCACAAAGGGGAATGGGTCCCCTGAACACCCCGTCCGGTTTGCGACTGAAGTAGGTGGTAAACTGCAAATGTTTGGCAACCGCATTCCGGTCGTTTAAACATTCATACATCCCCCTGCGACTCGTTATTAGGAAGTGACACCCTTGACATGCCCTTTCCTAATACCTACTCGCAAAACCTATTTTGCGAGTCAGGAATAGGTTACCGACTCGCAAAATAGGGTTAGTACATGTCAAAAGGCTATCTAGCAGTCGCAATAGGCCCGATTCTCCGCTTGTGAATGCTAAAAACCTTTTGTACATGTGGCCCCTATATCTTGAAAACTCGTGTAGATTTCAGAACAAGTGCTCTGGGAATTCAGTATCCACCACAGTATGAGAGAGACAGGCTGAATTGAGAGCAATGTAATAAAACAGCGGGGTAAACAATGGTGCAGGTGAAAGAAGAAAGGTGAAAATTGCTTCAGGGTTCTGAAGAATGTGCAAGATGGGGAGGAAGAGCCAGGCATGAAAGAGAAGCGGAAACACCTTAAGTACAGACAACGAAAGAGGCTTCCTGGTGCCAATGTTATAATACTTAAAATTATATTTTATTGCAATTCGCAGGCTCAAAAATGCGCAATATTTTAAAGATAAGTATACATTTGTAATTAAACCACTGTAGTCTCAGAGCCTTTATCAAGTGCATTTTGAAGGTGAAGTCACATTTCTCGATGTCCCTCAGCCAAGCGCTACAAACTGAGCGTCCTACAGCAAACTCGAAATAGATTTTCTAAAGGAATTATGTAAAACCGTGCTCAACTGGGAGCGAAAGGTCAGAACGTAGTGCCCCTAATGCCCCCTTGCTACTCCCACCCATCTGGTAAAGGTCTGCTGGCTGGCGATACACTAACAAGAGCATGAGACACAACACAGACGAATTACTTTGACCACCAAAGGGTTAAGGGTGAAATCCTAACAAAATGTTTAGTTTCATTTGTGATGCCTGGCCACACAACCCTCCTAAACAAATTCTTTTTTGACATCTAGTTGAAGGCACAAAAAAGCTCCATATCTCTTCTTCTTGCACTAATATTTTTATCGTAGACCTTATGTTTATTTATTTTAAACACACATTATATTGCAGGTGCATGGAAGGCTGTTCGTCAATGGTGGAGGCACATCAATGTCACAAAAAACCCACATTAAAAAATGGCGGTGGCTGTTCACAAGGAGAGGTGCCATGCTTTATTTACAGAAAATGGAACCTTCTCCGGCCTAATAATGGGTCACTCGAGTTCTTCTTCAAGAGAAAGACAATAGTTTGCTTCCCATTTCTGTCGAACGTATGCAACGCTTGGCAGTGCAATCACACACCAACCATAGGCATTTTTCAAAGTCTGCGGTTCACATAAACTAGATCCTTGGCCGTTGTGCCTGAAAGTCGAAGCTGTGCACGAGAAGAAAGAGCAGTGACCAGCCAGAGTCTTTCAAGGAAAACAAGAAAGAAAAACATATCCGACACTGTCCTTGTGCATATTTGACTGTGGGAGTGCATTTGCTTACGAAAGGAAAAAAAAGATCTGATGTGATAATTCATGATCTCTTAATTGGCTATTGCAGATCTACTTGCTTGCACTTCTGTGAAGCCTAGAAGTGGAAGTTAGCCTGGACCTGACCACTCAGTAAGGCTCGTCTTGGTGGCTCATTGGACACAACTGCAATAATTGGGAACTGGGGGTAAGGGGAGGTGACGAGCCTTGTGTCTTTGCATTTGGCATCCATCTCATGATAGAAGTGGGACAGGTCAGCACATGCATTGGGATGTATGCAACAGGTTAACTATTATTGTCGTGACAGAGGGCCGGCTGTTTCCTTTATTCTTCATTTGGGTTTGGTGGAGAGGCAGAAGCATGTGGGATGAGGTGAAAGCTACATCTTGTCATCCGCAAGATCACCCTTTAAGAAACGTGGACTATGATGCTCTCAATGTCGTTTCATTGGGTGGACTTCTTGAGGTGTGAGCATGTGCCTGGCATGGTGCTCCTCACTGCAGCCCGTAAGAGCCTCCAGAGGCCTCTACATGATTCAGAGAGCAGACTTTTTTCCCAACTGATAGTCTGCAACGTTAGGTAGAGAAACACTCAAGTCAATGTTTAAAGACCAGAGTCAAATAAACTCGCTTTGAGGTATCTGATTCAGCTTTTAAACTCGATTTGTTTTTAGAAAGGTATGATTGCTTTCCTTTGTTGCCTTCGTTTATTATTTTCTTGTTGGCAGTAGCTGTACACCATTTGGCTGGAAAGCTATTTTGTTCACTTCATTCCTTTACTTGCTCATACTCTGCAGAGTTTATTTTGTTAATAACACATTTCAGTTATAAATCTACTTGCATTGTCTCATTTCATGCCCCCCATTTCCTAAAAGTCGTTCTCATAGATCAGTTGGGCTAAGGCCGCTGTTCAGTGCTTGCCCTCTTAATGGCGTAACACATTTTCAGAGCGACATGACAACGGCGTTCCCAAAGCAAGGGTACAAAAGGCTACTAGACCATCTACTTCTAATAACTGCAGATTGCGGATACATACTTTTGGCCAAATCACAGTAGTCGTCGCTCCCTCCTGGTTTATGTTGGCCTCTTGAAACCCTTAACCTGTGCAGCCTAACAGAAATCGCAGTAAATGTCTTGCTTGTCAGTGGCAATGTCAGATGCCAACTTAGCTCTTTCATGTGGCCTGAGACACCCAATTTGGGTTTCTACAAGTCAAAATGTTTGTTTTAAAAATCTTACTACATTGGTGGCACTCACTTAAAATATATGAGTCACTCAAGGACTTTGATCTAAATGTTTTAGCACAGCAGATAGTTGGTTTCAGGAAACATCTGGCAACTCGATTTCAGATGTGATTAGATAACTTAAGAGGACGAATTGCCCTTGTGGCTTGGGATTGCTTTCTTCCTGTACCCTCAACCGTCTGGAACTGGCAAACTGAAATACTGTCAAATACTTCATTTTTGCCAGGTGCATTTTGACGCAGGCATTAGTCTTCTATGCGTCTAGCTACAATGGGGACTTCAATCACAAATGTACGGTTTTAATTGCAGAGAATATCTTGAATCTAGTTGGTTTTATGATGTGGGTGATGTTGAGAGGTCTATCAGTGGATGATGAATCTAGCTATCTGCCAACCGCAACCATGATATTCCTGAGCATCTTACATCTTCTTGGGTTTGCCAAGTTGATAAAGAAACCCATTCATACCGCTGTTAAGAGCTTGGATTTGATACAAGCCCCCCATGACGTTACAGATCGTCTTACCATCTTAGAGATGGGCTGGAACAGCCTTTCAGGAACTCCTGCCAGTGTTAAAATAAAGGCAGTCTCTGACCGTGGCTAAACTCTAAGAATATTAACCACAAGCGATTCCAAGACTACAGTCTAATGTGTTGGAGCCTTGTGGACAAGCACTACTTCTCCTCATCGCCTCCGATGGTCTCAGGTCTTCAGGGAACTTCATCCCAGGAATTCCTAAGCCACTTGTCTTACAAGTGGCTTAGGAATTCCTGGGATGAAGTCCCCCAGGTGCAATTCTTTACACACATTAATGCCCTACACAAATCCCCCTGGCCTTTGACACAACCAGTCACTTTGAAATCCAAGGTCAAATCAGATTAAAGGAAATATCAGAAAGACTATGATCTCATTAGACAATTCTATACCGAAAAATTGATCTTTGGCGGTCCCTAATTATGGAACTTAAACTGGTGGCCTTCAGAGATGGGATCCAATGCTCGACCCTCTGTCCTCGTTATATCAGCTCAAAACCTGGGGTCCTTTTAGATTTTAGCCTTACTTTCCAGTTGCATATAAACAACACTATTTCCACCAGCATTTTCTTTCTTAAAGTGCTGAAAAATTGTTTTACGTTTTTAGATTCTCATAATTGTAAAATAGTGGTCCAAGCAACTATCACAGTCTGCCTGGACTGATGTAACATTTTTTTTTTTGCTTGGACTGCCTAAATACTTTATCTAGCGCCTTCAAATCCTTTAGAACTCAGCTGCATGCTTGGTCCTGTCCTTCAAAAATGCTGTCATATTTATAGCCTCCCTCTACTGGTTGCTAGCAGTGGTGCAGCAGCACTCTTTTTAAAAAAACTCTGACATTAATTAGGCAAAAAGATACTTAAGAATATAGGGGCATATCAACAAAAAATAGCGATAAACATCGCTGGGCGGGTTTAGCGCGGATTAGCATAACGCCGGCTATCGCCGGATTTAATCGCCGAGATATCGCGTTATTTACAACACATATCTCCACGGCGATAGCGGTGAAATCCGCGCACATCGCTGGAAATCCGGCGGTACAACTGCTAATAGGGAGATGTGAATTCAGCGTTAGAATCCACCTCCCATAATATGTATAGCTAAGTCTGCTTTTTAGCAGACGTTAGCTACCGGCGTTATCTGCGGTTAGCGCAGATTCCAACATAGGTATTGCCAGCTTGTTGATAGGGAGTAGCGCTGTAACTCCTTGATTCCCGTGTTGCGTTAGTGGGAAACGCCCACTTTGCATCTCATTAGAGATGCAAAGCGAGGTGTAGGTAAAAAGGCTGCTAACATGCGCTAATGCATGTTAGCACTGCCTTGTAAATAGGGCGAAAACATTATCTCCGCTTTTTTGGCTTTTTAAGCCAAAAAAGCAGAGTTAAGACCCTTGATAATATGCCCCATAGTGCTTCTGCTGTATAGTACCTCTGTACTGGCCTTCAAAGCTCTCTGCGGCAACCTTTCATAGGTAACACAATTTGTTCACCATAACCTCTTGAAAAATGTTCAAACTTCTGACTGCAAGGTTGCTCACCTTTACATTCAGTTAGAATTTAAGTTGATTACAGAACTTCTACTAATTAAATTGATTCATAGCTTAAAGTCTTAGACGCCCCCTGATCTATGCCCGGTCCATGTTCTCTAACAAATAGCTGGTTCCGTCCAACTCCTTTTACCTATTGACAATCTCTCACTACTATAGCAGTTTGTAGTATTGCCTCTCTTACAGAAATATACTTTGGACTCTTCAGTCTTCGGCCAATATTGCTTCTATCCGGTGCCTCTGCATTGCTGGGGGTCAGCGGTGGCAACAAAGTTTGGGATTTTTTTTTTAAACAATAGTATTCTGAATGAAGTACAGATGTGATGTCTGCCGTCATAGAGGCACAGGGTCTGTTTGCTCTCTATGATTAGTGATCTGTGTTTGGTCGAGGAGGTAGGTGGTGTCCCTAATACGCATGCTGCCTGTGACACAACTGAGAACTCCATCTTGCATGACTGTCTACTGCACATTTGGCTGGCTAACACAGCCTCAACCTAATGTCAACCCTTCAGACAAACGGAAGTGAGGCAGCTTCCATTCCTCGATTCTCAACCTGAAGATTGTTGACCAGTGGCTTGTACCAGGAATGTTTATATCTTCTAGCCTGTTCAAAGTGTTAATTGGTCCTTGACCCTTTTCATGTGGTCCAGCGTGGTTTGTTCTTATATGTATGCCAACAACACCCAGATCCTCCTGAAGTTGGGTGTATAACTGGATGCACTGAAACAATGCATGAGGGATCTCCCCGAGTTGGTGAGGGGCTGCAAGCTGTAAGCAAATAAAACTAGCATGCTTGTCTGTAGGAAGAGAGCGAGGACCACTAGATTTCTGACTGCTGATTTGTGTTTGGCCACTGGAAACTGGTGTTTGACAGACAATGGGGCTTACAATGTGCTGCTTAGGATTTCAATTCGACCACAGTCTCTCTTTGGGCCCACCTACTACACAGATTAGCTGTGCTTGCTGTGGTCCCCATTTAAAGCATATATGCAACTGTGTGGGATTCCTGGTTGGAGCTGTGTGGTATGTGGTAAATGGATCTCCGCAGTAGGTATTTTCAACAACACATGCTCTGTTGTCCTTGACTGGGGAACCTCAAATGGGAAGAGTATGGCCATTTGAAATTAATTAAACAATAATTCATCCAACTAATAATAGGAAAAGGCTCAAATAAATCAAGAACAAAAAGCAATTTGAACGCTTACGAGTGCTATATCTTGTGAATAAAGTAGCACAGGAATCAGACTTGCGGACCGCTGAGCTTCGATTCACTCAAAACGATTGACTCTGCAGCCTAGCGATCGTTGTGGGTGAGTTTCAGGCTACGCACTGCTACTTTATTCACAAAGTCAAGGACAAAACAGCACAGTGACTAGAGGCAACCACTTGCCTGTGTTCTATGCTCTGGCCGAAATATCTACCACGGAAATCCACATGACTCCAACCAGGAATCCCAATCAGTTGCATACATGCTTTAATTGGGGACCACATCACATAGATTGGGCACCAAATCCCAGCCAGTCCCAAACCATCCGATGCGGCAGTTTCCCTCTGAAGCATCACATGCGTCAATGGCGCTCGGAAAATATCTCTTGGTTCATCCTATACATTGGGCAGGTGCATCCCAAACCTTCGTCCTGATGATGACCCTGGCTAAATTGTATGCTTATGGTCGAAACGCTAACTTGACACTATAATAGTGAACTGATTCTGGAGCATTTCACTCTTTGTCAGAGTGTATACCAACCATTCATTGCATCATAGATCAGTCACTATTTATGTACATAGATTGTAGAGCACCAACATATTTTACATTCACTTATTTTCACATACACCGAGTTGTTGCGCTGTTTGGAATCACCTTCTTACTTACAAATCGATTTAAGTATAAAACTGCAATGATTTTTCTCTATTTGATAAAAATGTAAACAAAACTGTCCAATTTAGAAATGGAACCAATCTCCTAATGGTCTAAATTACCCTCTCCAAGGAAGTAGAGGTTCACACTTCCCCCTTTAGTGACCACTGTTTTGCTTTATTACTAGATCTGGCCTCAGTGAAGTATGCTACCTTTGGCCTAATGGTGCGACTGGGGCACATTCAGCAGCGTTGGCATTTTGTGTGCTTTGCGTTCAGCATATCAGCCTCCAAGGGGTGATGAAGGTCTCTTAATTTCAGTTCCAACTGGGCCTAACACAAATGCCTCACTTAAAGGGTCATCAGCACTCCTTTTGTTCGAGTCTCTCCCTGAATGGGAACTAGTAGGAGCCTAACACCTTGATACCAGGAAACCAAGACTATCAGCTTTTGAGTTCACAAGTGCTCAAGAGACAAACTATGACTTAGGGACAGATTGTTTAATTTTCTAAACTTCACGTGTAAGTGATTATATATATATATATATATGCTGTATGAATGCCAAATACATCTGTCAATCTGAGTAATTACACTAATAACCATTTATACAACAAAGAGTCTTTATTACTATCCAAAGGTACATTTTAATAGAGCCTCAAAATAAAGAAAGAGTGAGGAAAAAACAGTAAGGTTTTACATGTATGCTTTGCAGTTTGTATGCAGCTCCTTAATGCCAGTACATAATTCACTAAGCTGTATTACAAAGATTGAAACATAAGATCTATGGTCCACGCCAGGATTTCTATAACAGAAGTAAAAACCCATTGAGCTATCTACATACAATACAAATCGCTGACACACCTGCTATGCACTGTGTTTTTTTTTAGCAAGTAAACTAACCATCTATGCTATTTTATTATGTGTCAAAGCTATGACTAGGCTGACTACAGATCTTTACATTATACCACAGAAGTTGCTGGGTACACAAAGAGGTCTGCCGCAGGTTCCTTACCCTCATATATAATTTTAAAATACAGCTTAGTTGTGACAAGTAACCCAGAAGAGATTCACTATTGCCAGTGTTGCTTATTTCTTTGTGGGAGACTTGTTTTGAAAAGAGTCAGTCCTTGAATGATCTCACAAAAATATCAAACCCCAAACAGTCATCAAGCAACGAAATGTTCTAGAATGCTAGTCATACAGTACCGGGTAAACATAACTTCACTGGGCGTCCCCTTTGAAATCTAGATGTATACGAGAACTGTCAGATTAATCTCCTCATTAGTCCACCCTCTCCTGGCTCTCCTCCCTTTCTGATGCTTGCCTTCAACCCCAGTGTGTGGGACCTCAGAGTATATGTTTCCACCACCTCAGACAGAAAACATGGAGGATGGGGGCTACACTTGTCCCAGTGTGTTCTGTATCCACCTGCTTTTAAAACAAAATAGCACTTATTAAAAAACAATAGATCACACCTTGAAATCTTTTCAGTACTCATTGCCACCATTTTCTCCGACTTAAAAGAATTCCCCAACGCCTAATGTTAAACCATGCATTGAGGATTGGCAGGGGTCAAGAGAGGGGCACAGTGCCACCCTTCTATTACTGACTACTATTTCTACATTGAACATATATTAGAGCTCCTTTTTTGAAGCAAAATTAAGGCAAGTGTGAAAAATGGTGATGCATTTTTACTTCACCTTTTCTTTTTATTTGAATGTGACAAATCACCTGGCGAAGAGGCCGACGTGGCGAGCACGGTGTTAGCTGCCCTGGGTGGGCCCTGTTATTTCCCTTGCTCTGTGTAAGGTGGAGATATAGTTGTAAATTGAGTTGCTGTCGTCATTGATATCCTTACAGCAGAGATTTGAACTGCCCAGACTATTGAGTGTGTCTGCCCTCTGTTCGGGACTTCTGTCTTTGGTTGTGCTTTCTCTTAGCCATTGCTCACTCAACACGGTGATATGTTGTAGTTTTGTACAAATAGTTGCATCAGTCATTTGTGCAACGTCAGAGGGAGGAGACATGACTCAAGTCTGCCAAGCTTGTTCATACACTTGTGCGTGCGATTCTCTTTTGTTTTGGCTTTGGGTTCGTCTTTGGTGCCCAGTTCAGTTTTTAGGTGTGTCGAAGTACTATGTATAACCTCGTGGATGTAAGCCACCTGAGGGTATGCGTGGGAGGTTTTCCTAAGTAGAAATAATTGTATTTGCTCACATGGAGTATCGGACCAGCCTATGTATGAATGCAGAAAACCACATCATGTTTTTTTTACCTGAATACATGACTTCTGGATTGGACTGGGTGTCCTCTCTGTATGGGATTGCTAAATTATCTAAATTGCATCATCAAAGTGTATATAATCCCTCATAAATAAATACCTACAAATAAATATAATTATTCCTTTTTAGTTAAAAAAAAAAACGTTCTTCTTTAAAAGCCATCTAAATCACTCTTCATGTGCTAAAACAGGACAGACTGTCCACAATACTTCCCTTGAGTTGCCTATGTTTTCACATTTTTTTTCTCTCTTTCTGTTGTTCTTTCATCTCCAATACTTCGAATCGCCCACTCCTTTACTTATGTCTTACACTTTTTCCTGGCCTCCTCTCGATCCATATTCAGTTCCCCTCCTCCTCTTTTCCATCCACTCCCTCAGGGTTGGCCGCGCTATGTAAGAAGGTGAAAATAATCAGTCAAGAGGGCGTTTAGCATTAAATGGGGTATATGTAAGGGCCTCCTCGCTCACTCTATTTCTCAATCTACCCTTAAAACATCATCCTACGCGGTCTTTCAGCATAACAATTACTTTCTCGTAATTTTCTCTACATTATTTGTCCCATCTCTCTTAAATATTGATTGAGAGTCCAGGACACTGGAGTTTTAAGTCTGGTCCATATTGTGTGATGTGGGGGAAACGGAAATCTTCCTAAACCTAAGTCGCATATCTGCTGAAATTAAGATCTCTTACAAATACAGTCAAATAAGGTATTGAACACTTGGAAACTACCTGGGACATTTACATTCATGGGTTCCTGTGCGCCCAGATCTCCACATTGGCATTCAGTGGATTACAATGGCAGCAGAAGGCATCACATGGCCTGAGGAGGCCATTATGCATAGATCCCAAACGGCATTATTTAGTTATCAGTGTAATAAGAATGCGAAAGCTCAGGCCCAGATCCAGGGGTTTGGGTGTGGGGAACAGTTAGATGGTATCACCAGTAATTTCTGTAAAAGTTAATGATCTAATTGTAACTGAGATTGTGCTGCTTGTGCAGCAAAAATACGAGCATGCGTCCTAATAAACACTGTGATACAAGATGGCTCCCTTTTTATGAATGAAAAAAATCAGTTTCAACAATCATTATGTTGACACTAAGCACAAAGTTTAGCGAACGACTATCAATGTGTCCACAGAGCACACCGGTCTGCTGTCAACCCAGAATTTGCTAGCAATTTCCATTAAAAAACGAACTTTTGATTACTTCTACTTCCCAAAAAGCCTTTAATAACCTGTCCTGGAGCATAGTGGATATTTGTGACTTGTGATATTTCGGTTTTCCATAAACATATGTGTTGGAGAGCTCCAGCCCACACGCTTTTAGGTCGAGCCTTAGCGCAGCGCGCATGCGCTGCACTAAGGATCCGGCCTCTTGGAGCTGACCAGCACTTCGCGCACGAGAGAGCAAGCTCGTGCTCCAAGTCCTGACATTCCATTGGCCTTTGTGTGCATCTTTGTAAAAAGACTGCATGCAATTGGCAAAAGGCGTCTTTTTGTCCCACCTTTTTGTCCCAATGTTGACGCCCACGGCCTAATGCTTGCGGTTACCTGCACGGGCGGCATCTGTTTTGAATTATCGTGCCCAGACATGGGCGCGATAATTGAAAACAGATGGGCTGCTCACTCTCGCGTGCGTGCCCACTTTTGTTTCCCTCTCGCTTGGCGCTCTGTGATCTTTTTCTGAAATCTGCACTGGGACAGCTGCTGAAAACCCGGGACTGTCCTGGCAAATCTGGGATGCCGGTCAACCTGCCCTAGGGCAAGCCCGGTCTGTGCGACTTAATTCCTTCGGGCATCTGGCCTTCCAGGGAGTGGAGGGGTGTCCAGCTGGAGCTCAGATGTACTCACAGCCCTGGCACACGGTGGTAAACAAGGAAACCCACGCACGATCCCGCTCAGTGACGACCGACCGCTTCTGGACCCAGAGAACAGGCCCCGCAGGGAGTGTGTGGTGACGGGAGCCTGGTGCCCTGGGCCGCTGCTGGAGAAGGGGAGCAGTTATGACAGTGAATGGTGCTGTGTGACAAGTATGAAGAGGCGGGAGCACACGGGGGTGGTGTGTGACAGATTGAAGTGCTGGAGAGTGGGGTGCTTACCCTGAGCCAGGGGTGCGAGAGGAGGGAGTTTAAGTGCACAGAATGCCAGGGTCATGGGATGCTCGGTGATGGTGCTGTGTGAAAGAGATCGGGGTGCTACAGGGCTGGGTGCTGTACGGCGGAGCGAGGGTGTTGTATTATGGCGCGATAGAGATAGCGAGGGGTCCCGAGTGGCAGCGCGGGGTGAACATGACGAGGGCTTGCATTCCTGCGCCCCTCCCTCCAGCCCTTGCACATCAGGCCATTCTCGGCTCCGTAGTTATTTGAAACATCCCTTTGGAAGAAGGGCTCTGGAAGGGCAGGGTCGTCCTCTGCCGCTGCCATGGCAACAGCATCAAACACTCCCATGTCAACAGGGGCCATCCGCGCAGAGCTGGAAACCTGGCCAAGGAACGGGATTCCTCCAGCACCGGCGTGTGGGAAAAGAGCAGCGTTTAATTAAAACTGGACAGGGCCATAACACAGGCCTCTGCAGCCCCTGTGGTGTGGGGTGCAGCATCTTGTGTTATGCCACTGGAACTGGAAGCTAGACTCTGCCTTCTGGTGTGGAGGGTTCTTCAGGCAAGAAGACTCAGCACGGCCGCACGTTTCAGCGGCGAGTGCTTCAACACACTGATGTACATTGAGAAATGACTGACAGCATGGTGAGGCTGCCATTGGCTGCCCAGGCGAGGGTACACTATATACACATTGAGGATGGGTATATAGGCCGGCTCTGCATACAGAGCGTATGTACACTCGTTAAAGCAGGGGTGGGTGGCTCCACAGTCCAGCTCGTGGTACTGTGGCGGTGGTACACAGACCAGTTTGTGGTACCGTGGCGGTGGTACAAAGACTGGAGCGGGTTCTTCAGGCAGCTGCAGTTTGCTGCCTAGTTCACAAGTCCGCTCTTTGAACACCCGCATGCGATGGGTATATAAACTGGCCGTGGACACAGAGTAGAGGGACACCGTTCTGGTGGCGAGTACACGCACTGGTGGGGAGTATGGATGCCTTACCACGGTATGCAGGTTGGTGCTTGGTTTTCATATGAGTTTATAAAGCGCAACAAATACCTGGATGTGTCTCGGCGCTAAAGAAGGGAGGACAGCGGGATATAAGATAAGATTACATTTTAGTAACAAGCATTTGCAATGCAATAGGTCTCGCATTTACGAGAGTTTGAGCTATTGACATTGCAAATAACAATGCCTTTTATTTTTGTTTTCGTTTTTAAAACATAAAGAAAAGGCATTGTCATTTACAATGCCAATAGCTTAAACTTGCGTAAATGCGAGACGACTGCATTGCAATGCTTGTTTTTTTGTGACAGACTTAGCCCATGCCCCTTCCTCAGATGCTTCATATTTAAAGAACTACTAAACAAAAATAAGAAACACAAGCCCTCTCTCCCCAATTACACTCTCACTGGGGACAGTTTTTCAATTTTTGGGGGTATCTGAGAGGAGATACCTATCCATGACAGCGGATTTTCTTGATTGGTTTTAATGCCCCTCCCACAAAATGACAAGCCTGGTCATGCTAGTAAACTGCTATCCATGCATCCCTTACCATCCAAATGCATCAAGATGTATGCACATTTAAGGGACAAAGAGTAAGAATACATCAAAATGGACAACCCTAGTGTCAACATGGTGACCAACTGTACTCGTAAGCGTGACTACCTCATTCTTTGTTATTACGAACAGCATTACTGGGCTTTTTTGGGACAACCTAACATCATAGGTGTTGTAGTCTTGGTTCACTTCCATAAAGCATATTAGATGAAGACAGACAGCAATGTCTTGCATGTTAAAAGATCACAGCAGCAAACACGGGGGCATAGCTTGGTCAGTGAGGTTGGGGGTGGGATTTCAGATTATCCAACACTAAAACAGGCATTAAATGTTAAAATACATTATACAACAAGGAGGGCGCATGAGAGGGACTTATGGGGCAGTGGAAAGTGAGAGTAATGTAGTTTGGTAGGATTATTACATTAGAGGAAACAAGATTTTGTAAGAATAACCAACATTTTTGAAGACTTTCAAAACAGAGAGAGGGAGTGTGGGTGTGCGTTTCTATCTGTGTATGTGTAAATATCTCTGGTGAAATCCAACATGCATCTCACCATACCCAACTGAAACCACTTGTACCCAACTATTTATCATAAAATATATTTATTATGAGGGTGTAACACCCCAAACACGCCACCTGAAGCTGCGCCCCTGAGCAAACACTGGCCATTGTATTATGTGTTGTTATGGCCTCCCTACTACTAATGATAACAGGGATCACAGGAAGATGTATGTAGAGGCTCTGACTGCGAGTTGTTTTCTATAGAAGGTGGCTTCTTTGGACACTCCAATAACGTCATTAGAGCGAATGGTTCACAGCGCACCTTAGTCTCAGGGGCGCCAGTGGCGTAACATAAGATCCTCCTTTACTGTGCATGGGCAGGAGCCCCAGTCTCAAGTGCTCCTTAATGGGTCCGGAGGAGGAGGGGGGGCCTCCATGCACTTTGCAGGGTAGCCCCCTCAAGTTTTGGTACGCCGGTGGCCAGTGCTCCTCCAAAACATAAAATAATACTTGAATCAATAAGAGGGACTTAAAATATCACACTCAACACTCATCTTAATTAGTATATGAGGTATAGTGTATGAGGAGTGGTATCAGTAGCAGTATAAGTCTTAAGAACACTATTATAGCCACTGAAATTATGCGATTGTACAGCGATTTTCGCACATTTGTAGATTTGCCACATAATCTATCATCTGCCGCATAGTCTGAAGATTTTAACAACAAAAATATTTGTTTCTAGCTCACGGGTTCACACGTTAGTTAAAACTCTGCGTCGTGTTGCTGTGCAGTGGAAGCTCCTTTGCAAAGGTTTTCTGGTCACCTTTCTGTAGCCTATTGCTATATTTGTGTGTTGGACTGGTACTGAGGTGCAACCAATGCCCAGACAGTGTTAACAAGTGTAAAAATGACAATATAATTAAGTAATACTATCACAAAAGGTGCCGTATAATTTGGCTCTTCTTGCAGCATAATTTACTCGACCCTGCCACATATTTTGATCCTCCCCTGCCGTATAATTGCAGTGGCGCTGATTATAGCAGGAGCCTGTGCGTATGACACACACAGCTTAAACACTACACCCCACCATGAAGCCACACTTCTTGCGATCAGTAGTATTACTGGATGAACACACCAGTCATCAACGACTGTTACCCCCAAGACTCCGTTTCGTTCGTTGCTCGCGCCGCATTCCGATCTTTGAAGCCTTAGAGTACCTTAAATTCTGCGTTCCAATTGTGCAGCGCTTCCTCGCTGTCGACTACCACGGCTTACACTTCCTACATGGGTTTCTCGCCAAGCTTCCTTATTGTTCAGTACCACCACGTCGTGTTTTTAAAAATAAACCGCATTACCCACAAAGCCTGTTTCTTCTGCTCCTCCTCCCCGAGCATCCGAAGCGCACTTTGGAACTACGTATCCCATACGCGCTCCTCTTTGCCTCATGAACTTCCGCATCGAAACCAAACTACACTTCCCGTGATACCAACTGTCTCCGCTCCTTCCGCTGCCCTTGGGTTCGCTGGTTTCGAAACTACATTACCCAGAAACCGTGGTCGTCCCTCTGCTGTCAGCTGCTGCCATGCTCCTCCTCTCTCTCCAGGCTCAGCAGCATCCAGAGGTAAACAAAACTGTGCAGCAGAGGGAGGCTGACAGCAGCAAGGCAGCAGCCAGCCCAGGCTTTGCGGACAGGCTTCCCATCCACCATTATTATTATTTATTATTATTTTTATCTTACTGGCGTTATAGACCTTCTTCTAAAGCGTATTTTGACGAGCCCTGATACCTTGCAAAGATAAGAGCAACAGCACTGAAATACGAGCACGATTCCGAAAGGGCCCTGCAAGGATCCCACAGCCAGACTCATCTCTTTATTTATTTCATTTTTTTAATCGGCTGCTTCGATATTTCCCCCGTGGAGGCGATAAGCAACGGTGCATTTTTTAATTTCAAATTTACTCGAAAAGGAACCAGTACGCTTATTTTTTTTTTAACTCGGTCGACCTTTTGAAGGATTATTTTTAAATAATTTTAAAACGATTTAAACATGGATGGTGTGCACATGATCAACATCCAGCGGTTGATAGCGGCTGCAGAGTATTTGGAGAGGAGAGATCGAGGTAAAGGACGCATGTTCCATGTGCATTTTATTGATATTCCGTGTGCATGCGTCGATTACACGTGTTATTGTTATACATGTTTATATTTTGTCGCCACGCTTTTTCTCATGTTTGAATATGACAGCGAGTCACGTAAATATTATTTTTGAGGAAGTGGGGAGATATAAACCTTCTACATTACTTTGACAGGTGTGTTTTTTTTAAATAATCGGTTAACACACGTGCACATTTTCTGATTTAGTAACAAGCTGTAAAGACGAACTGTTTGCTGATACTGTATGAAAATATACTCATGCAAAGATGTATGTCCCTGTTCGTTGGTTTAGATGGAGTCTTAGATAAAAGCCTTTTCGTTTAGAAAAACAATCACACTTTTGACTAGCTGTATTTTATAACCTCGGTAATGTTTAATAAACGCTTGCGTGGGAACGCAGTGGGTGGATTAAAATGGTATTTGTTTAGTTCCAGTCATATGTTTAGCTCTTGTTTCATCTAAATTGTTGACGAGAAAAAAACGAAATAATATCTTCAGCCCCAGATGGGAAAAAGTGAGCGTGGCGTTCGTCTTTTTACAGACGTGGTTCAATCATTACAAAAAGAAGGCCTCTCGTGCGATGGTCGTTTATAAAAATGTTCTGGAGGCGAGAGCAGCATTTGGGAGGGGGTTGGTGGGGGCATAGCACGTCCACCGTCTTCTGGTTTTTTCGAATTCAAACGGGTTCCGTGTAACTGTCGAAATGTGACGAGACCTGGGCACTGTAGACTGAGAGGAGGCTGCCCTGGCATCTCCCCTGCTCCTGCGTGAGGGGGTAAGCGGTGCTTGTCTCCCCTCTTTGACAGACCCCCGACCCCCGACCCCCACCCTCCTTCCGGTGCTGAGTGTTTGTGTCCTTTTCTTTAAGGTATTTTTCTTTATTATTATTTTATTCAGGTTTTTTTGTGTTTCTTTATTTTGTAGAATGTGAACACGGCTATGCCTCGACCTTCCCTTCCCTGCAGAGCCCCAACCCCCAGCACCAGAAACAGCGGAGGATGAGGAGCAAGAAATACAGCAGCACCAGCAGCAGCAGCAACAGCCCCAGCAATAACAACAGGTAATGCAGGCGCGGTGACGTCAGTGTTTATAGAGCGAGGGGAGCACGCTGCATCAGAGCCAAATAGAAATGTTAAAATGAATCGCCAGAATACATGCTGGTCGTGCAGGCACGGTGGCAGCAGCTGTATTAGAAGGAACAGCAATCTACCATTAATGTAAGGAATAGATGAAGGTCGTGCAGGCGCCGTGCATCAGTTTTTGGGGAACGCGGGGCGAGTGCTCCATTAGAACCCAGCAGGACTCTAACATTAACGTACAGACTAGATGCAGGTCGTGCAGGCATCGTTAGTTGGAGGGCGAGGGCCGCGTGCTACATTGGAAAGCAACAGAAATCTAACATTAATATTCAGAATACGCACTGGACTTCCAACCAGGGTGACGTCAGTGTTTATAGAGCGTGGAGAACACGCTGCATTAAAGCCAAACAACTCTGCCAGTACCGTCCAGAAGTAATGCATGTCGTGCAGGAACGCTGCTGTCAATATTTATACAGCAAGGGGAGCACAAAGCACTAGAACCACACAGAAATGCAACATTAAAATGGTAACAATCAGAATAAAGGCAGGTATGCCGACCCAGACACATCAGCTGCATTACCCCCAAACAGAAATCAAGAGCCATGTCTATAGAGCACGAAAAACACGTTGCATTAGAACCAACCAGAAATCTAATACGAATCTTCAGAATGCATAGGGGGGATGTGGGCACAATGACATCACCGATTGTTAAGTGAGGTGTAGCATGCAGGCTGTGTTAGAACCAGGCAGAAATCTACCATTGGCATGCCGAGTAAATGCAGGTCTTGCCACCATACTGACACCAGTGTTTGTATAGCGAGGGAGGCCACGCTGTATTAGAATAAAACAAAAGTACCAGTCATATTCAGAATACATGTAGGTGGTGCAGGCAGACTAACGTCACAGTTTGTAAGGGAACACGTTGCATTGTACCAATGAAAACCAGTTTAGAATAACTAGCTGCATGCCGTGCAGACTGGCTGACATGACTGTTTTTGTGTGCTGGGGGCACACAACTATATATCCAAATATAAATACAATATTAATATTTGGAATAAATGCAGGTCATGCACACATCAGTGCTAATAGAGAGAGAGGAGCGCCCTACGGGGCAACCAAACACAGATCTAACAGTAATGTTCATTGGAAGTGCACGTGGTGCAGGTACAGTGACATCATTGTTTATGGACTGATGGGAGCATGCAGAATTATTATCATATTAATATTAAGATGCAAGGACAGTGAAATCTGCCCTCCCAGAGCGGGGTGGGGGCATGCTGCATTTTTTACATTAGTGATTTGGAAGGGTTGCACAATATCAGTGATAAATACAGGTCATGCATGCATGCATGGTGACCACTGTAGGCACATTACATTATGACTACACATACATGTAATAATTAATATCTGGAAGAAATGCAGGAGAGGCATGAGTGGCAGAAGCATTCACAGGAGTGAGGAAAGCATGTTTCAATGAAGTCAAGCAGAAAGCCTTCACTCACGTCAGCATTACCAGCTGGTAATGAATGCATAGTGACATTATTGCGTACAGGAGCGAGGAGGGCGCCATGGCTGATATTCAGATTGAAATGCAAAATTAGTATTGAGAATAAATACAGGTAATGCAGACACGAGGCGGCTTGGGTGCATCAATGCTTACATGTGCCAGGTTATCATGTTGCATGATAAACATAAAGCCTGCACTCATATCCACCATACCAGCTGGAAGGTAAAGCCTGCATGGAGTGGCCGGTGTCTGCTGGGGTGTGGAGAGCCCATGTGTGATGTACATCAATGTCAAATGACAACACCAATCAGAGTTATCTGACATTAATATTCAGAATAAACACAGGTCATACTGGCGCTCAAAGAGGCATGGGTGTCATCCGCACTTATGGGGGCGCAGCAAGCACAGTGTATTGCCATTGAACAGAAAGCCTGCATTTTTTCAGCAATGCAGATAATGCATAATGCGCATGACAGCCTTGTTTTCCATGAGGAGAAAGAACCCAGGCATGAAGATCAGATAAAATTCTAATGTTAATGTGATCCATAAATACAGGCAGTGCATGCACAGTGACAGCAGCGCATGCACAAGTGCAGTTACTGCATAATAGTTGACAGATATCTAACTTTAATGCCATAGATAACTACAGGCGTCAGAGTGGTCTCAGCACGCTTATCACTATGAGAACATTCTTATTTTCAGCCAGAAATCCTGCATTGATCTATGCAATAACGGAAGGCATTCAATTCACAGTGGGCGAGATAAATGACATTGCGCAAGTGGGTCTACACTGTGTGATAATGAAACAGACAGTATGCAATGGCAAGTTATAAAATGGCAGCACATACCATAGTCCGTACAGAGAGCGCCAAGAGACCAAGTAAACAGCAAATGCCAATACCTACTGGCGTAACAAGCACTGCTTAGGCCTTCAGTGAGACAGGCAGAGACTAATGTTCAAACATGAAGTGAGATGTCACAGCACAGAATATTCAACAGAAATGTATGATTAATGTTGGAATTAACCGCATTCAAAAGCGTCTATCAGGAAGACACTGATCAATGCAGGAACAAGGTAACAACAGGCAAAAAATCTACATAATGAGCTGCAACAGCAGCAGGGAAAGCTGGGTGGGAGAAAGCTGGCATCATCAACCAGAAGAGCACCAGCTAATGCTGTCTCCGGGGCTAGTTGAGAAGGCACAGTAAAAGGCACAGTAGTGTACGTTGGAGCACAGGATGTGCAAGGTATACGTTTTATCCAAAATTTATATCAGGAGCAGCAAGAAGCAATCAATGCCAGTCACACAAGCAGAGTGGCACCATTGTACATGTGGCGCAAGCAGAAGCAGAGAATTGAAGAAAAATAACTCGCATGCACTTCTCTCTAGCAGCAGAATAGTAGATGCCAACAGTCAAATCCATCTGCTTGCCCGCCAAACTTGGACCCACACTCACCCCAACTGACCAAGCTAGGAGCCTAGACCTCATCCTGGACACCAGCATCACCATGAAGTCCCAGGTCAACGCCGTCACCTCCTCATGCTTCCACATCCTCTGCATGTTATGTAAAATCTTCAAGTGGCTCCCACTGGACACCAAAAATAGCATCACGCAGGACCTGATCACAAGCAGATTGGACTACGGCAAAGCAACCTACGCCGGCATCGCAACCCATCTTCACAGACTTCAAATCATCCAAAATGCCGCAGCCAGACTTGTCCTCGACCTCCAGCGCCAAACCCACACCACTTTACTCCTCAGAGAGCTCCACCGACTTCCCAACCAGAAGCGCTGCCAATTCAAACCTCTCACACACGCATGCAAGTCATTACACAACACAGGACCCGCATAGCTCAATCAGTGGCTTCACTTTCACCAACCCACCAGACAACTTCGCTCAGCTTCTCTTGCACACTCACCCTGCCTAAATAGAAGCAAAATAAGTTTAATCGTTCTCCTACTAAGCCACCAAATCCTGGAATAACCTCCCCCAAACATCAGGGCCTCCTCCTTACATTTTAATTTCCGCAAGAAGCTGAAGATCTGGCTTTTCAAATAGTCTTTTTGCAGGACCATCGAGACTGCCTGTACCCAGGCCTAGCCTCACCAAAGGCTTACATTCACCTACTCAACCCCTGGATACCCTCATGGGTGACAAGCAGCACTCTACAAATCCATTTTGCATTACGATAACTACACAGTTAACAGAGACAGTAACAACGAAAATGGAAAGCAGAAAGTTCACAGAATACCCCAGTGTTCAGATCAGACTTCTCACCAGTAAGATGGCCAACATATGAAACCTACAGACCCCAAACATGGAGTGCACCTCGTAGACACAGTGATCAGACTAGTGTTTGAAGAGGGCAGTGCCTCTTTGGCTTTCTGAAAGCCATACTTTTTTTTTCTACCACCTATTTTGAAAAGGTGAAACAGAGCAAGTGAGCAGTCCTGGGATATCCTATGGCCAGGATGCCCTGTGAAGGACAAAGGGCTGAGCCCTGCATGTGGGTTCGAAGCAAGCCAACTGCGCTTGGTTTCAGGGGAGTTTCAGTGCCTTATATTCAGCCATTATTTCCACCAGCAGTAATACAATTGATACAGGCCTTTGTGGCTGGATAATGGCGTGTATATAGACACCACTGGGACACAAGAAAGGCATGGACATAATTCACTGGTAGGTTTCTCCGACAACAAAACAGACCGCAAGAGCAGGTGAATCGTAGGGATTGTTGTCAGGCAAACAGCAGTGCGCACACAGGATCTAGAGGAGTTACAGAAAAGAACAATGCGTGATATGTAAATAAAGAGATTTCAAGCAGCAGCAATCCCACCAGGCCGCAGAGCTTATGAAAGGAGACAAAATGAGCAAACTAACGGCACACTGAAGGTTGAAGACACAAAACCAACAGGGCAGACACAAAACCAACAGGGCCGGATCAGACTGCAGGGCATACAGTGCTGCAGCAGCTGTGTCCTCAGCAAGACCAACACAGCAAGGACAAACAATACAGCTGGTGTACGTGTGGAATGGGAAGGGAAAACACAGGAACTCGCTTTTGTATCACATAAAAATATACCGAGAGCATTCTAGGAGAAGCATGGTTAGCACCAATGGCGAAGAGCACAGCCCAGGTGATAGTGTGCATGTGGCACAGACAGAAAACAAAAATTGCACGAAATGTCCAGGCCTCGAGGGGGTACGGCGAGAATTCTAGCATGGGCAACAGTATCGTGGGCAGCAAAAACAGATCCGGACATGGCGAAAGAGCTAAAGAAGACCCAGAGAGGAGAAAACACACAAGAGGGACACAGCACATTACATAGACTGGGCTAGCCAACTCGTAAAGGGCAGTAAGAGGGCATCGCCGACAGAAACGAGGAAATAAAGTGTACATGTGACACGGAGATGTGGGGTGGTACTGGAGCTGGCCTTCACACTGCACAGAACAAGTCATGGCTGAAAACCACTGATCTCTCTAGCAGCGGCTGTGCTGAATAGAAGCTAGGCCACCGCACATGTGACACTGGCAGCGGGGAGAACATACAGGAAGCGGCAGTTCAGGACATTCAAAAGTCTCCGTGTGGATGTGCGCCACACCAGGGTGGATGCTGACCACCTCTTCCGATGCCGTCAGATTGGGAGTTCAGAAATTCCTGCCTCTCGACTCTTTTTTTCATTCAGTGCAGCCAAACAGCAGCTCCACGGCACTGGTTTCTTGCAGGCAATTTGGAACATAAGAGCTCGGCATCTCAATTAATCATAATCCCCCCTCAGTTTTCACCCTTGACCCCCCTAACATCCAGCCCGCATATTTCTCTGTCCCTCCTCCACCTTTCACGGGGGAGGCCGGCCCGAGATCCTTCCATTATTCTTCTCATGGACTTCTGAATCCCACATGCCTGCTTATAAAAATGTTACTGATTTAACCAGAGCTTGTTGCCTCGCTGGCAAATTTTTCAATATTCCAACAGGCCGTTCCACCACAAATACTGCAGGGCTGGGGCAGTGTCAATACTGACTTGTGACTTACACTTTCTGCCTTTCAGAGGCTAGGGTCTGCTGGGAACTTCAGAGAATTCCCATGTACACCTATTTTGTATTTTTTCCTCTGTGTTTGCCTAGCAAATGCAGGCCACATTTCATAACCGTTGTACTTGCCATTTTGCAGCTAGTGAGGTATTTGAGCAACTATTTGTAAGCCCATTAGGCCAGCATCGAACCCCACATGGGTATCAGCCTGAGTTTCCATGTACTTTAAAAGCAAGATCTCATTTAAAAGCAACCATTTTTTGAATTTCCACCCATCTACCTCACTATAAAGCTGTGGTTTGTGGTTCGAAGAAAGAAAATAGAATTGTTGCAAGTAAGCGTTTATTAAAAAACACATAGCTGTCCTCTTCGACTTATGTTCCTGCATTTTTGAAGAGTTTTGTGTTGTGGTTTTGTGGAGGCGGGAGCACAAATTAACAGTCATCCTAATCGAGCAGGTTTAGCAGCTGAACCAGAAACTACCACTGGCACAGATATTGTGCAAATAAAAGGTGGAGCAGGTATTTTGATAGCAGCTGAGGCCGGGCGACGGCCTTAATGCACACTCCCTTTCCGGATATTACCTAGGCCTCCTACGTGTTTCTTAGAAGCCGTGCCGCGTGTGCACGTCACGTGGAGACTGTGACGTGCCAGTGCCTGGATGTGCTCGCGTGGATGTTGCCTTCTTGTGAAGGGGAGGAGGGATGTCGTAGAGAGCGTCTAACATGGCGTCACGACCACATCAGCCTTCACAGAGTACAGATTGAGAGACTGCTGACAGCACCGGGCCTCGTAGTTGCTCACTAAACTCATTCAGAATTTTTTGTCATCCACGTCAGGTTTCCAAATATGATTGTACAGACAGCTTGAAATACAGTTATTTGGCAAGCAAAAAAAAAAAAAGAACTTTGCCTGCGAACCCACGATTGACTTTATTTTGAATCGCAAACCGGCACTGTAATTCCCCATAATTTATGCTTGTTTCATGGTACACAAATAGAGCCTTCATCCTTAAGTAAAAGGCATTGATGTGAAAAGAGTACGCAGGCATGCTTTATTTATTATGCTGTGACGCTCGTGCCTGCTTTGTTTGCCAGGCCTAGAGTTTCACGGCCTGTAGCTTTTAAGTATTTTTGGCACATGTTTGCTAAGAAATTTGTTGTTTTCTTATCCTTTTGTAAATTTGACCCTAAGGTGCTGTATTTCCATTTCAGTCATTTTGCCAAAATTCGTGGCAATAATTTATTGTGCATTGTTTAAAGATGTCCATGAACATTGCTAGTAAAGATTGGAAGCATGCATGTATGGTAGAGAACAGTGTCTCCCGAATCCAGTTTGAAGGCGGGCTCGATTATTTTTCTGCGAAGTGCGTTATTAATAGTGTGACCTCCAAGCAGTTCACTTCGCAGAAGAATCGTCATTGTACAAGGAAGCGTTTTTTTTCCTTTCAAACTTGTTTTTAGCTTAGCACATCTACTCGCAGCTTCGTGATGAATACCCGTGAGGAGCAGCGGTGTAGGCTTTGTTGCACAATGCTACAAATATGTCCCAGTCTTAATGCAAGCAGCCCTCCCCGTCCTCGCTCACTCTTAAAACAAATAATTGTACCCACAGATGCAGTTTGTGTGTCACGTGACCAGCAGCCTTTCGTAGCAGAGTGTGGCAGGCCTTTAGACAAAGCTGAGGATTTCATAACAGGCTTGTGCTCTTGAAAGGCGGATAGGATCTGGGCAGTTAGTCACATCTCAGGGTGAATGGCGGGAGCCTCTCAAAGGCCGGTAGGCCCTCTGAAGGTCAGTAAGGTTGGGGCAACACCAGTCACACATCAGGCCGTCAAAAGACATTTTCTGAACCAAACTGGTGTCTTGAACCACAGTACGGTCTAGAACATAGGCCAGCTTCCTATGGGTTTAGCATATTCTTGATAAAGCGTTTGGCCTTGCTCTTGTCTGACATGGCTCTAATTGTTTTCTAAAATCTGCTGATCCCTTATTATTTATTGGCTTTTTTTGTTTTGTTTTATGCACAACATAACTTTATTTAATATGAAGCATAGCCTGTTCCCTGAGCTTGGAGTCATGTCACAATCTGAGATGCAGATAGCATTTAGCTGACAGTTTTTGAACATGTTCAACTGATAGGGCCCACTTTGTTTTAGTAGCCACAGTTGGACAGCATGGGGACCCCAGTACCTCTAACATCAAAATTATGAGATGGTTAAGGCTTATAGTGTAGAGACCGGCTTTACCACGCAGCCTCAACTTTAGTCTTTTAAGGAAACCCAACTAATAGGCTATGGCTTCTTGGTAGGAATGCCATAGACACCAGGACTCTTGCTCTATGTTTGGAAACAAAAATGAAAGCATAGCAAGTCATTACAACTCACCATTAATCAAGAGAGACACGAATGAAGGAAGAAAAATAGCCCCTTTGAATAAAACATTGCAGGCTATTGCTCCATTACATATACTTTTCTAAAACCAACTTGTGGTTTTTCCATCCAAAGCAAACCTGAAAAACAGATTCTTAAATCGCGTTTTCGTTGCTTCTTTTATGCTAAATTTATTTAGGGGATGCTGCGTGAATGATGCTGGGAAGATAGCTCAGTGAGTTGGGTTTGTTGCTGCTGGGAACTGTGAGTGAAGTGCAGGTTCTCAGACTGCAAAGTTGATACACTCTTCCGTCTTTCTTAGATTGATAAAACGAGTCCTATTTTCGATTGGGTGTTAGTAACTGTACATACAAATGCTCACCACGAAGCTCTATAGAAAAAATGTATTATAATTGCTTGAATTGACCACTCGTTCCTCAGCCATGTCAGTTGCTGGTGTTAGCTAAATACTGGGCTGAAACACCAATGGCTTCCACTCATAGTGCTCTTTGTCAGCATGTGGAATGTCTGCAATTGTGGTGGTATCTGTACAGAGTTGAAGTGGGCGTTTTAAATTAGAATAATATCTGTCAAAGGGAAGATAAATATGTAGCAACGTCATACGTTCTTACTTGGGTAAATTGGCTAAATATGACTTTAAATTTGTATTAGAAATGTAAGCTGGGTTTAAAGCCCTTTGACGTCAGTCTAATGTGTTTTGAATGAGTGCGCTGTGATTGAATAGCTGCAATGTAGCCCCATTTAATGTAAGCTTTTTGTCCTGACTTAGAAGACAATAGTATATTGCAGTCTAGGACTTGGTGTTTTAGTTTTCCCATTAATACAAGCCCCACAAACCAAAATACAGTTTACGCAGCATTCATGATGTGGTACCGGAAACCTTCTTCCACTGCTCAGGGTTTTAAGAGCAGAACAGTCTACAGTAGACCAGTCTTTTATCCTATTCCTCCTGCAGTATACATACGCCAGGTACAAAGGCAGTGATGTACCTGTTGCCTTCTTGTAGTTCAAAGCAGTCTTCGATTGGGTCTAAAGGAAGTATCTGTGAGAAGTTAAAGAGAGTGTTGATTGACATGATCCTTCTGCTTCTTGTCAGGAACCTCATTACAACTCCAGCCTACGGATTCAGACTGAGATATAAGGGGAGCTCTCAATCACCTTGACATCAATCTGAGAAGTCAGCACTTTACTGTCTGCATATAAGTACATGCTTGGTACCGTCCTGCAAGCTACATCACTTACCATCCATAGGGAGAGTCACACTTTTGTGCGCATATACCGTCCTGAAAGCTACACCACTTACCATCCGTACTGATAGTCACACTTTTGTTCACTCATATGTCCTGCAAGCTACATCACTTACCATCCATAGTGAGAGGTCACACTTCTGTCTGCACATACCGTCCTGAAAGCGACATCACTTAACATCCGTACGGATAGTCACACTTTCGTCCGTTCATACCGTCCTGCAAGCTAAATCCACTTACCACCCGTAGGGAGAGTTACATTTTCGTCCGCTCATACTGACCTACAAGCTACATCACTTACCATCCGTAGGGAGAGTCACACTTCAGTCTGCTCCTACCGTCCTGAAAGCGACATCACTTAACATCTGTACGGATAGTTGAAAACAGGAACCTAGGTTCAAAACAACCGAACACAATGTGTCTTCACAGTAATGGACACAATCTCAAGGTTTTAAGTATCAACTTAAAAAACGAAAATATTGATTTGTTGGGATAGAAAAGAAAAAGGTAAGAGCAAAATCTCTTCCTGGATAGTCAACGACTGGAGAAATTTCAGGTTTCAAATACTTACTTTGTGCTGAATGCAGTTTGTAAAGGTCCTAATCTGCAGCAATAGTGGTCCTAAATGTGTCTCTCACTTAAGAGAACACTGTGTTCGAACATCTGGGAGAAGAATTCTCTACCAAAGTTGGAGGCATTGCCTGCTACAGAGCCAAACTGGAGGCGAACTCCAGCAAAATCAACTAAAAAGGAGTTTGGAGCAGTGCTTCGGGAAGCAGACCCACACCTGCCAAACTCAACAGCATCCACACTACTAGAGGCCACCAGTGCTCACAGGAAACGGGAATCTTGGGCATGCCAAGCAGTTAGTGGATTGCCATGCATGAAAGAGAGCCATAGCCCTGCAACAAAACCCATTCAACATGTTTTGTAAAGAAGCCACAAAAAGCACATTAAAAAACCTCCAGCCCTTTCTCATTAATATCAGTCTTTCGAATCTCTGCACTAGCCAGGAAGTATTTCTCCTCCAAGCCAATACCATGGAGAAGCAATGGACACAAAGAAACATATAATATCACAGCCTTGGATTCCTTCACATGAAACCTCTGGGCTGCGCCGTCTAAACACTGGCAAGACCTGTTTAAGGCTATTTGTAAACCTCAGCCATACCTGACAGCACTAAATAACAATTAAGAATGATACATCTTCATGCCGGCCAGATTAACACCATACCGCATAAAAGCAACAACAAGAAAAAAAGAGAAATAGCATCCTTGGAATGTCGCACATTTACCTGTGATCCAAACTAAGGCAAAACCATGTTCCATTGGCCAGTGGCAACTGAGATGAGGAATTACACCAATAAGAAATCGCTACTGCATTGCAAGTCCAATGCCCCCTTACAAGTATGTGCTATTCCCCAGCCAGATCAAAGCACCAAGCAGTAGCCAAATTTATGAGTGATGGGTGAGAAGAGTATTTGAAATTTTAGACTCATTTATAAAAATTGTAAACCCTGTAAAGCCATCCAGGAGCATCTCAGTAGTAAACTTTGTAACATAAGCATGCAAAGCATGCCGACAAGCTAGGAATGTTGTAAAAAAAAATGCAAGGAGAGATTTAGAGTAAAATAACTAAATAAGTAACGTTTTCATACAACAAGAATGTCTGCAATCAGAAATGGATGACACTGGAAGAAAACCAGTGTACTCAAGGCCTGGAAGGAAACATGCACTACAAGGAATAAGGCAATTTGGCCCATCTACGGCCCCCGGCAGGCATTTTGGCTCCACATTTGTGCTATGTGCCCTTTCTGGCCTACTTCCCCGTGCACTACTCAATGCTCTCTTTTTGTCACATAATGAACCCATCTGACCTCATTTTTTTATCCATGTCTCATCTCAGTCAGTGAAGCGTGGGCATAGAGCTACACAACTAATTACGCATTAACCTCATGGCCAGGTCATGCTTCTCTACTCTAGGTTTTGAATTTGGGTTCTCTTTTCCAACACTGGTACTCACCCTCAATATTTCCTACCTCTTGTTTTGTCTTTTATTCACACATTACTCCTGCGCATTTCTTTTTCTCTCTGCTAAGGTCTTTTTTTTTGTTTTGGTTTGTTTTTTTGTGGAAAAGTCATGCAGCGTTTGAATGAACATCCTGACTGTGTGGGTGGAATGTGGGAGACAAAGGAAGTCCTGGTCGAGTTCAGGAGTCCAGCACAGGTCATAATCTGCAGCAAAAGCGTACATTTTGCTGCAAATTGAAGGGTTCAGATGAGATCGAAGGGCTAGCCTCACTGCTTCTAGTTGAATGTGAATCTCTGTGCGTGTTTGTATGGATCTTACAGAAACAACTACTTGCAACTGTAATCATTTAGGAACATGTTAAAATGTACTTGCCTATTTTATGGACATTGAGCTTCACAGTTGTTCCTGTGATTTGAAATTCTTGCTACTGCGAGAGCATTCAGGGGAAGGCATTTCGTATAAACTTCTGAGCTTCTATTTACTAAAAAGTGAGGACTCATATGGCATGGGACGCTTGGGAGTTGTGTGATCACATTGTTATGGGTGGCTTGCATTATTTGTCCTATGTTTGCAGATTCCTCGTGCAGCATCCAGACTCACATCTGCAGACACAGACTGGTTATTCTCTAGGGAGTAGACTACTACAAGCTACCTGGCGGTCTGACCACCTCACCAATCTGGGAATGCTCTTGCTTTCCTGAACGTCAAACCAAGTCAAGACAGTGCTAAGAGCCCAAGATATTTTGGAACATCGGTTGTTTAGGCCTTGCTGATTGGCTGATGGCTCCCAGTAACAGTGGGTGGCTTTTGCTATGCCTTCCTGGACAGTCATTGAGTTCTGGAAATATAAAAGAGCCATGGGGAACTGTGGAATGCCCCACTGCAGGGGAATTGAGAATAATTTACATTCAGATTGAGTCATGTGATACTGTACCAGCGCCTCTAAGGTTTGCTGTCGTTCCATCTTTCAGATCACAGACACAATGGTGAGTGGCACGGAATTGTACAGTCCACATCCAGATTTTAACCAGGAACCGTGCCAAGGCTAAAAAGTGCTGAGGAACTTGAGAAAAAAGAAGTGCTCTGCTTTTGAGCTCTCTCTCAATATTAAACCTTCGAAGCTTATATCACATGCAAAACTTAAATGTGATTGGATTCAACTTGCAAAATAAACAAAATATGTAGTGCTATTTGCATTACACTGTTCTTCTACATAAGCAAATGAGCATAGAATAACGTGTTGTTTGGGTATGCATTAATAATGATAATTTTAGGAAAGAAAAATGTAGTGGTACCCTAATTTCTCTCCTGGTTCTGTACCATTCACTATGCAGCTGATCGTTCTGCTTAGCTACGGCACCTCAGTACAGCCTCACTTAGTCCGTTTTTCAGAATTTGATCAGGGTGATACTTCATTGCTTAAAGGTACCACTTCCGCTAAACTGAGCTTGGAATTAACCAACAGTTTTCCATTTCGCTGTTTTCTCCCTCAAGCGTGTTATGGTCCTATCTGGCATACACTTATTTTAACCCCTTCCCCGCTCATGACGGAACCACTCCGTCATGAGCCACTGGTGCCGTGTGCTCATGACGGAGTGGTTCCGTCATGCTGCGGCCGTTGGCCGCCGCTCCGCCCACCCTGCGCTGATTCCCCGCCTGTGCGGGCGATTAGCACAGTGGGCGGAGTCATGCGGGAACCACTCCGTCATGAGCACAGCTCAACCGTGGCTCATGACGGAGTGGCTCCATCATGAGCACAGCGCCACCGCGCTGCCCCCAAACCCCCCCCCAGCGCTGCGGCGGAATTCCCGCCGCAGCCAAGGGGTTAACAGTAAAAGTTATTTTGTAAACCCTTGACTTAGAAAACACTCATGAAAGCAGGACATGTGGCCAGCGAGTGGAGAAGTGCCCCATCTTGGATTGGAGATTACATTTAGTGAGTTGTCATTTTAGACAACTATGTGGTATAAATTGTTCAGCACATGTTGACAAATCAACGACAATATTGATAATGCAAAATGTTATCTTCTGAAACTCCCTTGATCACAACATAGTGCGCCGAGGGCATAGGGAGAAAATATATATACAGGTAGCCGCCCCAAAGAAGCTAAAACAGAGGACCTTTTTACTGCATTGCAGGCACAAAGATGTAGCATATATACATGTTTTCACTCGTATTGGTAAACTGCTATATAGGTAAACTGCTATATGGTTCTGATAGATTTGGTAACTCTGTAATTACAATGTTACTTAACACATTTGGCTTACACGGTCCTTTTTGTGACATTTGACGTTTTTTGTCTAATGGCCTTGTTTTGCTCCAGACCCTCGCAATTCTTGCCCCCAGGAGCCCCACATGTCACGCACTTAAATAAAATAATGCAGCCACGGCGTCATATTGCACACTTAAATCTGTTTAAGTGCAGCGTTGACACACTGTGGTGCCTCGAGTAAGGTACACGGATGCTCTCTGTAACAGCTAATGAGAACGGAGAGTGAGAAGAAAGATTGAGGAGGCTAATAAATACAAAACAACAATAAATGTACAGTACGTATAAATGGGTCCAGAGATCGATGAGAAGCTGCAGTAGGGGAATAAACCAGTGTAATTTAAAAATCACAAGGTCAGAGTTGAAAATGAGGCCAGAGGGCAGTTGCTATGTGACACAGAGAGCCCTGTGTTCAGAAAGGCCTGTGTTTGATGGTTTAGAAGAACATGCTCCACAAAAGGGGAAGCTGTTGTGATGGTACTACATCTAATTATATGTATCTTAATGTATACATATCCTAATGAATGTGCATGCCTGTGTGTACACATGTTTGTGTGTGTGTTTATATGAATGCACTGCCAGTTATATTAAATAACATTTTGTACAAATGTAGTTTACTAATAAACGTGCATTTAAACATGTACTGCTTAATAGTAAAGATCAACTCCTGTGGTACCATAGACCATTCTAAATATTTCGAGGAATTACTATTTAATGCCTCACACAGGTTCTATGTTAATGATCCTTGTTGAGGAGGGGAAGGGAATTGTGACCTGGTCGAGGTTTCATCTATGTTGAATCGTGGCTCCTCTAGACATAAATTAATGGTGATATATAGTTTATTGCACTGAAGTTCTGCACACATGTGATGCATATACTTAATGTATGTGAATGAGGGTGTGTGTGTATATTTCAGAATTCCTACATATATATATTTTGTCAACAAATTTGTTGTTGTATTCTAAAATTTTTAGCAGCCATGTTATTTATTCATTCCTAAGTATATTCCAAATCCCTGTTTATACTTCCAAAGTCTTGAGTGTAACCTTTCAACAGAGTCCGAAGTTGACTCCTAAGTTCCTAATTGTATTTCTAAATTTCTGTGTGTTTTCGATGCATTTCACATTCCTAGGTGCATTTCCACATTACTGGTTATAGTTCCAGATCCTAACGTATAGTTCTCCGATGCATTCTTCACACTGTCCCAAATCTCTAGGTATTCTAGGTATATCATTTTGAAAGTCAGTGCAGAGAAAAAAACCACTTATTTACCAAGCCCTGCATCGCAGTGCACTTAAGAAGCTTCCTTGTTTGGTGATCTCAGCTTGGATTTTGACACACCAGTCACTGGATGGCCCCGTTAAGGATGCCCATGTGATGTCTCATCCAGCTAAGAAAGATGTTTCTCACCATTTTCTCGGGTAACTGCACCTCCTATGTTTTAAGTTCTGGCAATATAGGTAAAAATATTTTGGTGTCAGTGACCTAATGATTTTGACATTAACCCTTGTAAGCCGTGTTGCCTGAAATTCAATGACCAGTAGGTCCATTAATTTTGGTGACACTTAGTGACTTTGCAGTGTCTCTGCATTTGTTGCCTATATGTTGAAAATGAAAAACAAAAGTCTGGTTGCATTGGAGGATCCATGCACCTGCGGTATTTGGAAAGTAATATCTGTCCTGCCGGTTTTCTGGTTTGTGGATTATGGTGGCTTTTACATATTAACACTTTGCAGCAAGAGCGAACATGACCACACGTCTCCTCAATTTGTCTACCATATTTATGCACGAAGTACCATGCACCTTATTCACAAATACATTTTTTTCTAAAAGTAAAAAAAATCAGAAATCTACCGTCATCAGGGTTGACCTAGTATTGTAGAAATGTCCAACTTTTATGAGATTGACAAAAGTTTCACGGATTACTCCTGCGCTTCCGTCAAATGAAAGATTGCTGCCTTTTCAGACAATCCACTCAACGAAGCATGGTTGAAATGTTCATTTTCACCTGTAAATGTTAGCCTGTGGAGAAACCTTGTCTCAGAAATCCCTACGATACTGGAAGATGGTTCTCTTTCCATTCATGCCATGTATCCACAGTTACATGAACATTTCTTGGGAGTAACTTTACTATAGTTTCCTGGGTATGATTGGCCATGCAAATTGTGAACAACCAAAAACTTCTGAGTTTGTGGATGTTGGGTGCATTTTGCACTCCTCTGTCGGCCTTAACTGTGAACCTAAAATAGGGAAGGATCTGACATTTTTTCCACTTACCAAGGTTCGGTAAATCAGAACATGGACTTGAGAAATGAGAATGCTTTTTGTCCACATCCATGTAACAGCTGGGTACACAAAAAACGGACACATAGAGATCCCTTTGCACTAACTAACTAAGAGGATGTAGCCTTACGGCTAGAGGTGTCGACCTTGAAGCTGGGGATCTGGGTTCGAGTCTCGGCAGTGACGCTCAACATCCTGTGATTTAGGGCAAATCACTTAATCTCCCTGTGCCTAACAAAAATGAAAAAGTCCTCCTATAACGAAACTGGTGCTATGTAAAGCACTCTGATACCCGATGTCTCTGGTCTAGTTCGCACTATATAAAACTCTAAAAAAAAAAAAACTTATTTTGGGACTCGTAGTCTTTATTGGCTTCAGTGCGGCTAACATACCTTTGGGAAATTAATTTTAAAAGGAAAGACCACGCTGGTACATGGTGTCCTCTTGCCATGGAGCTATAGGGACATCCTACGTTAGTCTCTGAGTAATTGTTTGAAGAACAAGAAAATAAGCAACAATAAGCATTATTTGTTTAAGCAATCTGAGAAATGATCTTTCCCGAAGTCGTATGGACCAGGCTGCATTGAATTAGAGAATATAGCTTTTCAAAGGGACTGCCTTGGAAACTAAGCCATTCTCACGGGTAGTCAACCATTTTGAAATACAGTTTGGCTAGTGAAATGGAGCAGTGTGGTATTCAGGATTCTGAACTTTAATGTATCAATAATGTTATATCATTAGAGAATTTTCAAGTAAGGGGTTGGTTGCTTCTTAACGTGCCCCATTTTTCGAAGGGACAATTATTTGAACAAATATCTTTGGGTGATTTCAAATTACAGGGGCCCCTAAATCTGACACGTACAATTGAGCTGTTCTTGCCATTTAGCGTTTAACTCTTCATTTTGGCAAGATGTGGGCGGTACTGGCTTTCATCACTTAAGGTGTGTGCTACCAACCAGTTATAGAAATCTAGCGTGTTGAGCTGTCCATCTCAAGCAGCAGCCATGCACAGTTTTACAGATCCATGCTTCCTAATGGTGTACTTCTAAAGCTGTCCAGATAGCCCCTGCACCAACTATCCTCCTACGTCTGCCTGGACTAGCGCCAAGAAGCTGCTTTGGCAGCCTGTTGGCGCATTGTAGGCACCGTTAGCCCCTACTCTCTCACAAACAGGCTCTTTATATTTGGGGACCCTACTTCCCCATCTCATTTGTCTCCACGGTTCTGAGCGATTTCCCAAAGTCTTCCTTTTTTCGAGGTGAGACGTGTCGGCTCCATTTTCTTTCGCCCGCCTTCCTTCAGAATGAAAACGTTCTCTTTCAGGGAGGTTTTACTAATTCTGTTTACGGCAACAACCCGTTGGAAGGAAGCCATTTAGAATAAATTAGAACGTGCACGTAACAAAGCTGTTTTATCAACAAAGGTTCCCGCTGGAACACGTTAAAAGGCATACGTAATGACGCTGTATAATCAACACACGATTCTGATGGCTCCGTCGAAGTGAAGGAGCACGCTATTATGCTAGAATATATTTAGCGCTCATCAATGACTTGCACAGTGTTTTTATTGAATGGACACATTTTTGTATGCCATACAGAGTGATTTTAATACATTTTGATTTGCTTATGGAAACCCACACAAGCTTTTGTGCACATCGCAGGAATCTGCAGAGCCAGATGAATGCTGTAGGGTTTTAACTCAATTATTCAATATATTTGTCAAAATTGTGAAAGTACCAGATGACATGGATATTATTTTAAGCTGACAAAAGGCAGGTAGCAGCTTCAATTTGCAACCATTCAAAGGGATTTAATTAAAAACCAATGTATTTATATGTGATTTTATAAATATATACACATATGGATGGATGGATGGATGGATAGATAGATTGACAGATAGGTATTATCATAATTCACAGATGATCAGAAAAGCATTAGAACTAGATTTTATTATCGCCTATGGTTATATAGTAAAACAATAGTTATATGGTTATATAGTGAAACGATTCACAATGCAATCCACTGTAGTACAAGGGATACACAGAGGTGCCAGCGTTTTGTCAAGTTGTGATGAAAGTGATGAGGACATGCTTCCCTTCCTGTCCCACAGTAGAGTGTTAGTGTAAAAGTAAAAGTGGTTGTGAAACTGCCTTTATGTTCTGAATCACATTGCCTGTTAGATTTCTCCTTCCTGGCTCTTGCAGCGATGTGAGCTCATATTCTCTTTAGTTGCTCTAACAGATAGCTTGGTGGGCGTGTGGCCTCCACTTCTGCTTCGAAGGAGGCTCGCCCCAGCCTCTTCTCCTTTAAAGGTCTATAGCAGATACTTCCTGGTCTGTGCAGAGGAGCATTTACATAGTAGCCGGATACTTGGTCTGCAGCCGGATACCTTGTTTTCTACCTGGCTTAAATCATGATCATTTATTTTTTGGTTGGAAACAAACTTTCTGAACTGGACTTCAAAACATTTAAAGAAAAGTAAATATACAGAAAAAAACAATACTGGCCAATACAGAAAAAACACAAAAGTAACACGATCCCTGCAGAAAGTGAAATCCATACAGAAAAATAGCTCAAGTAGCACTTTAGAAACATAACACAGTGGGGTGGAGATCCATACTTCCTGGGTGATGCTGAGGATAAACCATCGCCCAGTGTTGGGTATGTTACCCCCTCAGACAGCAGTAAGAGAGGAAACTGCACTGTTGTTGTCTGTGAGGCGAACAGGACCACTGTTGTCTCAGAACTAATTGTGCTGGTGTTGTGGCTGAGGGAACAAAATCTTGCAATCTGAGAATTATATGCTCCATTGCTGACGGAAAGATATTTGGAGCACTGCTGTTTCAGGGTAACCACTGTTTGAGAGGTAACTGCATCACTGCTGTCTGAGGGATAACAGCGCTAACACTGTCTTAAATGTGTCTGCATCACTGCTGTCTGAGGGGTAACAGTGCTACCACTGCTTGAGAGGTGACTGCATCACTGCTATCTGAAGGCTGACTGCATCACTGCTGTCTGAGGGGTAACTGCATCACCGCTGTCTGAGGGGTAACAACTTCACTGCTATCTGTGGGGTAACAGCATCACTGCTGTCTAAACGGTATCTGCTCTGAGAGGTAGCTGCATTACTGCTCTCTGAGGGGTAACTGCTCTGATGGGTAACTGCATCACTGCTCTCTGAGGGGTAGTGGCGCTAACGCTGTCTTAGGGTTAACTGAATCACTGCTGTCTGAGGAGTAACTGCATCACTGCTGTCGTAGGGGTAACTGCATCACTGCTGTCTGAGGGGTAACTTCATCACTGCTGTCTGCGGGGGTAACTGCATCACTGCTGTCTGAGGGGTAACTGCATCACTGCTGTCTGAGAGGTGACTGCATCACTGCTGTCTGAGAGGTGAATGCATCACTGCTGTCTGAAGGGTAACTGCATCACTGCTGTCTGAGAGGGTAACTGCATCACTGCTGTTCGAGGGCTAATTGCATCACTGCTATCTGAGGGGTAACTGCATCACTGCTGTCTGAGGGGTAACTGCATCACTGCTGTCTGAGGGGTAACTGCATCACTGCTATCTGCGGGGTAACTGCATCATTGCTGTCTGAGGGGTAACTTCATCACTGCTATCTGCGGGGTAACTGCATCACTGCTGTCTGAGGGGTAACTGCATCACTGCTGTCTGAGGGGTAACTGCATCACTGCTGTCTGAGGGGTAGCTGCTCTGAGGGGTAACTGCATCACTGATCTCTGAGGGGTAACTGCTCTGAGGGGTAACTGCATCACTGCTCTCTGAGGGGTAGTGGCGCTAACGCTGTCTGAGGGGTAACTGAATCACTGCTGTCTGAGGTGTAACTGCATCACTGCTGTCTGAGGAGTAACTGCATCACTGCTGTCTGAGGTGTAGCTGCATCACTGCTGTTGTAGGGGTAACTTCATCACTGCTATCTGCGGGGTAACTGTATCACTGCTGTCTGAGGGGTAACTGCATCACTGCTGTCTGAGGGGTAACTGCATCCCTACTGTCTGAGAGGTGACTGCATCACTGCTGTCTGAGAGGTGAATGCATCACTGCTGTCTGAAGGGTACCTGCATCACTGCTGTCTGAGAGGTAACTGCATCACTGCTGTCTGAAAGGTGACTGCATCACTGCTGTCTGAGGTAACTGCATCACTGCTGTCTGAGGGGTAACTGCATCACTGCTGTCTGAGAAGTAACTGCATCACTGCAGTCTGAAGGGTAACTGCTCTAAGGGGTAACTGCGTCACTGCTGTCTGAGGGGTAACTGCTCATAGGGGTACCCGCATCACTGCTGTCTGAGGGGTAACTGCATCACTGCTCTCTGTGGGGTAGTGGCACTAACACTGTCTGAGGGGTGACTGCATCACTGCTGTCTGAGAGGTAACGGCGCTAACGCTGTCTGAGAGGTAACTTTGCCAATGCTGTAGGAGAGGTGCCACATCTACCAGAGCAGTAACTGCATCACTGCTGTCGGAGGGGTAACTGCATCACTGTTGTCTGAGGGATAACTGAATCACTGCTGTCTGAGGGGTAACTGCATCACTGCTTGCTGAGGGGTAACTGCATCACTGCTGTCTGAGGGGTAACTGCATCACTGCTGTCTGAGGGATAAGTGCATCACTGCTGTCTGAGGGTAACTGCTCTGAGGGGTAACTGCATCACTGCTGTCTGAAGGGTAACTGCTCTGAGGGGTAACTGCATCACTGCTGTCTGATGGGTAACTGCATCACTGCTGTCTGAGGGGTAACTTCATCACTGCTATCTTTGGGGTAACTGCATCACTGCTGTCTGAGAGGTGACTGCATCACTGCTGTCTGAGTTAACTGCATCACTGCTGTCTGAGGGGTAACTTCATCACTGCTGTCTGAGACGTAACTGCATCACTGCTGTCTGAAGGGTAACTGCTCTGAGGGGTAACTGCATCACTGCTCTCTGTGGGGTAGTGGCACTAACGCGGTCTGAGGGGTGACTGCATCACTGCTGTCTGAGAGGTAACTTTGCCACTGCAGTCGGAGAGCTGCCACATCTACCAGAGCAGTAACTGCATCACTGCTGTCTGAGGGGTAACTGCATCACTGTTGTCTGAGAGGTAACTACATCACTGCTGTCTGAGGCATAACTGCATCACTGCTGTCTGAGGGGTAACAGCATCACTGCTGTCTGAAGGGTAACTGCTCTGAGGGGTAACTGCATCACTGCTGTCTGAGGGGTAACTGCATCCCTACTGTCTGAGGGGGAACTGCATAACTGCTGTCTGAGGGGTAACTACTTCACTGCTATCTGCGGGGTAACAGCATCACTGCTGTCTGAAGGGTAACTGCTCTGAGGGGTAACTGCGTCACTGCTGTCTGAAGGGTAACTGCTCTGAGGGGTAACTGCATCATTGCTGTCTGAGGGGTAACTGCATCACTGCTGTCTGAGGGATAACTACTCCACTGCTATGTGCGGGGTAACTGCATCACTGTTGTCTGAAGGGTAACTGCTCTGAGGGGTAACTGCATCACTGCTGTCTGAGGGGTAACTGCATTACTGCTGTCTGAGGGGTAACTGCTCTGAGGGTGACTGCATCACTGCTGTCTGAGGGGTAACTGCATCACTGCTGTTGAGGGGTAACTGCATCACTGCTGTTGAGGGGTAACTGCATCACTGCTTTCTGAGGGGTAACTGCATCACTGCTCTCTGCGAGGTAGTGGCGCTAACGCTGTCTGAGGGGTAACTGCATCACTGCTCTCTGAGGGGTAACAGCGCTAACGCTGTCTGAAAGGTAACTTTGCCACTGCTGTCGCGGGGGGGGGGGGGCACATCTACCAGAGCAGTAACTGCATCACTGCTGTTTGAGTGATAACTGCACCTCTGATGCCTGAGAGGTAACTCAAACTCCATACTCCTCTACAACCGTTTCTCGTTTTAAATACGCAGGGGTACAACCATACACCTTTTTTCCTGTGGTCTGTCTCAAGAGTATCACTTATCTTGGCTGTCCCTTCAGTCTGAGCCGGAAACAAGTTTACTCTAATTTTGACAGAACATAATAAGTCTAGCTCGGCACATTGTGGCAGAAGATTGTCGGTGCCTGGCCTGTATTTGATCCTGGAATGCCTGCCGCCGAAAGGGTGGTAGGTTGAAGCATCCATGTCTTGACTTGACAAACATGTCATGACCTGGGGGGTTTATTTTGTTTGCAGGAGAGGAGATAGGAAATAAACGGTGCCCTGTTAAAAAATCACCTGCTGTTTTAATTTTGTTTCCCAGCAGTGAGCCCGACTGCGTCCTTTCAGCTGCGGGCATTCTCATTGGCTCATAAGGCAGGAATGTGACTTATTTTGTACCCATGGGCTTCACGCGGTCAGTGGCGGATCCAGCTTGGCACACAAGGCTAACAAGCGTGTCAAGCGGATTAAATGTAGAGGCGAACAAATTGGAATCCGAACATCACCAGTCTGGAGTCAATAAATGCTTGTGTGTATGTTTGTGACTGGGAGAAAAGGGGAAAATAGTTAGCAAAGGTACACTAACTGGCCAAACTGACTTTAGCTTTGGTGCAGTAGTAAGAGCCGAGTACTGTCTTGATTTGTTTTATTTCTTTGGGCACTGAAGGGGTTCAGGCACTAGAGTTATTGTTTTTAGGAGCCCCTCATTTTGGTGTGAATATTGAGTCCTGGATAGTGAGGGTCACTAAATCGTGGACAAAATATAGAGTGGATGAGTACATATACATGGTCTATACCTGACTCCACGTCAATTTACTTTGGCGATATAGATATTGTCATGGTACATAGATTTGGAGCTAAGAAGAGAAATCCCTAATTATGTTCTCAATAGTTTGTCCAGTATGTTCCTGTCCCCGATATTCATGAGTACAAACCCCCATTTTGTCGCAATCTATGGATAGGCCTCACCACTGAAGAATGGCAATGCTTCTCCCATTTCGGCCACAAAATATAGAATCGGCTCCCTTGGTGTCTTCACCCACGCTTTAAAAAACCCTCAAAACCTTAATCATCTCAAAAGGCCACCATGTTGAGTGATTCATCTCTTCCGCATGGTGTGATTGGAGAGTGGTAGCGTCAGGTCTGTCCCCCTGCTCCTTCTTTACAGTCTCTTCCTGTGAGCCGCTTGAGCAGAGCAGCATTCGTGGCCGGGCCCATGGAGTAGACATCTTTAGGACGAGGTGCCCCCTTTAAAAGACGTGGAAAGAGCAACCAGTAAGAAAGCGGGTTCTTTCCTCCTTAAGCAGGCAGTTAGAACAAAGTACACTGATATTTAACATCACAGGTGGTGGGGCAGGAAGTAGTGGTAGTGGGTTACATCAGAAACAACAAAGTAACTTTCTCCATCCAGAAATTTCTAACGTGACAAATGGAACACGTAAACATTCCTATATTTATTTTTTCTTAATGTGCAATTCCGCGCAATTCTCGTGCCCACAGAGCCCACTGAGCTATCCCGTTATCTATGCCCAGTAGACTCTGAGCATTGGACTGGACCCTGGCCCTGTGCCGAAGGACAAGCCCAGTGTTCTATGAGAAGAGAAGAGCTATCAAGCTCTTCTCATAGAACGCTGGGCTTGTCCTTTGGTTGTGACCTTGGCCATTAGACATTGCACTCTGCACTCAACACAACCGCATCCCTAGAGCCTGCTGAGGGATTCCTTTGGTCCTGGCGAGTGACTTCTGGCTGCATGGCACCTGCCGCTTAGCTTGCTCAGTATGGCCTTTGTCTTCGAACTTTGACCATCTCCAAGACCTTACAATTGATTCCTGTAGAATCTAGTCTGTGTTTAGACACAAGTCAACAGATGTGTAAAGGGGCAGTTACTTGTAGCTTCAATGATATCATACGTCAGTGGGCTGTAAATTCATCAATGTTACACTATTTGTCTTTAAAGGGTGCCCGTTCTGACTTTGGTATAGCTTCACAGCGGTTTTAGTTCTCCTGTGACTTTCAACATGGCTTCAGGTTAACAGTCGCGTTTCGGTGTCTCATTCAGCCTGTGATGATGGGTAAATAGGATTGTCTTATGATCATATTCTCGGTTAAGTAGCAATGTCTTCTTCTTTGCACTGTGGATGAAGGGCTTTCGGGATGAAGGGTTATGACCATGGGGCTTTGTCTATTGCTTTTTCATTTTGTTAATCGCTAGACATGACCACTGATGCAAGAAGTGTGTGACATTTCTAGTGGCGAGTGCTACTGGGTATTATGGATGATGATACCGCAGATCAAGGCCACGTTGAAGGTATATTAGAAGTTCTTTTCAATGTCTTCTGTTTGGTCTTAGCGTGTGTCAAATCACCTAGAGGTAGGCTGTTTTGAGCATGGTTATAACCAATAACATGTCATATCTGTCCTGTTGGGATGAATGTGAGGTGGTCTTCCTAATGTTTTCGTTGGACGTTCTGATGTTTTCCTGGTGTTTAGTGCCCCTGTGAGGCTCAGAATAACCATCTATATGGGATACCTGAAATGCGTTGGGTTAATGAGAAGCGTTGTGGGTAATGTGTTCCGTTCAACCTTTCTGTGGGTTATTTTTCGGTGGTTGGTCATTTTGAGAGGGGTCTACCACCTAATCTTGTCTGTGTTGGATGTCATTTACTCTGAAAACGTATGCATGAAAATATTTAGCCTTAAGACTTTTTAGAAACAGTGTGCAGATGGGATGCTGAAGAACCCTTGTCTTCCATGTAAAGAGTTTAGGCAGCACTCACTTTGTGAAGTAGCAGAGTTGCCTCGGCAGAAACCTGTGGAAATTGCCTCGCTTGAGGCCCTCAGCCTCGAGGTGCAGGTCTCTGTCCTCTCAGTAGACCAAGCAAAGATCCAGGAGCCTGCCACTTCACTTTAAAGGTGCTTTTATGTGGCCTACAAGCGGAAGTTGAAACATGTTTCTGCAACGCTGAACAGCAGCTTTTAATCGCGTCTAATGACACCATTCCATACTGACTTCTCCAGATGGGTTACATAGGATAATCCCTTCGGCAATCAGGAAGAATTGTAACTCGAAGCACGAAATATGAAGGGGATCAGTTGTGTCCACTAGCTGTATGATAGGGAGAATATGTACAGACTCCAATATTTTTGTCAATGCTGTTGTGAAAAAGTCCAGTGTTAGTTTGATGCTCATAATATGGAGGGCCCTTCCACCCCTCCCCCATGGCCATTCATTAGTGCCAGCATATGTCCTCACAATCTCTTGTAATCCAAGGAGAATTTGCTCTGTGCTGTGTTATATAGGAAATTGGGAGGAGGGGTGTTGATTGAATTCCTATTAAGTACATCAAGCCAGACACATGTCTAGCAATTAATTAATTGATTGCAGAAAAAATTAGTAACCCTTTTTTTCTCTTTTTTTCATTTAAAGGTCTACGCACAACGAGCTAGAAAAGAACCGGTAAGAACTTACCTAAATGTAGATTTCTCAATGTAACTCGCATTATTTGTGGCACTTGTCATCTTTCTTGCCATGGATTTCTTATGTATAATGATTCGTTCTGGAACGTAACCCAAAATAACTGATTGAACCATCATTAACCGAACCAATACTTTTATACACCAAAACACTAGGATGACCGACTTGAGGTACAGCTCTTGTGCGACTCTCCTCGCAAGGTGTTGCTAAGGTTTCAGGTCTCTGAGACACTTTGCTAGTATGTTTGCATCAGCTGAAGAACAGCAGTGCTTACGCTATTCGTAAGTCTGGCCACGGGCTTGGAGGTATAAATGAAGCACGCAAGACTGGGTGTTTCCATGGTGTGTTGCTTCACACAGTCCAATGGCAATTGTCTTGGGAAGCGATCGTTTATCTCTCGACAGCGTGTTGAAGGGTGATGCCATTGCGTGGTTGTTTTTGTGGTTTTTGTAGTCACGTAGTGCTGCGCTTTAACCCCTATGACTATGAAAACCAGAAGCGTATTTAAAAAGTCATAGATTTCCTGGAGTATATACACAACCAGATTTGTGGTTGGGTATTTTGCACGAAGTGTAAAATTCTGCAACCATAAATGTAACGCAAATGTTAATTTTCATATGTAACTTTTTGGGGGTTTTGGGGAAATTGATTTGCCCTTGGAGAAATCCCTTCTCTTACACCCCCACTTAACATGGGGTATTCCTTCTCCCATCCTGAAAACTCTCTCTTCCCCCTGACAGCAGAACGTTTCTAGAAAACTCTGTTCAAGGTGTATGTCAATACTCACAATACTATGAATTTCTAGGCTTTGCCTGCTAGTACAAGGTGGGGCTCACCCATAAATGCCCTACTTTTATCCCTGAATTAGCAAATGCAGCAGTTCCTTCCTATAGGTGACGTCCGCATTTGTAAGTTAACTTTCCGACCATAAAATTCCATCAATTCAAATTCTACATCTGAAGATTGAGATTTCGTCTTAAGAGAGTATGAACAAGCACATATACTTGTACGTACATGTACTAAGTAGGGCGCACATGCAGATGAATGCACACAAACGTATTTCTGCATGCACACAAACATACAGGTGTGCCTTCATACACATCTCCACCTTTTTCGGCCCTAGGTTTGGCTAGACTCACATCAGCTCAGCGCCAGGACACCCTCCCGGGTGACAGTGCGTTCTACACGTTACAACAAACAAATGATGGACGGAATGCTGACAATGCAGACATTCTCCCCCAGTCAAGAGATCTGGGTTAAATCCATCGTTCTTTTGCCCACTACGCCACCCCAGTTTAGACATGGCCATATGCAAATCAGTCTTGACCCTGTGCCTCATGGGAACAGTCCAGCCCGAACTGCCAAGCCATGTCTTCCCTGGACCGGAATCAAGCATCCTAGGACCGGTTTCTGGCTATCAGCCGTCATCAGCCAGGATAGCTTGACTCCAGTGGCGTAGTGAGCACGGGTCATATCATATGAACCCTTGTACCTATGCACACTCGTAGAAGTGTGTACATAGACACACAACGTGCAGAGCTGTGCTCAGACACAGACTCTCATACATAGAGAAGTTAATGCACACACGTGCAGATGCGCCCCCAAACCACACACTTGCCTGTTGAGTTGTACAAACAAGCGACTCGTTCAGGGTCACACAAACTGAGACACACACGTGCACTCTACCAGCACCACATATACGGGGGGATTGAGAGTGGGGGCGGGCGGGTGATGTGCAACAGACAAAGGGGGCGCACTAGAATATTGAACAGGCCCCCAGATGGTGAAGCCTGGGCAGAATTGTGTCACCATTGTCAGAAAGATGAACTAAATAGCCTTTCAACAAAGCCACGACGTGTTGGGGGAGGAGGGCTTGAACATTTCATCATTGTTGCTTAAGAGCTGATTTCACCACATCCCCAGAGCCGACGCACGTTTACGTGCTCGCTTTGTCACGTTAGGAACGTCACTGAGGCTAGAGATACCTTGCTTTATTCTGTGCTTTTAGGATTGCACATTTGGGGCGGCGGCGGTGTGTGTGTGTAATCCCACACCGGTTTAGTTTCGTCCACAGCCTCGCGTGCCTCGGGGTTGTAGGCTTCTGGATGGTTTGTCTTGTGATAGACAGTGTTCGGATAGTGTCTCGTTTCAATAATTGTGGTAAAAAAGAGCACCAAGGAATTGCGTTGTTTTACATTGTCGTTTCTATCCAATGTTTGGCTCTTCTAGGCGCTGTAATTAATAGGCATCGCTGGTAACCAATTCCATGGCGCTCGATTTCCCGACTTCAGGAGGATGGAAGGCCGTGCTGGCCTCCCTTGAATTCAAACACTTGCCCTACGACGCCCGCACACGTCAGCAGCACACCTTACCTCCCGGAGGCATGTGTGTGCAGGGCCCATGGCCTCCCTGCCGACACGGACCTCATTTGACACCGGGTTTCTTCCTGAATCCTTCCGCGCGCGTGCCTGGAATATATTCCCCATTCGTGGTAGATTACTGGGGCGACCTGGCTGCGGCTGGGCGAGGTCACTGGGGTGACGGATGAGTAACCGGCCTAATTTAAGCTTGAGGAAATCTTCAGGGCGGCTTCTCTCGGTGTGGTGTTTTGGGGGTGTGTGTGCCGGGGCTCGTACAGCGTGTGCCTCAATTTCACGTGAAACTCGGGCCTACGGCCGTGGATGCACGTGGATAAGTAGTATGAAACCCATGTTAGGACTCTTCTGCTCTGCCTTTCTTATTGAAATGAATTCACACCCGGGCTGCCCTTTACTATTTGGCGTCAGAATTCATGTTACTGTATCCCCCTTCCCTGCTCGGATCGTCCGTTGACATGACAGAGCCGATGCCAGGTACTTCAAACCCTTATGGGGCTCCATGTTTGAGGGTAGTTAAGCAGTTGCTGCCTCGGTGTGGCTTTTTGTGTCACATGTAGGCTGCTTTCAGCCCTTCTGGTTCTAAGCAGTCGCATTGCTGATCGTTTGAACGTTTAGTTGTTGCTAGTTTTAGGCTGTTGCACCGTTCATTAACATGTAGCAGATTTTGTTTTTTTCAATATAGATTGTTTCAAAAATCTAGTCAGCTGCCAACGGTGTCAGAAATGTGTGAGGTCACTTCCTGGACATTAATGGCAAGAGTATTTAATAGTATTTAATCGTCCTACCTCTTTGAATTGAGTCAGTTGTCAGCTATGTAGTGTATAGGCAGGCCTGGGGAATATTATGTGTCTTGGTCCAGCCTATCTCATAATTTCTAGACCAGAACATCTGACATCATGTTCGACTCTTACCAGTGAGGTCAGAAATATCAACTAGTTCTGCCCAATAGCCCTTCATGACCTGGTATTCTGCAATATGTGAACATCACAAACATGACGACTGTCTCAGCTGAGGGAATGTGATCAAGTGTGTGGCCCCACCTCCCACCAGTGATGTCACAGTTTTCCCTGGTGCCACCACACCCCTTGCAGTGGCCTGCAGTTGTCCTCAAGTGACATTACTTTGAGCCTACCAGCTTCCTGTCATTGTCTTGCAAAGCCTTCTGTTTAATTGTCTATAAGTCCCCGGTGTAACCTGAGCACAAAATCCAGACTAGGCATCCTGGGGATTGTGCGACCCCTACATTCGTCAGTGCCTGTAACCGTCTCCAAACGAAATATTTGGGCCCCAGAACTTATTGATTCAGTTTTTTCCCTTACATATTAACACCGATTGAGGATACCTCCCTTCCATTGCTCAAAATGGACTTTTCCATACAGGCATCACTTTCCTCTAAGGTTGCGCCATTGCACAGTGGGGTGGTTTTGCAGGACACCAGTTCATTCTGGCTCTTTCCGAGGTGCAAATGCCAGTGGTAACTTGTAATGCAACCTCCTGCGTAAACGAGGCTTTGCTCCCTTTATTAAGCTGCAAGGGCCTGTCTGTGGCGTGATGTTGACATTGAGAGCGACTACATGGCCACGTCTGGTTCGTCACGGGAAAGATAAAAGCCTCTACTAATTGCTTTCGCGCTGCAGGCTGCTAGTTTTGCCCCCCCCCCCCCCTAATATTAGAGATCACTGTTTTTGACTCCACGGGTGTTATCTGCATTATCACAAAACCTATTATTTTCAAAATTGTCCACTATTATGTGCCTAGTTCAAAGTTTTTTATTGTTTTCTTCTGCCAGGAGCCTGCCTGCGCCGCCTGTCTATTAACTGGCAGGCTTTTCGAGTTCTGGCACTAATAATAGGGGCAAGGGGAGCAGAGGCGGAAGGAAGCTTTGTCAGAACGAGGCACTCCGCCTACAAGTACGAATCCGTATTCAAAAGCAGGTCGAGTGGGTTAGGAGCGCGACAGCATGGCAAGTAGTGCAACTTCCAGTTAGGGAAGCCAAGCGACCCTTTTCTAAACTCCTCGGAACTCTCAGGAATCCGTAGCACAAGGCGCTTTGCATGTTCAACCTTTTCCATGAAACCGACGTCCATCTTGTACGCTATAACTTAGCCGCATGCTCCAGCTAGTCTGCAAGAGGTGGTGAATTTGAACCCTTTGTACAGTAACAAGTTCAAAGAGGCCTATTTGAATACGCTTTCCTATTTGATGCTATATCATTGGTCATTTCTGTAGCGCTGTCTCGTCCAGTTCTTTGGCCTGTTGGCGCTTTGGGAATGGCAGGACGCAGAATTAAAAGGTCGGTGACCATGGAGACACAGCAACAAGGACCTGTTTAGAATATTTGCGGGTCGATATCGGCCTGCAGATATTTCTGAAGCGACAATACGGTAAAGCTGCGAATCATGGCGGTGGGGGTGGCGCGGGGCTGCGTGAGCTGGGATTCCCAGGCCCCTTAGTGGCGGGGGCACAGAGCCTAATGTAGGTCATGTGCCGCCGCCAGAGCTGGCGGCTGCTCCGAGAGAGCCGAGGAAGGCCGCTGTCTGGCGCGCTGCCAGGGGGAGGCACGCTCAGCTCGGGTTGCACCCTTTGCTCCGTCCTCGGACTCGAAAGTTAGTGTATATTTGTGTGTTTTTAGCTAACGGGCTAAGTGCACCTCAGAGGTCTGAGACATGCCGCTTGTGTCCCTTCATTCTTTTTCTCTCGAGTTGCGCAGGGTGGGAGCTTTTGAATGTTTGCATACGCACGACATGGGGTGCACTAAGTGCATAGATTGTACTCCAGGCAACAACAATCTTTACTGTGTATAGCTTAAGGAAACGCCATTGCAACATATATAACTACATATAAAAGCCCAAATGACTCTAGAAAATACCTTGAAATAATAATATCCTGTTGTTAAAAGGCTAAGCTAAAAAATATTACAAAGCGGTAAAAAACATAGAGCAGGGCTGTTCATTTCAAAGCTTGCCAAATGTATGAAGCGACTGACGGGCTGAGCATTAGAAGGTCAGTTCTATAGCACAAGGCTAAGGACATTAAAAAAATCGGTATTTGTAAAGCTTGAACTAATCACCACTAAGGGTCTCAAAGCGCTGGGGTGGGGAGCATTTACAGCGGACAATGTTGAAAGATCTAAAAAGCAGCAGCCATCTTTTGCAAAGGGATTTGAGGCAGAAAATCATGAAGTGTAATATGGTATCTTTGCAGCCCAGTCTGGTATTCAGTTGTATGGCATTTAGACAGGTAGCGCCATATAGATAAAGTGCCAAGATCAAGTTGTAAATGGGGGTGCGCCTGAATTCTTGCTGAATAATATCCAGATATGGTTCACAAACTGTGTGTTCTAGGACAGATAGTTTGATGTCTTGGATTGATGAGTGCTAACATTTGCCTTACATGTTAGGCCATCATTTTTATTGTATCTACAGATGTGCTGATGTGGAGCCCTCCCAAAGTTTCTCCAGACCTGTCTCCTTTAAATTAGTTTTAACCCATTCGGTGCTCATGACGGAATGGTTCCGTCATGACCCACGGTTGAGCTGTGCTCATGACGGAACCATTCCGTCATGACCACGCCCGCGCAAGATTCCGTCAGCACAGCGGCGTAATCTGCGCAGCATCGAAGGGGTTAACATGCCGAAACCAAGGCACATTACAAGCTCCCGGAGAGGACACCACCTCTTCCAGCGCCTTACTCTAGACTACTCGAGACTTCTACCATCGCGTATCTGCCGGATAGCATTTTAAGACTGGTATACGCTGTGTATATTTTTTAAACTGCGCTGTATTGTATCGCGCTGCTGCTGCTTTTGCGGTTTTTACCATTTCACCTGCCATCTGTGGGGACAGTAAGTGGGGGCTTTAGATCAGGCTTACCTGCACCATAAATCGTACCCTCACCCGCACTTTGCGGGATCTAGTCAGTGGGGTCGGGGTGCTTCGTCCGCCATCTTGGGTAGGGCTGAAGCTTCGGACATTCGTAGCGCCATTTTGGTTGGGGCTAGAGGCTCTAGCAGCCGGAAGCCCGCGCGGCGTAATACTATTAATAGGTATGGGAAAGCAGGGCGCGCAGCGGATGCGCGCAGCGGTCGCGCCGTAGTTGCGCCGGAGGTGCGCCAGAGGTAAGCCCGTTTGCGCCCGTTCGCGTCCCGGGTGCGTCAGGGGCGCCTCTGGCCACTTACCTGGTCGATAACTATGAGGATGGTAACAACTCACCGTACCGTACGGTGGACGCTGCTCAACATCGATAATGTCCTTCATCGCGCAAAAATCTTTCCTGCGGCCTACTGAACGTTCGCTCTCTCGTGAAACATCATGCCGAGATAGCCCTGTTACTGGAATCCTTACATCTGGATATACTATTTGTAACGGAAACATGGACCACGGCGGACTGTGGGCTGGAACTCGGTTGGGCTTGCCCACCGGGCTATCTTATTAGACACGCGCCTCGAGCCTCTGGCAGGGGAGGTGGAGTAGGCTACATTTTTAAAGATTCGATCTCCCTGGTGGAATTAGCAGTAAGGGAAGTAGTAGGGTTTGAGCTCATGGGCTTCTCTATCATGTCCCAGAGTGGCTCCTTGATTACAGGGTTGTTATGTTATAGACCTCCCTCCTCGACCACAACCTCTCTTCAGTCATTGGTTGATCTAATCTATGATCTTTCAAATTCCCACGCTAAAATTCTAATATTGGGAGACTTTAACCTCTGGCCTTCCGGCCCTCAAGATCTGGCCTATAGAGAGCTCTGCCAATCGTGTGGTAATATTCAACTCACACAGTTGGTTTCATCAGCCACGCATGTTAAGGGACACATGCTAGATCTGATCTTCGCTGAAAAGGAGGTGGTTGTAGTGAAAGAGATCCTGGAGCAGGACTGGACAGATCATTCTTTGATTAATATGTCCATTGTTTTATCTGGGCCGTTAAAATCAACCAACATAAGTGGCTTTAAATTTAATCGTCAATGGGCTCGCCTTCTTAGAGAGCCAACTCGTCCTACTCTACTGCCTAGGGGTTTCCAGGTGGAGGATAGTGTAGATAAGAGCTATACTGCACTTTGTCAGCAAATTTCGACATCCCTAGACGAATTGGTCCCTCTGCGGAGGGTGAGGGAGAGATCCAGAGTGACTAACGCCTGGTTTAATGACGATCTCAGACAGCATAAGATCCGCTGTAAACAGGCTGAGCGTACTTGGAGGAGAGGATACAAGGAGTCGGATAGGGCAGCGTATAGAGTGGCCCTACAGGTATATAAGACTCAACTAAGAAGTGCTAAGGCAAAGTTCTTAGAAGATACCTTGGATAAGGCCACAAATAAATCGCAAACCCTATTCAAGCTGGTTAACAACTTATCTAATCCATCTTGTACAGCTCCAGCTATCCCGACCTCTCAAGATTTGTGTGACTCTCTGGCCGTTGCATTTGAGGAGAAAATTAGGACTATCCTGAATGGACTCTCAGTGCCCGGACAGTTGGTGTCACCGCTACCTCCTCCACTGGAATCCCTCTGCCACTCGGGGCCGCTCCGGGATAACAACAGGGTAGATACTTTTTGTCTGCCTTGTTTTCCCATTCCTTCATCGGAGGAATTTGGTGCATTGGCCAACGGAGTGTCTTCGGGCTCACCTTTGGATCCAATGCCTCATAAGATCTGGAAGGCATTTCAGGAGGAGCTGTTCCCTCCACTCTACTCCATCTGCTGTCAGTCACTGATGACGGCGACAGTTCCAGTTAGCTGGAAAGTGGCAATAGTAACTCCACTATTAAAGAAGGCTTCTTTAGATCCATCATGCCCAGCCAACTATAGGCCCATCTCGCTCCTACCTTTTGTAATAAAGGTCCTTGAGAGATGGGTCACAAGAGCCTTGTCCAACTATCTGGAATTAAACTCTTGCCTGGATACAGCTCAGTATGGCTTCAGACCGGCCCATGGTACTGAGACCGCATTGGTTACCGTGTTGGATGATCTACGAACGCGTGTCGACAGGGGCGGATCAGTTTTTCTGGTGCTGCTGGACATGTCGGCCGCGTTCGACACAGTTGACCATGCAGTTCTCCTGGAGCGTCTCCAAAGTGTGGGAGTAACCAATTTAGCCCTAAGTTGGTTAACGTCTTATCTCAGTGACAGACAGCAAGCTGTGGCTTTACCACCATTTCGATCAGCCACTCGACAGGTGAACCAGGGGGTCCCTCAAGGGTCAGCGATTAGTCCGATCCTGTTTAATTTATATCTTCGACCCCTTATAGAACTGATTAAGCCATTCGGCATATCAGTCATCAATTATGCCGATGACACTCAACTGATTTTTTCATTTGAGGGTAGTGAGTCGGTTTCGAAAGATACTTTTCATCGCTGTATGTCGGCCACAGCCGAATGGCTGCGAACTAACTCACTCCAGTTCAATGGGTCTAAAACGGAGGTTCTCCATTGCTCTCCTGATCGCCTCCCTCGTGCGCTGCCTGATGATTTCTGGCCACCTTCTATTCCGGGTTCTGTGGCAGGAGCTAAATCGGCTCGTAATTTAGGAGTGGTATTTGAACCTGACCTACAGCTGGATGGTTCAGTAAACAAGACCGCAGCGACCTGTATGGGCCTGCTTCGTGCTCTGCGCAAAATTTTGCCAATACTCCCCCTAGGTGTCAGAGCAGAGGTGGTGCGTAGTATTATACTCAGTAGATTAGACTAATGCAACGCACTGCTTCTAGGAGCTCCTAAAAAACTGATCCTTAAGTTGCAGAGGATCCAGAACATGGCTGCGAAACTGGCTTTATCGCGCCCACGCTCTGCTTCTTCTTCCACAGCTTTAGCTGATCTACATTGGTTGCCGATACAACAGAGGATCGCGTTCAAGGCGTTGTGTCTTGTATTTAGGGCGTTGCATGGACTCGGACCAATTCCACTCCAGGGCCTGTTTTCATGGTACCAAGCTGCCCGACCTCTGAGATCCTCATCGGCGTTTCTGGTGCGGATTCCAAGGATCACTAGAGCAAGGATAGGTGGCCGCGCTTTCAGCTATACGGCCGCCTCACTATGGAACTCCCTTCCTCTGGCGCTGAGGGGCAATCAAGATCTGCTCTCCTTTAAAAGGGACCTTAAGACCTATCTGTTCCCAAGGGCAATGTAAACACTCTTCTGATGGTTTAATAGGGTCTCAGCGCCAGGATACCCTTTGGGTGACAGATGCGCTTAATTAGAAATAAATACAATACATAAATACAATACTTCAGCATGAGTGTTTGTATATAGTCTCTTTTATATAGTCTTAGCCAGTACAGTATGGGACAAAGGGCATTTTCATCAGAAATGGAATTTAGGCCAAGCTCCAACCGAAGTGGGGTGCCTCGGTCTAAAGAGAGTAGGGATCTTAAAAAAATATTTTCAATTCTCAGACCCACCCCGGTATTTATGTGACCCCCTGATTCTGCACTATATACAGCAGGTGATATGGCTTTCCTCCCGGAGATTTGTAAGATAGAACTGATAACCATATATTTGGGCTTTGTGATGTTAATGCTTAAACATTTTTTCTCACAGTAGTTTGTCAGTCTGCCGATCAGTTGACACATTCCCTTCTTGGGCTTGGTTAGAATAGTTACCTCGCCTGCATACAGTAGGAGTGGGATCATCTCGTTACACACTTTGGGAATGTCTGAATTTAAGGATTTGAGATAGTTGTCAACATTGTACAAAACAGACTGCGACATAAGTGTACAAATCTACAACAGCATGAATTCCCTGTGTGTCAGTGATATGTTGGTGCTGTAGGAGGCAGAGGTGCATTCAGATCACAGACGCCTTCATTACCTGGCCTCACAGATGAGACAGACGATGAAAAGGTGCTAATTCGAGTTTATTTCCACAGGAGAGTGTTGCACCGCTCCCTACCCTTTACGGTCTATCAGTGTCCCTGTTCTTGCCGGAGTCTCTGCTCAGAGCGTTCCTTGCCTCGTCTCCTAGCTGCCTTTGTAGATACTCTGTCTGTCTAACCTGCCGCTCTTTCTGGAACCCTGCCCACCTGTTCACCGCTGCCCAGTCTGCCACATCAGTGCTGTCTATTTTCTTTAATGCACTGCAAATAAACAACCACATGTGTGCTGTCACTCTACCTGTATGTGATTGTTGTGCGGAGCCGTCACTGTGTTTCTCAAACTACGTGCAGTGCCCCTTCTCCCTCCCAGTGCTAAGTTAAGTTAAGAGAAAGGAGTGGAACACCTCGTAACAAAAATTGAACAAATTATGCAGGTATTTATGTTAATCAGTCCATATAATTTTGTGTCAACAGTTGTGTCCCTTTGGTATAATTATTTCCTGGAAAAAGGTTGTTCTAGTTTCGTGTCAGCTTTGTCCAGTCTTGAACCAGTACAGAAGCTGAGGGCTTTCATATGCTACTCAGCCTGTAGAGTACCACCGAGAAGCAGTATACGTGGTAATTTAGTGTCGAGAAACCCCTTGGGGTGAAAGTGTGCTTTACAAATACACTTTCTCTGATGCAGAGTCAACCTTTAGCTTCATGAAACCTGTCCAGACGTGGAGGACTTGGTGACATGGAGTCATCATGTAACACCAGTATGATCTCCCTCCTCCCTGTGTTTCTCACTCTAACCGAGAGAAGCACTGGATCGTATAAAATCACAAGGTGGCCAGTTTCACATACAAGTTGTAAATCTGTAGCCATGGATTTACATGTGCATGCAGGCGCACATGTACAGATGTGTGCTATTTGCAATAATAGACTGGAAAAACTGTGCCAAGAACAGATTTCCAGACATACTAGTGGGAATGTCAGGTGCTCAACTCTTGCTGCGGGCTCCTATTCTAGATGTGCAGATTTTTCTGTAGGGGAATAGGCCTGGCTGGAGTGAATCTCTGACCATTTTCAGGGTGGAAAGCGGCAAAGGGGAGTTTAGGTTCAAACGCACCTGTTTCTGGTCATTACCCAAACTTCCAAGGCAAACCGTGCCTTGGAACACCCCCTTTTCACCAGTTGGTGGGATTTAAAAGTGCAGATTACTCTACACCTATGTCAGAGCAGTTCTCACTTGCAAATAAGTGGGTTTACGAATGGTAGGAATCCCTTTGTGAACGTAACATTTATGATAGGATTTACTACCTTTGTGAATAGGGTAAAAAAAAATAGTTCATTATTTCATTCTGGTCCTTCCTAGTTGATGCTCCAAATAACTGAGGAGAGTTTAGAGAAGCTCTCCACCCAGGGATCAGAGTCGGTGGGTGTCCTTTCTTTCAGGGACTAACAGTGCCTTCCAACAAAAGACAACACTGAACCCTTGTGCAAGTGCCAAGCGTATATCATGTCCTGGAAGTGCTCTTCCAAGAAACAGTGTTGCGTTTGTAACCAGAAATGACCTTACCGTCTCTGCTGTTACCTAATTGTTGTTGGGAAACTGAAGAACAGGAAGGTAAAGAAGACTGCTTCAAGATTGCACTGTTTGTAAGTGGCAGCGTTGGGACTCCATCTTATAAGAGCCTTCTGGCTCCTGCCTCTTTCTACTCTTGTACCAAAAGAATACATACTGGCATCATACGCATCCATCAGTTACAACATGCCAGTGTTCAGTATGTTGAAGATACCCATCTTTTCATGGCCTACCTACCACCTCTACTGAACATGCCGAAGCATTACATGCGTGCGCACTGACTTCTCTGCATTTTCAGGCACACTGCTTGTCGACTCAACGGCACGGACCTAAAATAACTTTCTTCAAATATTCTAAGACCGAAGATCTAATGGTAATTTATCCTGTACTCGAAAATTTAGGCACAATTCCATGCCTCCCTGGAAGTACGGCTACTTCCAGGAGACACAGACACATGGGCAGAAGCAACAGTTAGAACACCTCCTTGGACTTCCGCCAAGCTTAAATGTCTAAAAAATTAAGAGGTGGGAGAGCATTCAACATCACCCTCCAAATTAAAAACCGTTATACTTTGCACGTTAATCTTGTGCTTTGGTTCGCCATTATTTAAAAAGGGCAGAATCTGAAAAAAGACCCTTGTAGTGCATTAAAAAACATACCCTTTCCTTGTTGAGTAGTAAAAGTGGGTTTCCTGGACAATTCTGAAGAGATGTGTCGAGTCTATCCCCCATTTTTTTCTTTATATATTGTTGCGTTTTTTTATAAGTGCATTCCACGAAAAGGAGTTGTTCTCTGAGACAGTTCCAATGGGGAACTAAGCACATTTTTAGTTCCCTGATCTTTTGCAGGACACCTGAAATCCTTGGATATGAATCCAGGACGCATGCCATGCATGAGGTGCGGTTGATATGTGCTGTGCCTTTGGCAGGGGTGGACGATGTTGGGAAGAGGAGGTGATTAGACAGGGAGGCTCACACTAATGGCTAACACATTCCAGAGTCCGGGCAAGATTCCATGTCTCTCTGGGCCCGGCTGCGCTGCCACTACTCCGACTCGACCAGCTCCTATTAACTAGTTAAAACTCGAGCACTGTCCCATCTCACACTACCAGCCAATGGCAGCAGCCTAAGACAGGCTGCAGCAGAGCGGAGAGATTGAGATTGCGTATCATGAGTTGACTGGCTACCTGGCTCACTGATATATTCTCAACATCTACAGGCGATTAAAGGGACAAACAGCTTATTTTCTTGTAGGTTATGATTTCAAGTTTTATAAATATCTGCTTTAAAGGCAATATCCTACTGTAGTGTGAATTTCCAAGACAGTGAGTGGCAGCCAGACGGATGAAAGCATGTTTTCACTTGTCCTCTCTTGGAAATGCATGAAGACAGAGTTCAAGACTAGGGGTGGGGTAGATATCTTGTATGTCTTTCACCTCCATGAGTATGAACTGTACGAAAATTGAATCCCAAGTCTACTGATAGGCATCGGTAGGCCCATCGTGCATGTATAGACATGTTACCGGCTCCCTTAGTGAATGCCATTAGGACTGTTACTCTCAAAATTCCAGTTCTTTCTTAGTGTGCTGTGTTTGAGCCAAGTACTCAGAAAATAATGCAATCTAAAGATAGTGAATTGGGCCCAATATTTTGCTAGGAGATTTTACAGCTGGGCTGCGTCCCAGCGAGTTGCAAAATGTCTCAATTGAGAGAAAAAATCAGACACTGCTGCCATTAAACTCATCAATAAAGTCAGGCCAATGACACTTTTATCTGAAAAAAATACATTTCTTCTCATGACTTGCGTAGTGTGTTACTAATGTAGGAAATTCAAACCACCTTCATAATCCAAAATAATAAATGACGGCGGTTCTGATCGCAAAAGGAAGGCCTGGGCTCTGTAGCTTACCAATGGATGTAGCAGTCCGAGGCAGAAGCACACATTGCAAAACATCCAGCAATGATTTTTGTTGCCTTCATGAGTCCTGTGCCACACACCCATGGCCAGTGTGCATCACAGCGGCTAGTACAATTAACGTTTGCATAATTCATACTAGGGTGACCTCTATTTTTGGAATCCTCACTCTGACCTGAATTCATGATGTAGGGTTTAATGAGGGACAGGCTGATAGTCAATATTGAGGATCTTTTAACGACTTCATGAGAGCAAATTGATATTTTGTGAGGCCTGAAAAGCATGTTTAGTGTGCGCAGTGGTACGCTCCAGAGGTGAATAGCTTCTGGGAGGCATAGAATTTGTATGCCAATAACTTTCAAAAACCTCAGAACGGCCTTGAAGAACAGCACTTTCAGCCTTATTCTAGAGCTGCTTCTGTTCTTTCACCTGCATTTGTGCACATTTTTAAGCAGAGTGACATATTTTCTAAACATCTCATAAGAGCGAAGGTTTTAATGGGTACAGCTTGGTCAAGCGCTTCAGCCAGAAACCCAGTTTTACGAAGACACTGAGTTAAGTGTGCAGCATTGATGATTCTTGGAAAAGGGCATTAAAGCCTCTGTACATGGAAAGCATTTTTTGGTTTAAGCAGAATGTTTTTAACGCTAGTACTGCTGCAAAATAAAGTGTTTTGTTCCATGCCAAGCCAACTTATATGGTCTCAGTCTATGAAGCCTGTGCACTGCTGGACAAATAAGGAAGTCACTGAAACGCAATTAAAAATCTGGGTAAAATCACCCACTGTCCCATGCTTCAGAAAAGATGCATTTCATATAATCTACAGAAACACAACTGGAAAACCAGTGCGGAAAAACCTCCTTGCAACCGGTTTGGATGTGTAGCGGAAGGGGATAGTTCACCATTAGAAGCTGTTTTCTTGCAATTTGCTTATATGAATTTCATAAGTGTATTTAAAGAATGATAAAAGCAAAGGGTCATGTGTACAAATTACTTATGACTCTATAGGCCAGGGGCTACTCGACTGTAGAAGGCCACATAAAAACAAATTGGTTGCAACTAAATGCAAACAAGTGGTCAAGAACTGCACAATGCTTTTCGTCGCCAGAGGTAATAAAAATACTCGTTTCTTGCTCCCTGAAAACCTAAAGTAATTTTGTTGATAAGCCCCCTTCAGTAGATACACAGGCTTTGGTACCTTATCCATTTTATAGTAAAAAATCATGTTGATAGCATTAGAACCTATTGAGCACAAGGTTAGACTATTGTAAACAAGCATTGGCGAAGGCAGTAGGTTTGGCTTGAATGTGCCAATGCATGTAAACACAGGCAATCATTCACAAATGATGTTTGTAGCGTTGCATCCCAGTCGCGGCTGGTATGTCTCGCTGGTGGGGAAGGGGGTCGTCTGGGGAGGTGGGAGTCGTGCGTGGGGGAGTCGCGCAGGGGGGTGGTAATTTAATTAATAATAATAAAAAATTAAACCTATCTTTTTGCCGGCCGGGTCCCGCGTCTTGAGGAAGCAGGCAGCCTCCCTCCTCTAAGCCAATCACAACGCTCCAGTGGAGCATTGTGATTGGTGGGCCGTCGACCAGGAAGGGGCTTACGGGGAGGCCATGTTCTCCATGTAGGCTGCATTGCAGCCTGCATGGAGAACTATAGAGTGCACATGACTGGTTTAGGCAGTCCCAGAGGGCTGACCAAACAGTCAGCGCCCTCAGCAGTGGGCACACCACTCCTCCCATGCCCTAGGCCAGACGTGCACCCCCCCCCCCACCCCCAACCAAACACTTCTGCTTTCTCGCAGTGCGAGATTCAGAAACATAAAATGGTAGTTATTACCATTTTATGCTTCTGCTTCTCGCACTGCGAGAAAGCAGTGGGGCGACGCTCCTCAGCCATAGCGGAGGAGCCACCCCTGTTGCATCTACAAATGCCGTTTATCACATTAAAGCCTGCCCTATTAGCTTTGCCGTTGCTGGGGGTAAACCAACAAGAAGGATTGTTTTCTGTATAGAATGCTTATAGGAGATAAGAATGCATAGAGAAGATAAAGAATTGAATGTGACATATAGCGTGATGATCGAGTACACTTCGTAGGTGAAAAAGGCCTTCATACAAGCCCGTGGAAGTATGGAGGAGGCATGCTACACCAAACAGCATGAGGTAAAAGGGTGGCATTCCTCTGGGTGGAGCCAAAGCCCACTTTATGTATATGTCATTGCACTGCTTACTAGTGCATGTATATTCAGACCTGTGGATCAGACCCTGGTAGACATCGCCAGAAGACTCACATGTGTGTCACAAAACAGTGTCAGATAATCATAACTAGTTCTGTGTGGTTTTAACAAATTAAAACTAGTGAAACGTTTGCGTCTGAAAACGCTGTATGCAAACATCTACTTGATGGTGGGTGTGTATGTTTTCCTTTGCTTGTGTTTGCTTCCTTTATTAGTTACCTGTTCTAGCTTATTGCTCCCCTTTGTTGCCCTTTAGGTATTGCCAGCTCCCCCACCCACCCTTTCAGTTAGTAAAATCTGGGCTTTCTTCTTCTCTTGCCCCACCACCCCCACATACTTGTGTTTTTGTGTGTTCGTTTGGGTAAACATTATTTTCTGGTCCCCAGCTCTCTGCTTGTGTTTCGTCTCTTTCTCTTACTACCTTTTCTACTCTTCATCTTTCACCTCCTCGTCTTCCTCCTAGCCCCTCACTGAGCCCGTCACCCCTCCTGGCCTCCCAAATTCCCCCTTTAAGTTCCCATTGACTAAGTCCCTTCCTCAGAGACACAAACGACGGGTGGTATTGACACAACAGCGAGTCGCACATTTATTCATTTAACTTAGCAGTTCTGAGTTGTGCAGAAAACATGTTGTTCTCATCCTGGTTTCTTTGGTCCACTCAGGAACACGATGAGCATTAATTTATCGCTTCACAGGGCGAAGTAACACTGAACTGTCAGCACCGCCTGTGTGCCAATCAGCAGTCACGAGCTGCAGTCGAGAGACCATGGCAACACGTAGATAGCACGAAGGGTTCAAACTTCAAATGCCCACAATTAAAATGGAAAATATAGTCGGTGCAGCAACCACCATCCTTTCCAGCTTACGTTTTTCAAGTGCCTGCTCTGCCTCTGTGCTAGCAACAAATGTGAAACGCCCGGCAACGTGGGCGCGTGCCCGGTAAGGTCTGGTCTTCATCACGAGGCCATGCCTTCGGCACCTCACGCTGAGCGCCTGGTGCCATGGCGCGCTGGGAGTCAGCGTTTTCAGAGGTCCCGGCGCCCTGCTGACACTCCGTAGAACGTGGCGTTCTGCGCTGCAGTCTGTGGCAGCGTGTTTGTTTGTATCCAAGAGGCGGTGAATGCTTCTACGGCATGTATGCAGTACTTCCAGGGTGGAACAAAGCCGGCAAAAACATGCGTATCATTTAATTGCGTGACAGACGCCATTTTACGCTGTCTAACGAGCCACGCGCCCACTCCCAGCTCGAGCCACTTTACAGGGCAGCCCGGACCCTTCTTTGGGGTAGAAACTGTGTTTAAGCCGACATGATGCATTCAAAGTGCAGAGATGTCACAGGTTACTGCAACATACTTTCTGGGAAGGTGATGTTTTAGCTTTAAGACCCTGTGAAAGGAGGAAGAGAGCATGCTGTTATAACCCCCACACATCAAACAAATGGAAAATTCGGCTCAGAATTAAGTCTAAAAAGTGCTAAACAGAGCAAATAAATACATTTAAAAAATGGTCCATCTCCATATTTTATTTGACCTTGCCTGCTTTTTGGTCATTATCGCATGAGAGCACCTGGTTCAGGATGTGCACTATACAAAAGTCTTTTGTGTTTGATTTAGTATACTCCTATAAGGTTGATCCCTGCCTAATTAACAACCTAAGACACATGACGACTGACCTGACTCTTGATACACTTTTTTCAATTTTGAAGCACCTTTATCATATCTTTAAATGATATTTGTTGCATGATTTGCATGCCAAACATTTCCATGGCTCGGCTCACGCATGGGCCCCTAGAGCCAAGCAGGACCCTTGGGTTGGTTTTGGCTTGGCTCTCCTCGTTAATTTGTTGGCCCACCAAACACTAATTCACCATAACCAAGCCAGGATAAGTTTCAATCTTAAGTGTTCTTCCTCTGATGGACAAGCAGACGGAGAAGTAGAAGTTTTCATTTTCCCAGAGATTAGAGAGGCAAGTCTTACTTCTTTCCCAAGAAAAACAGGAAGCAGGCTTCCTTTTATTGTACCCATTCTTCGTTAGGAATTATGGGTAATCCTGGAGTTCTTCAAACATTTGGGTGTTTTTACATACTGTTATATGGAAAGCCAGTTCATACTGCTGCAGAGCTCTCATTGTTTTGTCTCAAGCATGTTTCCTTAGTACACAAACAGGTAATGTAGCTAGACAAAAGTGGTCATCACTCAAATGCTGCCTTACTCTGTTGTATTTAACACCGTTCTCATTTAGAATAGACTCAAAATACATTGTCAAGTCACAAATTTGAGGAATTTCATCAATTTGGTAGTGTACAAAATGGAAAGTATGCATCTTTTGTGCTGTCTTCTTCAAAAAGAAGAGGCCTACTCACATTAAACGTCAGTTATAGGCCAAGTCTCGATCTCCATGCTGTGGCTGTCCTCTCTGACAGAATATGCCTCTCTAGTTGAGTTTCTAGATCCTAGTACTGTTTATAAGGTAGCTGAACTTCTGCTGCTCTTGGCAATCACAGCACAAACCTTGTTGTGCTGCTCAGTCACAGTAACATTGGCCGTAGCCTTATCACCCTCACCCGCAGTGCTGCACCCCTCTCAGCAGGCAGGGGAGGAGCTGTGTTAGCGTGAAATCCCGTTGATGCTCTGACTAGTGGAGAGGGGATGCAACTGTTATTGACAAACCTGTGCATGCACCTGAACTGGCAGATGCAATTATAACACCCAGCGTGTTTCTTTGTCGGTCTGAGGTTGTTCTGCCCAGGGAATCTTTTGTTGAGTCCTCTTCTCCATAAGAGGACTCACCAACCCGCCAAAAACAGCTCAGTGAAGGTGGAACCTGGGTACGAGAATCAGTGCAGTTATGATTTTCCATCACAACAGCTTTGAAAATTAGTATTCTCTTCAAGGATATAAACAGTGGGTTGCTTGTCTTCTTCTTCCTTGACCAGAAAGTCAACCTGTTGGCATTCTGTTACAAACAAGAGCCAGAGGACTTAGAAGTGGCAGACAAAGCAAGCAAGTCTGGCCTTAACTCAGACCAACCACTGTATGCATCCCTCCCACAATGTACACATATTAATAGTGTTTAGCTGCATATTTCCAAGAATACGGCTACTGGTGTTGATCAACTTTTACCTACGATTACACAGTTTCGTCATGTGGGGAATGAGCATTGATCCTAAGTTTTCTGGTTTTACGTTGTGCAATTTAGCCATTAGATGTGTATCTCTTTCTCGCTCCTATTTTGCATCACAGGTTAAAGCTTTTCCTTCAATCTTTGCACATGAAGAGCGTTGGTGGCAGCCAGAAGCCACATAAAGGTATGGCTCATTTTGGCCTCGAAGGTCCAAGATGACCATGAATCTTTCCCAAGATGAAGAAATATTTATGGTGGAAATTAGGAGCGATTTAGATTAGCAAAACGTGATGGGTCGTGACATTCAGCTTATTATTTGTTACTTATTTTCAAATAATTACATAAAGGTTCTTGGCATTTAGGGGGAGCAGCCTCCGCAAGATTGAAAAAAGATGACCTGGAAGTCTAGAACCATTTGGTAAACCTAAGCTGCTTCTCATAAATAGTTGATTTAGCTCTCGCCCGCAAGGGATACAAAGACATTTGTAAAGGTTTACCAATTTCGGTTTTGCTATGACACGCTTTTTGACTTTTTTGTAACAACAACAAAAATCAAGCATTTCTGTAAAATTAGTTCAGCCCCGCTTTATTACTGAGCCACACTTTCTCATCCCTCTCTGGTGATTCTGTCCGTGTTTTGCCCGGAGGAAAAGTGGATTTATGGAACAGTCTTGGTATGTGTTACATTTTTAATAGCAGATATGGGAGTTAATGCTTTAGTTTGATCTTTGGTCAAAGAATGGAAGCCATCCTACGAGCGCCAGTCTGAGTTTTTTTTAGTTTGTTTAATAATGTAAGGTGGTATTTATGTTTGACTGATTCTTTAAACAAATAGTATTTGTACAGAAAACACTTAAATTATGTCAAAATGTAAGTAGAATTCACAATAGTAAATACTATTCACCCAAGACCAGCTCTTAATTGTTTAACTTGAATAATGGAGAAACAACAAACAAAATGTAAGAAATATGCTTCCTAAAGAGGTAGGCCAGTCGGAACTGTGATGGATGCAGAGTAGGTAGAAACAAAAAGAGGCGAGCACAGGCAGTACAGGTTGTGCTCCCCAGTACCAGACAAAAGCGTGTCTGAGGGTAGGCTGGTAAGCAAGTGTGCACACCCAACAAACGTGTACACTTCCAAGGTAAAACATGGCCGGAGGTAGATCGAGGAGAGCAACACATGCTTCCCCTTTGCCAAAAGATGAAGTGGGCTTCCATAATGCTGCTGTCTGACAGGCAGGAGTGCTCTCCCAACACTGGAAAAAGGCCTAGCAGCTGTTAAAAAAATACGGGAACTGGAGCTAGCCGAGGAAAAATACTGCAAGACGGGAAAGTACTGTAGGGAAAGCTCGTAATTGACCCCTCAAATGAGCACCAACTTCTGAGTGCTAAGTTGTTCTCTGTTAGTGTCAGTTCGGTTTATACTTTTAACCAAGTTCGTTCCTTGGTGCTGGTTTAGAGAAGGCTTCTTTGCTGGGTAGAGGTGTTTCTGAGATGTCACAGGGATTGCAGAGAATGTCACCATTATTCTTTGGAGACGCGGCTATGAGTAGGGTCTGCCTGCCAGTGGATGAAGTCATGCTGGAACCTGTTCAAGAACTCTCTTTGAAACCTGTCACAATGTGGCAGACCAGCAGGAAGGCTGACAGGAGGTGGACAGGACTGCAGAGGGAATCTGTGCTTCCTTCTAACCATTTATAATCTATTGTACCACCGTTGCTACAGGTAAAATGGAAATTTCTGTTGTCTCATTTGCCCTTTTTGGCTGGCGGTTTAGATAAGCGGTTCAGTTAGGCAGGAAAGCTTACCCTGCAGGCACTCTAGCAGAGAATCACCAACACAGAACCAAATCTAACTCCAGTCATCACTTGTGAGGATTCATCTCCGCATGTTCATGTTCCACAGATAGCCTTAAACTGAGACCCGTCTGCAAAAGAGAAGTTCTGTTTCTATGGATGCAGACATCACATTCTAGAATCTCATCTAGAGTTTACACAGTGCATTTTGGTATCACCCGTTAATTTTAGACCTCCTTATTGATATTAAATGGCAGGGTAGCTCTGTGGCAACAGGGGAATTATCAGAGAAGCCACTTTCACAGGTTCCGGCACCTCAAAAAAATGTTAAAGGCCATGTTACTTGGTGAACTTCAAGTGAAAAACATTTTGGATCTATGAGCCACATTGACAGTCTCCTGGTTCCCATGTCTCTAGCATGCACTAGTGCCTCTCGAACAGTCGGTTAAGTTTTCTTTCTGTCTCGCCGGTTCTTGTCAATGCCACTTCTCACACAAACAATTTCCAGTGCTATGCTAGCATATTGTGGAACATCACTTATCTCCCGTCAGTAAATTTAAGTGACATAAAGCATCTTAAAAATAATGGAATAGAATTACTTAAAAATGCATTTATGTGTGATACTTGGGTGTAGAAACTTCTGAGAAACAATTTTAGTTCAGTTCCCTATGCCTGAAAATATTTTTCTCACCTGTTACCAAACCTCTGCCTCTATGGAGTGTCATTATGATTTTTTTCTCTTCATGATGCTTTCTCTTGAGCCAATCAATTTATATCTTTTAACACTATTGATGAAAAATATTTTACTGGATTTACTTCAACAAAGATGATCTGTGATTCTTAGAATTTCTGCTTTGATGTCGAAGGTGGTCCTCAAACAAAGGTGCATTTTTTACATTCATTCCAGTCCACTGTTTTTTCTCCGAATTATGTCTGCTAGTCCCTAAATCTTCGGGAGGAAAACTCAGTAAACTAAAAATTGGATAGATGTAGCAATTCTATCTAGAGAGACCAAAAACTTTTCTTTTACTTTTTTGCTTTGGATTGTGTGACATATAATGCTTTTTCAAAATAGGTAGTCTCGGATGGAAAGTCTACTAAATAGTTTTTGATGTAAGGTTCTAAGCTCAGGGTCAACTGCATTAGAGGCTCCACATAAACCACTGCATTCATCAAAGAATTTCCTTTGGTGGAAATTTGTAATTTTGTTTCCTGGGCTTCTGTGCACATAATTACTAGCCACTATTTTGGACACACGTGGGATAATTCTAGATTTAAATGAGCGCTGCCGCAGAGCCTAGTTTATTAGTTTTTTTTTTTAATTCAACCTATATAAGAAGTGTGTCTTTTAGGTTACTGCTTTGATGCTGGAGTCTTAAGGGCAAGCTATGTGTTGGGTGAAGTGAAGTCGATGGAGAAGTTGGGGTAATTTAGGAAGTGAATCTCTGAACCCCTTCTGTCCATCCCCTTTGTTGTTGGCATTTAACGAACACACAATGTAAGTGAATAGATTGGAAATTTGCAGGTGGTGAAAGTGGGGTTACCTAAAGGAAAATGAGGATTGGACATTTTTCTGCCACCATAACGTTCCAACTTAAAGTTTGTATGCATTTGGAAGTTTTCCTTAGATCTCCATAGGCAATACTTGGTTCATCAATTCATAATTAGATCTTTGCAATTGGTTACGATTCAGTAGAACCTCATGATCAAAGCTATATGTGTATGGAACTGTCAATCCCTTACAAAGCAGCAGTTTATTTTAGGCTTCTATTTGTTTTGGCACATCTGAGCATCTTGCTTTGGTATAAGTAGCACAACACATAATGCTACTTTTCTGTGTTTATACAAGAACAACGCAAATTGAGGAAAGTGTTTCAGCTTGGCTAAGTTTGATGATGGACTATACAGAAGTTACATATGTTAACGTAAGCAGCAGAAATACATATGTACATGCTGAACATATAAGCGAAGCAGAAATCCTGGCTGGATTAAATAATTTAATGTCACTGAGAATCAGGCTAGGGTGATTATGATCTGCTTTCGGGAGATCTGTGATCACTGCATCAATGTCAAGAACATTGTGGAGGTCAGTGTAAGAATTGGGATATCTTCTATTAGCAATGGTGTCAGTACTCTGACAGTGTACGTGGTCAACATACTGCAAGATATTCTGCCCATGTGTATTCCATGCCCATGTGGGCAGGTAACTCGGGGAGGGATTGAGAGAGACAGCCATGTGAAACAGAATGAGGGGGCCAGTGGGGGACGGAGGAGGAAGGTTGAAAGTGAACCTAGGAGGTTTACTTCAGTGTAATCTAGCGGGGCAAACATGACAGTCCAACAAGTAGAGCCAGGTATAAAATAAAAAAACAAGAGGGGTTTGCCTTCACTATGTGGGGACCTTACAAACAAAATGGAAGAGCGCGGAGAACAGGGACCAAGGAGAACAATTACAATGGAGTTCAATAGCTTAGTGTGAGAACCGCACAAATGGGGGTTCCTGCTCTACATTTAACCCAAACCCTTTTTAGACGTGAGGTGCCTGCAGTCTCCTCATGCTCAGACCACAGGAAGGCTGGTAGATGAAATTATTGAATATACAGTTTACGCAATGCCTATTTTTGTCGTCACCATGCCAGTGTGATTAGCTATCATTTTATTGTTAGGTACAAATGGTTTTAGGTTGAAAGCTCTGATCAATCAATTCCATGACGCATGTTTGAGTCATGTAAAATAGTTAACATTGGCGCAGTCATTCAATGCATTTAGGAACTATTTGGAAAACGCGACACGTTTTACTTACTTGGCATTAGATTACGCTTGAAATGATGTGGTAAATGTGGTGAAAGGCAAGAGAATACAGGGTCTGATCATTTCCTTTAAAGTGGCAGTATTGGTAGACTAGACCTACTAGTTGTTAAGCTTATCTGATGACAGCTGCATCCCCTCCAAGTGCAGTTAAAAAGGAAACGAATACTTGAAATGAGCTAACTTCCTATAGAGGCAGCAGTGTTTACACCTTCATGCATTCTCAGCGTTTGAGTGCTGGGTATGCTTGTGTTCCTCACTATCATACTTGGGATTCACGGACTGGCACGTCAATCATTTTAGACATGTTTGACACTACCAGAGCAGCTCTTTAAATAACATACATTAATGTCACTGCTTACAAGACTGGGACACGGGGACCCATGTACAATTCACTGCAGCCTCTAAATGTTTCCCTTGTTACTTAAGAATATTTTCACATACATTGCAAACATAAGGCAAATAATAATCCCGTCAGCAGAGCCATTAATTAAAAATATAGGGAAGCACAAGACCAAAAAAGGAACATATTGTTTAAACCCAGATAAAGAGGATTCAACTATGGAACAGGCTTTAGACATCTGTAACGATGATCACTGGGGCGAGCCTTTTCCATCTTCTCCACCTTTTTCCTGTATGAACACTGAGGCACTTCTGGACTTGCACTGCCAGCGCTCAGATAGTTGTGTTTTGACATTGTTCAATTCTAGAAGCTTTTCGGCACCTTGTTTCTTCTCGGAAACCTGATCCATTTAATCTTCCCTTGTTTCCTGGCAAAGTAAGATCCCAGTTCATCCCCACATTTCGGGAGTCTGCAGATTACGTTTTGCTGTATCTGGAGTGAGAAATTACTACATTCAGGCGAGTGCTTTTCAGTTTTAAAAACTCCTTGAAGTTAATGAGCTGTGGGCCTCGTGCAAAGTTTTTGTGTTGCCAAGCCCAAACTGACTTGATTGACTGTGATTGCCTTATGTTTCAAGGATTTCACACCTAAAAGTAAAACCTGATCCCTTCAATGCACTTGTTGTTTGAAGGAAAGTCATTTTGGACGAAGTCTGGTGCTTTCAAGATAATTAGTTTCTTCTGGTATTGCTTCTCGTGGTACAAGCTTAAGAAATAAGATTTTCTGAAATCTGGGAGCTGTATTGCGTACTCTGCCCCTCCTCCACCTTGCAGCAACAGGCTCAGAATCTCAGGCTGTCTGCTAGATACTTTGTAGCCTTGTGATAGGCACAAGAAGCCTGATTCGTAAAGGTTATTTCTGTAACTACAGTACAATATCCCACTGCATCTTAGATATACACCAGCTGTCTTGTACAGTATCTCTAAAGATGTACACAGAACCACATTTGGGGATGCCTGCTGCATCTTTGGACATTTTTGAGATGCAGTTGAGTACATTTTTGTGATTTCCGTTTACACACGAGGTTCCACAAACTGCTTTGACCATTGACGTATTAGTTTCAATAAGGGTCTTTGTGAAGGCAGCATTAGGCAGCTGGTGTAAAACTGAGATATGGAAAAACATCTCCAAGCTTGCTGTAGTGGATATGCTCGTATCAGTCTGCTCTTGTAACCTCCTTCCGTCGCATCCCGTTTTCATTCACCAGTGGATTAATGCACTCAACTCCTATTCAATAGAAGCTAGCAATATGGATCACCCAACAATGTTTGAGGAATGGGAGGTTAAAGCAGAACAAGGCCTCGGGAGACTTCAAATTATTTCTTTTTACGTGGTTCCGCTGTTAGACCATTAAAGGCCATTTTCATGAGGATGGAAAAAGTGCCTACTAATGTAGTATGCTCTCTACTCCTCAGACATTACCCAGGCTCTTAGCATCTGCATGAGCCCCTGTGGGCAAAACGTATTGAGTCGCTAGTGGTAGCACTCTACCAAGTAACGTCCATGCATCTATCTCTTTTTATTATTACTATATGTCTCTTTTGTAGCCTTCTCCAGTTTCTCACAATTTAGTCATTTTCGTGTCCATAGAAGTTTTAGCCCCAAAGGCATGAGGCATAGCTTTTTTTCTCGAAGCTGTTACAGATCGCCTTAACCTCACATTCTGAAAGGAACTTTCTTTAAGAAAAGAAGGTCACTAATTACTAGCTTATGGATGCAGAACCTTTCCACTTCTTTACTCCAAATCCCGACTAGGGCAAAAATGTTCTTGGTGCGCAACAACCTATTGACTATATTTTAAAAGCATAAAAGCAAGCAAATACTAAAATGTGATTTTGGATTTCGTACCACTGTAACATTTCAGTTTAGACAGCCATGTATTGCTTAGCTTTATTTAGCAACACTGTTTCTTGGACACCAGTCACTGATCTGGGAACATCAGTTAGCCTTACGGTGGGATAGTGTATATGGCTTTACAAGAAAACTGCACTGGATTAAGCCATTTTGTTTAAGCACATTCTGACCTCACAACGCAGTGCTGGGTTGATTGAAGCTTGTCTTCTCTGTTCCTTCTGTCCTTCTTTACTATGAATGTACTCTTTCTATTCATCCAATAAATATCTAGTCCTGCAACACCCTCTTACACCTATCAGCTTCTCACATACCACATCCAGTGCCAGTTACAGCCTACTGATTGACAGCACACAATTCAGCAGGCGCCTCCGCTACCTTTCATTCATTTGCACAGACAACTCCTTTGGAATGTGCTTCCTAGTCAGACCAGAGCTGCTTCATCTCTAGTTTTTCAAAAGCGCCGTCAGAACCTATCTCATAAGTCTTGAAAGCATGGACTATTAAGTATTCCTGTGCGCCTGATTTCATACCTTTGGTTAAAGACACAAGAAACAGCATCTCATGAACTAGCCATGTAAACGTGTGTTCTCTAAAATAGTTCGTAAGGCATGTTGCAGCGTCTCGACTCCTCAAAACTCACTATCCTTTATGGTTATCTCGTTGTTACCAGCTCCCGTTTTGTTATCTCAAGTATCTTCTTCATGTTACTTTGTTTAGCACTTTTGTGTGAAGAACTTCCAAATAAATGAAAATAACTACATAAATACACATTTGGAAGGAGAACAACTCCAGAGATAGTTGTGACACAATTGTGAATGGGGTAGTAGCAATAGCTGATATGGTTTTAGAATTTCAGTGGAGACGTAGTTACTTTTAGATTAATTCAGTACAAATATATTGATTTAAAACAATCAGTGTTGCTACTCTTGATTTAATGTTGATTTGATTTAAAACTCTCACTTTGGTCGCTGATTGTGTTTGGTTGTTCTCTGGCATGGAATCGTCAATAATTTTAATAAACAGTAAAATGCCCCCACACAACGGTAAGTTTTGATGATCCAGCATGTGTATGGAGATATAGTAGTGGTTATAATGTAGAATGATGATATCCCTAATAGAGAATTTTATTTTACTTTATTTATTTTGAAGGTTTTATATAGCATGAACAAGACCCTTGCGGGTATCAGAGTGCTTTACACTTGTTAGAGAACAGAGAAATATACAATCAACATAAATATAGTCGAGAAAGGAACATTATATGACTGAATCTCTGGGAGGGCGGGTTCGTCTTCATGATAGGACAGAAAGTCAGAAGACAGACTAATAAGTGATATGTGTCCTGAGAGAATACGACAGACCAGGTGGGCTCAGCGAGAAGAGTTCCAATAACCTAAGGCAAAAATGTATTCCTGAGTAGTAATTTAACTTCTTTCTTGAAGGATGCCGTTGAAGGATTCAGTCTGGTTTCGGGGGAGGGGGGGTTCCAAATTCTCTGGACAATGCCAGAGAAGGCTCAATTGTAGGTTTTCTTTTTAGAGAATCTGAGGTTTCAGCAGTCAAGTGCAGGAGCTTCTAGAAGATCAGAAGCCCCCAGAGAGTACAAGCTTCAAGATTTTCGTTTGGATATTAGCTCCTTTTGGTGGCTGTACTAATATGGGTCTGCATGTGTTACAGGCAAATAACTATTTTCTGTAACAAATCCTTTCTTAATATTCATAAATATGAGCATTTGTCTGTGCAAGAAGGGAGCCTAGAACCTGCAGATGAGTAGAGATATCATATAAATTTATTGAATGTAACGGCCGTAGCCCTGATAGAGAACTGGTGCTACAGGTAAGTAACAGTTTGTTCCTCGATGCATTAGTGGCTAGCTTTGCGCACTTCTCATTTCCACAGACCATTCATTGCCTTGATACTGAAAGACAGTAAATTCCCTATGTTGTTTCTGCATATCTGGTGGCTATGGTGTATCCACAGACTTAACAGATGACATTTGTTGTATAACAGTAATGTTTAAGCCTTCCACCTGTGATAACACTCTGCTGGGGTTTTGCTAAAAATTACAGCCCAGTTGCTTAGCAGGTACCTACAAATAAATCATCATCAAGTGGCCCATGTTTTATGGTCGAGATTAGCTATGCAAACACGATAAAGTTCAGATATATACCTCTGTTGCGCTGCATATCATGAGAAATGAGCAGGTAGGATAGGCGTACAGCTAGTCTGTCTGGCATGTTGCTTCTGACGATGCAGTGTTCTTCTGTCAAGCTGGTGTGTTCAGTTACACTCTTGACTCAATGCCTGGACTGTGCTTTAGCTTGGTAAAAAGAATTCAGAATAATTATTTTTAAGAAGTCGTGAAGCCTTCTGTGACTTTCCAGAATGGCTACAGGAAAACATGAATAAGTACAGAAAAAGGAATTTCGAATGTAAACCATTTTGCCCGTGTGCATGGTTCAGGTCCATTTCCACTGCACTTTATTCTTTTTTTCTACCAGGCAGCAGGACAGTTTACGATTTAGTGATACTGTTCCACTTCCAATGTGTCGAATATCTGGGGGTTCAGAGGGCTCGGCAGGATGCTGGAGCCGCACTCCTCTTGCAGCATGGATTGTGAGGGGTGGATTCGCCATGCCATGACAGTAGGAGATATGGCTCTTGTGCTTTACTCTACTTGCAGTGATTCCCTCTGAAGACCAGGACCACTGAAGAACAAGCTTCCAAATGACACAACAGTTAACTGTAGCCCTCCTCACCACCTTCAGAGCTCGGGAACTACACTCTAAGGTCAGCATGGGGCCAGCGACACCCTAGACTTCCTTTTATCGCTTGAAGAAATACTGGCTAAACTTTACCAGTGTGGGCACAGAGCTTCATCTGGTGGGTAGCACTTCAAGAATATAAACAGTACAACCCCTCTTCCAACACCCTGATCCTCCACTGCACTCCAGTATTTTGTGGACTAGACTTGAACTGTAATGCGTTTCCGATCAGGTCGTGGGATCAGAAATGTATTCACGTGATCCGCTTCATGATTTCACACCATTTTTCCATCAAGAAGCACCCTCCGTATGGCCAACACCATTGTTTCAGGCCCAGCTACTTGAGGATTCACAATGTAGACTTTAGGTGCACCATATTATAACAGCAGAACTCTGTTTCGTGTTCCTGCCTAAGCCCACTTCACCAAGTTCTTCGGAAGCGTGTCTGCTCCTGACAACGTTTACAAACAAAAATCTTCTTATGCTAGTCCCAGCACGTTGCTGTGCAGTGGAAATAAATTTTTTATGCAGCCGTCCCTTACAGCCTTACAGTGCATGGTACCACGAGATCCTGCATGAATTAATCTTGATCCCAATGTGCCCCCCTTAGCAGGTCCCACCAAGTTTTCAGTTCATCACTTTGTACAGGGCCTTGCATTATCCTCTGATGCACCTCTGTATAGCAATGCAACCAAACAACGCCTTATCCTGTGGAAATGAAATTGCTGCTAGTTGCATTAAAACAAGGGTACAATCCCCTGACTTGCAGCATCTCCCTAGCAGTACTTCTATCAGCTATGTCCTTGTTGTCAGATCGCTGCTATTTTGATTGGTAATACTGCAGGATTTTTTAGATGGTAAATGTTCTTCGTGGCTATATGGACCCCATTCCACCAGGCTTACTCTTACTATTTCTGTAATTAAATGTACCTTCCCAGCTTTCCTGGTGTATCCGGATCGTGTATGCTGCTTATATGAGTCTGTCCCATCGCCCTTTAGCAGCGACATTAAAGTATTACCAGACATATTAAATTGGGTTTACTTCTGCAGTCTGTCTGACCTCTTCAAAAACGTGCACAGACAGAATCACCCTATTTAAAATAACCAACAAAAACTCGACTTGTAGCATTCGCCCTCTTGCCCTTGGTACTTAGGAGGTGAAGCAAGGCAAGGTCATGGGGTGTGGGGTGGATAGAAGGACATCCTGGGTAAAGTGAATGGAGGAGCACTGAGGAAAGACTGAAAACAATCACTGTAAGTTCAACTGCCACTTTCTTAACATAAATGTTAAGTGATATCTCAAAAGAACTGCTCTTTCACAGCTGTCTGCAGCCTTTCACTTCTTTCTGCACAAAACTCTCTTTGGCTTTCAGCCTGCCCAATGGGTCAGATTTCTTCCTTGGCAAACTTTCCTTTAGGAAAAATAGGACATTGCTTGATGGGGCGATGCCTCTGATTGGCCAGACGTTCAGGAGCACTAAGATGTCTTCCAGGGCCAAGGGATAGTTTCCAAGTTTTGTTTGGACCCTGGAAGGTTTCTGCTGTTATAAGCATAGCGAGATTCAGTTTGAGACATAAGAATCAAACTACTGAGTGGACTTCGAATAAAATAAGACTTCACCTTTATAAAAACATGCTTATGCAAAAAAAATGTTTTTCACTGCTGGCACAGTAGCCTAGTGCCTCAGTGTGGTTCTACAATACAAACGTTATGTTGGAGAATCTATGATTCGCCGATACTGATCATTTGTAAAGCACACAAATGAAGTTATAGTAGTGGTTTATCCTTTTGTGAGTTCGACTGCAAGCCAGCGTCATCATCAGCAAAAAGAATTACCTGGTGACTACTTAATGCCAAAAGGCAAGGTACCAAAACACATCTCGGAAATTATTAATTTCTGATCAGCGATGATGAGGCTAGAAACAAAGAATGAGATAGAGGTATGTGGGACCTACATAGATCCAAGCAGGGGGAGACAAACATCTATGGCAGCAAGGGTGCTAACCAGTCGTCCGGAGCTTACTCCCGGGATATAATTTAGTGCACGTTTAGGGTAACTAAAACACACCCAAAGAAAGCAAAATCATATGGAGCAGCTTTAGCGCTAACTAGTCCAGCAACAACTAGTTTCTCCTAGCATACTATTTATTGTTTAACTTGGGTCTGGAATAAAAACAGACACACCCAAAGAAGAAGGAATCTGAACTCACATGGACTAGATTGAGAGCTAATAAGTCAAATATTAAACTGACCCAGATCCCTTAACATAAAATTGATTATAGGTTTGGAATAAATAAAGCACCGCCCTTGGGGTTCCTTCAGGTTAGACTTGTTAGCTGTAATTACTAATTAGCTTATAGGAATTAATAAAGAACGGGTTTGGGAGTCTACTACTTGTTTGTTATTGGTGTTGCCTTCTACAGTCACAAAACTAAGAAAAGATGAGCTTTAGGAATTTACCCATTTCCTTCAACTGCTTTAAAGATATCTCTGGCCGTTAAAATGCCATGTTATAAATTCTAGATAATTTAACCTTTTACGTGTAGCTTTTTGCATTACCTTTCATTTTAATTTATAGGAATCGTTCATACTCCTTTACAGGCTCCCTTGAATATTTCCAGAGTCTGTCTGAGACATCAGAGTTGAAGTAATGGCAGCGGAAGTGTGCCTGCTCCCAGTGTATCATGCAATGTTTATAGCTTGTGGCTACTACTCCTAACATTGTCCTGTGCACCATCAGCATGTCAGGAGCCATCATTGGAGGGCTAAGAAGCAAGATTGAATCCCGTTCTTTTCCGAATACTGACTGCCATCTTATCTTTGTGAGAGGCTAATCTTGCAGTTTGCAGCAAGCAAGCTATTTGCCCAAATGATTGGAAAGAGGACATCCTCCTTGAAATGAAAAACCTTCATTGTATACTAGGGGCAATGGCAGCTTACTGCATGCCGGTTTTAGCGTACTGCATGGTGTTGGTTCTCAAAGGCCGTTTTAGAGTGTTAGATGTTATCCACGAAGCAGTACCTATAACTCCAGTAGAGAAATCCAGGGCAATATTAATTAGTGTATGCGCGTCTAAAAGAAATGTTCTAAAGTTGTTTCTGGAATTGTAGGTGACAAAAACACAGAACTGATCTCCATCTCTGTTTGCTTGCATCCTCATTATGCACATGTGTTAATGCTGGTGCTGCTGACACACACAATTGAAGACAGAACAAGGTGTAGGCAATGAGTGAGTGGGATACGTAGGCCTGGTAGTCTATCTGTGCCATTGGCATCTTTGAAGACCATGATGCAACAGCGAAGACGGAGCTGATTACACCAAGGAAAGCTGGCACTGTCCCTAACAACCTGTAAAAAATAAACCTGTTAGCGAAGCACATTCTGGTGATTAAACAAAACAACATTTAGCTTTCAAAAGAAATACAGTTGCCACCGATATATCAATAGGAGAAGAAAGGTGCTCTCAATCTTGACCTATGTTTCTGTCCGTAAAGGCTTTTGAACTCTTTATAAGTTAAATGATGTCGATATTATTAACCCTGAAGCAGAACTTCCTAAATTTCAGTTCATTAAAGTAATGCTTACCGAAATATATGCAATTTTGTTGATGTCTGTAGGTCACTGCACCTCATCTGTAAGGTGTAAAACAGTTACAATGAAAACAGAGTGCCAGCATACAAGTACAAAAAACATGATTTTAATGTACCATTGTCGGTGTTTTTGCACTAATTTCATGCTTTAGCCTAGCTTAACATTGTTATCCCCCCAATCTGACTATTGCAAGTAACATTTTACACAAACATTTACTCTGTACCAAGTGACTTCTGGAGAGAAGGAAGGGGACATGCAAGGTGTGGTTTTCACCTCAGAAGGAAACAGGAAAAAAGTTAGCTCAGCCTCTCGTGTATTTTAGGCAACATGACCCTCTGAGGAAACCTGCAGTGATGACGTCCCACACTGTCACTATTCTTGGTGTAAAAAAGCAGCTTATGGGATTGTTGTATTTCGTTCTGGAGGTCATGCCGTGTTTTCACCAATCTGAGAGCAGTAGGGCCTGGTTGCTGAATAGATTGGCCTCCCGGGAAAGCTTCTACTTTCTCATCAGTCCGGTTGCCTCGAATGCCCATTGGCACTGGAGTGGAGTCAGTCGAATTGACTTGTCTGACGCTTCTTCAGCCCTATCAGTCTTTTGTAGATGTAGGTCTGCAGGGAAATGTAGCTACAGTCCAGAAAGCCTCTGTCCTGGTATCTTAAACCCAGTGTAATTTGTATCTTAGCAATAGCGATTATAATACCTCGTGTTGTACATGTTAATCATTCCCTGGTAGAAAAGTGGCCTAATGTTTTGAGTAATTGTGCATCTGTAAATAAGCAAAATGGGCATTGTTCGTGTCTTTGATGCACAGAGTTTTAATTCTACAAAGCCTTTGAAATTGGGGCACAGGATTTGATTCCTCCAAAGTTAATAACTTTGATATGGGAAAACTTGTGGCCAGTTGTGACCGTGAGATAGTAGGGGCAGTGGGTTTGTTTTATTGTTCTGAACATTCAATGGTCCTTGTTAATGTAGCATGGATGCACCAGTACTATTAATCATTTATAATGCGCACAACATAAACTGAAACAGCGAATTTTCGTTGAGGTAACAGGTGTTTGTATTATCCAGGTCAATTGTATTTATTTCTTTAAACTTTGAAGGATGAAACGTGTGTAGGCCCTGATTTGCTTACTATTCATACAGTGGCTAATCTTCCCTGTGGAAGTTAGGCCTCCAATAACGCTGAGGCTTGGGGCACAAAACTATCTTCCTCCCTTAGGGGAGAAAGGAGTGGTCTTGGAAGACCAGGTGAATGCTTCCAAGACTTCAGAAACTCAACCACAAATCTCAGTAGTGAGCTTTGGACACACCAAGCTAACATAGTGAGGCAGGAGGGGGACATTTTGGTTGAAAAACTCCCTCAAAACGCCTGTGCTAGAGCGTGTAAATATCTATATAGATGATAAAGAAAGAAATTGACCATGATATTATTCACCCTGTAGCCAGTCTGCTGATGGCGCAGTGGATTCCTGAATGACAGCTTGACTGAAGGGGGCTGAGAGGTAAAGATGGAAGTAGAATCAGCCAGTTCTTTGCTGACAAGGGCAGGGCACTGTGCCCTAAGTGCTGTGGGCAGATCACTGTGCGTCCCCTACCTTCTGCTTTTAGGGCATTGTTACATTTCTCCAGCTATTCCATTGTTTTACAGACTCTTTCATGAACCCCGTAAATTATTATGCACAAAAAAGCGCAGCCAATGTGTACATACGATAATAACAGATATGTACATACAATAATAACAAATATAAGTGGATGTGTGAATTCTCCATTGCACCTCTTTAGCCTTGTCTCAGCTTGAATGGCCAGCCACCATGAGGGGCGTCATGTCTTCTGGGCGCATTGCAGATGGTGACCAGAAGGCCCCATCGCACTTGTCTAAATTGTGCGTTACTGGGCAAATCACAGCGTCCTTTCATTATCTGCCAACTTGGGAATACTCGCAAGCATGTCAAGGCCAATGCTGTGCGCTTTACTTAAACTGGAATAATTATAATGTGCGTCAACGCTGCCCCATGCAATTCCGGTTTCTTTCTGGAAAAAAAATACTTCGTTTGTCATAATTCTTTTTCAGAGGTGCAATTAAGAGTCCTACTCCTTTGTTGTAGAGGAACATGAAACGCTCTCCAAAGAGCAGAGGGGGTGGATATTTGTGTACTTTTCCGCAAGAGCTCCCGCAGGGGCACAGCTTCTTCAAATGATGAAGAGGATGGCTCTGCAGGGAGCAGAGCTGGCGAGGAGGAGACCGCGGAAGTGCACAGTAGTGCAATACCCAGGCCGCTGCCTCCTCGTTGCGCACAGCGGAGTTTGTGATGGCGCACACACAACGGCTGCTTACCTGAGGCTCCTGTCGGGATGGGTACCGAAAGGAACACCTCGACGCATGGAAAGGAGTGGGGTTAGGATAAAAAGGGTCGGGGCGGCACCGAAAAGCCTCAGTGGCGTTACTAAACTCGATACATAGAGGAATTGTGGCTTCAGCATACACGACACCGAAGTGCGCTTGAATTCACGCAGTAACTCCGAAGACATGGCGGCAAGAGCACCTTCTAAGCTTTCAGTTGTGTGCTTTGAGGTTTTTTGTCCTTTAGTACTTATGAAAAAAGATGATAAATTAGTTTTTATATCTGAGGAGTATTGTAGCTGCCCTTTAACGGCCACAGTGCGAAGAGTGGCTGGTTATTTACTTAGGCGGGGTCACGATAGGAACACAGAAAACAATCCCACACCAACCTCAAGGATGCAGGTTTTAGTTGGATGGAATGGACATCTTATAAAATGTGTACTGCCAGTTTTAAAATATGACAGGCACTATTGGCAGTGAACCCATGATGTTGCATAGACACAAGGAGCCTACAACGTATAGTATTTAAAAGCCCACTCAGTGGAATGTTGCAAAAGCATATATAGGTTTGCATCGTTAAATAACGAAAAGGAGGGGTAATGTAATCTTTTCGTCTTTCCTGATCTCACATACTTGTGCATGTTTTGGGATCTCTTTTGTGTTTTTAGCATTTTGCTGTTTGTGGTGTCGTTGATAGCCTAGGCGTGTCTGCCTGTGCGCATTCCACATCCACCTGGTGAAAAAATACAGCCATCCACCCATATGGCGGGCTAAAAACCTCTGTATCTCGTTGCATTCCTGTTGACTTGCTGTCAAGCAACACATACCATTCAGGGTGGTGCTCTTGGTCGATATGGTTGTCAACTCTGGGCACATATTTTTATGGGAGTTCAGATGATAGTCCCCACTGTATTTAATGCGATTTCTGAACTGTTACCTTACCGTAGCTTCTGTGGACACACCAGCCTAATTAACGTGCCTGTACCTCTGTGTTGAAAACTTTTTTTATTGCATCCTGCCTCATATTTATTTTAAACCAAACTATTAAAGTACATTTTTCAAAACAAATCCTAGTGCCAAGGGCTAGAAAGCGGTTCGAATCGAGCAAAAAAACATTCACATGCAATAATGTATCCAATATCCTACTGCCCTTTATCCGAATGTTTTCTTCTGTACTGACTACGTAAACAGAATCTGTCAATATGCAAACTTCCCCTGAATGTTCCTCGGAGAAAAAACATTTTCAGTCAACTAAGAAAACTATGATTTTTCCCCAAAAATATTTTTTGATTCACAAAGCTTTTTTCCGTGAGTTGTTTTGTACTATTGACTTGGATGTGACTTACCTCCTTGAATACCCAAGTTGTTAATAACTAAAAAAAAATGCTTTGTGAATTGGACGGTTAATATTTAATTCTGGACAGTTTAAGCCCCTCCCAAATTATTTTTTGGGATTTGACCCCATGTCAGCTACCAGATCTTTAGCCCTACCCACAATCCGGTATTTGTATTACAGACAGGGCAGCGCAAGCAGGCCCTGGCCCAGGGCGTACACCTTTAGAGGGGCGCAGGAGCTGGGTGCGGTAGTCTTCTTCCAAGTGGCTCCAAAGAGACGTGCATTGAAACACTTTCTTGAGGCTGCTGGTGCTGTTTCTGCCTATAGCCTGCTGCTTCTCTTCTCACGACTCAATTTCTTGCCCCCTACCATTTGTTCAACTCACAGAAGGTTAAAGATGACGAATGCGAAGGGGAGCCACATTTGATTTCGCCGAGCATGCTTTCTTATCGAAGGCCAGCTCTGATTTACACCCCACAAAAGATAGTCCACACTAATGATGACCTTGATTGGCTGGCAACTTAGCGGCTTTCCTACTGCTTTGGCTTCTTCTGACGCATGAAACAGTCGTGCGCTCGAAAGTTAACGTATATTCACGTTCCCACAATGAAGGGACCGCGCTTTATTTTTATTGTCTGCCTCTATTTGAGTTAGCAGTTGCAATGTTTTGGGGGCATCGCAAGGGTTTTGCGCACTGTGGCAAAGCAAGCCTCGGCTGCACCTGCAGCAGGTGGCATGTTGAGCCAGCGAGCAGCGCAGAGGTCGCAGCAAAACATCTTGCATGATGTACTCGTTGCCATGTTGCCATTGTGGGCAGCTTTTCAGTATCCCTTTCGACCCACTGTTTTGGTATGCGCTGAGTGTTTCCCTAGGACGTTTAACGACACTAGTTTGGGAAAAAGAAAAAGCCAGGTGCCTTCTATTGGGGCAGACTAGAATGTCGAAAGTTCTGCAGACCACGTATTGCCCATAGCTCAGAAGGGAAGACTGCTGAATGGAGTAAATCAGTTGAGTGTTCCTGTCTGCTGATTTGAAGGAACACCGAGCACGCGGAAAACGCAGAGCTTTTGTATTCACTCCTTCGGCGGATAAAATACCCCCACCCTCAGGAATGCCGTACACATTTACCTATCTGAATAAACCAAAAGAAAGACCTTACAACCACCGCTGTCCCCCAAAGAATTCGCTGTGGCTCGGAGCATCGACGCGGCTGCCTAATATTTATAAACAGTGAAGCGCGCACGCTGCTGCCTCGGCCCGTGCGCGCGCCCTGCTCGCAGCGCAGGGCACGGCTGAAGGGCTCCGAGCGGTTACGTAATCCCAGCAGCGCGAGCCTACGTGCGCGGCCTGCAGGCTGCAGCTTGGTTTCTGTTTCTTATGTTTTTGTCGCTGGTACAGTGGCGGAGCGGAGCGTCTCTTAGGAGGGGCGAGGAGACTAGCGACAAACCCGTGCTTCTGAGGTCTGGTTGGGCATCGAGAGACGCCCAGACAGAATCAAATGTATGTGTAATTTGGGGAAATTTACAGTGCTGTCGAAAAGCAGGATGATTTCACACTGGAACAATAGTGCGTCACATGTTGGATTTGTTCTTGCGAAACGCCGTTTGGTAGTGTGGCGTGATAAGACTGCGGGGACTGTTGAGAAGCGTGGACAGCTTACAGTTTTCTAACGTCTGTGCATGACTACCTACTCCTGTCCATGTGTTTTTTTCTTTCGCATTCTGGGACCTGCAGTCCCTATTTTATAATGAAATAAAGAACATTATAAGTCGCAGAATGCAAGGAAAAAACCTGAACTAGAGCGGCTAGGCATGGGTGGGCACTGGGAAACGTGGAAGCTGTGGAAAGCAGCGATTGAGCCTGTCATATGGTATCTTTAGTAAGCCTGTTATTTTTTAGTGATGAAAATTGGGTATGAAGCGCAGGTAGTTATGTATGGCACTACAAAATGTTTACATAGCAGTTTCATCACCAAGGGAGGTGCTCGCTTTGCAAGTGCTCACCTGACTTGCGTTGGTCCCCCGGGAACCCTAGCAAAGAGGTGGTGACATGGCAGATGACCCGCCTCACTTGCTTTTACAGAGTCACCCGTGTCTACAATTCTATATGTTATGTATGACTCTTAGAGTACAAACAACGTAAATGACGTATTCTAAATCCGGTTATTCACTGTATTTGCCTTGTTTTCTCTGTTATAAATGCAGCCCAAGCTGTGCTTGGCTTATTCACTGTTGTGATGTGGCAGCAGCAGTGTTGGTATGTGATAAAGTCATTCCAAAGCTGCGCTAACAGAGCACTTTTAGAGCCTGTCAGCGCAGCGCTGGCTCTTTACTTCAACGAAGAGCAGATAGCAGATACACATATTTCTCCAGCTGTCATCCTCCAAAATAATAATGCTGGAAAAAAAAGTCCTGGTTTAAATTTGGGTGAGTGAAGTCTTATGTGGTTGAAGCCGCACAGTCCTTCAACCTCACAGTTGAATGGGGTGGATGTCATAAAGGGTATTGAGTCCTGGGTATCCTCTGTAAGTTTGTACTTACTCTCAGCATCTTTCAGTGTTGTCTTCTTCAAAGTTTTGTAGAAGTCTGGGGCTTGAACTGCAGGCTGTGGAGTTTACTGCCATGGATGCTAAAGTGGTATCCCTCAGGTCCCATTGAGTGTCAGATAAATGTCTCATGAGGTATTATTTTTTTCTGGCTTACATTCTTCCCTTCCGTTGATTTTTTTGAATAATGACATTCCTGGTGTTGGTAACAATTCCTCGGGCATAACGATGCCTTTGCTATCCAGCACGGTAAAGGGAGGGGAATGACAAGGCATCCATCCATACTTGCTTCTCGTGGTCACACGTTAGGTGTGACCATTGATTTTAGCGCTGTCCTTCAGTCTTTATCTGCTTAGGAGGAATAATGGAAGGCTATCCGTCAGTGTTAAATAAATGAACATGTTCACAAGTTGCACAGTTAAATGTGAGCACTGAACTTATTCTCTTGTGGACCCCCCATACCTTCAAATAGTGTCTGGTGCCAAGTATGTCCTTCAATTCACGTCTGTGTACTTGATCATAAGTAGATAAGCTTCAGCGTCTCAGTTGTGTTACAGAATATTAGTGTGCTAGTCACTGCCTATGTTAGAAATATTTTCACAGATATTTTGCTGGTGCAATGCTTTCTTTTGTCTTTGAATGTGACCTGAGTGGTAAGGTACTGCACCCCATATTCATACATATTCGTTAAGGTCTGGATGAGCTTTAGTTTGGCTGTAGATGACTGAATTTCTCACATTCCATGTCATTAACTGTACTCCTGTGTCCATAAAAGCTATAATTTAGTGGCCTTAAATGGTTACTTTGCATTGCAGATGTGAAATCACAAATATGTCCCAAGTCAGTATGGCTCAACTCTGATGTTTATTTAGCTATGAATGTACAAATTTCCCTTTATTATACTTTCAACTCTGCACGATTTGCCCGTGTTGTTCAGTTTGATAGGTGGTCAGTCTTACCTGGCAGGCAACCCACTGTAACCACACATGGGCTTGTATCACTTATTGCAGTGCTCAGTCCCTTTCTTTGTCTGTGGACTCACACACCACATCTGCCACATTTTGAGTGACAGACGTGTCTGCGAAGGCCATTTTGATATGCATTGTATTTGTGACTGACAGTTTGTGTGATCAACCTTGTTTCCACAACTAGCAAGTGAGGTATCTGGTTCTTTCTGTATGAACCATTGCTTATCTGCAACCCTGGATGACTTGTTCCTGCATCTATTCCTGAGGGTCAGTTGATATATACTTGCGGACAAGTTCCCTTGGTCCTTCATGAACTTTGTCTATTGCCTGCTTCTGCATGGCTCGTTGCAACGCAATCAGTTATAACTAGGCTTTGGAGTAGCCTTTGAGAGCTATCACAGCTGCCCTACAGCCCTGGTGCTACACATGGTAATGATTTGTGCGTGGGTATTCTCATCGTAAAAAAGGGCAGGAATAGGAATCACTTTGAACCACATCAGTTTCATTGGTTGTCAAGTACAATTGCCTTCACAAGCCCTTCACTAATGGCTGCCATAGTGGTGGCATGCAAGTTGGCGCTGCTTAGGGGTAGTAGGCTGGTGGATGCACGGAATTACCACTTCTTCATTCTGTTCCTTCTTTGTATTCAGTGCCCACTCCGCTATTCATTTCAGTGCATGTGTAGGGTTTGATCAACAAATACATCCGTGATCCACCTAAAATGAAGTGAACTATAATATAACTACTAGAGCCCATTATAAAAAACAATGGACACGGGCCTTTCAAAGGGCACACCCTTTTGGGAAATCAGTCTCACATAGGGCTGCTCGTATCGTAGCAATACATAATTGGCAAATTCAAGGGGGTGGGTAAGGTAAGAACTAGAAAGTTCCATATCAGTTTGAGAAAGGACGCACGAGTTTGGAAATAATATGCAAGTCAAATACTATTTGTGGTTTCTCAACAGAAAACAGTGTTTCCTTTGCGGTCCAAACGAGAAGACTTCTGTTTTATGAAGGTCCATTTACCTCCTTATAAAAACATGTTTTGTTGAGTGATCGGTTTTGCCGCCGATCTGCTTCTCAGATCATCAACGTGGACAAAGCAATGCGCTCGTGACTTCTGCAGAAATGCCGCGTTTGGTACTTCCTCTTCGTTATCATGTGTGCACAACGTGCTTTGTTTTACGGTAAAGAAGGTGAAATGAGAACAGAGACTAAGTCACCAGTTCCAGCAGCATTCTGTTTTTACAATTTCGTGACAGCTTTTTTCGCTGTGATTTTTCGCCAGTGAAGGCTGAGTGACTCAGCCTCCTGCTGTAAAGTTTCTGTTTTACTTTCTTATGAAGTTGTATGCACGATTTTGTCTTTAGACTGGTAGTTCTGTAACAGTAACTAGGAGGCATCCTTCTAAACCGGTGTGAGGCGGAAGCAAATGGTGTGTTTCCTGGCACATCGCGTTATGTCTCTGTGCTCCAGTTTACATTTTTCGCCTGGCTTTGGAGATTACAGGAAAAAAGATAACCGTCTCGTACTAATCAGAGCTAAATATATATATATATATATATATATATATATATATATATATATATATATATATATATATGTGTGTGTGTATGTATTATATATATATAATCAGTTGTGTCTATGCCTTTGAGAATGTTGCGTTGTGTGCACGTTTTGTTTGCCCTTACTTGGTTTCTGTTGTGCAGCTGTCTTCATGTAGCTCTCAAAATTGCTCGAAATGTCTGGCTGCTGTATAGTTTTACCGAGTTCAATATTGTTCCCTCTGCGTATTCTTAATTCGTGAACTTGTGTCTTCATTATCTGACAATCAAGGGCGAAGCTTTCATTGGTGCAGCAGGTGCAGGTCCAGAGATCTGAGGGGCCCACTGAATCCTAATTATTGATGTATTTTGCAATCCAATTTCCTTCCTTGCCCAAAGGCCCACGACACACTGGCTACATTACTTTTGTGAATGTATACACCAAAATACGTTATTGAAAAGATAGTGTGCGCACATTTTCAGCAAGGAAGTGAAGTGCTGGTGTCTCTTCCATGTGCCCAGGCTTCGATTTCTATCCATGACTCACATTAAGAGTTGGAGCTATACACAAATCAAAAGTAGTTGGCGGATACCTAGATATATGCTTTTTGGGGCTTGAGTTTCTGACAGCCACGTTTTGACCTAACGAGGGAATTTATCCTTCCACGTGCCAGTTTCATGTGTGGAAACAGCAGTGTTCCATTAATTCTTTTGGGAACTCTGTGAGAATGAAGTGATGAAGTTTAAATGGAAACGTCACTTGATGAATTGCCAAGCCAGGGAAGGGCCTTTAATAGTGTTGGAAGCTTTTTTTAAAAGGTGTGCCGGCCTATTAGCCATTCCTTAGTGAGAGCCTGGGATTCCTTAAGACTTTGTGGAGTAGTTTTGCATAAACAGGTGGAAACGCCCACAGCGCCTCCGCATTTCGTGTGATTCATACTTTATATTGTAAGTGGTGGAATGTAAACAAGCTGGCTGTCCTGGGTGCGAAGAAATGATAATAAAAGCAGACAGTTTCGGATTCATTTCAGAAGATTTATGGAAGGCCGTTTTTTCTTTCTTCTTGCTGAAAGGCCCCAATGTCCATTCATGTTTGATATGTGGTAGTAGATGACAACTTTCAGGCATGGCCTAGATCTTTGTGGCCAGTACAGAAAAACTGCAGTCCAACATCTTTGTGCAAGTTGTCATCTACTGTTCAAGCAAACATAAATAAATATTACCTTCAAATTAGGATGCACTTCGGAATTGGGAGTACTTACGGAACTGCCGTGGTAAGGCTATTCCACTGAGAGCATCTCCCTTGAGCATGGAGGATTGATTTAAAAATTCTTTAACAGGAAAAAGAAAAAATACCAGAAAAATATAGATTTTTAGTAATTCTGCTTATGTAAAATAATAGTATATACTGATAAACCATAGATTATCAATTCACTGTCTTTGTTGTGCCATTCTGATTGAAAATGTGCTTTTATCTAGCCCAACCTAAGTTGCGTCATTGAAATCATGTTAGCTCATTAGGCTCTTCTGTCCTCTGCCGTGAAAGTCCGATTTCCAAATTTGCCATTATTTGCCTTTCATACTGATAACAATGTGGGCCACTCGGGAGAAATGCAGATTTGTGCACTTTTTTTTTCAAAACAGTTTTAAAAAATGTTGCACAGCGTTTAAAACAAAATATTTGTGCATTTGTTTTGAAAGTGCAAAATTGCTGCAACCTGGAGATTCTGATGAGGGAACACATAAAGCAAAACCTTGTGATATCGATGACACACTAGAGACTTGTCAGAAAGCCATAATTTCATTTTGAGGAATTCGAATGAAATAACAGCCTTTTATGAAGTGTATAAAGGTGGCAAACAGAGTACTTGTTCTTGTACCACGATGTGCAATTGACTTGAAAGCCTAGGACAAAAAACAATATTTGTTTTCTTATGCCTTTCTGTAGCAGAGATGAAGTTAATAGGTGTGGTGTTTTGATTGTCTGCTAGGTACTCCTCGAAAGAACGAGCTGCAATGTAGACAGCACGCAGGGTTCGTACTCATTATTCAGGCTCCTTATTTAGGAAGGGCACATTAATTACTGAATGCTTTGTTGACTTGAACAGGTTTGTTTGTGACCGCCTTGTTAATCATAGTGGGTGGAAGAAGTTGTCTTTAATGGCAGGGTGGCTGGATGTAAGTATGGAGGATGAGTATTAATGGCCCTAATACTAAGAAGAGTTGGCGTTGTTGCTGGGAGAACGTGATAATACTTGAATGCAGTGGATCAATGTAGAGCAAGATAATTAGTATCCATGCTGATACTATGGTTTTGCTGAAGGTTTGTATTCAATGTAATATCCAGATTATAAACTGGCTATAGATCCGGAATTCTGTGTATACTGAGTAGTACAGATTAAATAATGTCATGTAGATAAGAATGCTGCTCGTTGTTTCAGAACTGTAAGCCAAACAAATACTAATTCCAGAAAATTCGAAACACATTTGCTGTTTTTTATGGCTTTGTTTGGGTTTACAAATGTTTTTTCTTCTGTATTAAGCCTCTCTCTTTACACCAGTAGCCTAGCTTGTATGTAAAGCCAAACCCTATCAAAAACCTAAACTGGTTATAAAAATTGAGGCGCGGTAGGTGCAAGACTCCTGCGTTCCAATTTCTTCACGACAGAAAATTCACTCAACCTAACCAATGAGAACTTATATTAAATAGCTTGGATGCCTTCAGATACTTCACCGAGCTGTTTTACATCGCTCCAAAAACAAAGGATCGGCTCTTCATAAGTCAGGTACATCTTCCAGATTCTTCTCCTCCAGAATACCTGACCCATCCCTGAGGTTTATCTTTCCAATAAACTCTGAAGACCTTTGTGTATCAGAAGGCTTGCTGTAAGAGATCGGTGTCCTAATTCTTCCTCTAGTTTCACATACAGGATTTGAGAAGCATGTTCAGTTATCAGAGTGCTTCACACTGCCTTCATGGTTTTCTTATGCCTCTGCACATGACAATTCAGTAAATAAAAAAGGCATATCACACCCCTGCTTCAACAAAAACATTTTTCTTTTCCAAACCACAAAAGTCCCAAAATTACTCAACCCACTAGTACTGGTAGAAGATGCACCCCAACCGAGAGGCAACACCTTTGTTAATAGTATTGATGAGATTACAATATAGCTGATACAAAAAAGTTTCAGTCTGCAATGGCCTACTTTGTTGCACGAGGCAGTGGTGTGTTTCGTTCAAGGTATGGGGGTGGATTCTATAAATTATTCACATATATTTTAATCTTGGTTCATGTGTAGTGGAGCCTGACTGAGTGCATGCAGTAGCCAATATGTATACTTCAGTTGGAGAAATGCAGAACACGTGTGTAAGAGCAGGAATAGTATGCAGGACTCTTAAGCTTCTTTGGGTAGAAGTTAAAAATGGGACCCTACATTCCACCTAGTTATTGGTTTTTTTAGCAGGCTTTTTGAAAGATATATGAGGCTTAGAACCCATCCAAACTATCTTTTACCTTGCTTCTTTCAACATCTCCCAGTCCCTCAATCATGCCTCTAACCTTGAGACCGCTTCCACTATCTCAGATTTGTAGACAAGTTGGGGGCCAACTTCAAAACGTATCTCAGACAGAAGTGCTTTGGAAAAGGTACTGGAAATGCAGGATTGTTTACTATGCAGTTGATCAGATATAGTTGAGGTACATCTTGCACTCCCCTCTTTAATATATAATTGGAGAATTTGGAGCTCTGTTGGTACGAATAGCATTTTCACCCATGGGTAAACGACGACACCCACTTATACATTATGGTATAATTGTGACAAATATCCAATGACTTGGTGGCTGTCTTAAGTGCCTTCCTTTCTTCTACGTGCCTCTCCGTCCTCTACACTGGATCTCTCTTTCTGCCTCCGATAATGTGACCCAAACCCTTGTTCTTTCTTAAGGTTCGTTATTTTATTGCTGCTGCTTTTTTGTAATTACATTTCTAGAAGAGTCTGAACAGCTTCTTTCATACTGAAACTAGTATGAAAATATAAATACTTGTTCATCACAAAATTATATTTAGGCAGTAGTGTTGATGGATGCAACATGCCCCTTGTTGGTCTCCTGGAAGTGTTTGTCGGATGTTAAATGTTTTCCCCCATCCGTCACCTGCTTGATCATGGGGACCAGATGTATGATGGATTTGCCCAGATTCCTTTATTTTCTTCCATTTCTCCACTTCCATGCTGAGGTTATTTTTATGACATGCTGCATTGCTTACTAAGGTGTTCCTGATTACTTCAAGGACTCATTGGTAATTTCTGGTGGCCTGTGCTTCCTTCTCAACAGTCCTAGCCTTAGATGTGAAATCTGTCTCGTCAAGAAATTCAGAATGCACTGTCAGGTTTTCTCAGCCTAAATCTAAAGACTGTGGAATTGTTTCCCTCCTAATTTGAATTCCATTTCTTTCTGCTTTTCTGTTTCGCTGGCAGTTCTACATTCAACCCCCTTGTCACCATTTCTAAACAAGTTTATAAAAATTCTAAAGTAGTGTGCAGGTGCTCAATCTATGTAGTGCCTGCCTAACTCTCAGTCACTGGTGTGCTCACCGTATGTGTCATAAGAACATTGTGTCCAAAGATGCTATAAAAACCTTACTAGTGATAAATTCGTGTTCAAGAAAAGTAAAGAAAGTAAAAAAGGTGTGATAGGACGACAGCGCCTCACGGAAGCAGCCCCAACGAGGTATGTGTAGACTGGTACTCGCCTACTACCTCCTGTTGTCATCATCGGTCGCTGCCGCCCAAACAGAAATAGTAAAGGTGGAACAGAAATGTGTAATATACTGCGCTCGAACCCTACGTGATAGTCCTAGTGACTCCTATCCTATCAAGCAACCTAGGTGTTGCAGTAGTGTGTACTAATCTACAAAAACAGGAAGTGTCGACCCAAATTTGGTGAGTTGAGCCTGATCAGGGCTCAAGTCACTCAGAAGTAAAACCGAGCAGCATAACACTAGCTTTGTGGTGCTTTTATTCTCAGCTGTGTCGCTTGCTCATTTAAAAACCGACATGTTTCGTTGCCGTATTACTTTACCGGCAACTTCATCAGGGCTTGGGTCGACTGGTCTCTCTGCAAACGCTAGTGTGTACCAGCGATATCTTTAAATCAGCGCCTCATCAGTCTGAGCCTCGGGTCGTCACTCGCCCTCGATCGAGGGCGAGTGACGACCCGAGGCTCAGACTGATGAGGCGCTGATTTAAAGATATCGCTGGTACACACTAGCGTTTGCAGAGAGACCAGTCGACCCAAGCCCTGATGAAGTTGCCGGTAAAGTAATACGGCAACGAAACATGTCGGTTTTTAAATGAGCAAGCGACACAGCTGAGAATAAAAGCACCACAAAGCTAGTGTTATGCTGCTCGGTTTTACTTCTGAGTGACTTGAGCCCTGATCAGGCTCAACTCACCAAATTTGGGTCGACACTTCCTGTTTTTGTAGATTAGTACACACTACTGCAACACCTAGGTTGCTTGATAGGATAGGAGTCACTAGGACTATCACGTAGGGTTCGAGCGCAGTATATTACACATTTCTGTTCCACCTTTACTATTTCTGTTTGGGCGGCAGCGACCGATGATGACAACAGGAGGTAGTAGGCGAGTACCAGTCTACACATACCTCGTTGGGGCTGCTTCCGTGAGGCGCTGTCGTCCTATCACACCTTTTTTACTTTCTTTACTTTTCTTGAACACGAATTTATCACTAGTAAGGTTTTTATAGCATCTTTGGACACAATGTTCTTATGACACATACGGTGAGCACACCAGTGACTGAGAGTTAGGCAGGCACTACATAGATTGAGCACCTGCACACTACTTTAGAATTTTTATAAACTTGTTCATAGGGTAGGTCTTGGTGTATTTCAGGATTTTGAGTGGGGGGCCACCTACCCTTTAAACCCCCTAGGCTCCCTTGTTGTGTAAACCATTTCTAAACAATCTGTTACTATTAAACCAGATTACCTGTACTTTGCAAAAGGTTAACAAATTGTTGTGTGTTTTGTTTGGTAGATGAGGAATGTTATAGTTATTTGTAAATGGAACGGAATTGACATGAGTAACCGCAAAAATCATTCAAGTAACTTGTAAGTAATGGGTTTGAGTAACCAGTAAATTTAAATTGAGTAACTAGAAGAATTAGCTTCAGTAACTAGAACTTTTAGCCTGAACCACTATAAGAATTAACTTGAGGAACTCTGAAATTGACTTGAGTAAGGAGAATTAACTTTAGTACTAGATAAACGGACGTCAAATAATCTGGTAAATTGATCTGAGTAATTAACAGAATGGAGATGAGTAAAGTAGTAAACTGCCTACTTGGCCTTGCTTTTGACAAATGAACGACCAAATAGTGGGTATGGACTGCATTTTATTCTTGAGAGAGATGTTGATAGCACCACAGGCCATGTATTTTGGCTAGGTAACAGTTACTGCTTGTTGAAAGAGGATTTGGTTGGAGTTGATGGTGTGGGGATGGAATATTTACATAAGAAGTGTCATGCCAATAAATCAATGCTGACAGTTCATCAAATAAACCCATGACGGAACAAGCCTTAATCCTCTTTGCTTTTCAGTGACAACATAATTGCATGCTGTTCCCGATTCCTGCACCTCGCCAGTCTCTAGAATATATATATATATATATATATATATATATATATATATATATATATATATATATATATATATATATATATATACATACATACACACACACACACACACACACACACACACACACATATATATATATACACACATATTAAACCTTTCTTAGATTGCTGTTCGATCCGGCAATTGTTTTATCGCCACTCTCAAGATGAAGAAGGGTAGATTGTGTTTGATGAGGTGATAGATTTCAGCAGTGGTTTTTTCTTCTTTAAATACATTCCATTATTTCACAGTAGAACGTGTCTAAGGTGCAAGTATTGGCAGCATTTTTTTTTTTTTACATTTGCGAATGACGCGTTTAATATAGCAAACTTTTGTACTGTCAGGAAGGAGGCTTTTTAGCTTTTGTACATCTGAGATTGTTGAAGATTTGAAATGGGTTTTAAAAATGGGCAGCAAAAATCAATGTTCTTCAGACGCCTGTCCAAAGGAAGCCCTGCGTCTCCTAACTTTAACCCTTTTGTTAATATAAGGTTGTAAGGGGGATTTGGGTAAGGCTCACTCATTGGTGTGTACTGTACTCCTCTGTCAGAAGATATAGCATCGTCTACAATGCATGATTTATATTTAGATCATTTATCAAGAATACATTTCCTGCAACGTTTGGACGAAAACAGTTGTGTATATTGTGTCTCCAACTAAATACACGTGGATGGCAGATAAAGACAGCAGGGCCTGGTATGCTGAGCACAAGCTAGCTGAACATTTAAAGTGTCTCCAAATTGCAATAGTCAGAATTGGTGTAAATTTGTTACCAGTGCCTACAAATACAGATATCTGGTTCAACCTCTAAATAAAAACAAGTTATTTATTATTATTTCACTGAAACTAATCAAACAATGAACGTTAAAACATATTCAGGGGCATCCTTTCCTGGTGTTTGCTACGTTTGTCTCGTTTCTTCTCTTGGCCTCCACATGGCCACAGTTGTCTTTGCTGACTTGTTTAATTGGCCAACTGGCAGACATTTAGAAGCGATTTAAGACATCATGGAAAATACTAGTAAGCCGAACTCGAGGTGGATATGTTATGTAAATAAGGCAACGGCCCTCTCTCACGCCTCCCTCAAGCTATTTGCCAAAAGCTGGACTCGTTTAAAGACTCTTCTTACTGTGTCTTTTTTGCCACGTTCATTACGATACTCGGCACATTATAGTTGTCCTAATTAGAAAGGGAATGTGAATGAGACTGGCATACACGCCAACATCGCAAACTTCAAACGAGGGGCCCCCTTTGGCCCAAGGGTGGGCTGTGTTCCAACTCTTTTCAAACAATTTAGTGAGAGATTTGTAAGCGTTATAAAACAACAAAGTACATTCAAAATTAGCATTTTTTCCAAACGAGTTCCTCTCCCTCCTAAGCAGGATAATTGGCAGAGGGGACATGTTTTAAAATAACAGACCTTTGAAGAAAACAAACGTCATATATTTGATATTTCAGTGTATACACGTTTTAATACAGAAGTCAGCAAAGGGCCTATGCACAGGTTTTGTGGAGCGGGATATAGAATAAAGCCAGTTTTATGGGACTTGAAAAGATAAGTAATTCGCTCTTTGTTCTGTGAACAGAATATGTCTTGAGCAACGGCCATTACATTCTGATTTAGTTGTGTCGAAGGGTAGGGCAGGCGGTGTCTGATGTTAGCAGGAGTCAAACGTAGCTATGGGGGCTCGGCAGACAAGCCTGGGCTTGCAGGGGGGACTGTGGGAGAGACCAGGGTTGTGTGTTACAGTTGGATCTGTTGCTGTTCTGAGCATGATTCCCTCGTAGTAAGGTTGTCTAACACGCTGTCACCTTTCTCTCTTTCAGCCGAGCGCACCTTCGCCTGTGTTTAGAACGTTTAAAAGCACTGATCCCTTTGGGCCCGGACTGCACCAGGCACACGACGCTTGGGCTGCTAAATAAAGCCAAAACACATATCAAGGTAAGCCCTGCGAACACTTCTTCTTTAGGAACAGTTCGCTGTGTCGTAATACATTTTCCGAAATATTTTGCTCCAGTAAAAATAATGTTAACATGTGGCATGCTTATTTTGGAATGCAAAAAGTTCTGTAGTTCACCTGGAAAAATGCCAAATAGAATTACTGCCAACATGCGACAGGAGAGAGGCAAACAGGGAGAACTAAGAACAATATGGAAGCTATGCGTAAATGTCAAATGTTGCACAATTGCCTTTTTTTTAACGAAAAGAGGAGGCAGGGATGGGTGTTATGGGCACAGAGGATAACCTCTCAGAAAATTGAGGAAAGAAAAATATAAACATTAGACTCGACTATGGACGTGATTTCAGGGAGGATGGTAGCGGAGAAGCATGATCATCTACTGTGCCTCTAGTGACCCAATCCACTACATCCAGAGGGTGGATAATGGTTACATTGCCACCTGTGTAAGCTTCTCTGGCTCCACTGTTCTCCCACCCAACATTGCCATGAAAAGGGGAGCGGATGGTCACAGGCTATGAGAGGTCCTCCCCTACAAAGCTCTTAGGCTGGATTGAGTAACTCATGTGGAGAAACCTTCACCGCCCTTGGGGGAAATTTCGAAATACGGTGGATTTTTCTTGTCTGGCTTAGCAATTTACTGGCTCACTCTTAATTAGTTAATAATGTTCAACGGAGCCCCCAAGAAAAACTCACTCATGTTGTTAGAGCTTCAAATTGGCCTGTAATGCCATCCCTTTTCAGCAGAGTTGGAGCACGTGTGCTGTGTCAATATGCATTGTGTTATTGTAGCAGTATTACCAACACTCTGCTTTGTGCATGCATGGAAATGGTGCGGAGGAGTGTTGAGCATGCTGCGGTTTTGTTTACCAAGCACTTTTTTAAGTGGGGGCTTGGAAGACAATACAATAACGGAAAATATAACATAGTTGTGCAGGGTAGGAGCCAATAAATAAGACTTCCAGTATTGTATGCTACTGTCATGATAAAGCGTCACAGTGTTTTTTAATGACTATTGGTTGGAATGTTGAACCAAGTGAGACAACTTTAGGGCTTGCGGGGTACATAAACTGAGAGGCAACATGTGGTCAAAAGATGTGTATTGTTCATCAAAAACCATTCACTGTTTAGAATAACTGTCACTGTGCGTGTTTAGGGTTTGCTGGGATAGCTCCATCTCCAGTTACCTGTAGTGATCTTTTCACTTGTTTGCTGCAGTTATATTGCTCACCAGACCTCGGAGTTCTGGCTCATGTGGTTTAATGTGAAACCTCTCATATGCAACCTACCTTTTCCCTAGAATCTCTTGTATATTGTGTTGGAAAGATATCTTAATGCCATTTTTGAGACTGCAGTGGGGGCCTGTGGAGTAACTTCAAGGCTTTTTCATGGTCTTATTTATTTATTTTCTACTTGATTTTGTGCTTGATTCAGTTTATGCCGTATACAATCTGTGGCAGTTATCTAGGTGGGCATTAATGAATGATCTGATCAGCTCTGTTTTCTGATTCCTTTAGAGCACCTTTAGTTGGTGGTAAGCTCCTTTGCTTGGTTACTGTGTTGAACAGAATGATGGAGGGTAGACGGGATTCAGAAATCAGGAGAAAGTTTTTAATTTTATGGAGGGCTTTGAGTGGGCTGGGTCTCACCGATGCTGAGCACCGGCAGTTTTTAGGTCTCGCCTAGCGTTGCTGCGCAGCTCGCTCAGCGAGATTTATTGTCATGGAGGACTTTGAGAGAAGGGTTTGAAGCCCCACCCCTTATTTCCATTGGCTTGCGTCACCGTTAATGGTAAACGGTGGGCTGCCATTGGAAATAAGCTTTCTTTGTTGCCTCCTTTTCACTTTTTTGTCCAGCCCACCCGGACTGGCTCGTCTGCTTTCCTTCTGTCGTGAAGGTATTTCTTATCTTTGTGGGAACCATATGTTTTCACTCATCCCCGTAAACACGGGGCTGAGTGAAAACAGATGGCGAGTGCTTGTTTTTTATGCAGATTTCTATAGCGCGAACTCTACCTGAAGGTATTGGAGTGCTTTACATGAGCTCCGGTTACGTTACACAAGGGCACATTCAGGCACAGGGAGATTATGTGATCAGGGCTGCTCAGGAGGAGCGCTTGAGGCAGGCTGGCACGGTGTTTTTTTTTTTTTAATTCAGATTTCTATAGCGCGAACTCTACCTGAAGGTATTGGAGCGCTTTACATGAGCTCCGGTTACGTTACACAAGGGCACATTCAGGCACGGGGAGATTATGTGATCGGCAGGCAGGGCTGCTCGGGAGGAGCGCTTGAGGCAGGCTGGCACGGTGTATTTTTTTAAAATGCAGATTTCTATAGCGCGAACTGTAGCTGAAGGTATTGGAGCGCTTTACATGAGCTCCGGTTGCGTTACACAAGGGCACATTCAGGCACGGGGAGATTATGTGATCGGCAGGCAGAGCTGCTCGGGAGGAGCGCTTGAGGCAGGCTGGCACGGTGTTTTTTTTTTAATGCAGATTTCTATAGCGCGAACTCTACCTGAAGGTATTGGAGCGCTTTACATGAGCTCCGGTTACGTTACACAAGGGCACATTCAGGCATGGGGTGATTATGTGATCGGCAGGCAGGGCTGCTCGGGAGGAGCGCTTGAGGCAGGCTGGCACGGTGTATTTTTTTAAAATGCAGATTTCTATAGCGCGAACTGTAGCTGAAGGTATTGGAGCGCTTTACATGAGCTCCGGTTGCGTTACACAAGGGCACATTCAGGCACGGGGAGATTATGTGATCGGCAGGCAGAGCTGCTCGGGAGGAGCGCTTGAGGCAGGCTGGCACGGTGTTTTTTTTTTTTTTATGCAGATTTCTATAGCGCGAACTATTGGAGCGCTTTACATGAGCTCCGATTACGTTACACAAGGGCACATTCAGGCATGGAGAGATTATGTGATCGGCAGGCAGGGTGCTCGGGAGGAGCGCTTGAGGCAGGCTGGCACGGTGTTTTTTGAATGCAGATTTCTATAGCGCGAACTCTAGCTGAAGGTATTGGAGCGCTTTACATGAGCTCCGGTTACATTACACAAGGCCACATTCAGGCACGGGGAGATTATGTGATCGGCAGGCAGGGCTGCTCAGAAGGAGCGCTTGAGGCAGGCTGGCACTGTATTTTTTTTTAATGTATGGCGCCACCCCTAACTCCTCTGGAGACCTCATCTCCAGACCTTCTTCGTGACAGTGGAATCCCCTCTAATTCTCAGACGTGAACAGCATGGGACTTGACTCAATTTGGGACCTTCATGCCACAGCTTTAGATCATCAGCGCACAACTTAGCCTCCCCAAGTTGATGCGCTTAAACTTTTTTTATTCATTGCTTCTCTTTTCGACCTCGTTGTTCGCGTCTCACGTTCCTGACTTATATTTGAAAACTAAGTTGTGTGTCCCGTACATCGTGTAGAATCTGCGTTCAGGACCTGGACACTGTAACCGTGACCAATAGGATCAAGCATTAAATATACAATAGGTCTTGCCTTTCATTCAGTTAAAGCCATTTGCTTTGCTATACAACACCATTAGCAAAGCAAATAGCTTTAACTTAATCAAAGGCGCGACCTATTGCATTTTCAATGCTTGTTTAAAGGAGGCCTCGAAACAGGTCTCTATCGGGCTCTGTTTTGTGCCCTGGCACAGGCGGTCCGCTTTTTTCCCGGACTGCAGTGACCGCAGGCACATCGATGTGCACATGCTCACACTGCTCACTTCTCTCTAGTTAAGAAGTTACGGCATGACGTCATGCCAGGTGAGCGTTGTAAGGGAAGGGAAATCCTTTAAAGAAAGTCATTTTCTCTCTGGATTTCCCTTCTCTTTTTGAAACTCAGGAGCAGCAATATGGTGGTGTCACCAGGGCTTTAAGTGGACGACTTTTCAATATTATACACAAGCCATAGTTGCTGCTTATTTATCCTATGCAACTAACAACCATTGATAAAGACAATAGTTCTGCCTTGTTGTAGGTTTGATGTTACTTGTTGTATCATATATATCTGGATGCAATGACAGAAACAGCAAAATACAAGTCGGGCAGCACACTATGCTAAGCACAGATTTTACCTTACATGATTTAAGCCACGCCCCTAAGTAAGGCTGCCACGCCCCTTTGAGAGACCCTCCAACCCCCTCCCCCCCCAGTTTTTTCATCCCACTTAAAGCCCTGATTTTATAAACCATTCTCAGGACCAGTCCTAGAAATTAATGCATTACCTGCAATTATCACTTCTATTTTAGTTTCATTGAAACCGAAGTATCTTTCCCACATCTAGGTCTGAAATGTTAGTGGTGGAGAGGTGTGGCTCACTGGTTAGAGGCGGCAGACCCGTAAGCAGAGGATGGCCCGGGACCAGGGTTCGATTCCTGACGCGGCAGGGTCGTGGACCAGGGTCAGCGGGCTCGATAATTCTCGCCTCGGTGCCTACTCCAGTCAGGGACCACACTCGGCAACTCTGGGCATTAGCTTGCCTCATCTTCACAACGGCCCCCCCAGACCGCCGGGGATGCTTGGTCACACCTTAGAGATACCCATTAGGGACCATCTCTCAGGGTGAGCCAGGACGGGTTCCCCAGTGGTCAAAGCGCAGAGATACTCCTCCGGGAGTTGATTCTAGCGCTATATAAACCCACAATTAAATTAATTAAATTAAGGGTTATTAAGTAGTCAGAGATGGGTCTCCTTATTGCCTGCATACATTGTAATAGAAGGTTATAAACGTTGTAAATGTTGAATAGCAGAGTCACGTGGTACTAAGACATAAAAAATCGTTGACAGGAACTGTTTCAGGTAACTTTTCAAGACCACTATTCCTGAGGCTTGCTGTCCCATGTATTGCAAATGCTTGTTTTTTAGTTTGTCTGTGTGATTAGAGAAGGGGCTTAACCATATGCAAATAATTATTGGCCAGTCCTAAAGGAACATCCTAGTCATAATTGCTAGACCACCACCCTTTTTCACACAGGCAGCCCTAGGTGTGTTTCAGTATTGGGTACCCTCACTGTATTAAATAAACTGCAGGAGTGAAAAAGTCCATTCTCATTTTTCCTGTAGTTGCAGTGGAATGAGTGTATCTATTCTACATTTCTGCTTACTTCCAACCAGTCCTTTAATCATAGCTGATGTATCTAACAATGGTACTACGCCAGAAGCACAGCAGTTCTTAAGCTATGCACCTATTATTTGGAGACAGGAAGATCACTGGTGGGGATATGCTTTAGGAGGAATCTAAAAATGTATCTCCTTAAGTGTTAGCAACAAGTATATGAGTACAGTGTAATCAGGTGGTATTTTATTTCAGAAACTTGAAGAAGTTGAGAGAAAAGGCCAACACCAGCTTGAGAACCTGGAAAGAGAGCAGAGGTTCTTGAAAAGAAGATTGGAGCAGCTCCAAGGCACTTCAGAGCTGGAGCGAATACGAATGGACAGCATAGGATCAACCATTTCTTCGGACCGCTCGGATTCTGAGCGAGGTGGGCATTCTAATAATAATAATAATAATACTATATATAATGAAAGAACTAATATATATTTACCTTCCAATTACTACTGCAGATGTTGCAGTTTCGTAGCAATTTTTATGTCTCTGTATGCTGTTTTTGTCATTTTCTGGGCCCCTTTATTTTTTAATTTGGAAAACGCAAAATAATGGTCCCTTCAAATTTATTTTCACTGATCAAATTTGATGAGGTGTCAGCCGAGACATTTTACGTAACAAAGGGACTTAAATGTATCACTTTATATTCTTTCAAATCAGCATTCGTTGATGCACCAACCAGTGCACTGTCCACGGTAGCTATCAGTGTTTTTGATATTTCACCTGTTTAGTCAGACCTCATTCTTGATATATTACAGTTTGCCTTTGATATTCATAATTAATACATGCAGTGGAATAGTGAGAGTGGGAAGTCACTCACATTCCTCAGAACAATGTTAATTTTTACCATTGTATGAATGCTTTGGAGTCTCAAAATGATCAGCTCATTCACAGGACTGCCAAAAAGAGGAGATATTGTGCGACACAGGGGGACGAGAGGAGAGTAGAGAGTGGTAAAAGGGCTGAACCATTCATATGATAGTATCATTATTTACCTTGGAGCTGGAAAGTGACACCTCTTTGACCTTATGCTACTAATGCACACTCACATGCTCCATGGTACCATAAGTTGGGTGTAGACCAATAACTAACAACACTCTCTGGCTTTGCAGTCAGTAGATAATGCTTCACTCTCTGGCTATTTCTTGCCAAACAGTTGGTTAGTGAACCTTCATACTCTTTTTGGCCATCCATGTTCAATACTTGATAGTCAGAATTACGTTTGACTAAAATAAATACTGTAACATACTTTGCAACTATATGCTTTAATGTATTGTTTCTTGTGAGACAAATTTAGAACACAATAAAATAAATGACTTCATCATTCTCGCTGATCTCTGACATCACTGTTCAAGCACAATCTAAAATAAAATCTGTCTCTCGATCTAGTTGAACTGAATGCTTTTATGATTCACTAATTAGGTACACCATAATTACGTCAATCCCAGGATCAGTTATATTTAGACAGTAATATGGAATGTCATAGTTAAAATTGGAACTATGAATGAGAAATGTTTTAAATATTGTCCTAGTTCACACTTAAGTTTCAAATAGAAGGTCACTGTTATGTACAACAACCTATGATAGGTTATTTCCCTAGAGGCATTTGTTTACGAATCTACACCTCTGTATTTGGTGATGGCCCAATTCCCTCCAAATAAATAGAGCCTCCCATAATGTACTAGTGCGCTGCCTCCAGATTGGAAGGTTGGCAGAACTCGGCGCAGGTGTCTGACCATAAACTGAAGAAAACAAAGTGACTCTCCACAACGTTGGCACACTAAAACACATAAAAGGGTTTTTTCGTGTTTGTGCAAGCCATCGCAGTTAAAAACAAATAGACTGGAACAAGCCCTTCCGCTAACCTTGGAGATACTACCTGTAAGATTCCTAATAAAAACTGTAAAAATATGCCATGCTAATTATGAGGAAATTAATGTGTTTAAGAAACTTCTCCTTGGTCTTCATTGACTATAAAAAATGAAATCTGTCACATTGCCTTGAGATTTCATATCTTCCATGTCTCTGTTTTTGTATACATTGGTGATGATACATCAGCACAGTTCTGTACAGGTTTGTGTGACAGGAAGGGAAGTCAGTGAGTATTTGTGAAGTCAGATGTAATAAATGTATCCACCATTGTCTAGCTATGGGCACCATCTTCTGTGGAGTCCTTGTGTCTAAGAAGACTAGGCTTGTAGGAATTTCTGACATTTCCTTTTTCCAGCATTAGTTGTAACTATCCTTCAAATCATATTAACCAAATTCCTTTCCCTTTTCTTGCAGAAGAGATTGAAGTGGATGTGGAAAGCACAGAATTCTCCCATGGAGAAGTGGACAGTATCAGCACAACCAGCATCAGTGACATTGATGATCACAGCAGCCTCCAGAGTATAGGGAGCGACGAAGGGTATTCCAGCGCAACCGTCAAGCTTTCCTTTACGTCATAGGAATACAGCAACACATCAGCACAGGACAAGCTATAAACTGGTGGCCAAACTCCCTCTTCGATCCAAAGCCTCTACAGGTTGGGGTTCAAGACGCAGTATCCCTTTTCAAAACCCGCTGTCTGAAAATGAATTCTTCTGTTCCACACAGGTCTGTGGTAGTGGCCCTTTGGTGCTGAGGGTTTTGTAAGCAAGTGCATCCTGTGAAGATGGATGCACTATAAAATACCCACTCAAGGGCATCAGGCTGAATGTTGATGAACTCACCTAATATTTATGTGAAATAGGATACTGGAGTTTCCAACCCTTTTGAGGGAATGCTATTTTTTCCATGGCCACCCATTTGGAAAATTGATAGAGGTGGGTTCCATCCTCTTTTAAGCCGCTGGCATTGTCGAAAAGAAATCTCAAGTGAAACAATCAGTCCTTTTATCTGGGCGACTAAAATATATCCGTAGATGCAGGCTGTTCATGCTTAGCCTTTGGGAAAAAAGGCAGACAAGCCGTGCTTTGAGAGTGAGCTTGTCGATCATGAAACACACCCAGTGGGACCACCATCCAGCTTAGATGTTTGTTGAACTTTGTTTTAGAACAAGTACTTTCACCTTTTACTAGTCCTAGAGTACCAAACCGTGTCCTGTTCTTGAAGTTTGTGCTGCACTGGAGCACAGGCCTGCGCTGACCACAGCTGTTGACAATTTTGGGACAAACGCAAAAAAGAGAAAGGCATCAGCATCAGTAACACAGAGAGGTGTGCAAGAATCCATGCCCGGTTCCCAAGTCATTACACCTGTTTTCTTCTTTAACGTTTTTTTCACGTGTGTGTTGAAGAACCAAAAAGTAGACATTCTTCATAATCCTGTACTTTGAAATTGACAGGCACATTAAAAAAAGGAAAGCATTCACCCTGGCTCGCTGCCATGCTGGATCTGGCGGTAAACGCAAAGACTTGAAACTGCTACCTTGCTCTATCATGCACAAACAAGTGAAGCTTGTAAGAGTTGGAACGGGTCACGTGATGTTGCAGCTCTCTGTAGATCCATTCCCATTTGAATACCCACGCCACCTGTTTTTTAAAGAGTTATCGCACTAGATTTAGTAACGTAGATCATTACGTACGTGTCACATCTTAATGTCAGTTTGGCCTGCACATCTCATTAGGGCACTTTGCATCGCATACACCATCCCACTGTGCAGGTGCTGGTGCTGTTGTTAAAAAATATTGTATGAAACGTTTATTATTTCTTTCATGATGACACTTCTAACTTGCACTCTGAGGTCTTGTTTTTCTTATATATATATTTTTTTTTAAATGCAACGATTTTTTTTTCTCCAATTAAAACTTCTTATATTGACCTCAACTATGGCATTGTTTGAAACTTTGTATACCTGAAATAATTTAACTACCCCCAATAACTAAAAATGCTTTATAAAATTCATAACTTATTGCTGACTTTAAATGGGTTGTTTAATTTCAGTCCTGTAGATTTATTTTGTTTTAGGTAGGGCTGGGCAAAAAAAGATTATTGAAAAAATATTGAAAAAAAAGACGAAATAAAGACAACCTTATTTAGCAACGCTGTTGGTTTGTGTTTTTCCACATTCATATAGCGCAAAGCACTACCCTCCATTTGGGAAGATCATTTAGCTTAACTTTTAATCATGTCTGCTTGTATTTTTTAAAACTCTTGCTTTGCTCATAATTTTTCGAGTTTTTAAGAGCTTCCTAGATTATTGTGCATAAAGTTGTTGATTTGTATCTCAAACATATCCACACATTTCAGCCAAATCAAGATTTATTGAAAAGTGATATATGCAAAAGGCTCATCCACTTAAGCGCTGCTGTTAGTTGTTTATATGTTGGCCGTTTGCACCAAAATCATTAAGGTGTATGATATTTGCCTCTTCTGTAATCACATTCGTACTATTCCCTACATAGATGGATGCCGATAATCTAATCATAGTCCAGGCACTCAGTGCTTTAAAATTATGTGATATATTTGTAATAAAAAGAAAAATGTACAAGCCTATGCCACAGACTCTTCGAAGAACCTTTGGAGAAGAATCGGTAGCACAGCCGAATAGTGGCGGCCGCCACAAACAAAAGGTGGTGAGGCGGGTGGAGGGAGCGCGGGAGGGAGAGTGCGGGGTCATGCAGGGGGGTATTAGAACTAATATATTTAATTTTTTAAAACGTACCTTCACTCCAGTATTGGAACTTTCATAGATTCAAATGCTTGAATCATTCCCCGTTGTCGAGATGGGAGCCCCCGGTATTATTAAAAGTAATGTCTTATTAGATATAGAACATAAGGACCTAGGCCTTAACATTTATGTAACATATCCCTCTCCTTTTGTAAAAAGGACTGAACTTAGAACCAGCCAATCAGCAGACACCACCCTGTAGAACAGAGGTCTTCAAACTGTGGGGCACGCCCCCCTGGAGGGGCGTGGATGTGTTCCCAGGGGGGCGCAAATGGGCCTGCAATTGCATGTAAATTAAGCTAGCCTGGAAGCAGGAAAAGCACGATTCCAGGCTGTCTTCATTTACATGAAGCAGTTACAGCGCATACAAAAAAAGTGAGGATGGTGTGGTGTTCATACAGTCGTTCATAGATGTCTGTTTCAATGGTGACGAGTTATTGTTGTTTTCTGTTTTAAGAAGAGGATTGTTTCATGTAAAATAGAGGCAAAGAAGACGCATTGCAGAGTTTTCATCTTACTTGAGGAGCGCCTCATTAATTAGGACATGCTTAGTATATGCCTGGAAAGCGTTAGTTGTTTTAGTGCAGCATTTTTAGATTGACTGCATGAGGCACTGTAAGGTAAACATCGAAAGCACTGGAATTACATGATGGAAGATTGATTTTCTCACAGGTTCTAGGATCAGTATTTAAAAATCTGATTGCACCCATATGAGAGTGATTTCTCCTCCTTTGTGCCTGCCCATAGATACAATCTTTAAACTGCGCTAAGGAATTGTTAATTTCTCTTTTAAGGGTTGGATTGTTCTGTATTTCAGTGGAGGAAGTGTGTGTGTTTTTTCTTCGAATTTTTCTTGCACCTTACTGTTGAAAGTTATGTATTCTAGTTCTGATTCATTGTGTGTGCAGGTGTTGGTGTGTATGAAAGAGAGCTATATATGTAGCAGGGTTATTTAAAATGTGTGCATGCTTATGCGTGTCTCAGAGAAAGCTATATAATTGTAAGTGTTATTTCCTGTGTGCGAGGGGAGGTGCATGTGTACGTGCATGCATGTATGTGTAAGAGAGTGCTGTATATGTAGAAGGTTCATTACAAATGTGTGTCTGGCTGTCAGACATTTTATTTAATCCTATCAATGGCAAGGACAGCCAAGAACTATCAAAGCTGTGAGTACCAGTGGCGTAACCAAGCCCCTGCAACCTGTTCGGTGCGGGGGCCCGAGCTTCGGTGTCCCCCTCCGGCACTTGGCAGGCCCCTGGCCTGAGAGCTCCGGACTGGGTCTGGAGCATGGGGGGCCCCCTGCTATGTAGTTTGCAGAGGGAACACCAAGTTTTGTTACGTCACTGGTGAGTACTGGTGCTTGCTGCGAGTACTGGTGTTAGCTGCGAGTACTGGTGTTAGCTGGGAGTACTGGTGTTGTCTTTCTGGGTGGGTATGGACAAGCAGCCAAGGTCTAGTTGAAAAGTGGCATAGAGCTGAGGCTAGATACAGTACAACAAAGTTAGCATAGTTGCAATAACGATGCGAATGTTCAGTCAGAAATGTGAGTTTTTCTGAATACATAGCACTTTAATGAAGTCTCCTAATGTCTAACTATATTTACAGTATAAATGGCTATTAAATGCCTACAAATCACACAAAACATAATACATCATGAGAATGTTACTGCAAGACCGTACATCAATATACAAAGGCAACACCTTTAAATGTTATAAATTGATTGTGTTCAATAACTGATCACAAACACCGAACACTTTGAAAACAAGAAAATGAAACATGATACTAATGGGTACTACTGAGGGGTATGGGGCAGGGGCAGCGAGTGTGAATTCAATGTCAAAGACAGCTAAAAAAAGAGAAAAATCTGCATTTTATTGTTTTTTGTTCACTTTTAGGTAACTGCATATAAAAACATGCACACACCAAAATTGAATAATAAATGTAGGTTAAACCAATCTAGGAAATATACTGTTTTATCTTATGAAATCTCAGTTGGCTAATGTGATCACTGCAGATGTCTTCGTGTGTGACCAGAGTCACAGAATTAAATCCTGATTGAGGCAGTGAGGAATAGTGACTTGTTTACAGTGCAACGAGGTCCCAAATTGTGACAGAAAGCACTGTGAATGCCATTATTTAAAATTTGTATTACACTATATAAAACAAGTACACCTTTTAGCAATAAGCATTCAGACTATATCTAGTGGAAATATTTTTATATGTGGCCCTTTAAAGAGTACACTCCTTTTAACGGACACATATATTACATCTCAAACAGAATAAATATTTTTCTGATGGATACATCTGCCAGTGGATTCCTCACCTTGTGAATATCCCCTGCGCCAGCATTCCACGGAACTTTTCTTTCCCAGCACTCCACGTCGACGTGGGCGACGTCACAATGCATCGGCTCCGCTCGCGACTCCGTATGACGTCACCGGAGCCATAAGAAGCCCACGTCGGCGTGATGACGTCAGTTCCCTTTTTTCCGCGCCGTCGACGCGCAACGGTTTTTTCCAGTGCTGTCTAGCTACTTTGTAGTTTAGCTGTGTTACTGTGTAAAATTCAGTATGTCTTCGACGAGGAAGTCGGGTTTTAAGCCTTGTAGGGAATGTGGAGGCCTGATGTACATGACTGATCCGCATCAGGACTGCTTATGGTGCCTTTCTTCAGACCACGATAAGGAAGAATGCGGGTGCTGTAGGAGCATGAATCCTAAAGCGCTGAAGGAGAGGAAGACTAAGCTCTTCATGAAGAAGATCGGTGAGGAGAAGAGAGGGAGAAAAAAAGAGAAGTCGAGGCGGGAGTCATCGACTTCGAGGTCGTCGAAGTCGAAGAAACACCACAAGAAGAGGAAGCATTCTTTTCGGCGTCGGTCCTCGAAGTCCAGGAAGTCGAGGTCGGCTTCGCCCCGTCGACGTCGGAGCAAGGACTTGTCACCTTCTCCTTCTAAGTCTCCGAAGTCTCCCTCGCCGAAGCGGGCTCCAGCTCGTTCCCCGACGCCGTCACCGGCTCCGTCTAAGGCTTCGACTCCGGGTCGAGTGGAGTCTGATGTTCCCTTGGATGAGCAAGAACAGGAAGAGGCTACTCCGGTGCCGGATGACTCTGCGGCTCCGGTGGATGATACTGCGGAGCCGACGCCGGTGACTCCACAAAGGGATACAGGGTCGGTCCCTTATCCCCAATTCCCGGCTCCAGGTACAGATTCATCAAACTTTCTGAATGCCATGAATGGTATTTTTAATAGGGCGGCCTTCCCATCCGGAGCACCAACTGGTCCCGTGGGTCCGATGGCGTATACGCTAGGGGTGCCGCAGCATTATGCTCAGGCCTCCTTTCTGTCCTTTATGCCGATGGCGCCTTCTTGGCAGTTTCCGGCGCCGTCTGGGGATCCGACACGACCTCGGATGGGCCATCAGTCTTCGGAACCTTCCTCGACGCCGAGGCCGACTCCATCGGTGCCGCGTCCGGCGCCGCTTACTCCACCTATGGCGCTGCCGACTCCGGTACCTCTGGCTCCACCGACGCAGCATACGACGTCGACGACGCCGGCTCCCCGGATCCGGTCGAGACGGGAGGCCCAAAGGGTATTGGAGGAAGGGAGATATCGAGCAGAGGTGGAAGAAGGTGAAGTCGACTCTTCTTCGGATGAGTTTGAGGGGATTGAAGAAGCAAGTGGGTTGGATACAACCCCAGAGTGGGAGCATACGTCTGCTAGATCTTCTCCGCCTCAGGAATTGGCGCCCTATCTTTACTTTACTTTTGATAGCTTTATTTCGGTCGATGACCATAAAAGCACAGATAAAATATATACATAGACATAAAATACATAAATAATCAGCATTTGGGATAAAAAGTTATTAAACAACAGTTATCAAAGTAGCAACAATAAACAGTAAACATGTTCAATCACTAAGAGGGACCCAACGCCTTTAGAATACGGTTGCGTGTATGCCAAACGTTGGTAAGCAATTTTGTTAACGCGAAGACAGTTGGGCCAGAGACATCAGATTTTAAAATCCTGTACATTGGTGCATATTCCCTGCAGCCCATATTCCTTATCAGCGGAAGGAGCCAGTATTTTCGTGCTGCCTTGTAGGCTGGGCAGAAGAAAGCCACATGCAAATCAGTTTCCTCCGTAGCATCACAAGCCGGACACTGCTTTGTGGTGGGAGCCGATGGCCATGTGCATGTAAAAGACCGGAAAGGCAGTGTGCCGTATCTCCATTGGAGAAACAGCTTCCGGGCCAGTACAGGGGAAATAGGATCCAGTACCTTCTCAAACCTATAGAAATCCTTGGTTTGCAGGAACACAGAGGATAAGGACCCCTGTGCCTGAGTGGCTTGGGTCCTGGCTATTTTGTGTTCGTAATATACGTTAGCCAGGGACTTTTTGGAGATATTTAGTGCGGCATTCGCTGGCTCAGTCCATAAATCGGGGAGCCCTATTTCCATGCAAGTGGCTTGGATGTTTTTAACCCAAGGGATATTGAGCACTTTTGGGTGGTTCAGAAGTTCGACCAGTTCCGCCCGATATTCTTCAAGATCATTGCTACTCCACAGCCTACGCCAGAATGCTATGGGTCTCAGGCTTATTTCATCAGCTAACGGTCGTAGGCCCAAATCAAGCCTCAGGGGGAGGAGCGGGGTGCTGGGCGGGAGTGCGGCTATCTGTCTGATAAACTTATTTTCCGTTAGGGACAGACTCCTGCAAGGCGTATGGCCCCATAGTTCCGCCCCATACATTATCGCTCCCCTGGCCTGGGCCTTATATATCTGAATTAGTGCCCCCAATGGACGGTATGATGAACCAGTCATCATCCGGGCAATACCCCCAGTGGTTTGCGTGAGTTTAAGGTTAGCCCTACTCTGGTGAGATCCCCAAGTCATGGTTTCGTTGAGAGTCACACCAAGATATTCGAAGGTGGCCACTCTCTCGAGCCGTACAGCTCCCAATTGCGGATTTAGCCGCAATTTTTGTCTCGGGTTCAAAACCATGAATTTGGTTTTTGCCGCATTAATTTCCAGCCCCCTGTCAGTACAGAAGGCCACAAAGGAGTCCAGAATCCTCTGTATACCCATAGGGGTTTTGGATAGCAGCAGGGTGTCGTCCGCAAACATAATTGCGGGCACCCTGCTGCCATTTAATTTCGGGGCGTCAGTATATTCAGTGGCATTCAGGTGGGCGATTACCCCGTTGACGAAGAGGCAAAACAGGGTCGGTGCCAACACACAACCCTGTCTTACCCCCTGGCCAACGGGGAATCTGTCGGTCAGTTCCCCCAACCTCCCGCACCTCACTCGGGCGTAATTATTATGATGCAGCCTCTGTAAGGTCAATAGGATGTCCGGGGGAAGACCCATCTCTGCCAGGACGCTCCAAAGTTTCCCCCTGGGCACCAGATCGAAGGCGGCCCGTAGGTCCACAAAAATTGTGTACAGACTACCGCCCTCGAATTTTGCAGCCCTCCAGTAGATCAGGTTCAATCTAAAAACCTGGTCCACTGTGGATACCCCCTTCCTAAATTCCACCTGGTAGGGACTAAGGGCACCCACCTCCTCCATCCAGTCCTGGAGCCTATTCAGCAACACCCTACCAAACAGTTTCTGTGCCACATCTATCAAGCTGATTGGTCTGTAGTTGGCTGGGAGGAGAGGCGAGCCCTTTTTAAAGATGGGGACCACCTCTGCCCCCAGCCAAGTACTAGGGATTTCCATGCGGTAAGGTAAGGGGCCCAAACAGTGGGCTCCTGTTTAAACATATCCCCTGGTAATCCATCCAGTCCCGGCGCCTTTCCAGAAGCCAGTCCTGAGATGGCAGCGGTGACCTCGCCCAGCGTTATAGGCTCCCCTGCATAGTCCGGCCAGCCCACCTCATCAGCAGCTGGAGATTCTCCCGGCTCAGAACTGTATAGGGTCTGGAAGTGAGCCTGCCACACCCCTGGGGCAATATTGGGCTCTAATGCCGATTGTAAGTTCCCCGACCCCCCGTTCACAATCCTCCAGAACAAACGTTGGTTTTGGATCGCTAGAGCCTTGGTGAGTTCTTCCCACTGGTTTTCCTCCCATTCTACCTTTGCGTGGGCAATGAGTTTCTTGTAAGCTTGCCTACTTTGTTTAATGCTGTCCCCCCTAGACCATCCTTGATTAGTCTAAGGAGTTCTGTTTTTGCCCTTCTGCAAGCTAGGTTATACCACAATGATTTGCCTTGTCGCCTCCCTTTTGATTTTCGTGAGCTGCAGTTGAAATGAGGTGCCGCAGCTTTTATGAGGTCCTCATGGGCCTTAAACAATTTGCCCTGGGAATCTTTATTGTTTGCCTCGGTGTCCTGGCACCCCACAGTTTCCAAGATGGGGGTTATCCCATCATAAAGCATGGGGAGTTTATTCTTGCTTGTAGCCAGGTGCTCCCACCTGATCCTTCTCCTGTTGTTGTCAAGGAGAAGCACAGGGTTGTTCCCTTCCGCGTTAGTCGCGAGAGGTTGGGGGCCAGGGTGAACAAGGTCAAGCTCAAGCGCGTTATGATCACTATCGGTCCTTTCCGTTACCCTGAAATCCTGGATTTTCGGCCACTTCACTATTTGGGCCAAGACATAATCCAGACGGGACTCTCTTCCCGGTCTGTTGTAGGTGGTTTTACTTGGTATGTCGGATTTCATTCGGCCATTACAAGCTCTGATTCCGAACTTAAGGGTGAGGGCTGTAATTTGTAGTGCTAGTGGGGTCCAAGCCTTCGGAGGTGGAGCTTCCACTAAGGGCACTGCCCATCTGGCCTCTTCTTCTGATGATAACCCGTCTAGAAGGCCAGGAAGTGGCTCAAAATGAGAATTAAAGTCCCCTCCCACTACATGTTATGTTATGTTATGTTATGTTAGTTACATTTTAATGCGCACAGCTGCTCCAGCGAAGGAGCGTCCTGGCGCAGGGAAAGGAAAACACAACACAACACTGGAACCAGTGACAAGAAGCAAACAAAATAGAAGCTGGAAATAATTAAAACAAGAGAGTTTTCAAAGCTCGGCGAAAAGACATTAGGTCGTTCGAAAGACGGATTTCCAAGGGGAGAGCGTTCCAGAGGGATGCGGCTTTCACGCGGAAAGAGCGACCCCCCCATCCGACTAAGTCTGTAACGGGGGACGACCACCAAGGACTGTCCGAGGGATCGTAACGAACGGGTAGGCACATAAGGAGAGATCAATGAATTAAGAATTCCGGGTGCCAACTCTCTCAGAATTTTAAAAACCAGACAGAGAGCCTTAAATTGAATACGCTTACATATCGGGAGCCAATGCAAGGACCGCAAGGTGTTAGAAGTAGGACAGGATCGAGGAAGACCAACCACCGCCCTAGCCGCCGCATTCTGAACTCGTTGTAGACGAAGAATCTCGGCTTGGTTTACTCCTAATAGGAGGGAACTGGCATAATCCAACCGCGAGATGATCATTGCTTGAATGACCAGCTGTCTTGTAGGGGCATCAAAGAAACGCAGCAGGGGTCTTAGCCCGCGTAGTACCCCAAAACAGCAGGCCGCCACTCTCTTTGTGTGAGTCACAAAGCTCAGCGTATGGTCAAGCCAGACTCCGAGATTCCTGAGTTCCAGAACAGGGACCGGCGCTGACCCCAGCTCTGAAGGCCACCATTCGTCCCCCCAGTGGTCCGCTTCCCTTCCAACGATCATCACCTCTGTTTTTGACGCGTTCAGTTGGAGACAGTTGTTATTCATCCAGCTGGCCACCTCTCTCAGTCCGCTTTGGAACCTGAGGGCATCCCGTTTGGCATCCCCGCTGATCGTAACCGCCAGCTGAGTGTCGTCAGCATAGGAGACCATGGTAAGGCCCCATTGCCTGACGACCTCAGCCAGCGGCTGCACGTACAGATTAAAAAGCGTGGGACTCAGCGAGGAGCCCTGCGGGACCCCCAGGTCCAAAGGATGGTACTTGGACTGAAAAGGCGGGGTGGCAACGCAGAAGGAGCGATCACTGAGGAAGGAGCGGCACCACTGCAGAGCTGAACCACAAATGCCAATGTCCTGCAGGCGGTGTAGCAAGATGCGATGGGAAACCGTGTCAAAGGCAGCGCTCAGATCTAATAAAATAAGCGCTGCCGTTTGACCTGCATCGAGCACACTACGCAAATGCTCAACCATTGCCAGAAGGGCCGTCTCAGTGCTGTGATCAGCACGAAACCCATTCTGCGTTGGATCCAGGACATTCACAAGGGTCATATGCTCCGTGAGGGCCCGATTTACATGGGCCTCCATGACCTTGGCCGGCCAAGGGAGCAGAGATATAGGGCGGTAGTTTTCAGGTCTCGATGGATCCAAAGATGGTTTTTTTAGGATCGGAGAAACCACCGCTTGCTTCCATTTGGCAGGGACCAGGCCAGAGGTTAGGGAAAGGTTAATCAGGGAGCACACTGCAGTGCGTCCCTGAAAAGCAGCGTCCCTGAAAAGAGCAGATCTTACCGGGTCTGCAGGCGATCCAGACTTGACTCGCAGGGCCCACATTGCGAACTCCTCATCGGAGATGGTAGGAAAGGAGTGCAGCGATGGACAGCTGCTAGAGCCGCTCCAGGGGATCACAGGAGACAATGTGCTAGGAAACGCCAGATAGATTTTCCTGACTTTATCCAAAAAGAAGGTGGCTAAGGCTTCACAGTGGGCGATGGAACTGTCCAACTGTGGGGGAACTCTCTTTGCCATTAAATCTTTTACGGTTTTAAAGATGGTTTTAGTCGGGTTAGGACTGTTTCTAAATTCGGCTGCGTAAAACGCCGCCCGGGCCCTGCATATAGCTCGATGGTAATGCTTAACTAGGGCCAGGTAGATGGATTTCTTGTCGGCATCGTACGACTTACGCCACACCCTTTCCGCCCGTCTGCAAGAGGACTTCAGTGCACGCAGCGCGCTGTCATACCAGGGGCTGGCCTGCCGGGGACTGGACTTGCTGGAGATGATAGGTACCAGGACGTCCAGCGCCCTGGTAATCCAGTTACAAAACCGGTCATAGCCCGCGGTGGCATTCAGCAAGGGACCTAATGGCTCAGTATCCATAATGCGGTGAAGATCCTCTAGCCTAAGTTAGAATGAATCACTCGGTAGGTCAGATATAAAGTTGGAGAGTTCATCTATGGTCGGTGATTCCTTAGCAATTCCCATTGGCCTAGAGTAAATGTTAATAAACACAAGTTTGGCTTGGTTGGGCCATAATAATGAAATCGCAAGGATATCTTCAGAGTTAACCGGCAACCGCATTGCCACACAGCCCAGATGAGATGCGACCCAAGTCGTAAGCCCTCCTGACGGACGGCCTTTGCCTTCCCACCTCGCTGGAATGAAGAATGACATGTAGCCTTGGTGACCATAGTCCTCTCTGGCCCAGGTTTCCTGGAACATACATATGTCTCCAGACTCAATATAATTTGCCCAGTCCGGGTCACCCAGTTTATTAGCCAATCCAGCAACATTCCAGCAAATCAGCCTCAGATGATCAGGAGTAATAGATGCCGTGCCAGGGGGGTTAGAGGAGATGGTTCCAGACTCTAATACAATCGGAAATTCTGGCGCATTACCAACAGTAGGGACCAAAGATTCGAAAAGTCCACTGGAGCCATTCTCCACAAGTGTTGGCTCATTCAATATTCCAGAGGCATTGGCAACATTGTGGACAGATAGATCATCCATGGACACTGGGTTGTTTGGTGGCCCAAGATTTTTACCAATAATCGGGGTGAGTGGCTTGGAAAGACTACAGGAGCCGCAATCTTGGGTCATTGGCGTGTGAGCGGAAAGTCAATCAACCCCATCCAAACCAGTCAAACAATTGAAGCGGTTGAAGTGAAAATAGGGTGCATCCTGCAATTGGATATTTGGACGTTGTACATAGTCCTTGTGTCTGCGTCTATGCTCCACCCTTATCCACTCATCCTGCGATGGAACATGGTACATGCGGATAGGGGGGAAAAAAAAGGATACTGGGAGGGTCTGAATAGTGGAATCCAGTGATCTATTTGTTCCTTCACAGATGTGCAAGACAGTGCCCGGATCCTTGAAGCTTACCAGGATGCAATCCCCTATTATTGTTTTTCTGGTCTTCCCTAGCCAAGGGACCCTTCTGACCATAATAATCTCATTGTTAAAACGAGATGGTAGGGGTCGGTTCAAATTTAGCCATTTAATGACCTTTTTCTTTAGGGATTGGTAGTCTTCATTTTCCCCTGATCTTAACTGGGGGGCACCAGCTAGGACCACCGTTAGACTATTAGCCTCTGGCGGCAGATCTGGTCTCCGTGGTCTTGGGGGTTGCTGGCCCGGGGTATTTAGAGGGGCGCTACCGGCTTCTTGATAGCCGCCGTTAATCCCTAACTGGAAACTTTGAGGGACAGAGTCTATAGTGAATTTTTACCTGAGACAGGAGAAATTCAAGATGCTGACCCTTGCGCAGGTTCTTCAAGCGTTGCAGCAAGGAGACTGGATGGTGTCGCTCGACTTGCAGGACGCGTACTTCCATGTCCCAATCCTGAAGTCGCACAGGAAGTATCTCCGTTTTACAGTTGGGTCGCAACACTACCAGTTTGCGGTTCTCCCGTTTGGTCTTACTACCGCACCTCGAGTCTTCACAAAGGTGATGGCAGTGGTGGCTGCTCATCTCAGGAGGTCGGGGATCCCGGTTTTCCCTTACCTGGACGACTGGCTTCTGAAGGCAGAGTCCCCAGAGATAGTGCAGCGTCATCTGCAGGTGACATCTCAGCTGTTATTCGACTTGGGTTTTTCGATCAATGTGCCCAAATCTCACCTGGTGCCCTCTCAACGCAACCTGTTTATAGGGGCAGTACTGGACACTACTTTGTGTCGAGCATTCCCTCCTCCTCAAAGGATTCTCGACATTCAGGAGATGGTCCCTTTATTCCACAGTGGAGCGGTTATTCCAGTTCTGAAGGTCCTCCGCCTGCTCGGTCTGTTTGCCTCCTGCATTCTGTTGGTCAACTACGCATGCTGGCACATGAGGGTGCTCCAGTGGTGCCTCCGCAAGCAGTGGTATCAGCACAACGGGGATCTCAGGGAGTCAATCAAGATCTCCAGAGAAGCTGCAGCGGATCTGTCTTGGTGGAGCGTAAAGGGCAATCTGTCACAAGGAAAGCCCTTCCATCTACCTCCATCGGTGGCCACAGTGATAACGGATGCATCAACCTTAGGGTGGGGTGCGCATCTGGAGGACCTGGAGATCAAGGGTCTGTGGTCTCCCGAGGACAGGTTGCTTCACATCAACCTTTTGGAATTGTGGGCGATTCGTTTGGCGCTCAAGGCCTTCCTCCCTTCCCTTCGCGGTCAGTCGATTCAAGTCCTGACAGACAACACGACCGCGATGTGGTATGTCAACAAGCAGGGAGGAGTAGGATCTCTTTGTCTATGCAGAGAGGCCTTACGTCTATGGTCCTGGGTTCAGGACCATCGGATTTGTCTGATGGCAAATCATCTGGCCGGGGGGGTTGAACGTGCGTGCGGACAGTCTCAGTCGGCAGTTCCCCGCCGACCACGAGTGGAGGCTCCATCCGGAGGTAGTTCTTCACGTCTTTCGGACGTGGGGGTCTCCTCGGGTGGACCTGTTTGCCACTTTCGAGAACGCGCACTTCCCGGCATTCTGCAGTCTCCAGGATCCGATGCAGGGGGCGTTGGGGGACGCGTTTCAGTTGAGTTGGGGTTCGCAGCTCCTTTACGCGTTTCCTCCCATACCCTTGATTCCTCGGGTTCTGAGGAAGATTCGCCTAGACCGGGCCCAAGTCATATTGATCGCCCCGGATTGGCCAAGAAGGTTGTGGTATACAGATCTTCTCCACCTCTCCTCGTGCCCTCCGCTCCGTCTCCCTCTGAGGGCAGACCTCCTCTCGCAGTCGGAGGGGCAGGTTCTACACCCCCACCTCCAGAGCTTACACCTTCATGCCTGGAGATTGAACGGGGCAACCTGAGTTCATTTTCTCTCCCGCCTGACGTGGTGGACTTTATTTTATCGGCCAGGCGACACTCCACCAAGTCCATTTACTCCTACAGGTGGTCTAAGTTTGTTAAATGGTGTGGAGAGAGATCCATTGACCCTTTAAAAGCCCATCTTTCTAATGTTCTCCAGTTTGCTCTTTCCTTGGCTCAGCAGGGCTGTGCTGTGGCCACGTTCAAGGGCTATCTTTCGGCCTTATCGGCTTTTCTATGCCTTCCAGATCAACCGTCACTTTTTAAATCTCCGGTTGTTCTGAGGTTTATTAAGGGCCTTACAAACATGTTTCCTCCCACTCCATTTGTAATGCCTCAGTGGGACCTTAATCTTGTTTTAACCTTTCTGATGGGGTCCCCATTTGAGCCTCTACATAGCTGTCCTTTGAGGCTGTTGTCCTTTAAGGTGGTTTTTCTTGTATCCATAACCTCGGCAAGGAGGGTGAGTGAGCTTCAAGCTCTTAGTTCTAAACCCCCGTTTTTAACCTTGCATGCTGAAAGGATTGTTCTCAGGACCAGGGCTGCTTTCCTGCCAAAAGTTGTCACTCCGTTTCATTTGGGGCAGTCCATTACTCTCCCTGTTTTCTATTCTCCTCCTCATCCTTCCAAAGAGGAGGAAAGGCTTCATCGCCTGGACCCAAAGAGAGCTGTAAGCTTTTACTTGGACAGAACGAAGGACTTTCGTCTGGACGATCAGCTCTTCGTGGGTCATGTTGGTCATTCCAAAGGAAGAGCGGTGCACAAGCACACGTTGTTGAGAGGGATTATCCTTGCCATCAAGATCTGCTACGCCCTGGCTGGTAAGACCCCTCCCGAGGGCATTAGAGCTCATTCAACTAGAGCTAAGTCATCTACATCTGCTTTGGCCCGGGGTGTTCCTGTGGCAGATATTTGTAAGGCCGCGACTTGGGCCTCCTCCATACCTTCGCAAAGCATTATTGCTTGGACTCAGAGATGAGGAGGGAGGGCCACTTCGCGCGCTCTGTCTTGCAAGACTTTCTGGTATAGGAAGGTGGACACCCTCCTCCGGGAGTGGGGACTACTGTGGGAATCTATTCACAAGGTGAGGAATCCACTGGCAGATGTATCCATCAGAAGAACAAGTTACTTACCTTCGGTAACGCTTTTTCTGGTGGATACAGTATCTGCCTGTGGATTCCTCACTGACCCACCCGCTTCCCCGTTGTCCACCTTTTTATACCATGAAAGAGGTCTTGTGGGAATGTTTTGATATTTTCTTGTACATTTGTAGGCAATGCTGGTTTGTTTAGCATTCCTTTTATTTGTATGCTGTGTATATATGTTGGTATACTGTATACTGTGTATACTTGGAGTTGTCGTTGGTTCACCTGTTCGCCTCGAAGGCACGGAAAAAATGGGTGGAACTGACGTTATCACGCCGACGTGGGCTTCTTATGGCTCCGGTGACGTCGTACGGAGTCGCGGAGCCGATGCATTGTGACGTCGCCCAAGTCGACGTGGAGTGCTGGGAAAGAAAAGTTCCGTGGAATGCTGGCGCAGGGGATATTCACAAGGTGAGGAATCCACAGGCAGATACTGTATCCACCAGAAAAAGCATTACCGAAGGTAAGTAACTTGTTCGTCACCACTAAGCTGAGTAACTTCATTCATTAAAAGCTACACTTGACTCCAAAGCAGACTTTATATGTGGTGGTTAACTGTTGCATGAATACATAATCAATAGGGGGGACTGAAGAGCTAATATTTATAGAGGTCCTGTACCCGTGCTCCTCAATGTACATATGCAAGACATTAAGGGTAAACAGTTCCTCTGTTATAGCATATATGGCATATACGTGGAAAGTGTCACTGCATGCCTAGAAATATCTGTCGCTGGAAGATCTGATATTCAGATCATAATGCCCTCACACACCTTTTTAGGGGTGTCATGCTTCATCATAGGGCGCCCCTCGTCGGACCGGCGCTGCAATGTCCAACGGGCCTGGTGGCTACTTTGGTGGAGTTCTTTTGATCTGTAGTCGCCGTATGTGAAGGGTGTTTATGGGCAGTCAGTGCTATGTGTGTAATAACGTGAGTGAGTGATTTTAAAATAGGCTCCAGGTCTATAGAAATTCTTTATTCAGTGCTAGAACTGGGTCTAAGTAAAAACAGTGATGCCAACAACAGGGCTTAAGGTACCTAGGTGGCAAGTGGAGTGTATCAGGTCGACATGTTTCGTGTCATAGAGGCTCCAAACTTGAGCGATACTTCTTCAGGACCTATGGTAGGTAATGACGAACCCCAGTGGAGAACGTCCATCGATATGAACCTCCAGAATCGGAGGACGTAATTGGATCACAAGGGAATCCCGATGAGGGACATCACCTAACCTTTCACCTTTATTCGGTGGGGAGTTATACAAAATGGAGGAAGGGGAGTCAGCCCAATATATTAAAAGGTAGCCAACGACTGGACGGAAGGCATAATCTTCTCGTTCCAAGTCTCCACGCTTCCTCCCATCCCAAAGAAAACAAAGCTTACTTTTGAGGAAGCATTTGAATACGATACTCTTTGACAGCAAGGACGCAAGGAGTAGATAACACCTTCCCAGCCTGCCCCTTCACCTACCCTCTCAAAAACTGAAAGCAGGCTTCAGTTTTTGCCTATTTGAAAGGGTATGATGAAGTAAGCCTCTGATAACTTTAAAGACCCAGTCAGGGACAGGGTAGTCACACCCCGCATAAAAAAAATACAAAGCTGAGCCAGAAGACCCTATTTACATTGGGGCACAGGTTCCACAATACTCTCAGGTAGTGCATACGGACAGGAAAAGGGTGTCTGCAGGAATTACCATGGATGCCCCACACCCAGACAAAGAAAGTAAGTACGCAGACGATGCAGGCAAATGAATTGTTGTAGGTGCAACAACCCATTGGCACATAACCAATTCTGAGGCGTTGATGTTACGTTACAACAGATTCCATTGGGAGTCCATGGACGGCATCTTCCTGAGTCCTACCTAGAAGCTTAGTGAAGAACTGGTGTCTGAAGGGAAAGTATTTTTAAATGCCAAAAGACTGTTCACTAGTTGCTGAAAACATGCCATCAGAGGGTATTAACACTAGCTATTGCTTAATAGACACACTCTGCTCCTAGTGTCAGGCTTCAAACCAGAGAAGCAACAGCACCTTTTCAACATTCTGTTCGGTGGGAGTATCTTCTTGGTCCCCAGGCGGACGAAATGTTAGAAAAAATTAAAAGGACACAGAAATTGCAAGGTCCATGGGGGTGCTATCAAGTACCACCTCGAGGGCCACTTTTCATAGGCCATACCCATGAGGCTCACTAACATCAAGCCAAATCTCACAAACACAAACCTATAAAAGACAACATCAGGCCTTCCTCGATCCCCAGAGCACCATTTGTAACTCAATGGAAAGTTACAAGGGATATAACAGTAGAGGCAGGGGCAAAAGGGGATCCCCTCCAGGTGTAAACCCAAATCACATAACACCAGTCGGGGCGAGTAAGTGATTTTTAATCAATACTGGATGGAAAACACCTCATTTTAGCGAGTGCTAGCAATAGTCCAAAAAGGCTATTGCCTAGAATTCCACACCACCTCACCCAACATACCACCAAGACTCAGAGTTTTCAGTCCACAACCTCTCTCCTTGGCAGAGGAGGAAGTTTAAGCTTGGCTCCAAAAGGGTAGTTCATCCTGTTGGTTCATTTCCATATGACCACCTTGAAGGACGTCATACCAAATGCTTCACCAAGGAAACTGCATTTGACATCGAGATTACTCAATTTCATATCCCTATCCGGCCAGCACATCACCAGTTCCTACGGTTTGTGTTAAGTGGTCAATACTACCAGTTCACAGTACTGCCCTTTGGGGTCATAACAGCCCCAAGAGTGATCATGAAATGTCTTGCTGTTGTCGACGTACATGTTTCCTTATCTAGAGACAACTGGCTGATCAAGAGTGTTAGCAAGCAAAAATGCCTAGCACACACTCAGAGAGCACTCAGTTTACTACACCAACTAGGGTTCCCAGTCAATGTAAAAAAGTCTCATCTACAACGTCAACCAATCCAACCAGTCCTAAAAGTTGTCATGGGGAAAGTTTACTCCAACGATCAGAGTGATGGCATTTCCACAGCTGCTGCCTCTGTTTCAGTCTGCTTGCTCAATGCCAATATGAACAGTATGAGACTACTTGAGATGATGCTGCACCATCTACAAAAATGCCTCACCAGTCAATAGTCAAAAGCAAGAGATAAGCTTGAAGATCTAGTGTTGAGAAAGGCCAGTATTCAGAGCTCTCCACATTGGTGGAACACCAACGACCTACTACTAAGCAGGCCAACTTAACTGTTCAAGGTACATAGAACTCTCTACAACAATCTCTTCCTCTAGCATCTGGCCATTTTGCTATTGGTCAAGGCCTTCTATCCAGTGATGGGGAACAAGATTGCCCTAATAAAGACCGACAACACGAGGGCAATGTACTACATATAAAAGCAAGGCGCACACATTTGCTTCTGTTGCCCAACTTAACACAACAGATTTGGAGATGGGCTATATATCACAACATACATCACCTAGCAGAACACTTTGAAGGAGTGGACAATAACTTGTGGACTTCTTAAGCAAGACACATCAACAAGTACACTAGTGGAATCTACAACCTCAAATCCTACAAAAGTACTTGAAGAAATGGGAAGTCCAAAAGTCAACCTTTTCGCCAATCACAAAAAAAGGAAAACACCCTATCTTTGCCTCCAGTTACTCACACCCACAATCCATAGGCAATAATACTCTATTCAGGGATATTTGCATACACTTTTCCAACCCTCCCACTGAACCCATATGTAGTCAGGAAGATGTGGCAATGCCTAATGCCAGTCATTCTAGAGTCCCCCAACACGAGCCAGGCAACCATGGTGATCAACCCTTCTAGAGATGTTCATCTCACCTCACCAGCAGCTTTTCCTCAGATTGGACCTTATCACACAACATAAAGGACTAATTGGACATCCCCACCCCATGAAGCCAAATCTTGCAATTTGACATCTGAGGTCTTATAATTTGTGTACTTACATTTTACAGATGACTGCATGGCAATCCTCAAGGAACGCAGGCCTACCACACAGACATGCTATGCTGCTAAATGTAAACACTTCAGCTATTACTGTGTTGCACATCACCTAAACCAGGTAATGGTGCAAAATATAAATTCCTATGCCCTACATGTACAAAAAGCAGGATTGGCCTATCTATCCATACCACCCAACCTGGCAGCAGTAGCGGCATTAAGGAAAACCACAATGTTCTTCTCTATTTACAATTCCAGTAACGAAATCATTTATGGAGGGTCTTAAAAGGATTCCCACCTGGAATACCTCCCCCACCTGAATGAAACTTAATACTCTCTTAAATATAGTACTTACATGGCTCATGGGGCCACCATTTAAACCTCTGTATGCAATTGATTTTCAATTTCTTTCACAGAAGGTAGCCTTTGTTGCCATCACATCTTTACAGCGAGTTAGTAAATTACGTGCACTCACTATTTAAGAGCCCTTTTTTCAAATACATAAAGATGGGGTGGTCCTGCAGACTAACCCACAGTTTTTACTCAAGCTGATACCTCCAGTTCTCTCTTAAATCATTCCATAGAGTTGCCAGTCTTCTTTCCAAAATCAGAATCGGTTGCGGAAAGGGCTTTACACATTGGACGTAAAAAGGCACTCGTACTGCAGTGAAAGGACAAGCCTTCTGAAAGACGAATCAATTGTTTGTGGCCTATGCAACACCACAGAGTCGAAAAGCAATTTACAAAGCACGGATTGCAAGATGGATGGTACAGGGTATTGAAACCTCACATGCAAAAGCTAGCAGAGGGCTCGCTGTACCTCCTAGAGCAAAAAGAACAAGTGACACGCTGCTCCAGTTTGGACCCAGCCATATGCAAATCAATCTTGACCATGCTCCTCATGGAAACAGACCAGCCTGAACTGCAAAGCCATGTCCACCCTGGGCCGGAAACAAGCATCCTGGACCTCTAGACCTAGAGCACACTACACCACAAGCATTGGCATAGCCAATAGGTCTCGCTTTTGGGACCTTATAAGTATTTAGTTATGCAGCACAATATCCTTGGTGCAACAACAACTGTTGCATGGCAAAACACTTATAAGGTTCCAAAGGCGAGACCTATTGGCTATGCCAATGCTTGTTGCTGTTTTTGTGGTCCTGCAATATATAGGGCTGTTATTTGTCACAGTTTACAGTTTGGATTAGATCATTGATGACACTATTGTTCATAAGATCACGATGTCTCCAGTGACAACTTCTTGCTGCCCAGGTCGTGCCGAGGGGTTCCTTTTCCGGTGGTTCTGCTGTCCTGATCGAGCCGAAGGTCCTGCTGCAGTTGTCTCCTCCCTTTGTGTGTGTGGTTGTGTGTGTGTGTGGTTGTGTGTGGTTGTGGGTGTGGTTGTGTGTGGTTGTGTGTGTGGTTGGTTGTTTGTGGTTGGTTGTGTGTGTGGTTGTGTGTGTGGTTGGGTGTGTGTGTGGTCGGGTGTGTGTGTGGTTGTGTGTGTGTGGTTGTGTGTGTGGTTGTGTGTGGTTATGTGTGTGGTTGTGTATGTGGTTGTGTGTGTGTGTGGTTGTGTGTGTGGTTGGTTGTATGTGGTTGGTTGTGTGTGGTTGTGTGTGTGGTTGTGTGTGTGTGGTTGTGTGTGTGGTTGTATGTGTGATTTTGTGTGTGGTTTTGTGTGTGGTTGTGTGTGAAGTTGTGTGTGATTGTGTGTGTAGTTGTGTGTGGTTGGTTGTGTGTGTGTGTGGTTGTGTGTGTGGTTGTTTGTGTGTGGGTTTTGCCAATGCTTGCTTTAAATTGCTTTGCACTACAGCCAGCATTTTATATATCGTTTGTCAACGTTGGAGTGCGAGACTCAAACCTACGGGCTTTGCCAATGCTTTTGTGGTAAGCTCTAGTTTGGGATCTAGAAAGCTACATCTGATAAAGTGTATAGCGCCTTTTCTAGCGATTATCTAGCAAAACCATGAAAAACTGCTGCGTGTTAGGCACCGGTAGATTTGGGATTTGTGGTTGCATTTTCTTTTTTTTTTTTTTTAATTTGTTTATTGGTTTTAATCAAAGCCATACATACATTATTGGACGACATACTTGAGACAGTTAACAACTCAAGGAAGAACCATTAGTACTTGAATTAAGTTATGCTCTTCCCTCACGACTCCCTTCCTTATTCATTTCCATTTCAACAGTAGGCGACACACAAAGGTTCCCTCGATACACATTCCAATGCGACCACATTTTATCCCATTTCTTTGGGCACCCCCGAGCCCCAAAGACTGCGGTCTCTGCCAGCATGCATCTATCCATCTCGTTAACCCACAAGGTGACACGTGGTGAGTGCTCTCCCCCCCAGCCCCGGGCCAGTTCCCGCTTAACCAACGTGTTGCGAAGTGCTGTTCGGTTTCCGTGAGATCCGTTGCCTCCCAGATGTTTAGCAGCCCCAATTTTGGAGTCAGTTCCAGGTCCTTCCCCAGGGATGTCTGCATGTGCTCCGTGGCTCCCTCCCAAAGTGCACATATTACTGGGCAACTCAACAACGTATGATAAAATGTGGCCTGCTGTCTACACCCCCGTATACACAAGTCGTCAGGTCTGGCTCCTATTTTCGCCAGGATTTTCCCTGTGATGTATGAGCGGTGCAGTATGCGAAGCTGAATCAGCCTGAAGTTTAGTGTAATGGCCGCCTCTCGAGAGGACATGAGAGCCGTTTGCCAATCTTCATCATCTATGGGGCTCAGATCGTCCTGCCATTTCTCTCTAAGCTTTGGAAATGCATCTGTCAAGTTTTTGCTTAGCTTTTTTGTAAGTTAGGGATATTGCCTTCGAGTTAAGAGGTCCATCTAGTAGGCGGTCTTCCAACTGCGACGCTTCTGGTATGTCTTTAAAAGACGGGAACGCCGCCGTCAGTGCGTGTCTTATTTGCAAATATCTATATATTTCTCCGTGCGCCATCTGGTAGCGCTTCCGGAGATCATCGAACGTGAGTAATGCTCCCTTCTGTACCAGGTCTTTCACCGTCGATATCCCGATCAGGTCCCATTTGTCGAACCCGGGCTGATAGCACAGCATGCCTAGCTTCTGGGAGAACCACAACGGTGTGGCCCGCGAGAGGATCCCAGCCCACCCGAGCCGCAAATTAACTAGGTGCCAAATTTCTAAAGTGTGTCGAGTAGGACCGAAGAATCTCCCCCTACCTTTTCTCTCGGTAGTGTACAAAGCCCCCAGATATCCGGCTCGATCTGTTTGGTATCGGTCAAGCAGGTACGCCGGGTCGTCGGGAGGGTGGTATACCCAGTGGTTGACAGCAACCAGTTGCGCAGCCCAGTAGTATCACTGTAAGTCCGGGAGTGCGATACCTCTGTCGTACCAACCCTTCGTCAGTTTTTTCAGCGCAATCCTAGAGGACTTTCCGTCCCATAGTAGTGTGCGAATCTCGCCTTCGACCGCTTTGAAATACACGTCCGGGACTCTGTGGGGGCAATTTTGTAGCATATAGAGGAACCGACGAAGGGCCAGCATCTTGGAAAGTGCAGCTCTCCCTAACAACGATAAGGGCAGCGACCGCCAATGCTGCACGTCGGCTCGTAGTCTGGCCAGAGGGGGGGCCAAGTTGGACCTATAAAAGCAATCTGGGTCAGGCGTCACGAAAATTCCCAAGTACCGAAACCCTTCAATCTCCACCTTTATGTTGCAGTCCGACGGGAGTCGAGGGATCTGGCCTCTCAACATATATAGTGTGGATTTATGCCAGTTAATGGCATATCCCGAATATTTACCGAAGCTTGTGAATATGGCAAGTACCGCAATGATCGATTTGTGTGGGGAAGCCAGATACAACAGCACAGGTCCTCCAGGCCTTCCGCCCATCGCAGCCCTCGCACCATTACGTCTCTTCGCAAGAGGCTCTAGTACGAGAGAGAATATTAGCGGAGACAGCAGGCATCCCTGCCTAGTACCCCGTCGCAGCAACACGAACGTCCGGGAGGTATAATTGTTCACTCTCACCTGTCCCATCACTCCAGTATAGAGAAGCCGTACCCAGGCCACGAATTTAGGGCCCAATCCCATCTTTTCAAGTACCGCAAACATATAGGGCCATTCAATAGAGTCAAATGCCATTGAGGCATCAAGAGAGAGCACTGCCACATCCTCTTCAATATACTCCCTGCGGGCCATCACGTTATGTAGGCGCCGGATATTGAGGGCAGTGTTTCTGCCTGGCATAAAGCCAGATTGGTCCGGGTGGACCAGCGATGCGATAACTGTCACCAGCCTATTCGCCAGGACTTTGGCTAGCACCTTCGTCTCTACATTGATCAGTGAGATCGGCCGGTACGAGCCACATTGGTCTGCCGGTTTACCTGGCTTGTGGATGGCCACTATGGTGGCTAATCGCTGGTCCGCCGGTAGACTACCTGTTTCCAGGCTTTTTGCATACATGGCATTCAGATGCGGTACAGTCAGGGAAGCAGTTGCTTTCAGAAACTCTATCGGGATTCCATTTGGACCCATTGCCTTTCTGGACTTGATCTGCCCCAGGGCTTTACGTATGTCCTCGTTCGAGAGATCCACCTCCAACGTCTCTCTATCTCCCTCAGAGAGCCTCGGCACATCACTATCCTGAAGGAGCAGATGCGAGTCTTCAGCTGTATAGTGCGTTGAGGGGGTGTATACTCTTTCAAAATACTCAGCAAATTGATCCGCTATTTCTCGCGGATGCGTTACCGCGTCCCCTCCCGGTGTCGTCAGCTTATGCACCCATCTATCTTCCTGCTCCCTTCGTTCCAACCATGCCAGTGTCCTGCCAGCCCTATCACCGATTTCGTAAAGTCTGTGTTGGGTGGCACGATGTTTAGCCACCATATGTTCCCTGGTTTTCATCCTGTATTCCTCCTGCTTCAGTAGAAGCCTTTGGCTCACCTCTGGGGAGGGATTCTGTACGTGTTCCGTCTCCATCGCTAGGAGGTCAGATTCCGTCTGGGCAATTAGTTCTCGTTTTTTGGCGACATAGTCAACTTTCAGGGACAGCGCTTTCCCCTTGAGAACTACCTTGTACGCTTCCCAGAGTGTTTGTGCGGAGGCTACCGAGCCCACGTTTTCGGTAAAGTAGTACTCTGTTTGTCTACGGAGTTCCTCTCTTATATCTGGTACCTGCAGAAGCCATGGGTTAAGAACTATGGTAGTGCGTGGTTGTCGTTCCCGGTGTGTGTATTCCAGCCAGACTGGGGAGTGATCTGATATACCTCTTGGTAAAACTTTATACTGGGCGAAGTCACCTGTCGGGGTCAGACGGGTTAAGAAATAATCTATACGTGAGAGGCTACCGTGAACATTCGAGAAGTATGTAAATAGCTTACCCAGTGGGTGGAGCGCCCGGCCTACATCCGTCAGCCCCATTGCCATCGCAAAATCAGCCATTAGGGTGTTGGCTTTCCCTTTGGGTTTCGGAGGTTGGCGATCAATCGTGTCATCCAATGTGGTGTTATAGTCTCCCCCCATGATCAGTGTGCCCTCTCTAAGTCCCACCAGTTTAATCCCCAGGTCCCCCAGCGCTACCCTGCCCAGCGCGGGCGGCAGATACACTGAGAGGATGTTTATATGTCTCCCATCCCATTGGGCCTCTGCCCCTGCTAACCGACCCCCAGCATCCGCCCATGTCCTGTGAACAATCAGGGGGTGCTTTTTTTGACTAATATGGCTGCTCCCCTGGAGCCTGTGGTGTAGTCCGAATGTACAATAAGTTTGTACCCCCACCTAGTGAGGGCCTTGGATTTGTGGTCTACCAGGTGTGTTTCTTGAGGCAGGACTATATCCGGCGAGTGTCTTTTTAGATACTGCTGCACAGTCCCTCTCTTGATTCTATCGCCAACCCCATTGACATTCCAGGTCATTACGGAGTGCATTCAGTCCCTATCCCCTTCCATAGCTTAGCATCACACAGTACACCCATCTCCGGATAACCACAAATCGGGAAGAAGCTTGATGCCCCCCACCAATCATTTGTCGCCCCACATGCAGCGTGAATATTTTACCTTTCAAAAGCGTAGTATAGCAGAGTTTACCAATAAAACCAACAAATAAACAACCCGCCCAATTTCCAGGTCCGCCAGCTTTCTGCCCTTCTCCCATGTTTCCGCCTGCTAGACAATTGGGTTTCAAACACCCTCGTTCCCCCCCACCCTCACCCCCCTCCCCCCTCCCTGCCCCCCTGCCCGTGGATTTAGAACTACCCACCCCCAAACATGGCAGAGTGCCTCTCTCCCTCCCCGGAATGCTAGTTGTGCACGGGGTGATCAGCGCCCCTCCCCGCCTGTTCATATCACAGTTAGCTAGTAATTCTGCCATCCACGATTCTTGCTACCGAGATTTGAGCAATTTCCAGTACTTGAAAACCAGTAGTTCTATAATCGCTCACTAAGACCTCTATGGTAAGTCTTACTTTACTGGGTTTAGCAACTTCTACCCCTGGTCCCCCCCCAACTCTGTCCTTTCCAGTCTGGCTTCAGCTCCCCTCCTGTGGGGCCGGTGATCAGCACCCTGACTCTTTCAACTGTCCGCTCTCCTGCAGGTCCCTCCTTGCTTCCTCCGCACGGGCGGACTTGTGTTGATGAGGCCCCCCAGAACGTGGTCTTCCCTGGCCTCCGACCGTACTCCAGCTGTCCATCCAGTCCCAGGCAGCCTCGGGCGAGTCAAAGAACCACGATTTGCCATCTGACTCCACCCTTAGCCGAGCAGGAAAAAGCATTGCATATTTTACCTCACGATCCCTCAGTTCTCTCTTTACCGCCTGAAAGCTTCGACGTTGCGCCTGGACCCTGGCCATGAAATCAGGATAAAAGGCCACCTCATAGTTCTCAATCTTCAACGGGGGGTTAGCTCTCGCGGTCTGCAGGATACTGTCTCTGTCGCGAAAGTTGAACACTCGCGCTATAAGGGGCCGTGGGGGTGCCCCCGGTTTTGGTCCGCCTCCCGGCACTCAGTGGGCCCTCTCAATGGAAAGGTAACTGGACAGAGTCTTGGGCCGTAAGTACTTCGTGATGAGGTCCTCCGCGTATAGGTCTGCCGCCGGCCCCTCCGTTTTTTCAGGAACCCCTAGGATGCGGATGTTATGTCGGCATGCCCGATCCTCGTAATCATCAAGCTGTTGTGCCATCCTTTCCTGCTTCTTCTGCATGTCGAGCATCTGTTGTTGGAGCTCCGTCGTGTCCGACTGCAAGGCACCAGTGACCACCTTAAGTTCCTTGACTTTTTCGTCCATCTTTCGGAGATCTGCCCTAATGAGAGAGACCTCCACCGTGACTGAGTCCACTGATGCGCGCACTCCGCCGATAGCTGCCATAACGTCATGTAGGGTGGGCTCCGGTTCCCGTGCGGCGGCCGTCGCCCCCCGGTCTGTCTCCCACTTCGGCTGACCATTAGCCTCCTCTGCCTTGGACCAGACATATTTGGCCAGCTGCTTCTGGGCATTTGCCCTTGGTGCTTTACCTCCCGAGGCCATGACTGCGGCCCCAGCAACTACCTCCTTGATTGAGAAATGGGGGGCAGCCCCGGGCAGATTGTGCGCGCACTGAGTCCGCAAGTTTCACCCCCTGGCTCGCCCTACAGTCCTCCCGGCACCTACACATAGACCATCCAGGATGAACTGTCAGATTCGGCGTATTCACCACCAGGGCAGTGCAGCAGCTTGCGCAGAGTTCTCCCTCGGAGGCACCTTCACCCCCCGACGAAGGCCACCTATGTCAGCGTTTATGTTTGTTGTTTTTTGGGAGGGGGGAGAGGACTATAGCTCTCTTTTACGTGTCCCGCTGCCATCGGGGCATGAGTGTCTTTTGGAGCCCACCCTATCTCCCCCGTCGCCGCAGGACCACTCGATCTAGCTGCGGCTCGGCCCCCGCTGGAGACACCAGTCGCCCTGCTTGACCAACAAAGTTCCTCCAGTGGGCCAGCAGGCGTCCGCCTTTTTCCTTCCACTCCCTTCTGTGCCTGTTCTCGGGGTGACCCCTCTTTTGTGTTTATTGATGGGGTCAGAGGCCCGCAGGTCTGCCGATCCCGGCCTCCCTACACCTCGTTGGCCCAGGCCTCCGCCGCCGACCCCAAGTAGGTCCAATGTGCCCAATCTGCAATTAGTATGCCCCAAGGGGGCGGCCGGCCATCCACCCCAGGATGTCTCTCTCCGTTCGGCGGGTTTGGCTCCCCAGCCGACGCTCTTCCCCTCTGGCACCAGCACGGGTAGTGGCGCAGGCCGCAGACCGGGGCCTCAATTTAGGCCGCTCCCGATTAGGACTCGGGCTTCTCTACTTCAGCGGGCCCCCAACTGGTCACTCCCCCGTCATGCCTCCAGCCATCCGCTGCACTTGCCTGGTGTCTCCGTCGAAGCCAGAGCCACGCCGCCGGGCCGCAGCAATCTCGGAGCCCCGGAGCCAGATCCTCGCCGGCGGCAAATCTCACCCGGGCCCACTGCCGATGGCCGCGCTGCAATTCAGCGTCATCCACAGGCCTCCCAGACGGCCCCACCGATCCTCATCCAGCGCCGGAGGCCCCCTTCAATCTCGCGCAGAGCCCCTCAGGGCCGACCAATTCACCGCTCCAGAGGCTGCCGCGCCACTCGCACCCCCCTCGGGGTCCGGAGCCGCCGCCCAGGCCGCAGCGCCGCCGGAGACAGCGGCAGCCCGTCCTCACTTCTTCTTGCGGAGGAGTCTTCCTGAGGGGGGGTCCAACCGGGACAGGGTCTAATTCATGGAAATTTTGCCGTGGATGGCACCAGATAAGGCAGCACAGGCTCCGGGGAAGCAGGAGCTGATTCAGGCGGCGGCCATTCACCACGGCTGCTAGCCGTGGTTGCATTTTCTGATATGCCTCTTCAAAGAACATTTATATCAAAGACAGAACCAGCCCCAAGCTGTGCGGCTACATTTATACTGGACTAACACTAATTCCGCACTATAATTTTGTAATTTTATTTTACAATGCTTGTAATAGGGTTCCCTAGTAGTGTGCTCAGTATACTAGCCCGTAATCGTATTGATTGTTTTCATTGGTGCCAATCTGCGATAATCCACGCAAAGTTTGTCTCTGGTTCGTTGTTTCCTCTATGCGCCTAGAAGTTCTTAAAATAATTCCTATCTGTACGAAGTTAGCTGCAGATCTATTTAATTTACTCAGAGCATAAAATACCCCAAACAGGATTTGTGAGGGCGGTGCACTACGGAAACAGCATCGAGTGACCCTGCCGAACGCCGTGCTGTGTATGGCACGCACTCTGACGTAAACTGTTTTCTTTTGCAGGATAAAGATGGCTGGACTCTGACCTTTGCCCTCCACCGATCTTGACGTTTGTGGAAATAACCAGGAAATAGACAGCGAGGGTCCCTTGCATTTTGCAAGATGAAGCTGCACTTTTTGTTGAAAAGAAGATCTTGGTGCAATGCATCAGGTCATTAAAAGCAATAGCAGGTAAATTCGAAACTGCAGGACGTCAGGATTATAATGTCGTTGCATAATGCACCTGTCAGAAAATGCTCTTTAAAGCTGCGTTGATTTATCCCGCATATGTTTTGGCTACCAATGCATCTTGCAGCCCTTCGAGGTACATATATATTGGTGATAACTGAACTGGGTCACTTGCAAATAACTCTATTTTCTGCGAGCCAGTAATTGCCTTTTCCCTGGGTATGCTGTCCAGAAGGCTGGCGCTGCCGGAATTGATGTGCAGCGGTAATTTGTGACCCGGAGCCTTAGCTCTGTACGTTTGCAGCCCTTTGAGCAAATCGACTATGCTCAGAACCCTGAAACAAAACGTTAATAACAAGGGTGCGCGGGAAAAATGCTACCGCCGGCAACAGCTTGCAGTGCATGTGCGCTATTGGTGCGCGCGCCGTATCTGCTCAAGCGTGTGCCCGCGCACATGCACTGCAAGCTGTGGCCGGCGGTAGCATTTTTTGAAGCCCTTACATAAAGTCTCTTTGATGTCCTTTCTTTATAGTTGGATACTTGGAATGGGTCAAATACCTTTACATTATGGAGAATTAGGAAAATATTTGTGGTTCGTGACTGGTTTTAAAGAGCCTAGTATTAGAGTGATTTAAGATAACTCAAGGATTGAAAGTTACGCAGAGGGTATGATGGAGTAAACAGCCTCTTTCGCAATGCAGCCATCAATCCCATATACCGTGATTATAGTTAGACAATAACGGCAATAAGACTCACTGGAGGTTCTCTGTTCCTCAAGGACATGCAGAAAACCCACTGTAGGAGAAGCCACCTTAGCCTAAAAAAGTTGACAGAACCATATAATTCTCCCACCGCGGACAGGGTAACAAGAATCTTCAATCCGGCACATTGCTATACCTTTATGTGGCCGACATGCTATCGTTAGAAGCTTCATGTCTATGGAAGACCGTTTCTGTCGTATAGCAGTGTGCCAACATCACTGCACCCGATATACCACGTGTTACAGCTGGTTTCTGGAACCTGCAGTGTTAGTTCTAGGAGCCACTGAGAAGCAGCGTGAAACAAAGTTCGGAAAATCTAAGTCCCAAGACTCGGTTTACAAAATGTTAAAGTGGATGAAATAAAACTGCAATAATGACTCTTCTGTGGGTCCCAGGCTTTACAAAGAATAGCACTCAACTGTTTGTAAAAACGTAAAAAACAAGCCCGGCTTCTAAAGAGGTCCAGACGCGAGCGCCCGCCGCGCGAAAGTGAAAGCAAATTTGTCATATGTTTACAATTACGGCGAGATGCGGCGGAGCGTGGCGCGCGCGCTTGGCGGGGGCGGGGGAGCGCATTCCAGGCTATGGAGCGGACCCTTTGAAGTATGATGCCAAGGCTGTGGCTACAGTGCACGCGCCAGTGGGCTGAAGCGCTTCCCCAAACGGATTGCATGGCGGCACGATGCACGTGATTGTGCGCGGGCTCGCCATGCAATCCACTTTTGGGAGCACTTTGAAATGCCCCTCTTACTAGAGTCTCGCATAGCGATTGCGTAAACGCAATAGCTAGGCGCGACCTAAAAAAGGGGCTACAGGTAGCATTCTCATAGCTGACATATGTAAAGAAACAACATGGTCAACACTGCACACCTCCACTAAGCATTGCTTTGTGGATATACTAGCCCAACAACAGGCTTTGGCTGGCCAAGCAGTGCCAAGAACCCTTTTTCATCTGTCTCAGCAACCAACTGGCCACTTCTGGGGGGATACTGCTTTTCAGTCAATGCAAAGCACGTGTAACTACTGCAACACATGCTATGAACGGATTATGTTACTTAGTAAGCGTCTGTTCATAGCGGGTAGTGCTCTAGATTCAGATGCATCCTTCATCTCCCCATAAGTGGGCATTGAGGGCATTTGTTTTTATCATTTACCAGCTACAGGGTGAGCACCAACAGAAGTAAATGGCCAAAGAAATAACTTGTCCGCTATGCATGAAGTCTTGGCTTAGTCTTCAAAGCCAAATGAGTCGCTTTGAACAATGGCAAGCCTGTGGTCTAAAGGACGTTTATGCAAATGAGTATATTTCAAGTGCATCAATTTCCTGCACCTGAACCATGTTCGAAAGATCGCTTCATTTATCATTCTTTAACTTCCAAGACCTTGAAATAGAGGGAAAGGGGAGATGTTGTCACACTGAGAGATGACGCCACTTGGGAAACAACATTCTCAAAAGTGGAACCTCATAATTACTCATAAACACTGAATTTCTGATGGATAATTCTAACCACAGATTCCTCACCTAGGCGTCATACTGAATCTGGAAGATTTTAAACAGAAATGCTCCTGCATCAGTAGCGCCACCCCTGCATGCCAGCGTCAGCTCTTTTCTTTCCATGCCTTTGTGCATGGATTCTGAGCTCATTCTCAACTTTTTCCTCATCAGTTGACAAGTTTATGCTTTCCAAAAATATTCTTTTAGTGTGCAAGGGAACTATGTCTTCTCCTAAACCTACAGGGTTTGAATCCTGAATGGACTGTCGAAGACAAATACCTGTGACAGATCTCCACAAGGTGTGTCTCTGGTGTCTGGATTCAGCACATGCCTCCAAGTCCGGTGAAGAGTGTGAATGTGAAGCAAAGCTGTACATTGCCGAACAGAAAAAAGAAGTCTCGGAAATCTTACTCGAAGTTGAAAGGGCGGCCTCTTTCCCACTCATGAGGCTGCTCCCGCGGCAAGTCCTCATTGTGGTACAGATCTTCCTATAAGTCAAAGAGAAGCACAACTTTGATTTGTCCCAGTCATGCCACTCTCAGTGGGAAAATTCGTAAGAATGTCAGGGCCCTTGTGGTCTCGCTCATGATCCCGCCAAGGAGAGGATTCCGTGACTGATCCTGACGCACCGCAAGTTTCTGGGTCCATCAGCAATGTTGCAACAGAATGAGGCGTTAAGCAAGGCTGCGTTGCAAATTTTTAGCTTTCATTCCAACTCCCTCTGACATGCTTCTTGGCCCCTGGCATCTGTGGAGGAGTCCAGTGAGTTTACCGCCAGCAGGCCCACCCTTGGCGACTCCTGCTGTTCATGAACGCACCTCAGGTGTGCCCCGACACCAGAGTAAACTTTCGAACAGCACCAAAATCCATATCAGTCCCCTTGGCATTGATGCCGAAACCAATTCCACCGGAGGAAGATACCGTTCTTATAGGCCTATCTGACTCCAAGCCAAATTCATCATGGCACTGACTGGCTTCATGTTTCAAAGCCGTACTAATGTATCCTGACCCACTCGACAGAATCATGCCTTTGCCTCGGAGCCGTACCCCATCGCTCTAACAACTTTTTGGTTTGGACTCTGATCAGAGCCAACCAGACTTTGTAGATGATGTGGGAGATAAAAGGGGTTATGTTCCCCGACAGGTGAGTCCTTCAGATCATTCAGCGAAGCTATATCTTGCCATTCCTTTTAGATCCACCAGACCGCCCTCCGACATCAGAGTATATTTTAGAAGGGCACCAGTCCATTTTGCTCCAAGAAGTGCAGACCTTTTTGGCCAAAGGAGCTGTAGAGAGGGTCCTGGCCATGGAAATAGGGACTGGCTATTACTCCTGCAAATTCCTCATGCCAAGGAAGCATGAAGGCCTTTGTCCCATCTTAGATCTCTGCTCTCTGAATGCTTTCTTGCTGAAGGACAATTTCAGGATGCCAACGCTAGTTTAGTTCCTTCTACCCTGCATCTAGGTCACTGGATGGTGGCTTTGTACCTGCAGGATGCCTACTTTCCTTTACCCATCTTGCAGTCCCACAGTTGCTACTTGCTGTTCAGTAGCATTTCCAATGTGCAGTACTCCCCTTCGGCCTCACCAGTGTCCCACGGGTGTTCACAAAATGGTGGCGTGGACATAGCACACTTTTGGAGGTCATGATTCCTTGTTAGTTAGTTGTAGACCACCTGCAGACAACGGTGAACCTCCTGTCATCATTGGGGCTCACTATCAATGTGCCAAAGTAATATCTGACTCTTTCTCAGAGTATCCCTTTATTTGGAGCCATCCAGGATATATGCAGTTTTGAGCCTTCCCTTCACCACAATGAATCCAGGAACTTTTGGCTATGAGCCTAATGTTTCAGCCTCAGTCCTGGGTTTCAGTGAGAGTGTCTCTAAAGCTTCTGACTCTTTGCATCCTGTATCCTGTTCATCGACGATGGCAGGTGGCATGTGGAGGCTCTGCACTGGAACCTGAAGTCTGAGGGGGTCAGCACCAAGAGAACCTGTCAAATTCCATTCAGGTTTCAGAGAAGACTGAAAAAAACTTGCAGTGGTGGCTCAACAGCAATTGGACAAGTGATAGGCCCCTCTCCCTGCCTCACCCTTAGTTAATGGTGGTGACAGATGGATCCCTACTGGGATGGGGAGCTCATCTGGGAGAGATGGATAACTGAAGACTCTGTTCTCTGGTGCAGACCCATCTCCACACCAACCCATTTGAGTGGCAGGTGATTCACCTGCTGCTAAAAGCCTTCCTACTGTCCATCAAAAGGAGGTTGGTTCAGGTTCTTATAGACAACCTCACCGCCGTATGGTACTGCAACTATCGGGGCAGGCTGGGATCCAGCGTCCTGTGCTAAGAGGCACTTCGTCTGCGGGCTGGTTGGAGCATCAGGGCATTTCCCTGGGCGTGTACCACCTAGCAGGATCTTTGAATGCCAGGGCCAACAAACTCAGCTGGTGGCTCCTGGTAGATCACACATGTTGGTTACACCCTGGGATGGTGCAGGGTACATTCCAGCAATACGGAGAAGCCTGGCTAGATCTGTTTGCCAAAGCTGAAAATGTGCAGGGTCAAAAGGTTTGTGTGCTGGAGTTTCCAAGAAGGCTCTCTCTCAGAGACTTATTAAGGATAGAGTTGAGCACATGATTCCCGCACGCCTTTCTGCCTCTGTCTCTACTGTCCCGAGTTCTGAAAAAAATTAAGAGCGACTGTGCCAAAGTCATCCTAGTGGCTCTAGATTGGGCAAGGAGAGTGTACTAACTGGAACTTGTGGGCATGAGCATCTGTCCTCTGATCAGGTTACCAATTTGGGAGAATTTCCTCTCACTGCAGCAGGGCAAGGTCCTGCACCCTGATCTGCGCAACCTGCATCTCAATGCGTGGAGATTGAACAGCGACAGTTGAATGCGTTTGATATTTTTCCTAAAGCTGTAGATGTCATTTTGGCTACCAAGTGTCCTACAATGTCTATCTATGTAGGATGCTGAGAAAGCTTTGTAGCTTGGTGTCGTGCCTCCCGCTGCACTGATACGTTACAGGCAGTCGCGGCAGGTAAGAGCGGTGGGGCCAGGTGAGGGGGGATTTTGAAAGATGACCAAGTGGGAAAATTAATTATTTATTTAATTTTCCCTCATGGTCGTCTCTTGAAATACCCCTCCCCCCACCACCGTACCGCTGTTATCTGCAGCGGCCGCGGCTGGTTAAAGGTTCTGTCAACGCTCTCTGCCTTTTCACTTTTATTGGACCAACCTCCCATATTCAAATCATTAGTTGTGATGAAGTTTCTAAAATGTTTGATTCATTTGTTTCTGCCAAAATCCTTTGAGATGCCCTAGTGGGGTCTTGATTTGGTTTCCACTTTCGTCATGTGCATGCTATTTGAACCAATTTGCAGCTGTCCACTATATTTTCTGATACTGAGGACTGTGATCCTGGTCACAATAACTTTGGCTTGCTGGCTGGTGAACCTCAAACTATCTCAGTTCATCGGCCTACACCACCTTTTCCCCAGATAAAGTGGTGTTGGAGACCAGGGCTGCCTTTTTACTAAAGGCAGTTATTGATTTTGTTTTTAGCAATCATTACTCTTCCAACCTACTTTGATTTGCCTCACCCCTCGAAGAGGCTCTCTGTGTGGCTCTCTGTGGCAAAGAAAGACAAGGCAGTGCAGAAAGGGTCTCTGTTGCCCTGGACAGTCCTCTGGATCAAGATCTACTACACACTGCCCAAGAAGCAGCCTCCAGAGTGAGTGACAGCCTAATCCACTAAGGGCTGCTACCTTGCTCTAGCATGCAGAGTGCCTGTCCTTGACATCCATCAGACTGCATCATGGGCGTCAGTACGCACTTTAAAAAACCACTACTGCTTTGGCAACCAGTTCCGAAAGGATGGACTTTGCGCCCATTTGGTCTTGCAGTATGTTTTGATCTGAGCCATTCCTCTGGCCAATAACTTTGGAAAGTATTGATTTTGTGTCTATTCGACAGGTGAGTAATCTGCAGTTAAAAGTATCCATCAGAAGAACAAGTTACCTGCAGTAATGCTCTTTCCAGTGGAAACTCTGTTTTAGTGCAGTATTCTCACTGCTGTCCTGCCTCCACATTCGGTGGGGTGATCTCTTTTTCCATCAAAAATGTACCAATTTAGGAAGCTGCACACTAGTGCATCTGGTTATAGCAGGGCTCCGCGTCTGAGGGTGCGGGCAGAGTCAAGAAAGAAGCTGACATTAATACGCAGGGATGGCGCTATATGTGGCTCCATTTTCACTTGCAGTGCTGAACAAAGTCAGTGTGGATCCACACTGCACCATCTACTGGTGCACTGGAGTATTGATGTTTGAAATCTTCCAGATCTAGTCTGATGGGTGGGGTTTTCTAAAAGTGAGGAATCTGCAGTTAGATATAGAATCCACCACAAAGAGCGTTACCGAATGTAAATAACAATGAAATCTCACAACACTTAGTCAACACAGTGAAAAAACTCTCTCCAATTATAAACATTTTGCTCCTGTGTCTAAGCAACAGTTCTGCATTGAAAGATCTTGACTGATAATCATAAACATAGAACATTCCTGCATACATGTCCCCACACATTGTTGTGAGCATTCTACATTTATGAACTCAGTGAGGAATCCTATGATGCATTTCCTTCAATATCGTAAGATCTTCACTAGTAGTCATAAACAGAATATTCCTGACAACGTGCGGGACACGTTGGCAGGAAAATACTATATTTAAGAGTTCAGTGAGGATTCCTAAGATGCAGAACTGGAATAACAAGTAAAATCTTCTTTGTGTTAATTTTTATCTTGAAATAACATATTTATAAGAAATAAATTAAACATTTGAAAAAATTAAAACTAGGTTAAAATACATGTAGCAGCTTTGTTGACCAAGATTCTCTTTCATTGCACCCTTGTAAAAGAGGTAAAATAAAAGTAAACATATGGGGTGACCATACCTCTGGTGAGTCATTTCACAGAATGCCTTCAAAGAAAAATGGCTTCAGAGGGTCAGACCACTGAAGCCATGCATCCATATCTATTCTTTCTTATAGCTATCACATTGGAGACAAAGCCCGTCTGACAACCATGGCACTGGGTGACCATGACACCAGATGACCTGCTCTGTGGATGATTTATTTTCTGAGAGGCATTGAAATGAAGATGGAAGTTACAATGGTCTCTTGTAGCCACAATACCTGATATAGAGTTTATTTAGTAATGTAGACAGAAAACATGACCTGAGAGAAGAACTGAACAAAGGAGTGTTGATGAGGCCACCTAGACTTAGGGATTTCAAAAAAGAAGCCTAGCATGTAGGTCACCAGTAAGGGCCACACAATCCAGACTTCAAGGAGGCAGAAAATCAGGATGTCCAAGGGGAACCTAATTCTTATAGGACTATGTTGCTATGAATGAGGTAATGACTGGAATGGGAATCATGTTCCGGTCAAAGCTTCTGTTGACGCATGGAGAGTCTGTGTGCAGCTCCAACTCCTTTGCTACTGAGCATCCCCTTGCAGCACGGAGACTTGTTAATTTCTGACTTCTCTAATGGAATCATTTAGGGTCTCATTTACAAGAAGCTTGTGCCGCCGGAGCATCACTTTTTATGATGCTCCAGTGGCGCAGACCTCTCAATCATATCTATGAGGTGATGCAAAGTCACCCTGAGCTGCTTTGCATGGCCTCATAGATATGGAGTTTCCTCACTCTACATCAATGCGGCGTTCCATGGGTGTTGTGGTGGGTTTTCCCATGCACCACCCATGGGTTTTGGCACATTCCCAGGTTTACAAGGATCTGTAAACCTGGGTATGTGTCAAATGTGTGCCTCCCCAGAGGAGGCGTAACAAGGAGAGATTATTTTATTTCTCCTCGTTTATTTCTCTTTCTATGTGTGCCACATACTACAGCACACATAGAAAGAGGAAAACGCCTCTAATTATTGTTTTTGCGCAGGAAGGTGTTGATTCCTGCACAAAAACTATTGTGCCACCAATGCTTAAAAATAGACCGTGGTTCTTGGGATTTTCTGTCAATATTGTGGAAAATGCAGTTCTGTGGCCCCTAACAACTTGGCTGAGAAGCACCTGATAGATTGGAGAAAGGGGTGACTCCTTCCTTGCAAGAAAGGTTAGTAAAAAGGACTGTTTTGTTTCTTCTTCAACGTTGGATCTTTCATAGATTCCACATTTGAATTATACCCTGTAGTCAGTTTTGGAATCTTCTGTAGTTAGGTTAAAAAGCAGTGACCTCATTCTGTCATCTAGATACTAGCAAAGAAAAAGGAGATGGTTTGATCTCAATTCCTCAGAGAGGCTTTCATAGCTTCAGACTTTATATCTCATGTCGGTGAGCGTGGAAATCCTAAGCAGCTCTGACCTGAAGGCTCATTTCAACATTTATGTCATATAACACATATATTTTCTCTGTTATTTTCTCGCCTGGGACTTTCTCTTTTCCCTCCAGCAGGTTAGAAACACATTGCTTATATTTGTTCCTTGTTTTTGGGGACTGGTCATGATATATCTTCCCTAACATGACTGAAATACATTCAAAACCGGAGAAATCACTCTTTAACATTGTCAAACCTGTATGATAAATAAATATATGCATATGACCGACATTTAGACTGTTTATTGCCTTCATCCTCAACATAAACCACAGAAATCTGAAATTAACAAAACCTTTTCATTGAAAAGGCTCGAAGATCGTGGTAGGAAACTTTGCTTTGCTTTAAAGATTTCAGGGATACGTTTGTAGTGAGCCTCTAGCTATTAAAAAGTAGAAGAGTTTGGTATTGATCCCAGCTTAGGAAAAGTAGGGTAAGTCATCCAGCTCTGAAGACATGCTTAGTGTAACTCCTTTATTCTCTGTGGCTGCTTCTCAGTCAAAGGCCATTTACTGCTCAGATGGTCGCCAGCACAATCTCTGGCCTTCCTAACAGTGACCAACATGTCTATTCATGAATCACCATTTGCACTATTATCAACGATCTCTACCGCAGCTTCAATCTTGCCAGCAGATGTTTTGGTTTCATGGAACTTTCATCAGCTCCATCAATTACTATATGAGGGACAAAGGTATCGATAACATCTTTGTCAACAAGAGGCTTAATAGGCCCATGCTTTCCTTACCTCGGAACCAATATCTACCATACCCCTGAGGACCTTTTAGAGGGAAATGTGGGCAGAGCGATTCGCAGACTTAAGGGTAGCCTAACGTTTTGGGGCACGTTGTCGCTCTCAGTGGCAGGTCGGGTGGCGCTCCTGAAGATGGTAGCGCTCCCCGGTTGTTATATTATTTTAGGACACTGCCGATTGGATTTGGTCGATCTTCAGGCAGCTCCGCTCAATGATCGGGGGATTTCTGTGGGGGAGCGGTAGGCGGCGGGTGGTGTTGGCCACAATGATGTGCCCGAGGGCTGATGTAGGACCGGATTTTGTGCTATACTATTTGGCAGCTCAATTGCACTGGCTTACCCAGGCAGTGGCTCGGGAGTTCAGGGGCCCAGATGGCCCAGAGGGACGGTGGATCCCGCGGCATATCCTGTCCTTTATCGTACTCCAGCAGCGGTTGCACCTTGGGACGCTATCACACGAGGAGCGAACGCTGCGGTTGTGTTGGAATCGGAGCCAGCGTAGAGCTGGAATTGCCCGTCCTTATGCTCCGGAGATACCTTTGAGTATGTGCACCGCCCTCCCGCATGGGGGGATTGGACCGAACTAGCCGAGTTGGAGATCATGGGGGTGCAAGTACTGGGAGATTTATATGAAGATGGTGCTCTCTTACCCTACCAGACACTGCAGGATAGGTATGGCCTTCCTAGGGGGGATTTCTTGTTACACTCGACCCTGGTATCGGCAATCCAACGGCATTGGAGGGAAGGCCTACTGGAGCCACAGACGTCTATGGCGTGCCTGAATGTAGTGATGGCGGCGGGGACCTTCAAAGCTATTACGTATCTATATAGGCGTATGATGGGTGAGGGAATGCAGCCGTTGAGGGAATTGCAAAGGATATGGGAGGTAGACCTAGGTAAGGAGATTCCTGAAAGGACATGGGCTCAACTAGTCAAGAGGGCATGGAAGAGTACCCGAAATGCCAGATTCCAGCTGGTTAATTTCTTTATATTACATAGAGCATATTTGACCCCGGGAAAGATTAATAAATATTTTAAAATAGATACTGCTCAATGCCCGCATTGTAAATTAGAGGGGGCGGAGTTTTACCATATGATGTGGGGATGCCCGCAATTGGGAACATACTGGAAGGAGGTAATTGACCTGCTCTGTGGCGTTACCGAAAGGCGGAAAGAGCCCGACATGAGCACGTGCTTGTTGCACTGGTTTCCACACACACCCAAGACGAAGGTCACGAGTACGTTTTTTGGCCTAGGCTTGTTGCTAGCTAAGAGGAACATTACAGCGCATTGGAAGTCTAAGTGTGGACCTAACAATGAGCGGTGGAAGGCAGAATTGATTAAGCGGGCAACGAGTGAAAGTATAGTTCGGCTTCAACATGCTAAGCGGTGGTCTAATAATGATAAGGTGTTGGAGACTGCAAGGGCATGGGAGGCTATGGTTACGTCCTTGCAGGGCCCTGAGGCAGATTCAGACGGGGACTCGATCTTGGACGACGGGGTTGCCGTGAATTGCAAGACAACTAGGCAAACCCCTAACATAACCTCATAGTGCAGCTATCGAGAGAGAACGATTAAAAGCTGAATGTTTTTCATGATGTTATTGGAATATGTAATACTGAGGAATTTGTTGTTCTATTTTTTATTGGCTGTAAGTAGATTGGACACACCAGTGGCAGGAAGTGGGGGGGAGGGTGGAAGGAGTGGGTTGGCTTCATTCTTTGTTGTTGTATCATTCAGTAAAACAGTGATGACTCGCCTAGACTATTAACAAGGAATGGTCATTTAGCTGATAGTTGTACACTATAGCAGAATGTGGCGGGCAGGAGATAGCCTAACGAAAATGTGCGTAAGAGTCTAATGATCGTAAGAGATAGGAGCAAAAGACACATGCTAAGAGGAGCGGTTGTTCTGCTGTAAACTGAATATTATTATTATTGTAATGTTTGCCAGATGTTCTATGAAAATTAATAAAAAATAACTTTAAAAAAAGAGTCTTAACAGGGCCATGCCTCCCCCGACATGGTGTCATCCCACAAATGTATTGTTCTTCTACAGCTACATTCATGAAAAAAAACGTCTTCAAGTCAATTGGCAAAGACAAATTTGAAGCGAGATGTTTCTGAAAAAGAAATCTCCGTATACAATAATTTCCAGCTGAAGGAAAAGCAGAGGCGGAAGAAACACATAAATGCTCTTGCATGAACTATTCACACTAGCAAGATCCTCCTCCATTTGAGGTCTAGAGCTGCATTTTTTCCACAGCCTCCTTTGCTCCAACTCTGGTACATTTCTTAGATTCACTCAAAACGCTTTCTACACAACATTTCCACAACCTACAATTCCAGGACCACATCCACAAGTCCTGGGTCCACCAGCATCGATCATGCTTCAAGTTCTCCATCCTATTCATGCAGCCTTACAGTCACTTAAGAGACATTGCCATCATTATCCACCTCTCAAGCTTGGGAGAAGAGATGGAGGGAGCATGGCAGCTGACTGACAAGCTGGACAGAAGAATTATTGGTGACATAGTACTCATATGCACAGACTACCTTAAAAGTCCATAGATGTGAGCGCCTAATGCCACAAGCAATCATTCTTAACTTATGAGCACACTTTTTACCCTTCCTGGCTTGAAATGCCCCTGTTAGTGAGTGGCTTGGTCAGGAGACTGGTTGGTTGGGAAAACACAGCTCAGCAGATTCATCGTGGTCACATATCTAAGCATCGGATCAACGTCTGAGTCTGTGACAAAGCTGTGAAATCAGTGTCGGGACCGGAATGCCCAAATTAGTTTCAGTTTTAGAATGTGAAGTAATACTGAGACCCACAGCTTAGCCTCTTGGCAAAATTCGATGTCTGCTGGCGCGAAGACGTGATGGGGCCGGATTCTTGCCTACCTGGTTATCTCCAAGAATCCTCTTAGGTCGCCAGGATCTTTTTATCTGCTAAATAGTGTAGAGGGGAGGAAATACAATTATCAAAACATAATCACCAAAATTAGATTTCATTTGAAAAGGACCACTGACTCCGAATCTAAAATTTATAAGATTTTATTACAACGAAAAATAGCTGAACATACAGACACCTCAGTACAAGGTGTAAGAGGTAAATGGACACTATTACAAAAGCAAGTCTACGGAGGATTCTCATCTGACTCAAGACAAAAAGAATCACTGACTCCAAAATCATCAAGAAAGCAATTGTTAAGCCAATATCCAAATTCGGAATCATTAGTCTAGAAAGAAAAAAAGTTAGTCTATCCCTACTCTAACTCTAGGTGACATGCCTACTTAACGGTTCCCTTCCCAGGCAAGGAGAATAAAGGTGTCAGGAGTGAAGACTCCCTAAGAAGTACATTCACTCAGTCAGAGCTCGTTCTAAGATGCTCTCTCTAGCTTCCCGTCTAAACCTCAACTGCCCAACCCACGGGGCACTGTCCCTAATACAAAACCCCAAAATCATAGCACGCCCTTCGGCACACCTCTTCAGCCAGGTCTTCTTCCAGTACTTTTCCTACAACTTTGTCTGGCGTCCAACGACGGTTAGCTTGACCTTGGGTCCCAGGCACCTTCTCCGTTGAAAGTATCATCCTCACATTCCAATGTACTCCCCTGTTGGCTTCTCGCAGCATCCTAACTCCTAAAACAAAGACCTAGTCTCACTAACGAGCTGAATGTCCTTGCACCTGCAACAGAAACATGGGAACGAAAAACATTTCACGTCTCCAAGATTTTACATCTCCCTGCAACCCAAAGCCTTTACCAAGGGAAATCATTTTCGGCCTACAACGTTTAGCTAACATAAGAAAATGAACAGGCCTTTCTCTTCATCCGTATATGCGATCAGGCCTTTACACTGTTAAACACACTGCTAAATCACACTCGAAGCATTAGTTCATTGTTCGCATATAAGTAAATAAGCAACCCACATATATAATTTTTACATGGCACACGTTTAACCTTATACATTGCATTGCACGAAAACTAATCATTATGCATTTACTAAATACATTCTTGATAGCTTGCAACGTTACTCTTCACAAAAGCATTATTACATTTCTAATCACCTCTATGTTAAATGATTACAGCAATACATTTCTATGGCACTTCTTAACATACATCGAATAATATGCGGGTGCTGACTAACGGTGAATATGATGCACCCCTACAAATTTCAGTATCACATGACGCTCTATCAGACGCATTGGAAGTGCTAACCAAAAGTAAAAGCGGAAGGGTCTAGTTTGAAAGTTACTGTAGCAAGCACTGATCACAGGTGGAGTGAGATTTAAATCGCCGAAGTCACAAAGGCCCAACATTTTAGAAAGGGGTAGTCACATAGCCTACAAATAGACCCTCTTCTCCAGTTAAGAAACTGTGTGATCATACAGTGAGAGTGAGCGCGAGGCCCAGCACCACTTTTTCAAGTATAATTTTACTGTCTAACACATGAAGCCCACAGAATGAAATTAAAGCTAAAAAGTTGAAGCAGCTGAAACTCAGAATGCACAACTCCTGGAGTTGTTAGTGCCAGGAGCATTATGGGAGCAAGTGGGAAAAAATATAAACAAATGTTTATTCTCATCTCACTAAGGGCCTGATTTGGACGGGGGTGAGACTGCCACTGACAGCCCGTCAGTGGTGGTCTCACCGTCATCCTAGGCAATATCCCCCTCGCCACATTAGGATGGTGGGCGGTGTGTTGGCGGTCCGAAAGACCGATCGCCTCGCATCCGATGGGCTCCTTGAGCCCGCCGGTGCTTTGGAGGGAATTGTATTCCCTACAATGGTGGCGTGCCTGCCAGGCACCGCTGTAGGGATTACAATGTCCCTTTCCGCCCGCCTTTTCATGGCGGGTAATCCGCCATGAAAAGGCAGGTGGAAATGGACTTTGGGGGCCTGTAGCGGACCCTCCTTCCCCCTCCAGACCTGGGACCTGGGGGGCAACTATGGAGCCCCCTTACATATCCCCTTTTTGTCCTGCTGCGTGTGCTGCAGCCAGCAGCACATGCCACAATACAAAATATAGGCATTGTGACCACCGTGGTGACGGTCGCATTGTAATGCCTATGTTGGGACTGCCGACAGACTGTCTGCCGGTCCCGTTTCCGATACGGTGGTGGGCAGACGTAAGTCTGCCCGCCATCGTATTCAGCCCCTAAGATTGGTATTCTTAAGAGCAGTCAAATATATAGAAGTTGGTTCAGTTGTATACAACGTACCATATATGACCAACTCCCTTTATATGGAATGTGAATGGATTACGATTGAAAACAAAACAAAGGCTAGCGTTGGCAGTACTTAAGTAGTTGTAAGGCACAAATATTGATTCTTCAAGAGACTTACTACACTAGTACACATTGCACACCTCTATTTAAAAACAAAAGGTGGATAGAAGACGCCATATGCACAGACCAGTCATACTGTTTCAAGGGCGTAGCAATTCTGATTAAGCAAACTCCTTGTTTGACATATTCAAATCAAGAACAGATAGTATTTATATGTGCAGGATACTGTGGACCAAATTTAGATGATCCCACTCCATCAGATACTTTAATCAATAATCTGCTAGATATTACAGCCCCAGTAATCATTAGTGTAGAGTTGAATAATGAATTAGACAGATGAACTACTGATCTCACCATCAACACCCCTAAAGTACCATGTTATTTATTGAGCGTCAGTCAGAATTAAGATCTATTTGGGGAGAGCAAGCAGGCTCCCAAATGGATTACAAAAAACATATGGTCATTACTACAGGTTCGATTTCTTTATTGTAGACAGAGCACTGTTATAATATGTCATAAATATTGGACATTTACCCACCCATGTCTCTGACCATGCCACAGTATGTCTGAGATGTTTCTGGTATAATAAAGATATAAAGTAGACGGTAAATTGTTATTTGAGCATGAAATAATATATGGGCTAATGCATGACTCAGAATAATTTTCTTAAATTCAACCTAAACACCATCAATTGAGACATAGTATAGGACTTGTATAAAGCTTACTTGAGAAGAATGATAGCTATATATCAAATTAAACTAAAAAGAAAGAACATGAGGAGAAAACGAAAGTAGAGAGGAAAATTAAAGAGATGAAGAATCAGTTTCAGCAACATAATATATCTGAAGCCCAGAGCCGTGCTCTATGAAAAATGCTAGAGGAGGCACACATGAAGTTCAGATTAAACTTTAAGGAGAACATTTGGAAAAAAGAGAAATACTATAGCACTTTGTATCTGGAAAGAAAACTGGAGCCCTTCTAGGTCGGAAAGTTGGATCAGACAGAAGTAGAAATAATATAATAGAAATATTTAATACAGAAGGAACACTCAACAAATAGAAACCACTTTTGTATTTTGATTTTTTTTCAGGAATTATATGAGTAGTAAAATATAGCCCTAGATCCTAGAAGGAAAAGAAACTGTCAGCAATAATGGAACTTACTCAGATTTAGAAGAAAAGACTGCCAAGCTGAACAACCCAGTTACAGAGGATAGGGCTTGCAATCTTAAATTTTAAAGCTAGTTGATATCCCAGCAACGGTATTCGAGAAATCATGGAGGTTATAATTCTTGTATGTAAAGATTTATTTCATGCCATTTTACTAGAAGGGGAGCCACACCTCAGGTCATGGTGTTAAGCATCTATTTCAATAAATCTAGATCCCAAATCTAAAAACCAACAAAGACCTGAAGAAGGGGGAAACCTATCAGCCGATAGCACTGCTTAATAATGATTAGAAAATATTTGCTGGAATAGTAACATCCAGATTAACAAGAGTGCTAACAAATTTAGTTATTGAGGACTTGAAAGGTAACATTCTGGGAAGACAAATATTTGAGTTTATCTCCTACATTTATGGAAATGAATGACTTGGCAGAAAAAAGAAACTGACCATGGCCAATAATAACATTAGATGCAGCCAAGGCCTCTCTCTGTGAAATATTGACACCGATGTGGATATGTGATAGTTTCACCCAAAAATTGCAAGCTATATATAAAACCCCAACTGCTGGAATTCTAGTGAATGGAACTTGACATAGGTCATTAAGATTTCTGGTGGTACTATACAAGGGGGCCATATGTCCCCATTAAATTGTGATCTATGTATGTAGGGAACCATTAGCACAGTACGTAAGAGCAGATACAGATATTGCTTATTTCAGCTATAGACTCTTTCAAAATAAAGTGGCACTATATTTAGATGACTTGATATTGTTTACCTCTCATCTAGCAAAACCCTCCCAAAACGTGTAAAAATAGTTTTGGGAAAATGTGGTTATGAAGTGAATGGAGCAAAGCCAGAGATAATAATAAGGAATATAGATGCAAGAGGCAGCTGTACCTGTAAAGATTTAAGGCATCTCGGAATAAGTATAACAAAAGATATTAGTATGATTCAATTGAAGAAGATAGTAAAAGAAATAGATAAGAACTTTTAAAAAGGGAGTAGTATTCCTTTTAAAGTATTTGGGTGTGTGTGCCTTATGAAAATGTCTGTATGCCGAAACTAACCTAGTCATTTAAATGTATACCCATGAAGTTAAACAAGCATGGAATTTCATGAATACAGTGTAAAATCGCCAGTTTTATATGGACCTCTATAGGTTTTTGGTTGTCTTACAAAAAATTAGGAAATACCTTAATAACAACGGATTCACGTGAAATTCTGTCCAGTTGTTGAGTTTTTGCAATTGAAAAATTGTAGACTCTTAATTGCCTATCCATGAAGCTCAAAACGTGGAGCGATACTGCAGGAGACATTGGTAAATATATGTGGAGATTTTTTTAATATAAACTTGCTTCACTAAAATATTTGTAACTACATTGAAATCACTACAGATGGCTGCAAATCGCTGGTATGAAGTCAGGAGGCTTCCAAAAATACACTACATAGTGCATTAGTCCCATTATAGTATTCCCTGGGAACACCTAAATTACTGCAAGATTATTGAAAGATCAGCTGAGTATTCCATTAAGAGAAGCAGGAGTAGAGAGATGCGGGGACAACAAATTGACAAATAAGATCTGCTAACCTGGGATCTACTGACGGATAGAATGGACGACACCCTATCAGGTTTTAAAGTTGTACAGTTGTTATTATGCTTTGCAGATAAAAAGAGAATTATAACCTGCCTCCATTCCTTCAGAAGCTACTGGAGGATCGGACAAAATCAAGTTAAGTCCATCCAGTAGGATGACCTTTGAGCCGCCATGGCTATTATTGATGTTTTATACGATGCTGTAAATAGTAGGGTAAATAGTAGTTTTCGACAAATGGAAAATGGAAAATAGAGTTGTCGTATGAAGATGTTGCTGTTTTAGAAGTGCGTTACTCCATCCAGAAGTGAAAGTTATGGTTCTAGAAATACCTTTCATGTCAATGTTGGTAAGGAACTTTAAGCTATTAAAACAGACGCAAAGGGGATTTACTAAATTTTAATGAAACGCAGATCAGCAACCAAAGTTGAAGAAGGAGAGAGCAGGACAGGGCCATATCCACTAAGACATGGTGCTGTTGATGTAATCCCAACACTGGACACAAACATGCTGCCTAGCCCCCCACGCACACACCGTTGCACCATGGTGAAAAGGTATCTGCCTGATGTCTACCATAGGTTTTTGTACTGGAAGGCTGCCTCTTCAGTACAAAGTACTATACAAAATGTTTTTATTTCCCCATACTTTTCGAACTTTGCATGTGTGCTGCACTTTAAAGTACACAAAGTTTTAAATTCTGTCTTTCCATAGTATTTTGTATTGAAGGTGTAGCCTTCGAGTACAAAACCTATGGTAGACATCAGGCAGGGAACTATGCACCTGTTAATCCTCATTGCTGTATCCCCACTCATCCCTTTCCTCCTTCGTCTCCCATACTTTCTATAAAATTCCAGTGCTTTGTACTTTGGTTGGCGCTTTATTTCACGTAAAGAAACACCTCAGCAATTTTTGAGCTATGATTTGAGATTAACTAGAGGTTGGATATCGAAATATTGTCTACAGAAAGATCATGCTACCAAAATATAATGGTCAAAATGTCGAAAGACAAAAATCAAGAAGGTAAATGCATACAGGTAAGTATAGATTTGCTACTCTTGACGCCACATCTACATACCTTGAAGATATATATACTATCAAGGTACATATAGCTAAGTAAAGCGAATCTTGCTGCCACAGGGCCCCATGGCCAGTCCTCACATATCCAGAAAAAAAGTGCTTAGTGGCATGAGACCTTTGGGTATAAGTGTGCCCTATACATCTTTCAACACAACATAATAAAAGGGGTATGATTTGTGGTCTATGTAGACACTTTATATATGTTCCTCAGTGTCACACCTGCAGAAAGTGCTACCTTGGTAGCCACGGATTTCATGAGGTGTGTCCTCACCTTTCCAATGATGGGTCTTTCTTCCAGGTTTATCTTCCGAGTGTTATAGAAGCTGACAACTCATGTGTCAAATCATGTTTTGCTAAAGCCTAACCTTTTATAAGTTTGTGCATATGATGCAAACAATTAGTGACCATCTTTTGTTTTGTCCAAGTGAAATTTGAGGCAACATTTCAGTTTCAGAGAGTGGAGCTTATTCTCCGCTGAAGTTGAAATATTTGTAAATAAAATAGGCAGAACAATTTTATTGGTTCATTTCAAAAGACGATGGCACTTTTGGATGAATATTGGATTTGTTGACAGAATTCATTTATTGGTTACAGAAAGAGCTTTCAGTTCTCCAAATTCTCGGCGCAGAAGTACTGTGACTAAAAGGGACACTTCGCTTTGTGTGAGATGCTGAGGCAGTGCTCAGTGGATGGTTAGAAAGGAGGCTTTTATTACAGTATATATAGTCTTTGATAAGTGCTTGAGAGAAAAGGGATTACAGCGTTTTTTTTTTTATGTTTGCCGGTGCAAAATGTGGAAGGTACAATAAAAATTGTCAGGTAGTAATGTCCAATCCTGCGTAGATCACATAGACAAAGTGTATTATTACAGACAGATCGAGGCAAGGGAGTTATAACACAACTGTGCTTGGCACTGACATGCAGAAACTCCAGCTGAAGACTAGAATAAAGCGGGAGGTGGATTGTAATGTTGTCTTTAGTGACAGACATTGGGACGACACTCTGGTACAAATACAATCTGCCACCAGCAATGTCAGGTTTCATTTGATACAGTTTAACTTCATATATGTAATGGGTAGGGCACTAGGCCCTCATGCAATACTAATGATCACACAGACTCATTGTGGTACAATATAGAACTGGCCAAGGGCACGCGCGCCCGGCCCCTTTTATTAGCAGGGTAACCTGACCGGTAACACCTGTGATGGGTAGATGTGGAGAGAGTGTGGAAGCCAGCCCTCAAGGATTGGCTGGTGGAAACACATAGTGGAGAAACACTAGACCGTGACCAGCCGGTCACGACAATATATAGGACGTATGTCACACTGCGATGCTCCACAATATAGTTCCCACAAAAGTCCGGATCTGTCCTAAATGCTGACAGACAAGTCCCAGATACAGACGTATTGGCGTCCCTTCCAGCACAAAAACAAATAGTCCCACAACGTAGACACCCTTGCACAAGGGTGCCTGTGTTGGGCGCATGGCAGCCAATTGAACGCCAGCGCAGGGAAAGAGGACAAGAATGCACCATATCTGATAGATGCAGCACATTCATGCCCTTTTCTTTTGCCATAGGGCAGCGCAGCAGGAACGCTTACAGCGAAGCCCCATGGCAAAATACGTTAGATGAGGCCCTCAGTATGCTCAGTCACAAATTCTCCAGTTACTTTGGTGTTGGGTTTCCCTCCAGTTTACTTGCAGCTGGTTTCTTGGTTTTTCTGATTCATTCCCTCAAATCCTGCTCCAATTCCTAGAATCATTGTTTCTTCAACTGAAGCCCTCCTCCATCTCCTGTGTCAGATGGATCCTCTCCTTATTTCCTCCAGTCTGAGGCTTGTGACTGCTGGGTTCCTAACCAACCCTCTACTTTGGATACCCTGTCTGTCGGCAGATGTTTTTATGCTCCATGGCTTTTTCCTCCAACCAATGACCCTGAAGGAGGCACCTTTTGCTTCCACATGAAATTCCTAAGGGTTTAGCAACAAGGCAGCTGCAGGAAGGAGTTGCCCTTACTTCTGGTAGCTCCAACAAGAGAAGAAAGTGCAACCCCTGCGTATAGTTATTGATATTTAGAACTCACAGTTGTTTGTCATCTGTCTGTTATCTTTCTTTTTATGGTTTTGAAGTGCTAGCTACTATAGAAGGTTTCAGTTCTGGTTTGGGTATCACTATGATTAGGAGAGTATTGTTTTTCACCTTTTTTGCTTCACCTTAAGTAGACTAGAGGTAGGCCAGAGCTTCTCTGGGATGCATGGTAAGGCCACACTGGCCCCAGGAAATTAAATTGGCCCCAATGAAATGATACTGGCACTCTGGAATAACATTGGCTATGCCTATCAAGTTCTGATATAGTTAGCAAGCTTACATATTTCCACCACAAGGGACCCTTTTGACTCATTCTCTCAGTAATCCCCTAAAGACATAGCTCTAGTGATTGAGATTACAGATCTTCAGAGGAAGGGAGCAGAAATGTCGATGAAGGAACAGCTCCAGGAATTCTATTAAATTCTATCCCTTATGCTGAAGTTATCTAGAGATTTCAGAGATATTTGAACCTCATGTCTAAATCAGTACACATTTATGAGAAAGACTTTTCTCCATTTTTTAGTGGTGAGACCAGTGCCATTCTTAACAAAAATAAATGTCAAGGAGGCTTTCTTTCACATTCCTGTGCATTTTTGCTCACAGAAATATCTAAAGTTTGCTGTCAATGGGATGTGCTGCCACTTTCTAATTATACTTTGTCCTGGAGTCGGTACCTTAATATTAACGAAGGTTTGTGGATCACCTGGAAGAAGTCAAAATGGAATTCTTCTCTATATCTAGAGATCAGCAGAGCATTGGTCAGCACCCCCCAGAGTGGTATGTAGGAAATGTGCTTGAGATAGAGACCCAAGCAGAGAAACTTAGCACTTGTGTGGTAGGCTGCATGGAACAATTTAGGTGAGTGTGCAAATGGAATCCTAGATACGGGTGAGTTTGGCCAAGGACTGTTGAGAGTAGAAGAGGTTGTTCGGTGTCAGAAGACCTTCCTTATAATGGACTGGGCATAGATTGGTTTGATTATGCCATAAAATATGAGTTTACGTTATAGGAAGAGTGTAAGGGCCTGATGTATCAAATATATTTACCCATAGTGTGTCTATGAGAAAATGTTTTAGTACATATAAATTTACTATTGGAATGGTATAGATTTTACTTCATAGCACAACAGAAGAATATCAAGAGAGGAGTACCCAGCAACATTAAGGTCATTAGCTAAATTGTGTGAACATATAAATTACGATCAGGATCAGGTTTTAAGAGATCAAATATTGATGAAGATTAGAAATAAAAAGTACAAGTTTGTTTGTGAGTTTGCTTAAATTGATCAATTATAGTAGATATCAGCATAGCAAATGTCACAGAGAACGTCAAGAGATTTGTTTGAGGAAAAATGGGCAGGACTAATGAAGGGAATGGTGTAGTTAAGAGACAGGATATACAAGATGATATGAATGGATGGGACAGGAAGCAGAATTTGCAACGTTACACGTGTCGTAGTTCTGCCCATGTGGGGAACTATAAGTGGTGCTGAACTAGAGACAAAGAGTGCACCAATTGCAGAAAGAAAGGTCATTTCAGGAGGGTTTGCAAAGGTACATCTTGAGGGAATGTGAATATAATAGGCAAGGCATAGAGTGAGAGGATGACGCTCCCAAATCTCCAAATAGTTCTTGATGTAGGTGGCCACAGTATCCAAAATAAAATACTGTCAACTATTAGTAGGAATGATGGTGAAGACATTTGCATGATGATAGACTCATGCACATGGTGCTCTAGGTAGATGGTGAAGAAATGTGCATGATGGTAAAGTCATGTGCACTGTGCTCCAAAGTAGCACAGTGGTTGTTTAAGATTTAGCATGTAGGGAGATTGAATCCCACAGAGAGTGGGAAGATGTTCGCAAGGGAAGCTTTACATTGCAGGCAAGTGTGGGTAAAGTATAGGGTGGCCACACTAAGAAGAATTAGGCTTCAGAACCCAAACTCACACTTAGCCTATTTTTTCTTTATTAAGTGCTCCTTATGAATTCTCCAATAGCTTGCTCATTGTTGGGATGAGTGCTGAGATACTATTATCACTAGGTTTATTGCCCAGTTATAACCCTGTTCACCCAATGTATTACTTGGCTCCTTTCATTCATTTTATTCCAGTTTCCATTGAGCACTGGCTAACAGAAATTACCCACTTTTGTACTGCTTGGCCTGCTGTAAGTACCCTTTTACTTTTTACCATTCTGAGTAATGACCATAATTTACTTATTCATTCACTTATGACCTATCCTATTTAATTATGGAATGAGTGCTCCTCCAAAATATATATATCCTAATGATGACCTCAATATCCGCATAGTGGTCAAAACACCATTGAATATAACACAATTAGACTCATATGACCACACTTGCCATTACATTTCTTTCAGTCTAGATTCTTGTATAGTTTACTCTGTATCCACACTTGCGACTATAGCACGTTTGCTCCACTGCTCAATCATCTCTTTTTGAGTGCTCCATTGTTATCAATGTATGAACAAAAACTTTCAGTAACTTTATCCTAATGAATGTATTGTCTACATCACCTTTAACCATGCTTATTTTTTCTCCATATGTGATAGGTGTCACTATTGTGGGTGATTCCTACATCCACTAAAATTGTTATCTATTGTCTAAAGTAAGTCCTAATGGAACCAATGGTTTTTGTATCTCTACAAAGAGAAGTTTTTGTTATTGTTCTTATAGACTATTTCTCGAAGTGGCTATAGAGAAGAATGGTGGTTAAGGTAAGTTTGCACACTATAATCAAGTTTTTTTAACTGATGTTACCTGAGAGTTCTGTGGTCATCCAATTGTTCTAAATTTTGTAATGCTGGCATGAAGGAGTATTTTGAACACAAGGGCATAGTTAACAAGCTGTTCTGTTTTTTCATCCAGAAGTGAATCAAGTGGAAAAGGTTTAACAAGGTAATTAACTATACTATTCAATTGACACATGGTAATGGTTTGACTTGGAGGAAGGATCTTCAAGCAATGTTGTTGTTGAGGCCTAAGTGTTCTACTGTATTTACCCTCATGAAAACGGTTAGGGTTTTCCCCTGATGGAAGGGGAGTGGAAAGGTAAGTTGGGGTGGTTGGGAGCCTAGCCCCCCAGATGTCATGCTTCCCTACAATAAACCTTCCACCCGAGGTTTGTCCTTGTGTAATAGCACTGGCAAATGCCCTGTACTTGGCTCCAAAGAATGTTGAATCGTATGGCCATCTTAAAAAAAGGTTCCCCACTAGCTTCAATCCAATGCAAACTTTTCTCTTTCCACGGTGTCTGACATCTTAATGGTTTGCAGAGTGGGTTGGGCGAGCTCTTTGAAAAAGAGTGCAGGAGATTGTGTGATAGTTAATTTGAAACGCCCTATCACAGTTCAGAAATAGTTTCTAGGTGCCCACCAACCTTGGAAGTGCAGGCATCTATTATCTTCCTCCCCAGGGCACTTTTCCTACGCAGTACCACTGTGAACTGTTCTTTGGCACCCAATATCCTTTCTAGAATGGATTCAATTGTTGCTGAAAAAAGAGCTAGTGCTCCCTTGATTATCTCTACAACCCATTGTTGCAATGTGGGTTCTTGCTTCCCTAAACTGGGTAACAGCAAAATTAATGCAGCTACTTCTACAGGACCGCCACTGCCTATCCTTGAATTGGCATTTGATTCCTCCACTAGGGCATCTTTAGTTGAATTTCCAGTGACTGGACTCGACTTGGTTGATTCTCCATTAGCTGAATCAGGGCCAGTAGATGCAGTTACTCTCCCCTCTTCATTGACAATGTTACCAATCACTACAGCTATCCTTATTTGGAATATTGCTGGAATAATTTCAAAACTAGGTGATCTGGAGTGGGGTCAATTTGTTGCTGGCCAAGGGATTTGTCTTTTTCAGGGGACGTGGGCTACTGAAAACATTCATAGAATTGGATTCAAGAGTTATTGCGTCCCCACTGTGAGGACCCCAACAGGATGATCATAGGGTGGTGTACTAGTCCGGTTGAATATTGAATTGTCTTTCCCTGTAGAATAGCTCCCACTTGTGTCTCCTGACATCAAAGTATTGCTTGTTACTCCAGCAAATGGAATATCCCTTTTGTTACTTAACATCTATAACAAGAGCTCTGGTAACCAGCAGGAATCTCAATCTATCCACTTCTTGGATGAGATATTAGCTCCTTATAGTGGGAACCATCACGTCATTGTGGCAGGTAACTTGAAGTTAACATATGAACCGATTGGTATCATACAGGACTTGGGCCATGATCAAACATGCTGTGGGGAATTCCCGAGTTAACATCCCCTATAAGGGATAATCTTTCCCGGGCTGCTCTTAAAATGGCAGCCTTATCCTTTACAGATGGTCTTTGAGCATGTAACAGCTGTTCACGCTCCGATGCGTCTCCCACCCCCACCTTTTGGAGAGGGCCATACACTAGCCAAATTGATTACATCATTATAGATATTAGGATGTGGAGCTTCATGTAGAATATGTTAATGGTAGAAAGGGAAGATAGTGACCATAACCCATTGATTTTAATTGTGACGCATCTACTGGCATGTGTTACAAAGACATCTACTCAGTGTTGGGGGTATGTATTGGAGGTGACTAACAATCGTAGAAATGTGAAGAGGGAAGCTGTTTGTTCCTCACCAATGGTGGTTTCAGACATCTATGCCAGTGTGGTTACCCACATGGCTATGATGCTTGACAGCTGGGGGAACAATGAGATAATCATGGTTGAGCACACTAATGTATTTCTTGGGTTTAAAGATTTGTTTGTTAAAAACTTCACGCAGGTCCCTTGGAATTGCAAATTCATTGGGTGTTTCTCGCCACAGTACAGGGAGGAAAATAACAATCTTGTTAAAGCATTTAAAAAAATGAGCCAGGACAAAAGTATGGAGCCGAGAATCCAATACAGGGCCTCAAAAAGATTAGCTAAGTCAAACTGCGAGAGTAGAAAATGGAATTAATTGTCAAAATCTTTGGTCAATAGGGACTCCGAGTCGTTTTGGTGAATAGTGAGCCAGGGCTCTGGGAATCTAGCCAAACCTGCTGGGACATCAATCCACCCAAACGAGTGGGTAGCTCATTTTCAGATCCTTTACTCCCTCCCGCTTGAACCTCACGGTGCATAATAGCAGTGTGAAACGAGTGGTTTGTACTTTCGAGTTGCCTTCCTCACCAGCTGCTTTTTCTCTCGCTTAGACTGCAGCTGCAGTCTACTCGCAGAAGTAGGGCATGGCTCCTGGACTTGATAGGATCACATCTGATCTTTTTAAATCCAACTTAAACATATGGGTGCCATACATCAAAGTTGACCCTCATACGATTGTGGCTGGTGTCACAATGCCTGCTACGTGGAAAGGGGCCGAGATTGCTCCAGTCTTTAAAAAAACAGACGTTCTGATATTCCAACTAACTATCCTCTTATCAGTCTCCTAGATAATCTGCAAAAGGATTTCTGCAAGCAGGTGCCATGGAAATTATTAGAATTGATTGATAACAATCAGATCCTTTCCGATCTCCAGGCCAGATTTGGATCTAAGACTGGCACAGTGGATCAAGTCTCCAGCTTCCTGATGGTTAAGTGGAAGACTGTAGATCTTGGTTTGGGGGAGGCCGTAGGGGGGGGGGCACTTTTTGCCATGTTCATTGACTTTCGAGCTGTTGTTTACTTGGTCCGTAGAAGGAAATTATGGGCGGTACTTCTTCAGCTGGGAATTCCCAGCAACTTCCTTGACCTCATTGTTCGTCTCCATGAGGGGAATTATACAAGGGTTCTTTGGGGCCCCAATGGCGAACTAACTATTAAGAAAGGTAGTCTAAACGGACTGTTGTGGACCTGGCGGCCGGCAGGGCCATTTTGGGACTTTCCTCATTGGGAGACAAGCAGGAGGAGGGGGGGCTTCGGCGGCTGGCGGAGCCGGGGCAAAGACCGGAGAGTGGGCCATGGTGGGTCGTGCTCCTCCCAAATGACTCCACGGGAGACGCCATCTAGAGATTGCTTTGGCCAACAGAAGGGGACCTTGTGCACCTGCTGCAGGACCGCGAGGCCCCGCTTGAACACTGCCCCACCGGGCCATGCCGCCAGTACAGGAGCAGGGGTAGCGTTGGGCAATGGACTGCAGGGTCTGGCCTGTCTGGGGCCTGGGTTCAACAGTTGAGGATGTTTCCTCATCTCTTTTCTTCGCATAGAGTTTTTTTTTTGCAGCCGGGGTAGGGGTGGGTGGTTTGCCATGACCCTCCGAGTTTTCTACACTTGGATGTTGTGTGGATCTGGGGTACTTTGGTTATTTCTATTTCTTTTTCTTCTTTCCATTTCTTCTCTCTATCTTTCTTTTTTCTTGACACGGAGGGCGGGGGATCTTCTAGGGGAGGGGGGGGGCGGTGGGCAGACCTTGGGCCTAGCTAATAATGGTAGCTTACATCCAAACCCACGATGGCTTTATCCATAGGGTGATGGTAAAGGGGGTTTTAAGGGGTCAGACCTGCACTTTCATTTCCATCTACGCGCCCAACACAGGTCAGGCGGGGTTCCTGTCCACTTTTTGCACGAAATTGGAACAGTTTGCGGAAGGCTCGGTCGTTTTGATGGGGGACTTTAATCTGGTCTGGCAGACGGAGCTGGATAGTTCGCATTCGCAGAGGGCGGATTTGGGTTCCTTTTCCACGGCTTCCAAGCAACGCTTCTCGGATCTGGGCCTTTGCGATGCGTGGCACACACTTCATCCTTCTACGAAGGATTACACCCATTTTTCACATGTCCATCAGTCGTATTCCTGTTTAGAATATATTTTTATCAATCACTTTTTGTCGGGGGCCCTACGAGATGCTCAGATCCTTCCCCTCTCCGTTTCTGACCATAGTATGGTCATGATCACACTTCATTGGGCTGGCCCCCGGGATCGCCAGCGCAAGTGGTACTTCCCCGCCTCCCTCACCAGGGACATAGTACTGCGCGCATCTCTACGGGAGGCTATAGACGAATACTTTGCCCTCAATGGCGCGGAGGAGACCTCGGAGCTGATACGGTGGGACGCCTTTAAGGCGGTGCTTAGGGGCAAGTGCATCGCACTTAACTCCGCGCTCAACCGGCAGAGAGCAGCGGAACGGGAACAACTGGAGGAGGAGCTGGTGGCGGCAGAGCAGACCCATAAGGCCAAGCCTTCTCGAATCACCTTGCGGCCCCTTACGGCTTTGCGGGGCAAACTGAAGTCTATATATGCCAACAGGGCCGAGCTTACTCTCTTGCACCTACGCCACACCTCGTATATCCAAGGGAACAAGATCGGGAGACACCTGGCCCGACAGCTCCGAGTTAAAAGGGACAAGGAATATATTGAGGGGATCCGAGATGCTGTGGATGTGGTCACTCACTCCGATGAGGGGAAGGCGGACTGTTTCCGCTCCTTCTACAGCGCGCTGTATACATCGGACTCTCTAGAGGGCCCAGTGCAGGAAGATTATCTGCAGGGGTTACCGCTCCCCCAGGTCGCCGCTTCTACCAACGCGGTTGTCTGCGCCCCCATCACGTTGGAGGAAGTCACCAAAGCCATAATGGCGCTTAAACTAAATAAAGCTCCCGGACCCGATGGCCTCACAGCCCTATTCTACCGCACTTTCGCGCCGGACCTGGCTCCACGTTTGCAGTCTCTTTTTAACGCCGTCATCACTCAAGGGGTGGTTTCCCCGTCCATGGCGGAGGCGGTTATCACGGTCCTCCCAAAACCGGGGAAACGCAAGGATCAATGTTCCTCCTATCGCCCAATCGCGTTGTTGAACTTGGGACGCTAAATTGTACTCCTCTATCCTGGCCGCTAGGCTCAATCCTCTTATGGCAGCGCTGATACATCCCGACCAATCGGGTTTTATTCCAGGGAGGCAAATGCATGACAACACGCAACGTATTGGACATCTAATAGAAAAAGCCTCTAGAAGACGCTTGCCAGCCCTCCTGGTTGGTCTTGATGCCGAAAAGGCGTTCAACCGGGTGGACTGGGGCTTCCTCTTCTCCACAATGCGACGGATGGGCTTTGCGGATGCCTTTATCGCAATGATTCAGGCCAACTATCGGATTCCTACGTCGCGTGTCCAGGTCAATGGGACCTGTTCGGCTCCGTTTACCCTCTCTAGGGGCACTAAACAGGGTTGCCCTTTATCCCCCCTATTATTTGCCCTGAGCATTGAGCCCCTGGCGATGGCCATTCGGCACAACACACAGATAACGGGTATTCCATTTGCGGGAGAGGACCACAAGATCTCCCTATTCGCTGATGACGTTCTCCTCTCCCTCACTCACCCTTCCACGTTGCTCCCGACTCTCCATGCAGAGTTACGGCGCTTTGAACGGGTGGCGGGTTTCAAGATTAACCTGGACAAGTCATACATCCTCAATCTTACGATACAGGGGGAGGAGCTCTCGCGCCTCCAACAGAGCACGACTTTCCGATGGGCGACTACGTCGCTCCAATATCTGGGAGTTCAGCTCACTCCGTCCATGGAAGATCTGTATAAGGCCAACTTCCCCCCCCTTCTTGCGCACATTAAGGCGGACTTAGCGCGCTGGAAGCCGTTGTTCATCTCCTGGCTGGGGCGTATTCATTCGCTTAAAATGTCAATATTGCCGAAACTGCTCCACTTGTTTCAAGCCCTTCCCATTGATGTCCCCCTCACCTTTTTCTCGACTATGCGCTCCCTCTGCTCTCGTTATATCTGGCAGGGGGGAAGAGCCAGTCCGTCATATTCCATGTTGCGGAGGCCTCGCTCTGCGGGCGGGGCGGGCCTCCCCGACTTCCACCTTTACTATAAGGCGGCGCAACTGCGCGTGTTGATAGAATGGTCGAAAAGAGAATCGGACAAACACTGGTTGCATATGGACAGATCGGTGGCGGGACGGACTATTTGGGATTTAGCGTGGCGCCCGAAACGAGATAGACCAGATAACGCGTACATTAGCACGCCCACCAGAACAACATTGCGGGTCTGGGACTCCCTGTCTCCGGACGACCGGTGGACCACTTTCCCTTCCCCTCACACCCCCATTCATCGGCTGGCGGCCTTTCCGCCAGCGTTCACTAGAGGGCCATTCGCAGCTTGGGAGGAGGGGGGCTGTTTAATGATCGGACATCTCTTTAGAGGGTCTCGGTTGATGACTTTCTCCGAATGTAGGAATGACTTTAGCCTTCCGCAAACTGAACACTATAGATTCCTCCAACTCCGGCACTGGCTTCAATCACCGGAGATTCAGGCAGCGGTCCACAGGCCCCAGACACCGTTTGAAAAATTCATTCGCACTACCACCACCATGAAGGGGGCAATTTCCTTTCTTTATGGCCACCTTCTGGCCACTGTGGTCTCCCCGTCCCCGCGATTTAAGGCTAAATGGGATGAGGTGATGCTTAGACCGATTGAGAAGCGGGAGTGGGAGGCCCTGTGGTCAGACATCTCCAAGCACAACCACTCGATAGAATTACGAGAAGCTCACATGAAAGTAATGGTGGATTGGTACCTATACCCAGCTAAACTGCGGCGTATTTTCCCAGGCACCTCTGACCGCTGCTGGAGGGGCTGTGGGCTGCTGGCTGCTGGGGGACTTTCAGCACATCTGGTGGACTTGTCCTACGATCCGCCCCTTCTGGGAAGAGATCCTGGCGCAAATTAAATCTATGCTGGGCTATCCGATCCCCACCTCCATGGCGCAGCGCTGTTGGGCCTTCGAGACCCCTCCCTGCGCTACCAAACCAGAGCGGATAAGGCCGTAATGTGGCTGTGCTTGGGGGCGGCGAAGGTAGCTATCGCCGCCAATTGGAAGAAGCAGGCGGCACCCATGGCCTCGATGTGGCATGCCCGCCTTTGGAGACTCCTTAGTTTAGAAAGAATGGCGGACATCTTCAGGGAGGACTATGCCGCATTTGAGCTCAAGTGGGGTCCACTGGTGACTTTCCTCTCTAGAGGTTTGCCGGCGGCCGTTTGTCCGCCCCAGATCAGGGGATTACGGCTGTTTCAACTGTAGTCGGCCGAGGCGGCTACGGGTGGCATCTCCTGATCATATATTTCGCAGTTGCAGGGTCACCTGGGTGAGACTCTGTCCTGTCTCTGCTCTGGATGGGCCTCTCCCCTCCCTCTCCCCGGCCCCGGGCCTTCGGGCTCCCTCCCTGAGTCCCTCCTCTGTCTCTCTCTCTCTTGCTTTTCCTTCTCTCTCCTTTTTCTCTCTTATGATTTATGGGGTGTGTGGGGTGGGGAGGGAGGGATTGTGGGGAGTTGGGGGTGTTTATAAAACGGATTTGCAGTTTCATGGCACAGTGTCATCAGGATGTTTGGACTTCGCCTTTTGAGTACCCGACCGGCACCGGACTGTTAGAGCCCGGTTGACGCCCACTGGAGTTCCCCAGGGCGTTGTTTCGGGGCTTGCTTCCCCTCCCTATTTCAGCTCTACTGTACCCCTCCATTAGCGTATGTTACTATTGGGGAAGTTTGCCTCTTCTGGGTATTGTTTAGGGTCGGTACTCTGTTATTGTCTACATCCTCACTTGCTGGTCTACTCAGTTATAATGCAAATGTCATGGTATGTTCTGTTTGTCATTCTCTTTGATGCTAATAAAAACAATTTTGATTAAAAAAAAAATTTAAAAAAAAAAAAAAAAAAAAAGAAAAGAAAGGTAGTCTAACAGGGTTGTGTTTTGGCCCAACACATTTTCTTTTATACATCAACAGCTACGTAGACTTTTAATAAACTGTCCAAATGATTCCCTGATTTAAGCAGGTCAGAAGGTTCTGGCCCTCTTTTTGTAGATGACACTCTTCTGCTTTCTAAGACTAGGGTTGATATGCAAACCCTTGTCAATATATTACAATTGTTTTGTGAGCTTAATGGCATTTAAATCAATGCACTTAAAATAAAGCAGATGACTTATTGTAAAGAGAACAGGGATTGAGGATAAATCATCAGGCTGCAGCCGTCCTTAGATTTGCCAAGAGGGTCTAATGGTATCCGGTTCACCCAATGGGGGAGAATAATGAGGCCAAAGGATGGAATGCAGCCTTGTATGGAGCAGAACAGTGGATCCCCTAGGTGTTAGTGAGAATAATTTCATAAGAGCTTGTGTGCAAGGGGAGAAATACTCCCTTGATTCTCCTTAGATTAGATCTCTAGCTCAAGTCTGTCTCAGAGCTCTCTAGATTGAGGCCTATTCTTTATTGGATCCGTAAATGGTCCAATGAGGACCTGCAACCATATAGAGATAGCCTTATCAACAATCTGAGTTTGCAAAGTACCCAAAAAATGAAGTAGTTGGTTTACATTAAAAAACCTCCTACATGACCTGGGGTTGGGTAACTACTGGAAAGAACCTTCCACCATTATGTCTTCTGAGGTAGTGTTTGCTAAAGTCAGCTTCTAGAGACAAGTTACCTCTCATAACGAATAATCTAGCCATACAGGTTGTTGCACTAGGTTCTTCCTCTTGCATATGAAAGCGCCCAAGGCAGGGTAATTTCTAGATTTCATCTGACCCGCGCCTGTCCACTCGCTCTTCCTGCAATTTAGGTACTGCTCTCTGCTGATTGCTGTACGTACCTCTAATTGGGTTTCTACATAGGAGAGGTCCTTACTGAGGAAACTGAAGATCAATTACTATTTTTCTATGTAAAATATTCTGCACCGTGAGCAAGGTGGATAGTGCCCATGTGCCATCTTTTGGGTCTTACAAACCATGATGATACCCTTAGGATCTGTAAATGTGACACAACGAGGGTAATAGCGATCGTAAACTCTAAATTCGTGTTTTCTGCATGGTTATTTACGCAAAAAGTGACTGCTGTTTCATTATGGGTAATCACTATTAAGCACTTGCTGGCGTATTTATTCCATTCTCTTACGTACCACCTTGGTCTGAACTGTTATAGAAGATGAGGAAGATTATACTGATTACGATATTTTATTGGTACTATGATAGGAATTTAAGAGGGATTTTTAGCACATTTATTTGGCTTTTTAAATATTTTTATGACTGATGTCCCTACTAATGAAATGTAATGTGTTTTGTATGTTGGCTTTTAACTATTTGTCATTGTACTTTTATGTTCAATCTGCAATAAACATTCAATGTTGTTGTTATATTGTACTACCACACACCCAGAAGTGGGTTGCATGTCATTCTAATTGCCGTGTGCTCACATGCCACGATCAACGTTATATCCATCATGGTTGAACAGACATAAAACTGCATGGATGACAGGCCTTAATGACACAAGCGATCGTATGGTGGAGGTCAAAAGTAGAACGAAGGGTCAGATGAGCAATGCCAGAGGCAAACTTACCAGGGTGAATATTTGTGTAGATCAATAAATTTGTTGGAAGAAACCATGTGATAGGGTTAAAGGGATGTCAGTATGGTCATCTTCCCAAGAGGCTTGCAGGTAGATAAGCAAGCTGGTCAGGTGAAGAGTTGAAACGTTTGAAATTTCAGGTCGAAAGGATTGTGGAATTTCAAGGCGAAAGGAAGAGGATAGTAGTTTTGGGTTTCTGGATGCTGAGACCACGTTAGAGGATGGAAACAGTGTAGAGCATTGGACAGAAGCATATGGTAGAATGTCATAGCAGAGACGTTTTAAGGCACAGTGGGCCTTAAAGGGCTCCCACTTTCCAAGGGGTCCTCGGAGAAAGAAAATGTTATCTCCTTCTAGCTCACCTCTGTATGTTTCTAGATCAGACCCTCTGTTCTCCTCTGTCTCCTTTGCCCAGTGTCATCTTAAGGAATTTTAGGGTTCTCAGAGACATATTTGAACTAATTTTGTACAAAACCCATTTTTGAAAGTTTGTCTGGCATGATGCAGGCTACAATTAACACAATAGTCTGTCATAAAATTCAAAGTTGTTAGAAACAGGTGTCCCAAAATCTTTTTGGCCCATGGCCCCAAAAATTCTTAAGACAACATTGTGTTATAGTGAGGGATGATGGCAGTGTCAATATTGGTATCTTGTGTCACATTTCATGCAGAAAACGTGTTCCCAGAGAAGATGAGAAGTATGTGCATTACATGTATGGTTGGTTTTGTGCAATACTGCAGTCTGTTAGCATATTGAAAGATGTTACTGTATATTTATAAGATTGTGCTATCTACCTATCCGCTGAAAAAAAGAAAAGTTAAAGTGACGTTATAGTTAGGTATGGTAATAAAACAACCTCAGATATTTACTGCGAAAAAACATGAAGGTTAAAGGGACGTTCTAGTTAGGTAAAAAATGTGTGTTTAAATGTAATATTTCAAACTACAAAAAACATTTAAATACATCAGTAATAGTTATTTCAAGCAACTATAACTCGCGCCCTTGACATGCAGAGTGTTGTCATCAATCATGTAATTACAGATGGCATCCATGATTTTATCAATTATGTCACAGAACATGTCAACAGTGATGAATTATATGGGGTCATTACCTGTGAATGGCAAGCGTGTGAGGTACAAAATTCCAGCATTTTCTCAAAAAGAAGACATCAATGGCACCCTGCTAGGTGTTTGCTAAGCCAAATTTATTCACACAGAAGGTGCCAGACTAATTCTTGCACTTAAATAAAGAAAAACAAGGAGAGGAGTAGAGAGGTACCACTCAGCGAGTGGTGGAGGTGGATACTTCCTCCCAGTCAATTGTACATAAACAAAGGGATCCACCCACGGGTACAAGAGATCACTCAATTACTCAATATGTATCCCACGGTCGTGGGGAATACACATTATTTGTTTAAATACCCCTCACACACCAAAAGGGCCCTTGGTGTCATGCTTCATCATAGGGGTCTTCCTGCCCCTCTACGGGACAGGGCGTGCTATGACCTACGTATACGCGGGAGTACTGTTGTTTGTGAGACAGCTATGTGTGATGCGGGGGTGTGAGAGGAAGGGTCAGGAGTGAATAAGGAGTGAATTAAAAAATACCTGGCTCTCAGGTCTAGGAAAATTTATTCTGCCGGTCGAGCTGGTATTATTAAAAGGTGGGGTAAGGAGGGTGTAAGCCTCAATGAGCTATATCTCCTAGTGGTGTCGACATGTTTCGAAGCTCCCCCATGCTTCTTCGTCAGGACCTTAAGGATCCCCTCCTGTCACTAACTGCGTTGTGTTTATAACAAAGATTGTGAGAAAAAAATAATAAATGATATGGAAAAGGAAGTAAATAGCCTCCACGGAATCAATGCCTTAATAGGTCTTACATCGTCCTATTAACTTGCTAACAGGAGGTAAATAACCTCATGAGCTCGTGAACCGAGTGGTGGGCGTGCCAAGTAGGCTACGACTCCAGGGATCAGTGTCCCGCCAGATCGACCACCCCGGTCAGCTCCGTTGATCACTATCACCTTGAGAAAGTCCTGAGACTGGTTTGAAACGCATTGATATCAATCTGTCACATCTATGTGATTACATTTGGTTTAGCACACATTGAGCGGAGTGTCTCTTCTTTTTGGGAAAGAACACACACATACACCTTTTGTTTTTCATTGAATTTCAATGTTTTAAATTTTTTTTAAAATAAAAATGTGTTTCAAATCGTAGAGTCCAGTGTCGCAAGTGGGGAGTTGTTATGTGGAGTGTTGTACAGTACAGTGAAGCAGAGTGTTGTAAAGTCTATTGTGATGAATTGTAGATTGGAATTGAGTAGAGCAGAGTGTAGTGGTGTATTGTACAGTGTACTAAAGTGTAGTGGTATGGTGTTTCATTTAGTGGAGGGAAGTATTGTAGACTGGACAGCAAGTGGTACAGTGGACTGCGTGTTGAACAGTAGAGTAGAGTTTTATAGACTGCCATTGAGTAAAGTTGAGTGTTTTAGACTGGAGTAGGGTGAAGTAGAGTGTCGTAGAGTACAGTGGAGGAGTGTCAGAGTGGAGTGCTCTGTCATATAATGGAGTGGTGTTAGAGAGAAATTAAGTGGCATGTCATTGAGTGTCAGAGTGTAGTACAGTGGCCTAGACTGGATGGGCATAGAGTAGAGTGTCATACAGTGTAGTAGAGTGGGGCTGCATACAGTGGAGTAGAGTGTTGGATAGTGGAGTAGGGTAGAGTGGGGAATGGTACAGTGGGATAAAGTGTAGCAGAGTGGAGTACAGTGGAGTACACTGGATGGGGCAGTGTAGAGTGGAGTTAAGTATCAAAGGGCGGAGTGGTGCGTCATAGACTATAGTGGCCTGGAGTGCAGTAGAGAGGGTGGTGTATTCTACAGTTGAGTAAAGTGTCATAAATTGGAGTACCGTGTTGTATAGTAAAGTGTAGTGGTGTGTCGTTCAGTATTGAAAACTGAGGTAGACCACAGTAGACTGGAAAACAGTCTATTTGAGTTTTGTAGAGGTGCGTGGTGTACAGTACAGTACAGTGTTTCATAGTGTGGTAGAGTGGATCAGCATACAGTGTTATAGAGTACAATGGAATAAAGTGGTGTAGAGTGGAGTGGCGTAGAGTGGAGGAGTAGAGTGCAGTACTGTTTCATAGAGTAGAATGGAGTAAAGTGGGGTGCAGTGGTATACAAAGAGTTGTGTACAGTGTTGTATAGTGGACTAGAGTATCATAGAGCCACACAGAGTGTTGTACAGTGGTAAACAGTATAGTATTGTGTTATACAGTGGAGTGTAGGGGTATAGACAGGAGTAAAGTTTTCAAGAGTGGCATAGAATGTTGTAGAGTGGAGCTGGATGGAGTACAGTAGTGTGTCAAACAGTGGAGCTGCACAGAGTGGATTATTGCCTAACAGCATAGAGTGAAGTAAAGTCTCGTACAGTGGAGTGGAGTAGAGTTGAGTGGAGTAGAGTTGAGTGTCGTAATGTAGTGTGGAGTACAACAGAGTGTATTGGTGTGTCATAGAGTAGAGTGGCGTGAAGTGTAGTGGCATAGTGTATGTAGTAAACTGTTATAAACTGGAGCGAGGGGTGCTGAGTCATATAGAAAAGTGTTCAGTAGTGGACTTGAGTGTAGTACAATGCAGTGTATGGGCATAAAGTGGTGTATAGAGTTGGACAGTGGAGGATACAGGGATAGAGTGGTGTAGAATGTTGTAGAATGCCATAAAGTGGGGTAGACTTTTATAGAGTGGAGCTATATAGAGTGGAGGAGTGTGTCATACAGTGGAGCTGAATGGAATAATGCACACTGTAGTAGCATAGAGTGGATTTCCTTAAAGTTGAGTAGCACACAGGTGGCATCTCATACAGTAGAGTGGAGTGTTGGACAGTATTGGAAACTACGTAGAGTGTCGTACAATAGAGTGTACGGGCATAGAGTTGAGTACAAATTTGGACAGTGGAGTTTATGGGGATAGAGTGGAGTAGTGTTTTGTATAGAGTGGAGTTATATAGAGCTGAAGAGAGCACACTGGTGTGGCATAGAGTGGAGTAATGTACAGTGGAGTGGCGTACAGTAAAGTGGTGTAGACTTGAGGGGCATATTAGGGGGAGCGTAATAGCAAACACTGGAGTGGCATGGAGTGGGGTAAAGTGAAATACCATAGAGTGGAAAAGATTGAAGTTGCGTACATATAAAGTAGCGTGGAGTGGCATACAGTGGAGTGACCTACAGTAGAAAAGCGAATAGTGAAATAACATACAGAGGAATAGCGAAGAGCGGAGTGGCAAACAGTGGAGAGGTGTAGACTGCAGTGGTGCACATTGGAGTGGGGTAGAGTGGAATACCGTATAATGGAGTGGTGTAGAGTGAACTGGCGTTACCTACCTATTACCACTTTCTTAAAGTAGTAATAGGTAGGGAAATGTATTTATATATTTAAACATATTTTTTAATAAGTTTAAAGCCATGTACCATGGTAGTTTCATGAAATTATGTGAAATTCAGTGAAAGTACTGCAGTGACAGAAATTACAAAGGGGCATATTTACAAGGAATTGGCGTACGGCAGCATCACAAATCATTTTACTGCACTGCCCTATGCCAATTCGAGAGGAAAGGAATGCATCGTATTTACAAGATACAGTGCATTCCTGTCCTTTCAGCCAGCACCGGTGCACATTTTGCAGCCATGCACCAACGCAGGCACCTGGAAAAACAATCTGTGTTGTTGGCATGATTGTTTTTGTGAATGAAGCGACACCTCCTGAACAAAAACAATCACAAGAGGCATTTTCCTCTTCCTATATGTGCTTCAGAATGCAGCACATGTGGAAAGAGGAAGAAACGAGGAGAAATGTAAACATGCTCTAGGGAGGGGCAAGGTTTTGGCGCTGCCCCAGGCTTACCTGATGTAGTATGTCTGGAGCAGCGTCAGATTCCATGGATGTTGAGTGGGAACACCCAGAGTATCGTGCCATATCATTGTGATGACATAGCGATGTAACCACCAAAAGAGATACCAAAAACCAAGAACTTAAAAGATTTATTTTCATACGTCAAGTGCAAAGCTTGCCACCACATTAAAAGTTTGAAAAGAGTTGGAAGTAGCCTATGGCAGAAAGAGTATTCTACAATTTGTGCCTTGTAAGACTCAGTTTGTCATTTAAATTTTAGTATGCCCCTGCAATAAAAAATGTGGGCAGCACTGTAAATGCAGTTAAAAAGAGGATACTTGAACACATGGGGGCGATCGATAACAACGATCTTCAGTACCCTATGGCAAGACATTTTAAAGAGTCACATTACAGTGACAAAACCAATCTTGCATATTATGCCATAGAACATGTGCCTCGTAACAGTAGGGGAAGTGATAGAACCACAATTTTGAGGATCAAAGAATATAGATATATTATAGATCTGGAAACAAAGGGTCCTGGTGTGCGGAACACAGAAGAACTCAAAGCGCATCTTGAGGAGAAATAAGGTTTTCTCTATGATCTATGACAGGTCTCTCTGCAGACACTTTGATATTTTGAACTTCTAGGAAAGTATTTTACACTCTACATTATGGATAAAGATTTGTTTCTATTTCTTTTTTTCTGGTATTTTTAGATTTTCACTATATTTTATTATTCTTTCACTGAGGAAGAGAAGGAAGTAAATCTCAAGTGAAATGTGGCAATGCAGTACTTTTTGCCCTAAGTGGGATGGGTATGCCCAGACGTTGGTGCCTTGCTCGCTGTGCCACTGAATTCAAGCTAGCCTGGCCGATGAGGGGTGTTACCCCGCAATCGGTCCCAGGATGCTTGTTTCCCCATTAACCAGTTTAAATTCCAAGCGCAGTGAGCCTCCTGAGGCACAGACATGTACCGACCATGATGGCACACAGTACTGTATGTCTGGCGGCATTGTGTGTATATATCAGACCCCTTGTGTTTTTATACACGTCTAGGGGTACCACGATCTGTATTCAGTTATTTGCAACTACCACCCCAAGTAGTCCTTCACACATTCTGTACTTGTAATTATCATGTTACAAGATGGCGCCTGCCGCCCCACTCACGAGAAATTATTTTCCAGTAGAACCCTCTTTTTGAGTGGCCACAGTCACCAGCCATCCGTTGATAATTTCAAGATATCGGGTCATTGCTCCCGAGTTTTAGACCCTTGCACTACTTTCATCTTGAAACAGTACATTTCAACAGGTTACAAGATGGCCACCCCTGTTACAGGAATGAGGGGCGGACCTACTCAGGTCAAGCTCACACGTGATACAGTCATGCAACAACTGACGACTGTATATTACACAGAAACAGCAGTCGTGGCTAACCTGACCAGCTTCATGGCAGGAATACCCAACTACTAAGGTGAGCGGTCCGCATGTACTTTGTAGCACGCAATGGTGGTAGAATTGTGGTTTTGAACCGCTGAATTTGCTAGTTTAGCTAATTTTGAACCGCTTGACCCTTTGAGTTCTCACTGGCTGATCGCATTTGCTTTGCAGGTCGCGATGGAAATTGTGGTGGTGCACCATGTAGCTTGCTAGCACAGCTCTTTGAACCGCTCGACCTTTTGAGTTCTCACTGGCGGTAGTAATTCAGTTTGAGTAACCGTAAGTTCTATGACCAGGGTTCTTCGTGGACAGCAGCATTGTATGGGTACAATGGCACAACCAGTAATTATGGCTCCCCCCCTTCCCCCGCACCCCCTTTTTTTGCCCCTAGTAATTAAGGAGTCACAGGCTTTCCCAGCAGAATTCTCTTGACTTGGCCATAATTGAAAATAATCAACATAGGTTGCATCGTATCAACCAGAAAGCTCCTTAAATTCCCTGGTAGCGGACAAGAACGTCCAGTGGGGTGAGTTTTGTCATAATATATAAGCGGTTTCCTTAATATGACTCACAAGTGCTTTCTGGTTTTTTTTTTAGGGAGATTAGCATACTCAGTCTATCCTTCCCCTGACAGGTATGCAGCTGGAAGTGGTTACACAGTTGGATATACCGAAGGATTTACGGAGGAAGACACATTGGTAAGTACATTTGTGTAACTTGTAAGAATATAGTAACAGCTATGCACATATAGGGTATGTGGATAGTAATGAGCCCTTTCACCACTTTTCAGATAATTACCCCCGGTAAAAGAAATGTTGTTTTGACAAGCTCCATCCGGGCTTGGAGAAGTAGTTTCATTCTTTTGAAAACCGAATCACCTAGGGTGAGCATCTGTAGTCACGCAACTAATAACCCCAGACCAACAAAGCCATTAAGTCTGGAAGAAAGATCTTTATTCAAGGAAGGTTCATAAAGAAAATCAAAAAGATAAGAATACTAAACAGTCGAAGCTTGGGGGTTCCGTTAGGTCTTCTGGCTCGTGTCTGCTCCAGTTGTTGGCTTCTTCTCCCTCTGGGAGTGTCCCACTTTCTCCCTGTTGTCTTGGCCCTCGGCAGAAAAAAGGCATTATATTAGTGTTTGTTTCTTTGTTATGCTTCCCGCCACCACACCCATGTGCTTTGGTAGGGGATGTGCTGTGTCCCTGTCTATGCGCAGTCACCTCACCACTTGGGGGCCAGGAGGGTCTTGGTCACTCGGGATCGTTCATCCCACCACTTCCCAAAGAAATAGCGGAAAATTGTCACTTGCCTGAAGCCACAACCCTCCCGGGCCGTGGCGGGGGTTGTCTTGGCCTTCTCAGCCTCTCCTGGGCTTTCAGCAACCGGCCCGTTGTCTTCCTTCGCTTCTGGGCGCTCTCTCTCCCAACCGGGTGTCAGGCATGCTTCTTCATCGCCACTGAAGCTCCTCTCCGCACCCTCTTCCTTCTGGTTGGTCGCTTGCGTCAGCTCCGCTGCGTTGCTGATTGGCCTGGAGTCAGGCGTCATCGCAACGCGTGTTCCGACAACTAGACTGCTCACTCCGGGAGTCAGTGGGGAGGAAGGTGCGGCCATTACGGGTTTCTCGCGTGCCCGCGGTGCCGGACCACAGCACACCAAAAGCATGGCCATTTACACAATTGAAATTACTTTCTCCACACCACACTAATAGAATTTTATCTCTTTCTGAATAGGCTGTCGCTAGTCCTGAAGAAGACCCTATTGATGTATGCATAAACATATACCTACAGGGTAGAAACGTCGACGTACAACCTTCTCATGCCCAGGCTCACTGTAGCAATGAATTTATACAAAATTTTGAAGCTAGAGCGAAAGACCTAGGAGGACAGAGAATCTATGGTATTGTTTTGTCTGTTGTTTGACTTTGAAAGGGCACTCATTTCACATTAAGTCACCACAGTCACCCACTGAATTGTCTGCATATTTGTTATTTTATTACCCCCCATTTTTCTTAAGACAGCCCTCATGACTTTCTGTATAACCGGTTTACAAAATTGATGCGAAGCATAGAAAATGAAAACATATTAATATATTGATCTATTTTTGATCAATATTTTTAGGTGTGGTACATTCATGAATGATTAATACAGTAGAACAGTGATTCTGAAGAAATGTTTTGGTTCTGATAAGCACCGTGGTGCTTACCGAACTAGGGTGACCAGATTCTCAAAACAAAAAACGGGGACAGGTCATAGACATAGAAGTAGGACTGCGGTTTGCAGTAACCATCGACATAAAGGTAGGACTATTTGACAGCTGCCATGGACATAGAAAAAGGACTATAATGACAGCTACCTCCACAGACCGAGATGAAGCATTACAGACGACAAATCAGAGGTCTTTTATTGGCTGTAACCATTAATTCCATTTAAACAGACTTTGCCTCAACATTTGCTATAGTTGGTGACCACAGCTTTAGTGCTGGCGGCGCCCAGTGCGACAGTGTTTGTTGGCGCCCCCCCAAGACCACCTCCACCACGGATTCTCTCACTAGCACCCTTTAACAGTGACCAAGTCTCCATAACCACACTCTCTCAGATGCATTGAATTAGTTATATAGCGCCACTCATACCAGTGTAGGGTGTCCGAGCACTTCGCATCACACACACATTACACAGAGACAATCAATCATGCATGTGTAATCAGTGTATAGGAAATGTTACATAAGCCAAAGGACTAAAAGTGTAGGGAGTCACATGTCATCCATTCTGGTAGGCAGTATAGTTTAAGAGTGCTTTGTGTGGAGAAGCACAAACGCAGAGTCGAAAAAGAAACAGCATAGTTGGGAGTTTTCTTTAATAATAAGAATCGATTTCTAGCCAAATTATCCCTATTTGCAACATTAATCAATGCTCTAATAATGTATACTTTGCAGTGTGTATGCAGTTCTAGGATGAAAGTTAATAGCTCACTGTTCTATATTCGGACTTTAAGTTATAAATTGCAAGTAACAAAAGGATATCTCTTTTGAAAGCAGTAATCTGCTGATCTGTTTACATCATACGCACTCTGTAATCTACTTGGTACAGGTTCTTTGCAGCAGGCATGTTAACCCTCTACACTAACTTCACCGAAGTCAAAACCTCAACTATACAAAATGCTGATCTCTCTCCAGGAAGATTATTAATCACACGAGTTATCTTGACATTTATGTGAGGCCTGGTAATTGCTGGGGGTAAAGAAACGCTGCAGCAGGTGCTTCAAAAGCATAATAAACTTTAAAACACGGCGCCCCCAGGAAGCCAGCACCCGGTGCGGTGGCACTCGCACCGCCCTAAAGCCGGCTCTGGACACGAAGTACAAACAGGTTACTGTTTCTAAACAAGGATATAAGCAGGTCCTGCAAGTAGGCTTTTACAAAATAAAGACATTCAAAGACGCACTGCCATCAGTAGCTGTTGGAGCAGGAGCGCTGCATTAACAAAACAAAGGTATCTCTGGAAGCACCCTAAGTGACCGGCATTCAGGTGTGAATGTATGCAGATTGCATCCTTTGACTTCTCGGCCTGGAGACAGAGGTCACATTCAAAGCGCTGAACCTCGCGCTGTGGAATGAAAGGAGCACTTCTCCCCACCCCCCATCCCATTCAAAGCCCGATTTCCCTTCCTGCTACAACGCTCACCTAAACGTCACGCTTTAATCAGTGCAAAGAGAGCATGCACGCGCATGCTCAAACAACCGAAACAAATGAAAAACCGGGACATTTGTATGTTTAACCCGGACACTGTTTAAAAACCCGGACATTTCATTGAATTGGAGAAAAGTGTCGGGACACGGGGACACTTCTCCAAAAACGGGGACCGTCCGGGGAAAACCGGGACGTCTGGTCACCCTATACCGAACGGAACCATTTGTAGCTTTTTGTTTCCGGTCCTTGGCAGTTCGGGCTGGACTGTTCCCATGAGGTACAGGGTCAAGACTAATTTGCATATGGCTGGGTCCAAACTGCGGTGAAGTTGTGAGCAAAAGAACAATGGATTTAACCCAGATCCTTTGACTGGGGAAGAATGTTTGATTCATTCAGCATTCCGTGGCGTGGGTCCCTTGCTCACTGTGCCACTGGATTCAAGCTAGCCTGACTGTGGATGGGTGTTACCCCAAAACCGGTCCGAGGATGCTTGTTTCTGGTCCAGGGAGGACGCGGCTTGGCAATTCGGGATAGACTGTTTACATGAGGTGCAGAATCAAGAATGATTTGCATATGGCTGGGTCCAAACTAGGGTGGCGTAGTGCGCAAAAGAATGATGGGTTTAACCCAGATCTCTTGACTGGGGGTGAATGTTTGATTCATTCAGCATTCTGTCCATCATTTGTTGCCGCAGCACGTTCCACTGCTGCGTCAGCTTCTGCATCCACGTCTAGGCAGTAATTCTTTGTGAACGCATGCCTTCTCCTCCACAGCAGACGTCTCTCAAAGGTATCCCAGCATTATGTTCCGCAGATAAAGACATGCCCATGGAGACAACAGTTGGCTTTGGTATGACAGAAAACAGTTCAGGCTAAGAGCCAATGTGCTATCCCGTTTGGACAGGGCTTGGCCTGTTTTGTGCATTGTTTTGTCTATATAAAATAGAAGACATCTACGCAAGTCTAGAGAATGTAGAGATCTTTCTGCTGGTGAAGATGGATTGGGAAAGAAGGATCAAAGAATGACAGGCTCATTCGAATGCAAGTCAGTAGGCACCTTAAGAATTAATTTAGGATTAGTTCTGAGTATCACTTTGTCCTTAGTGAACTGTGGAAATGGTTCTCTGATGGTAAATGCCTGAATATCCTTAACTCTACTAGTGGATGTCATAGCCAAGAGCAGTGCTGTCTTCCATGATACAAACGTTAAGTCCGCTCTTTGTATATATTCAAAATAAGATAACATCAGCTGACTGAGGACTGTATTAAGTTCCCATGGAACAGGAGGATGTCTAAGAGGTGGAAATGCTCTGAAAAGCCTTTTCATGAACTGTTTAATGATCCTTTGGAGAAACAGAGTAGACTTCAAACTGTCACTCCCTGGATAGACCCTGACTGAAGAATACTGGAGATCACTTTTGGCCAAACTTAACAATATGGCAGAATCTGAGATTGCTTTATTTGCTGTGTATGATGACCATTATCCCTGCACCAGACACAAATGCTTCCATGTAGCGTTGCAAGTCTTATTAGTTGCTGGAGCACACGCCTGCACCAGAATCTGTTTGCACTCTTGCAATAGGTCCAAATGGCCAAATTCAAGGTTGTCAGGTACCATGCTGTCAAGTTCAGCGACATGGGATCATGAGGGAGAATCTCCATGATGTCCGGACAACATCCTGGGATGCACCTTTAAAACCAATGGCTGGCCGTGCTGTCAACTGCAGCAACTTGTTGTACCAGTACTGGTGAGGCCATGCCAGAGAAATGAGAATCAGAGTGCAATGTCCTACCTTCATCTACCACACCCTGGCGATCAGTGGAAAATGAGGAAAGGTGTAGGGGAATATATTGGACAAATGATCGAAAGAGCATTGCTCATTGTTCTTGGATGGCAAAACCGGCTATCAAAGCAAGGGGAGTGGCAAACAGATTGATGGGGGGCAGGGGGGTGACCCCTCTGATTGAAAATGTAACCCACCTGTTACTGTTTAATTTACTACTCATGACAATCCATAATTTTCTGGCTGAGCACATCCGCCTGATCGTTCGGTCGTCCTGGAAGATGTTCCACAGCAATGTCTACTTTATGAGAAAAGGCCCAGTTCCACATCAGCTTAGCTTCTTCCAAAAGGAACGTAGACCGTGCATCTCCTAGCTTGGCTATGTAGAACATGGATATTGTGTTGTCTGTTCACATCAGGACCAGCTGACCTGCTAATCTCGGAAGGAGCGCTTGTAAACCAAGTCTTAAGGCTTAGTTCCAACACATTTATGTGGAGCTTCTTCTCGTCATCCGACCAAAGGCCTCCGATTGAAATTTCTTGCAGTTGGGCTCCCCATCCGTCCATAGATGCATCCGTAGTAATAACCTTTCTGTTATTGGCAGACAAGACAGACCTGCATTTAGGTTTTCTGGAATTCTCCACTAGGTAAAAGCTTGTTTCAAGCGCCTTGTGACGCAGCCCCTTCCATGAGCCTTCCACCTGTTTCCATTGGAAATCCAGCTCTTGCTGAACAGGTCTCATACGAAGCCTGCAGAACGGAATGAGAATTATACATGATGCATCATACCTATCAGGGACTTGTATTGCCTCACTTTGATTGCTTTCCAGCAAGTCTTTGACATTATTTGCAACTTTCCCATTCTTTCTGCTGATGGAAGGCTTTTCCCAACTGAGTGTCGAGTATTGCTCCCAGAAATTGGATCTTTGTTAGGGGTACCAACAAAGATTTCTCCATATTCAGACCTACAAGAGATTGATGCAAGCATTTGTGGAAGCTTTTTCTGTTTCTCTGGATTGCGGTTTGACTTACTAGTCGTCTAAGTATGGGAACACTTGGTGACCTCTCCTGAGAAAAGCAGAAACTGGAGTAAGACATTTGGTGAATATTCTTTTTGCTAATTTGAGGCCAAAAGGGAGCGCCCTGAACTGATAGTGCTTACCAGCTACTCAGAATCCATGGCACATCCTGCGTTTTTCCGATGAATGGGTATGTGGAAGTAAGCATCCCGATGGTAGAGGGAGGAAAAAAAATTCCCTTCCTGCATCATCAGGACAACTTCTTGCAGAGTAAGCATCCGAAATGATTGTATGGCCTGAAGGGACAATTTGTAACTCCCATTTGTCTGATGCTATATTCTTTCGTGCAGAAGGAAAAGTGGAAATTCTCCCCCTCAACTTTTGAGTACCAGATGGAAGATGGGGAAAGAGCTGTGAGTCAGTATCTCTCCTGATTATCATTGGTGCGTACTTGTAGGAACCGCTCTCCCTTCCTGCAGACCTCCCGTAAGTTTGCCTTTGGTGTCGATCAAAGGAGTATCCTAGATCAAATACAGGATGTCCTTGAAGATAAATGTGTCCTTAACCTCCATACTGGTTGAACCCTGCTCTGAAATTTTGTAATCTTCGTGAGCCATGAAAAGTAGATGTCCCAAATCTGCGATACTGCAACAGCCCTAACAGCTTTACCGTATCGGTGTCGAATTTAAGGCCTTGTAAAGCATCATCAACATCCTATCATAAGGCAAGATTTTAGATTGGACATCGGAACGGAAGGCTGTGGATTTTAACCAGCCTTGCTTCCTTAGTACTGCTCCTCCTGCCAACTGGCGAAAACCTGTATTTGAAGCATCCATCACCCCATCAATAATGATTAGGATAGCTCTCATAACTTCCCTCTTACCCACAGGAATAAGATCTCATAATGAAGCTACGTCATGCTACATCAGACGATCAGAATGAACTAAAATTGCTAGGGCATTGGCTGTCTTAATTGAGTTTGCTGTGGAATAGATGACAGCGTTATTAGGGGGTCTTGGTTCTTCTTTGAGCCGCTGAAGCAATTACTGATTCCGGTTTAGTATGACCAGTGAGGCAACCTGGAGCTGAATTCGGAGATTTGCATCACTTTTCCAGACAAGGTATTACAGTTGGAATGGTAACAAGGGTCTTCATTATTTCAGACTTTGACCATACATAATCAAGAATAGGTATAGATTTAACATATTTCTGAGGTCATGAAGAAAACATTGTTAATCTACAGAGGTCCTTGGCAGGTTAAATTTCTTAGCAGCTCTTCCATTCGATGAATGAAATTTAGAGAGATCATCTATATCATCGTGTGGGATTGGCTCATCATTTCCTCTTGGGACAATGAAATCTCGGCCATTATCATCCCTTCCATCACCATCTAGTGGTAGCTTACATTCCTCTTATATCAGAATAGGTAGAACCATTACAGTAAGCATCATCTGTGTCTTATCCATGGACCGATCCTCATGGCATTTGAGGAGGAAGAGGTACCAGGGATGGCTGCCTAAGAGGTGAAACTGGTAAAGGGGCAGGTTGAGTATGCGGTAGGGTGGGAAGAGCAGGTAACAAAATGGTTACTTACCAGTAGGAGTAGTTTCGCAGCTTGAAGAGTATTCTGGATTCACATCCTGTGCATTATTCCACCATCTAGTGTTTGGGTCCAGAATAGTCTTTGGTTTTTTTAATCTGTACAGGGCGTCGTCGACCGCCATTTGGGACTAGGTCCATCCCTTGTATGAAGTCAGACGGCACCCCGGAAGTTCCTGTGCGTGGTAGCCATCTTCAGATTCTTTTTTCCCCCTCTTTTCCTGTAAGAAATGTCTTAAATTCTGTTGTCTCTAGATGATAGTTTTTTGGTTTCAGTGCTATCCTGTCCCACCTGTTAGTATTCCTCCTTATAGGGGAGGTGGGGTCAGTCGCATGTGAATCCAGATAAGTCTTCAAACTGCAAAAGCTCTCCTATTGGTAACTATTTAGTTTTGCAGCGTGAATCCTTTTCTGGATTCACATGCTGTGAATTAGATTATGTAACGGTTTCCCCCTCTTTGGGGTAGTTGTTCTAGTAAGATGAGGTAGACTTTGCGAACAAGTGTTGAAGTACCTTTTGTCCTACTTGAGCTCCCATTTGTATATCCATGCAGTAATGTTTAGTGAATGTGTGTGGAGATGTCCATGTTGCTGCAGCACATGTTATCTATTGGCACATTGGCCATGAAGCTAGCATTGCTCCCTTTTTCCTTGTTGAATGTGCCTTTGGCCGTGTGTTTAGGGTTTGACCTGCTGAGGCATACCATATTTGGATTGCTTCTATAATCCAACGTGCAATTGTCCCTTTTGTCACGGCAGCTCCTTTTTTGGAGTTTGAGTAAGAGACAAATAATTCATTGATTTTACCGATTTGTTTTGTCGCTTGTAGATAGTACAATAAAGTCCTCCTTACGTCTACAGTATGGAGGCTTCTTTCTAGTTGCATTTGTGGCTCTTTGAAGAAAACTGCTAGCTGTATGATGTGGTTCAAATTGAATCTGCTTACTACCTGAGAAAGGAATTGAGGATTTGTCCGTAGGATATCTTTGTCCTTGTGGATCTGCATGATTGGTTACTCAATAGTTAAGACTTTAAGTTCACTTACTCTTCGTAAAGATGTTATGGCTATTAAAAAGGCAGTTTTTATGGTGATGTATTTAAGTTCTGCTTTGTGCATGGGCTCGAATGGCCCTGTTAGTTGTGTTAGGACTGTGTTTAAGCTCCACATTGGTGCTGGAGACTTTCTTGGGGGTGCAATTCCTTTTGACCCTTCAAGGAATCTTTTGATGACTGACGCGGTGACGAAGCTTTTACATGATTTCTCCCTGGTATAGGCTACAATTGCTGCCAGGCGCACATTGTGGCTTGAATAGTTGATGTTCCTGTCAAGCAGGTTTGCAGATATATGAGCACCTTTTCCTGCGTGGAAATGGAGCTCAGAGTATTGTTTTTTGTGCACCATATGGTGTACCGTTTCCATTTTGCTGCATAGCATTGTGTTGTGGTTTTTCTTGCCTCTTTTAGTATTTCCATTGTTCTTTGAAGTAAGTTCAAATGTCTGAACGCTTTTGTATTCAGGCGCCAGGCTGAGCGTCGCTGGTTTGGCCCCCTTGCATTGTGGAGGCCCTTGTCTGCCTTGAACTTGATCATTTGTCCCTTGGACAGTTCGAGTAGAATTGAGAACTAGGTTTGTCTTGCCCATTGAGGGGCTATGAGTATTAGATGTATTCCAGGTTGTCTGGCTTTTCCTAGGACTCCTTGTATTAGAGGGATTGGAGGAAAAGCGTATGCAAAGGTTCCTGACCAGTTTAGTGACCGGGCATTCTCTTTTGATAGATGGGGATTAAACTTGGAGGCAAAGGATTGGCATTTCTTGTTCAGAATAGGTCTATCTCTGGGGGTCCCCCAGAGGTTTAAGATTTGTTGCAGGGTCCTTTGTTTTATTTCCCACTCGTGCAAGCTTCTGTTCTGTCTGCTGAGTTGATCCGCTTCTGTGTTGTCCTTCCGCAGCAGGTGAATAGTCTGCAGGCTAATTTTCTTTTAATTGACCCATTTCCAAATTTCCTGCGCTAGTTTGCTAATGGCGAATGACTTCGTTCCTTCGTTTGTTGAGGTAAAACACAGTTGTGGGGTTGTCCATTTGAATTAATACCGTTTTCTTTACTATGTGGGCTTGGAATGCCTTTAGTGCCAGGCACACAGTCTTCATTTGTAGGAAGTTGATGTTGATGTGCTTTATGGAGTCTGCATCGTTCCACTGACCCCATACTCTCAGGTGTCCTGAATCTGCTCCCCAACCCTCGTGGGACATGTCTGTTGTGATGGTAACTGAGGGAGTTGGTGTTTTGAAAGATCTGCCTAGAGTTATGTTCTTGGATGCCCACCATTTTATCTTCCATCTTTTGTGTCACACCCATTAGATCTTCCCAGCTCCCTGTGGCATGTGACCAACTGCTGCAAAGCCACTCCTGCGGAGGGCACATGTGAAGACATGATTGAGTCATGATGCTATCATGCCCATACGTTTCATGACAGCCCTCACGGTCAGAGACGGACCCTTCTGATACAGGCAAGATTGTTGTTTGATAGCTTGTATTCTCTTTTGTGTCTGGTATGCCCGCGTAACCTTGGAGTTTAATCTTGCTCCTGAGGTTTGTTCTTGTGGAGGATTTTTTTTGTAGTTTTATTAAAAAACATAGCTTTTGAAGTGTTGATTACTTGATGGACATGTGCGTAACATGTTTGCTTTGAATTTTCCTTTATTAGCCAGTCTAGATAGGGACAGACGTGGGTCAGTCTCCTTAGGGATGCTGCTATTGCTGCTGGGCATTTTTTTAAGATTCTTGATGCTGATTTTCTCTCAAAAGGGAGGACTTTGAATTGGTAATGAGTGTTCTCGTGGAAGAACCTGAGGTATTTCTTGGGAGCTTGGTTCATGGGGATGTGTGGATAGGCATCTTTTTGATCTATTGTTGCCACGAAGTCCCCCTTTTGCAGCTGTGGGATTATATCCTGTAATGTCAACATCTTGAAATGCTACGTGCGAATGAACTTGTTTATGAACCTTGTAGGAGAGTAGGATCTTCTTCTTATGGTTACCCCCACTTTTTGCTGATGTTTCACGGTTTTTCGACTTTAGTCTAGTTGGGACCCTGCTATTCAGGGCCCCAGCCTAGCTGCTTCCTCTCTAAATTGATTACCAGTACTTTAGGTACACTCCAGATTGGATCCTTATAAGTCCCTAGTATATGGTATACTATGTACCCAGGGCATAGGTACCCCAGAGGCCTATCAGGGGCTGCAGCATGTATTAGGCCACCCCTGGGAAGCCATCCAAAATGACACAACAGGACTGCTGCAGCAGCCTGTGTAAGGTGGTGCATGCACTCCTTACCAAGATATATCACTGCACATACAAACCTATCAGTCATCCCTATGGCAGGCCTTACCAATCCAGAAGGCAGGGTGCTGGGTTTTATGTGAGAGGGTGCCCATGCATGAGCAGAGCCCCTCTGCAGCCTTTGGAACCTTTATTCCTGGGTTGTTTGTGATGCAGCCAAACAATATACTCAAGTGCATTATAACCAAACGGTAAATGCGAACTTTGGGATGGCTGCATGGAAACATGTCGTGTTTAGCCCCCACACCAGTAACTGGTGTGAGAGTATGATCCCACCCTTCTAGAGGGAGAGACATGACAGCACCGGTATACCCGGTACCAGCTAACAGAGCCCAGGCATCACAAAATGGATGCTGCCAGCCACAGACACAAGTCTGCCCTCCTGCTGCTGGACGAAACTCCGGCAGGGGAGGCCTGGACAATAGGTCTCCTGTCACAGGGAGGTGTGACCACCTCCCAGACAGGCTTTAGTGTATTGGGGCTGGGTGGGTGCACTCCAAGAGTGCTTTGAAGTCTTCACTGGGGGCACATTTGTTGTCCCTGTGCATATTCCAGCTCAAACCGGTTGCAGGGGCTACCAGCCCTTGCTCTGGCTCGAAACTGGACAAATGAAATGGGTGTAGCCACCCCTCTTTTCTCACCCTCCCATAGATGGTTCCCTAGATTTTGTCCCACCCTTTCCTTGGGTATAAGATAGGAACCCCTGGCTACAGGACTTTAGATTTACCTGGACGAAACTCTGACACATAATCCCGGCACTTCGACGATATACAAGGCGCTAGATGACTGAAGAATCACCTTTGGAGTAAAGAAGTTACTCCCCTGCAAGGCAGGCACCTAAGACGCATCTGACCAGTTTGCATCTCCAAAGCTCCCACCGGACTCTGAAGAATTTGTAACACAGGAGGTGGGTTCCCAGAGGCTGACCCGAGCTCCCAGCAAAGCTGAGACCCGTAGCCCTTGTAGGGACCGTGGAACCGGAACCCCTGGACACCGTGCATATGCTTCTCGTCGATCTTTGAGGCTGTGCTTTGGGCTACTTGTAGTCCACCCCCGAGCAGTGACTCCACCGAAGATTACTGGCCTACACTCACCGAGTGTCCCGTGGGCTGGTATTGTGTGATTCCTCTCAAGGTCCCTTCGCAATCCCTGTTCTGTCGACGGGTGGGTCCCTGTGAAGGCAACTAACTTTAATTGGGCTTACCTGGTTGCTCCAGATGTGCCCGGACTCTCCCTCGCTTGGGGAGTCCCCAGGACCTTGCTGGTCCGCACCAAAGCATTGTTTCTCTTCCTGCGTGGGTTGCTGTAGCCAAGGCTTCTTGTGTTCAAACTGAGCACTGACACCACAGCACTCAAAAACCTTCATGGGACAGCTCGAATCCAGCTCCTGCTTGTGGCTGCAGAGTCAAGCTTCACCTCTTCGCACCTGAAACACCAGACATCGGTGAGCATTCGTCTATCGTGCCCCTGGTCACTGGCAAGTGACCCAGACTCTGTCCCCTCTGCTTTCAGGTTCTTTCTGATCTTCGATCCATGCTTGGATCACACCGGACACTTTTCTTCTTCCCAGCAGCAGCACTTTGTAGCAGATCTCCATTGAAATCAACGACGATTCCCAACACCATTTGACACCTATGCACCTGGCTTCCCTGGGTAACTCGAGTGCTCCGGTGCTCCCGTGGGTGTTGTCCCTAGAACCCCCCCAAGTCTAAAGGGGCCTGAAGGCTGCTCTCCATAGCTACCACTAGGATAGCTCTCAATAAAGGTTATCTTAAACCTATTCATCAATAAGGGTTGTTTGGACTGGTACAAGGTGCCCACTATAACTAGTGGACAGCATATACCAGGCCAACTTCTCATAAACCTGATGTCTAAGATTAGTCTTAGTGTGAGATCTTGCTTTGGTACCAAGAAGTAGGAGTAGTTTCCTTTCTTGGTACCTTTTCTATTGCCTGTTTTTGCAGGAGTTTCTTTATTTCTAGTCTTAATTGTAGAATTTCTGATTTTAGGAACTTTTTCTTTTTTGATGGGTTTGTTAGTTCTATACAATATCCATGGCGTACCCAATTTAAAATCCAACTGTCTGTGATAATGTCTTTCCATTGTTGTAGGTGGTACACTATCCTGCCTCCCACTGGTGCTTCGTGTGGGTCTTTTGCTGTGGGCAAGTCGCTTTGAATTTGATCCTCTCCCTCTCAAGGGCTGTCCCCTGGCCTCTTCCTCGGTCTCAAAAGGGCTGCTTTGGCTGTTACCAGGCTTGGTACCCGGACTGCTGTTCGCTGCCTTGAATTTGTTGTTGTTGGCCTGTTGAGAAGACTCCTTTTTCTGTTGGTCTTCTTGTGTTAAAAATCTCTTTTGAAGGTGCCCCTATGTTGTAGGGCTCTTATAGCCCTGGCCATTTCATTGTCCTTTATTTATTGCAGCAATTACAATACTTCCTTTCTAAAGAGGGCGTCCCCTGTGAAAGGTCTGTTGAGGATTGAGGTTTTGACCGTTTGATTAAAGCCTGATATTTGTTGCCAGGCGAGACTTCGTAACGTTGTGCCCGTGCAGGTTTGTCTGCTGGCTGTATCGGTCGCATCTAGGGCCGATTTCAGGCAGGTGTTAAGCTACGTTCTTACCCTCTCATATGATGGATTTTGCTTTTTCTATCCTCCTCTGGGAGCTTGCTCATCAGTTCCTCAATGTTGTCCCATTGTTGGTGGCCATAAGTGTTAAGAGCAGCATTGGAGTTTGCAATGCGCCATTGTGTTGCGGCTTTTTTCTCCATTTTTCTGCCCACCATGTCCAATCTCTTGCTTTCTTTCTCTGAAGGTGGGCCAGTGAAAGAGTGGGCATTGCCCCTTTTTCTTGCTGTGGTGACAATGATGGAGTCTGGTACTGCGTTTTGCTGAATGTATTTAGGGTCCTTTGTTGGGGGTTTACATTTCTTTTCCACCCTTGCTGTTACCCCTTTAGCTGAGGCAGGCTCTTTGAAGGCCTCTTTTTCCAGGTTCAGGATGCTTGGTAGCATTGGGAGGTATTGTCTCCCCTTGCTGGAGGGTGCCAAAGTCTCTAGGAGGAAGCAGGAGTCTCCTTTTTCCTCTTCTAAGGAGACCCCGAAGGTATCAACTGCTCTCTTAATGAGGCTGTTGTATAAGACTGTCATTTGGTGGTGAAGCCTTCGAAGGATCGCAACAGACTTCTTCTGGGCTTTGTGTCGAGGTAGTTTCATTCTTCCTCAAAAGTCTCTTGAGGCTTCTTCCTCTTCTGGAGCATAGAGTTCTTCAACGTCTTCTCGCGGTTCAGGGGTTGCTGTCAAAGCGATGATTTCTTCCTCTGCGTTTTTTGGCATAGACATCGGGCTTCACGGGAATACGGAATCTCTTCAGTGCTTCATCGGACTCGTTTTTTCTTCGGAGGCCTCTCTTCTTTTTCACTACCTCAATGGACATTTCAGCATCCGAGGACAGGGAGATCCTCTTCAAGGGTATGGTGGTATCTGGTTTAAAAAGGTGAAGTCTTTCCCTTTGTGGCCTCTCGTTCGGTGTTTGCCCTAGTAGTTTTCGACAACCTTCCCTAGTCGATATCCCTGGGGTGGGATCCATGGGATTCTGATCACAGCTGACCCTCGATAGTCTTTCTTCAACGCTTGGGCTGCCTTGTTTTCATGGACCTTGGGTTCAGACGGTTGAGGGTTTCTTACCTGGTCAGTCCTCGTCTCGGTGTCCTTTGTTGCCTTCTTCGCGGTACGCCTCTTCTCGGCGTCCTCTTAGAGTATTTTGACACCAGAGCCCCCGTGCATAGATTCTGCTAAGCTTCCGCCTCATTGGCTGAAGTTTGGGTTCTTTCAAAAGAGGTGGATGTGTTACTAAACATGCTATGTTGTTTCAGGCCTAGGGCCATTTTACATTCTATACTTTGTTGTATATTTTTACTCTGAAAGCTGCTATTTTAGTGTACCAGGGATTCCAAGCCTGACAATGTGGAAATTATTCAAGCACGGGAATATATTAAAGTTTCAGTGTTGGAGAAGGAGGGGCTATAAAGATGTCTGCCCCGGCCAGTCTAAATATGGAAAGAGATGAATGTTTGGTTTGTGCTGATGTGCTACCACTGCTAGACATTTTGTGAATAATCTTGGTGCAGTGGTAATCCCAAAGTGAAGAACTGTGAATGATATTTTCCCTGAAACTGAAACCAGCTGTATTTTCTGTGCGTGGGATAAATAGGTATATAGAAGTAGGCATCCTTTAGCTCCAAGGCAGCAATGAAGTATTTTTGTAACAAAGGAATGATCTCTTGAAGTGTGAACTTCTGATATGATACAATGATTTAAAGGTATGATGGCATAATGACCAATCTTTTTGGGGGAATAAGGAAGAATAGTGAATAAACTCCTGTTCCCTAAAACTGTTTTTCAACTGTTTCTATTGCTCCTTTTTGTAATAGAGCTGTTATTTCTTGTTGCAGGAGAATCTGATGTTGACTGGACCGTTTGTGTTTGAGAGGTGGAATATTTGGAGGAGTTGTGATGAGCTCCAGACCATAACCATGTTGGATAATACTCAACACCCACTGATCTGCTGTAATTGATTTCAAAGTAGTGAGAAATTGTTGAGAAGGCCCTACAAGTATGAAGTGGTCTGGGGGAATGGTAAGGAAGTCACCTTGAATGGAATTGGCTCTACGAAATGAACCACAGTAGGTTTGTAGAGCCCCCAATAATTTTGCGACCTCTGTGACCTATATTTTCTCAAAGGCAGTATCCACTTGAGGTCCGAAAAGATGTTCCTTGTCAAAGGTAGATTTAATATAGCCTGTTGTACCTCAGGCCTAAATCCTGAAACACAAAGCCATGCATGTCTACTTAAGAGGATGCTGGTGTTAATAATTCTAGCAGCGGTGTCAGCTACATCTAATGCGCACTTAATATAAATATTAGTAATGAGTTTTCACTCATTAACAATTTCCTGGCCTCTTTTTATGTGCTCCTCTGGGAGGTGTTGGAGGAGCCCCACCACTAAGTCGCTGTGGGCCCAGTCGTATCTTGCTAATACAGCTTGACTGTTGGCTATACGCCAATGATTAGCTGCTTGTCAGCAACTTGTTTTCCAGAAGCATCAATTAGCTTAGATTCTTTTTCTGGATGTGGTGCGTCCCTGATGTTTGGGAGCTATCCCTCTTCTGTGCATTTGAGACTACTAAGGAGTTTGGGGTCAATTGACCTGTAATAAAGGTCTGATGGTGCTGCCTTGTACTTGGGTCAATGTGTGGTGTTATTATTCCAGCTTTGACAGGGTCTTTAAAAATTTCGCGCGCGATGTGTCATGCCTTTAAGTAATGGTAAATATTGTGGCACTCTGTGCATTAGACAGTCTCATAAAGGAAATCCTCTCCTATTGAATCCTTATGTAAGTGTACCTGGTGTAAAGTTGCTGCATGTGCTATTATATCCTGATATGCAGTGGCATCATCAGGTGGTGATGGTCTTGTAGGATATAGATCAGGGTCTATATACCCCTGTGGTTCAATGTCGTCATCATCATCCCAAGCATCCCCATGGCGAATGTTTAGGGTAATGTCCTGATCATCTTTTCCGATTGGTGATTGAGAAGACATATCACCTGCCTCAGATAAATGTGGTGAGTGAGGAGGTGGTGGTGAAGATGGTAGATGTGGTGTTTGTGGGGAAGGTGAAGATGAAATAGAGATATGCAATGGGCTAGTGGCAGCATTCTTCCTTTTTTTTTTTTTTAAAGGTTGAATAGGAAAATCCAAAGCTTCTTCAAAAATACAACTACTTTTTAGGTCTCGCCTGACCCAGCGCATGCGCTGGTCTGGCGAGACTTATTGAGAGGGCTCCAAAAAGTGCTACCAGGCCAGCCTAGATCTACAGTGCATGTGTGCGGGCGCGCGCGCCATGCTTTACCGCGATTACTTTCACTTTCGCGGCCGCTTTGATGTTTGATCGCGATCACTTTCACGGCCGCACAGCCGCTTGGCATAGTCAATAGGTCTCGCTTTTGGGACCTTATAAGTATTTAGTTATGCAACTGTTGCATGGCTAAACACTTATAAAGGCCCCAAAGGCGAGACCTATTGACTATGCCAATGCTTGTTTGAAGATTGTTGTTCTGCTGGTTGGAGTACTATTCTTTTAGTTCCAGGCTAAATCTGGAGTCTTGTTTTGGATAGAGCCGTTCTTAGTATTGCCGGAGGATCGGCTCAGGTGGGGATTACAGTCTGAAAAAGAAGCATTTTGGTGGCAGAATCTTTGGTTTATTTGGTGCTGTTTGGACTTTTTGATTTGAAGCTGTTTGGACTTTGTTTTGGTGCCGCAACCCAATATTGAGGGGTTGCAGGCTCAGGTGTGGAGAAGGTGGAGGCCCCTGCTGCAGACCAAATGTTTGGTGCCGAGCCAGAGGGTGGGGCTTCTGAAGCAGTTTTTCGGTGCGCCCCATGGCTTTTTGAAGTGGTTGAACGTGAGCAGTCTTTTCGGTTGAAGCCAATGCTTTGGGTTTAGGATCAGGGGTATTGATATTCACTGCACCTGTGCCGCTGAAGAGTTGTCCAATCATAATCAGATTGGGACTCTGAATCGGAAACATGGATTGGTAAGAGATTACTCCTGTGCCGCTGAAGCTTCTCCATCCTAATCTTGTTGTCGACCAAAGAGGTCTGGTACATCATCCGCTTGCTTGCGCTGCATTTCTTGCCTTCGAGCAAGTCAGTTTCAAAGAGTCTTTTTAGATCTAAAAGACATGCAGCCGTCACAGCTCGGCTCTCGATCGGGCAACAGGCACAGGTTGCAAATAGAGTGTTGGTCGGTAGGAGGATACTTGGAGTGACAATCCGGATAGAAAGGAGTGCGTTCCATTATCAAGTCACTCTCCGAAGGACATTGGAGTGTCGATCGTATGCCCAGCTGGGTGTGGGCCTTAAAACCCGCTGCCCAGAAGGGTGATTGCTCGGATGCAATAAACTAACCGATCGAAACAATATCGTTGAGTGGAGCTACTTAAAACCAAAGGGAGCCCGAAGTAGTCTCGAAACGGAGCGCAAGATATTACATCCAAACCAGTCAGCGAAAACAATCTGAAGATGAGTCGATGACCATGCGCAGTATTACTGAGAGGAGGGTGCACACAGAATTGTGACTCAAAGAAAACTTCTTTGAACAAAAACCACTTTTAATCATCCGAGCCCAATACTAGATGGTGGACATACCCATATGTATCTGTAGCGCACATGCCTCGAAGCAGTATTTCTCCTCTAGAGGTGGCAAATCAAGTGGGGGGGGGGGAAGTGGTGCTTCGGGTGGATCCGGGCGTGAATTTGGCAGAGGTAAGACTGGTGTCAGAACTACAGAGGCCGTCTCTACTGGTATTGGTAGAGGATGCGTCAATGTGCCCAGAGCCGGCAAAAAGTTGTGGCCCCAGTAGCAGGGCCTGGATAGGAGCCAGAGGCAAGAAAGGCTTAGAGGTTCCAGCTAGTGCGGATGGCGAACCCACCGCCGATATTCCAGGCACAAGGCTTCTCGGCTACTTGGGGCACGGGTGCAGACTAACAGGAGCCTGCAGAGATCCAAAGACCCAGAGCATGGCTGCATGGAGTTGTTCGAACTGATGTGGTGTGGCTTGAGTCCCCAGAAACACAATTATGCCAGAACCAGCTGAAGGATTGGCTCTAAAGTTGGCAGACTTCAGAAGCAGGATTGGGAAGGGTGATGCTGCCCCCATGCCTGATCAGGTAAATGAGAGCGGCTCAAGGCGCCGGAGTCCTGCTTCAATATCTTGTTTCTAAAGTTTACCTGATGGTTTAGAGCTAAAAAAAAGACCGGCTTCATAGACTCCGGGAACTAAACTGTGATCGAACCTTGGAAGCGGGGCATGACTTCGAATGGCCCCCAGCAGGAAGTCTTTTTATGCTTGGTAATGGAAAGTTTTGCCTTGCAATCTGTATGACCTTCCTGTTAATGGACATAAAGTCACTGTAGGCCTTCGGAGTCATGGCTCGACCCCAGGCTTACCTGATTGGGATCAGACATTTGTTTGTGACAGCTGATACAAGGCTTAAAACCAGTCACTTATGGGGGTGCCATCCCTTGTACACTGAAGAACATTTTAATGTAAAGTCTCTAAGCCGCAAAGAGAGCTCATAATCCGTGTCGGGAGTCACAAAGAAAGGAAGGTACTGACCTCACCATGCAGCACTGGCACCTGCAATCACTTCCAGAGAGGAATGGTGTGGGTGTGGAGTTGAACAGTGGCACCTTTATCTTGCAGAAGTACTGGTTAAAGTTTCCAGATCCAGGCGGACGCCTTGGTAATATTCAAAAGGTTAGGAATATGCAGCTAGGAATCTCCAGAAGAATTATTTCTTTCCTCGTGCTTGCATTGCAGTGAAGTCGATGGGTGAATTTTCTGCACGAGGCATAGTCACATGCAGTTATAATGCAGATTGCCTCTTCCATTTTTTTACAGCCCTTATTTATTTGTTTTTCATCTGTATGATTGGTTAGGGCCTGGATGTTCTATAAAACACTCCTCTAGCCATCAATTCTTGGCTCTAGTCCCAGGATGCCTGTTTCCGGTCTGGGGAACACCTGGCTTGGCAGTTAGGTCTGGACTGTTCCTATGAGACACAAGGTCAAGACTGATTTGCATATGGCTGGGTCTGAACTGGGGTGACGGAGTGAGCTAAAGAACAATGATGGATTCAACCCAGATCTGTGACTGGGGTTGAGTGTCTGAAAAGTTTCAGTGCGCTATCCATCACCTCCTTGTGTTTGCTTTGTTAGCCCCAAGTTGGCAGGGTAGGCCCAGAAATGGGTCCCTTGCTCACTTTGCCACTGGATGCAAGCTAGCCTGGCTGATGAGAGGTGTTACCCCAAAAGAGTCACAGGATGCTTGTTTCCGGTCTAGGAAAGACCTAGATTGGCAGTTCGATCTGGACTGTTCCCATGAGGCACAGGACCAAGACTGATTTGCATATGGCTGGGTCTGAACTGGGGTGGCAAAGTGAGCTAAATAACGATGATGGATTTAACCCAGATCTGTGACTGGAGGAAGTGTGTCTGAAAAGTTTCAGCGTTCCGTCCATCTCCTTGTGTTTGCTTTTCCAGTTTCCCCATCTACTCTGATATCCTGTTACTGGTATTAGCCCAGGGATCTCTGTGGCTGGTCAGCCTTTCGTGGAGGGCAACTGTCTGACGAACATTTATGAGAGAACGTTTTTGGCTAAGTTTTCTGAATGAGCTTAGATATACCTTAGATGCTTCGCTCAATTAGGGACTTTCACTTATTATAGGGATAGGTTTCAATCAAATTTTTAGTCTCTTTTACTTTGGACTTCAAAGTGGATTACTGCTTTAGTTCTAATATGTGTCACTTCATGTTTTTCCACTTCCCCTCTTGGGTATGTAAGAGTCTAGTATGGATCAGTTTTGCTTTTTTTAATTCAGCTAGTTGAGCTTCTGAACAATCTTTCGCACAGAGTTCTCTTTACTGTTCAGCAAGAATAAGACACTCAAGGATGTGATTTGGAATGTTCAAGCCATTATACCCAGTGAAAAACATGGACATTAGACCGTCAACACAAGCAGCCAACTGATGGTATTCCTGTGCAAAAGCTTCCTTAGAGAACATTTGAAAGGATGAGACAGGGAAGAATGTAAAAAACTATAGGGAAACAGTTAAACACAGTTAAATAAAATAGTGTAATGTAGTTCACTCCTCAATGTCAATAGACATTCTTCTTGAAGATTTAAATTTGGTACCAGATTGAGTTGGTCAAAAATGTCGCTTTGCATTAAGGATAACCTTAATCAAGCAGCTTGTAGAAAAAGAATTGAAGCTTGCGGATGTCTGGATTTGATCACAACCAAATAGCACAGAAAGCCCTCCACAGCCTACATGAACTATCGCCTGCATTTCCACAGACCTCCCAGGAACCTCTGCTCACCTTACCCAGATACCTCGCATATGCCGCTGCAGCTTCAGAGGACGCACCTTCTCCCATCTCGCTGACAAAGACTGGAACATCCTCCACCTCTGCACCCTACCCACTTCAGGAAGGGGTTCAAGGCCTGACTCTTCAACTGATACCTGCAACTAGAGACTGGATACACTCTTGGGTGACAAGCCACGCATTACAAGTATGACTCGCTTGATCCTGTATTGAATGGGGCATAATTCTTCTGTGTGTAGATCTGTAGTAAATAAAAGTGTTCAACACTAATTACTAGGGTTGTCTAATTGTCTAATCCGGTTTCTGTAATCATCCACAATCAGGTTTGTGTTGAAGTATTTTGTTAGGAGGTTGCAAAATGAAGGTCCAGTTGCTGAATACGAAGAAAGATGATGTTTTACGGCTGAATAAGTCTAAAGTTCAGGATAAAGGTGTTAGCAGTTCCTGAGGGCTACTATACAGAACATGCGGATGGCACTTGTTGCTTGGTGAAAAAATGGCTTTAGCCAAATCCTCACAATGAAGCTAAACTTTAAAACAAACTAAAATAGACCAGATCAACAAAGCCATCAATAAGAACTCAAACTTGAATCTGTACACTGCAAGGCAGAAGTACTGATTCCCAGGGAGAGATGTGGTTGAATGAAAAAAAGAGTACAGAAGAAAACCAGAAATTGAATAAATATAATTAAATGTTTGGGTGAGCGCACCTTATGTTAAGATTCATTGGTTCACAAGTTTTTACTATTAACTAAAGAACCAGAGTTTAAGAAAGCAAATCATTCTCATCCACCAAACATGGATGAAGACTATGGCAATAGAATCCCTGAGCAACAATAGTCTTAATAAAGACAAAACTCAAAATCCACATAGGGTTCCTGTTGAGTTTTAGGAAACCGTTCAATCTAAACTGTTGCAATACTAGACAAAAGTTTACATTGACAGTATGCAAACATGTTTCTTCAGGGATGAGCTTAAACAGTTAGACTGGTGGGCAAAGCAATATAAAAACACAACACATTACTCCAAGTATCAAACAGTTAACGTATATATGTTAATTTACAATAAAATTAAGGATTTAAAAAGGGCACTGATCATTATACATCATGAAGTGTAAGGCAGCGCAGGATAACAAGGTTGTAAACAGCTTATCATTACAAGATTGGTAGCTTTTCTACATAGTAAGAATTAAAAACATTGCAGGGTGGGAGTTTGTTTTCAGTGATCAGTCGAATGAATATTAGAGGCCTGTCAAGTTTAATCTTCTTTGGTTTTAGTGTTTTTAAAGACTGATTAAAAGGCTAAAGTTAAGACTATTTAGCTGTCCACGTTTTGAATTAGTTTGGGAACTAATGAGAAGAATGCCCCTTCTCCCTAGGGATACAGGTCCTTTGTACATTAGGTGAAAGTGCATATTTTAAAGCAAAAACAACGAATGGAGTGATTTGGGGTTAAACTGAATGTGATTACAATGAATTGGGTTACCAAATCTTATATAGGTAGTTAAGAATATTTATGTTAACATTCCAGATAGGTACTTTGATAACATTAATACAATTTTTATATTTTTTTATGACATCAGAGGAAATGTATACATATCTATGAAAAAGGGAGGTATTAGGCTCCTTAAAACCAAAACTATTGGAAAGCCACATTTTGGAACATCGATAAAAAAGGCCTGTTGGCAGGAAAGAGACCAGTGCCCCGGTATTAGTAGATCAGTACAACGCCAAGATATAAGAATGAACCAGATTTATAAATAACTTGTCAATCATGGAAACCTACAAAGTGAAATAGGATGAGAAATCTCCTTTATATGTAGGCAGAGTTATCGTTCATGGGGTGGTAGGGAGAATGCGAGTAGTGAAAATAGAGTGGAATAAATGTACGGTTTCTAACATAGCTGTTTTAAACAGGACTATATTTGTTTTGCTTGTATGGAAAGGTATTATGCATATATGATATATATCATGTGCATATACCCAATCAGAACCATAAAAGCTTTCAACAAAATATCTCAAAGTGGGCAACACAGTCCAGTAAGCAGCTACGTAGACTATGAAGAGAATACAAAAAAGTGACCGCACCTCAGTGGTCCTAAAACACAACATGGAAACACTTGTCAAACAGGATCAAAACAAAGACAATACACTTCCAAACACCCTACGTGCTGTAGCGAGATAGCAATGTAGGCAAGTGCTTCAACGCCCCATATAGGAGTAGTAGGCGCTACATAAATGTTACAATACAATGCATGTGAAATCATTTCGATATGCACTACATGTTGTACATGGCCATCCATAATGTGAGATGTTTGTGTGTTTGGAGAGGAACACTGCCGAATAACCTGCATGACAGAGGACATCTATACTCAACCAATGGGCATCCTTCTAGTTTCAATCCCGTTATTGCCCTGCTATTTTTTCCGAAGCTATTGGGACATGTGCAAAAAGTCATTTTCTACCCCCACCTCTCATACTCTCACCCACATCCACTACTATAAGACAAATGTTGGAATGGGGCAGTCTCTGGCCAAAAATCTGATTAGGTAAAGGAAAATACTGGCAATCAAACGGTTAGATGAAGATCAGTTGCTATGGAGAATTACTGCAATATCTGCTTCAAAGCACTTTTTGCTAAATACTGTACTGTGGTTTGATCATCAATGCAAATACAAGCACTATACAAAAATAAAAAGATAATTTACACTGTGCAATGCTTATTTTAATAATCTGTTTCTCAATAACATAAAATTGACGGAAATCTTTTGTTTCAATAGGCACCATTTATAATGTCTTACGGTTATGGTAACTCACCATATGTGCCATATTCCAATATTTTATTTCACTGCATTACAAAAAAATCCATCATACACATGGTCACCACGATGCTGCTGCAACCATTTATCGCCTGAATTGTACGAGGATCAGACCAGACATTGGCAACCTGCCCGTTTAATATTTTAAAACATTTTATTTAATAAAAATTAAACATAGAAAAACAAAGTCACACTGCGTCATAAAAATTACTCTGTGCCATTTAGTTGAAGAAGCCCCTTGTCTACATGAATGTCCACTTGACTTTTGGAAGAATGGAGTATGAGCTGGAATACAAGATGGGTTAAGGGCACTCCCACCAGTCAGTGCATCAACCAAATTAAAATAAATCCAGCTACAGGTACATAAAATAGTCAGTTCGTGACCAGTGCTAAACACTTCAATACTGAAAGTTCTAAATCACTTAATCATAAACAGACTTAATTTTTACAAAGAAAATTATCTACACTGTATGTACGTCAGCTAGGTTTTTTTCCAGCACAGTTTTGAAAATAGTATTTGAGAAACAAGAAACAAAAAAGCAAACAAACAAGGAAATAAAACAAAAGAATGTTTTGTCACACATGGTTTCCTAAATTAATACACAGACACTTTCTTCCCCAGTGGCCTAAATGGATACAACCACCTAATGCCAAACGATGGCAACAATTATTCTGTAGACAATGTAAGAAAAAGCATCAGGTGTTCTCATTTAGAGTTTACTAGATAGTTTCCAGGCATATTTAGGTCAGAGGACTAGCAATGCTGCAACGATTTTGTGCAGCTAGCTGTTAAGATTCGAATCAGACCACTCAGCATGATGTTAGCGATGACTGCAAAGCTTCAAGGTCCCGCGACTTGCCCTGGCATCTGTCATTAAGGGATCTGCAAATCTGGAGAGGAGAACAGAAAACATTTAAAACGTTCAGTAGGGTAAAACAATATTTTTAATTTATTGGACTGTTTGTGGTTTCCCATGAATGGGAATAACCCCCAAAAATTACTACGAATATTTAAAACAATTTTTGCTACAAATTCTTAAAAGTCTTTAATTTATGGATTCCTTCATATTGACTTTAAGTGCCACTACAATATAAAAGCCTCAGTAAAGAAATGTATTCATTTAAGTTCTCACATGATCTACCGCAAAATATTGCTACTTCAAGATAAAGTACCAGTACAATATTTGTATTACTGATAAAAGAAACAAGTTAAAAGGATGCTTAACTGGACTGTTCCAAAGACTAAACTTTCAGTTTTAGTAGTAGGTTTAGTCAAACTTTTAGCCTATTGGGTAAAAGCACATCCAATAGTTACAAAACCTGCTCTATATCTGGTTCACTGTTTCAATAGTCTTTGGGATCCACACTAACAAATCTAGTAAGTTGACGCTACAGCTGAACAGTTCCCGTTTAAAAATTAAAATCTCTTGAAACCTAAACAATCCACCACCCAAACAAACTACACAAATATGGTCAATGGCAGGATGAAGTTGTCAAGAGTCTTGGTATCGAGTTTGTTGAGCACTAGGAATTGGGTAGACTGTGGTGCAGTTGAACAGGTCTAGTTTTGAGGTGGCAATTACAGACCCCCAATTAAGCAGAACCTCCCATCTCCCTGTGGGGCACTATTGAACTTAACATGCTCCATAGACTTATTGGCCTGGATTTGTTTTTCATTGTGACATTAGCCATTGACTTCTTTACACAAACCGAAAGTTTGTGCAAAGCGGATGGCCTGAAATAGGAAAATTAAAAATGATTTTCTAGCCCATCTCCAAGCCCCACTATGTGACAGTGCAGCAGTCGGGACTAGCGACTACAAAATGCAATGTGGTGCTTGAGCATGAAAGGGCAAAGACAGGGAGGGGCATATACTCAAGGAGAGACGCATTAAGATATTCGCTGAGCTTCGTGACAAAATTGGACTGGCAACAAACAAACTCAGTTTCAGAAGATGGCAGAGGAATACATCTCTGGTTCTTATCTGGACACACACAGTGTATATCCTTACCTGAGGCCAACAAATATGGGCCATTTGCTCAGGAGAGTATTTATGCCAACTGAAGGTAGACAGGAAGTATGGAACAAGTGTGTCAAATCTCTTAAGTCACAGGAACATAGACCATTTTCCTCCTTTCCATACCACAAGCAGTAAATAAAATATTCAAAGATGCTAGAGGCATACACAGGAACTGGGACCTTATGGGCATCATCAACATGAGTCATATGGACTCCACATCTGGCTCAAAGTCATGCTTACTTTTAGTAAGAATTCTCAGAAACAATGTCTAAATTGAATCATGCACAGCATGTGAATCTAGAAAGTGTTCAGACTGCAAAACTTCACCTACAAAAACAGCGTAACCTTAACATTAAGCTCAAAAAGATTTACTTAATTGCACCCCAATTACTATGTGATAAGTCCTTACATTATATTTAGAGGTGTCTTGATACTGTGTCATGGGTTTGTCTGCAATGCCACATGTGCCAACTCCAACCTTGCCAGTTACACTCTCAGGGGAGGCAAATATACTTCTTTTAACCTGTAGAGAGAATACAAAAAATTAAAACAAACTGAGCGGTTTGGTGAAAATAGTACATGAATGGGTGATACAGAAGGGACTCCTTTTGGGGTCAGTGCTCCAGTACCTAGTTATTCCTGAAAGACAGACCGGGCCATCACATTACGCACCTCATCAAGATCACGTAGCTAAACGCAGACCACACAAGCTCTGATTTCAAATTCATCATGAGTTGACAAAGATGCACTTGTCAACGTATAAGTGAGCAGGGCAGATATAAGTTTTACAGCCAAGAATAATTACTAAATCGGACAGAAGACATTCTGGTACTATGCATACTGCTTCTAAAAGATACCGTTTAATAGCGCTCTGAAACTTTAGTGGTCCTTAAACTTAGTAATGCAGCACTAATTCCTTACATGTTTCCTATTAATCATACATTTTCTCTTCCAAACACTGAAGAAAATGAATTCACTTAATGGTGCACTGCATAGAAGGAACCGCAGTGGGGAAGAGAAAAATAAAAAAGGGTTGCAAGAGCCTTTTATTTTTCAATGATCAAACATGCATCATTGCCCAGCATCAAATAAAGGCAATAATAATGAAAGTAATAAAAGGTGTTGTACTGTAGGAAAGATTAGGGAAGGATTAATTAATCTTAAAATCACTCATCGAAAAACACAAACAGGGGACTGGAAAAGTTGTTTCTATAACTGTTCTTGATATTCCTCAAGCTACATAGGCAACCCATAAAATGTTAATGTATTTCCAATAACATATGCCAGTGGCCCTATTCAACTTTGTGTAGTAATTAGTGTAAGGGTTAACACAAAGAGTTTAATAGATACTCCAGGTTGTACAGTTGTTTTATTCTCTAAGAGGCTAAATATACTGAAGAAATTAAAACACACAATCTATGAATATCGTCTACTCTCCCTCTTCAGATGTCCTGAAAGCGGGATATCTAAAAGAAGAAATGAATTAAACTAAAGCAGACACTCTCCTGGGAGGTTTTTTTTTAAAAAAATAGAATTGTGAACTGTTGCCCGAAATCACAAAGAAATCTAGGTACCAGACTGGCAGTTATCAGAAGTGTGCTGTCCTAGCTGCAAGACTGAATTAATATTACTTTAATGGCTAGCTACACACACTGAGCTAGTTCCTTTTATACCGCCGAGTATGATTTCCTGGCCACCCTCATAATATCAAGTTTGTCATACAATAGATTTAGTGTTGGATCAGCCTGAAGGCTACAGCTTTATTTAAAAATTTAGTAAGCAACTCCCTTTTCTCAGCATCATTCAATAAGGATCTTAGTACAGCAGTAGCTAAGTCGCATTAAAATCAATGGCTTCTTATTGTCCACTTACATAACCACACGCTCTGAAAATTGTTAGAATGCCGCAAAATACCCCTAGTTACAAAATACCAATCCCAAGAGGGAATCATGAAGAATACATTTTTCTACCTTCTCCATGAGGAAAGAAATGCCCAGTCCAACGATTATCAATTTAGTCATATGTTGCACAAAATCCCTGTGATAAGTCTTCAACTACTGACTAGATATTACTGAAGTTTGACAATATTTTTTGGGGGAAAAAACTACAAAAATGCTAATGTTTTTTTCTTATACACCATCAAGTTCAAAACAAAAAAGTTTGTCCCCAAAATGGTAGATGTAGGTGGACCAACCCGTCAAAAAAAATGCTAAACAAAACTTTTTTTTTTTTTTTTAAGGAGGTACTAATTGCTTTTATGTATTAAATTTCAACAATCTTTGTACATGCCAGACTAGTAGATGCAACAAAAAAAAAAAAAAAAAAAAAAATTAGAAGTTGCTTTCCATTAAACAGCCCTAAACGGTCATTTGACAGTACATCTGCCAGAAATAGGAGCAGAGGTTTGGTGACTGAAAAGGAGACACTAGAAGAAATGTGATGAACCGTCTCAATTCCAGGAGTTCTAGGGCTTAAGATTGTCATTTCTGTGCCATAAGTAACAATATTAACGTTATGTTCATCAGAAGCTTTGGGTGTCACCTTGTGAACCACACAATTGCTCAGTTAATCGGACAACTAGATGTTATGGGTGAAGACCATTCCTAGAGTTACTATGACTGGCACAGTTGAGGACGCACACTGTCCTACTTAATGGTTTAACCGCTTGTCTGCCCGCCCTCCTATAATTTAGAGTTTAGAAACAAATAGCAAGTTTCATGGTCAATCGCCGCCATGTAAAACCTGGTGGTAAGGGGCAGTGAAAACAGCAAAAGAACCAGCTTGTCTGGGTAGATGGTATGGTACGGAGGCAGAGATGATAAAGCCTGTGGCTCACTAACCCTCATGGCAGATGTAATTGCCACTAGAAAAGCCTTTTTTTACAAGTAAGGATCCTGATAGGGCAGTTGTAGAACGTTAGGACTAAATTGAGGTCCTATTGAGGCATGAATAAAGAGTGTGTTGGAGACCTTTCAAAAACCTATGTATAATAGGGGACTTCAACATGGATGGCTGATCTGGAAACTGCAGAAATGCTCAATCTCCACACGTTAAGGTGAAGGGCTGCCAGATTTGGGTACAAAACCCTTTCCTGTTGCTGCAATTGAAGATCCTCCAGAAGAGGTAGTCTGATTGGAAGACCAGAGTTCATGCTCAACAGCTCGGGATACCAGACTCTCCGTGCCCAATCCAGAGCTACAAGAATGACATTTTCCCATGCCCATTGGTAACATTTTGAAAAGAAGCTGATCCAAGACCACGGAGAAGCTCAGGATCCCTGTATGAAGGCACAGAAAGAAAAGAACTGCCGTCCGTGCACATAGGTGGTGCTTACTGCCATCTTTTGGAATGCCAGAGAAATGCTATAAAAGTGCAGATTCAGTCGGACACCTGAGGAATATGTGGTTAGAAGTATCGATCAGAAACATTGTTTTAATGACTGCAGTAAGGATGCTGTGGGGTAGGTCTTAATTACACATCTTCCCTTTGACAATCAGACTTCACTGGCAAGACATTCCTAGGTCAATGACCATATGTTTAATCTCAGGCTGTCAAATGAGGCAAAGCACAATTCCAGTATATCAAGGGATCACCTCTTTAGAGCGATGAACACATTTACCCAATGAAACAAATGTCTTTCCAAACCAATGCTTTCCCTGTATGCAGAATCACAGGTGTGAAGAGGGATGATCTTAGTACAGGAGGGCACTCAAACACCTACGGCAGCCTTTCAGTTAATGGTTAACCTGTACGTGAAGTTTCAGGTGGTGGGCACTGGCGCAAATATTTGGGAACAAGTATTTATTTTTCACAAGGCTTGCTGCATCGCAGAAAAGAAAGGCAGAAAACGGTCAGTGTGACAGTAGGGCTGAAAAGGAACCTGCCAGAGATTTAAAGAAGCCAGACGTTTACAGGGCCGGACTGGGAAGTCAAAGCACCCCCAGCAAATTTTGTCAGACCAGCCTCTGTACAGTGCATAGCGAGTGCAGCCAGCAAGCCGGACCACTACAATGGGGGGTTGGTGGGGCAGGTTCTCCTCAAAAGAACTCTGGGAAAATTTGTCATATTTTCAATTATATTAGCTTTTAAAGCATAGTAAAGGATGACCTTACGGTGCACCAGGGTATGACAATATGTGTTGGGCTCAATGATTCCATATCACTCTCCAATAGTGCCTCATCTCTCCATTGCCCCTCTCTCGCATGTATTTTAATTAAGACCACCTCTCATACCAGCATAGGGTGTCAGAGCACTTTACATCACACTCACATACAGATACAATAAACCATACATGTGTAAATTGTGTAGAAAATGTTACATGAGGCAAAGGGGACTACAAGGTGTAGGATGCACATGCTATCAATACTGGTAAGCACTGTTTAGGAGTGCTGAAGCACAAAATCAGGATTCAGAACTTAACTGTGGTTAGGGTTGACGTTAATAAGAATTTATTTCTACCCAAACATACCTTTTTTTTTGCAACATCAGGATAATTAAAGACACTGGGAAAAAACACATTTCTAACCTGCACCATGCAGCTTGAATGCAGCTCTTTAAGGATAGTTCGGATTACGAATGCAACTTTTGAATGACACCGTAACAAAAGAATCTCTGTGGCAAAAGCAGTAACCACTGAGGTATGCACATAAAAGATTGTTCTGGATATGCATGGTAGACGTTCTTTGCAGCAGGCATATTAACCCTTTGCGCTACCTTCGAAAAATCATAACTACCACTAGACAAAACTCCCATCTTTCTCCAGCAGGTACATTAATCACCAGAGTTAACTTGCCACTTTTATTGATGCCCAAAAACAGCTGAATATACAAGGAACTTTGCAGTGCTTTTGAAAACTGTTGCAAAACTGGCCCCCACTTTCAAAACGAGCCCCACCATTCCAGCCTTCCCGGCCAGTCCAACCTTGGTAGTGTAGGCGGGGAAAGGGGGGGGGGGGGGGGGGGGGGGGGGGAAGAGGGGAAGAGAAAGAAGAGGCATGTGGTCAAATAATACTGATTAGCCTTGGGATTCTGCAACAATCTGCCTTTGCAGTTTTCCCCAAAATTAGGAACTCTGTAAATGTTTTCTCTTAACGTGAGAATAGAATTTACAGTGGCAGGCTGATAAAATGGTGCCAAATTAGAGCACAATAAGTATGGAAAAATATTTGTTTGTCAATGCTCACTGATCTGTGGGGGAACAAAGTATGTAGTAATCAAGTGGACAATAGCAGTCAATACATTTGCGTTTTACTAAGTATTGTGATTAGTTCCACTTCCAAGCTTCTAACAGATTCGAAGATTGTACAAACCTGGCCCTTTTTGTTCTTTGAATAGGCTTTATTGTTGAATTGTTGCCATTTTGATTTCTGAACTTCACGCTCCTGCTCGAGTTCTTTCATTCTCTGGGCTTTTTTTAACGCTTTCTTCTTTTTATATTCTCGTTGTTGTGCTATCATTTCTTTTCTGAAATTTCAAAGTAAAACCATCTGTTTAAATTTCTAATTTAAAAGACAAAGAATTAGGCATTGACTTACTGCTTTAAGTTTGACACTGTAAGGACATCTAAGGAGATTACAGTAGGGTCAGAAGCTGACCTACAGAAAGGCAACCACATCAGAGAACCATTCTTTTAGGTCACCAGTGTTCTCTACAACAGCACTGAGCTTCTTCAGAATCCCATGCATGTTAGAACAGAGTTCTAGGAAACAAAGTCAAGGTAGTGGGACTAAGTCTTCATAGAATGCACCATGACTTGAGGTGGTTAGTGGTGACCTTGTGATCACCAGTTCAATGTACACAGATGTCGCAAAATTATACTGTGCAAGGATATCTTACTTACTTGTAATTAGGGCTCCCAGATTTATGGTATTTATTTTTTGTCATTTCCGTCTGTATTTATCCATATTTATTTGTTGCCAATTTTATCTGGATTTATCCATATTTACAGCTGAAACTGCTATATTTCCACATTTATTTAACCAATAAATATGCAGTCATGCTTGAATGCCTGCCATGTTTCAGGGATATGATCACCCGCAGAAGATAAATAAATGCACTTATAGGAAAATACGCACATTTCGGTATCAGCCTTGTGCATATTTACTGCTGTTTAGGCCTCTTTACTAAAATTATTTTCTTTTTTAACCCCCTTGCCTATCAGTCCACACATTTATTGGCCTGGCTGTCATGGCAAAGTACATTTAGAATCACTCAAAAAGCACCCAAATATCTGTTTTTATCCACATTTAAAAATAAATACAGATGAGAAAATAAATGGTTTTCTGTCTGTATTTATCCGTAAAAACGGAAAACAGGGAGCCTTACTTGTAATACTAGTTCTTCATCGCAAGTATTCTCACTGAAGGAACAAATGTAGAAGAGTCCTGTATAAGTGCGGGGACCAGGAACGCTTCCTTTTGACATTCTTCTTGTAGGTATCCCCCTTACTGTTTAACAGCCTGTGAACGGCCAGCTTAAACGGATTTCTACTGCAGAAAACTACATCAATGTTTAATTATATTCACTGAAAAAACCAAAAGGTTAAAGTGAAGTTATACTTGGGTGAAAATGCAAGTCACAAAATAAGGGTTTAAAAACCCGACAAACCACCAAAATTCACCAATTAAAGTTTACTAATCCAACTAGAACTTGCATCCGATATGCACCGCGTATTACCTCACATATACTACACTCCTGTTTAGTGACATCACTGATGACACCTTAAATTACATCATCCAACAAGGGCAACAGTCTGCTATATTCTGAAATGTGTTTAGTAATGTACATCTAAAAAATTCTATACTTTTTCTACTGCTAATGAGTGGAAGCTTTTGCAACATGCTTGGCCACCTAATGAGGCTTCTGTGTAGATGGAGTGGACTCTCCGTGAACTTATGTACATAGTGCATGATGTACATACTAAGGGCAGGGCTATTTAAAAGGGTATGGATGTCTGGAGTGAACAGCTTCCCTGTGTAGAGCAGTGCACAAGGAACGGCTGTGTTTAGTATGGGCTTGTCCACCTACTGTACTGGTTTGTAGAATAGATGGATTAACACTCGTGTGGTTGATGTCAGTGATTTAATCGATGCGGTCATTGAGACTGGTAGGGTGATGTACTATGTGAGGTCATTAGCAGATCATGGCAGGAGAGCAAGTTATAGTGCGCACATTAAACTATAAATGATGAATTTCGGAGGTTTTCAGAGTTTAAAATAGGACGTTTTGATTGACAATTTCACCCAACTATAACTTGTCTTTAACCTGTGTTAAGTGTATACCTATTTTGGGTGGGGGGTTTAAGAAAGATCTTATTAACATTGCCAACCCCACAGGCGGCCAACCTCGAAGGCTGCGTGGTGTTGGCCGCAGATCCCACCAGAGTAAGAGAGCGAGTGGAGGGAAGCATGGGTAGGAAGGTCTGCCCTTGCCCCCACAGGGACATTGATGGGACCTGTGAGAGCTGTCAAAAGCTGGTGGGCTTTAGGATAAAAAAAAATTGTACTTTTGAGTCCAGAGGACAAAGGCCAGGAGGTCAGGGTACCTCTACTCTGCCCAATAATCTATGGTTTTATTTATCTTTTCAAGATACAGGGACATAGTCGGTTTGCTTTAATGGTGGCAGCAATAGTTTCTTCATGTTGTAGCCAGCCACAAATCAGATGTCTCGATACAGCGGGACTGCTGGAACGACTAATGGGGGGGGGAAAAAAGGTCCCCGCAGCCATCAGATCGGTCTATTTGCGGTCCTGCTGGACATCTGCGGTGCAAACCATCTATATCTTTTTTTAACCCTAATTTCCTGAAACCAGCTGATCAGATTTAACACCAAATCAAAAAGCACAGTTTAATTCTGTTCGGCTTTTTTTCCCCTGTATCATAGTCTAAAATTCCCTATGAAAAATATAGTGGGGAAAAAGCATTTTGGGACCTTCCCCTTTCTCAGCAATCACTTGACGGGTCACCCCGAAAGCTTCCCTTTCCAGTAAGGAGCTCAGATGGATGAACTGTTTGGAAAGTTTTCTTGAGATTTGTCAAACTGAGCTGGAGTTATTAGCAAATTAAAAACCTACTTCATATGGAAAGTCTGGCCTAATTATAACTACATAGTGATGAACACATACATATTTCCAATCAACATTGCAGTGTTTAGAGTAGAAATGTGCCATAGTGTTAAAAAAATAAAAAAAATAAAAACTGAAAACCTGCTCTAGAAGCAGAGAAAAATTAAGGGAAATGTGTCAATTCAAAAGTATAAGCTGGATACAGCATATACGGTATCTTTTAGAGGACCAGTAATTTCCATTACCCAGCATGCACTGTAGTGGTAATTTGCCTCACACCTCAATTTAAAAAAAAAAAAAAAAAAAAGGACAGTATGATGTCCCGAAGGTAGTAAAAAGTGGAGCCATTGACAACCGGGGAGTAGGGAGCATTGTTTAGGACTTCAGTGCATGCCTGTGATGCAGAACTAGGGTTAAAAGTAACATTTCATACTGCGCCGTAGGATTTTCACTGATCGTCAAACGCAGAAAAGAGTACTAAGCATATTCCACTTTGTAGTTGTCAATGTATGGAATAAAAATATATAGGCATGCCGAAAAATAAAGGATAATGTTACTTACCCAGTAAGCATCTGTTCTTGGCATGTAGAGCTGTAGATTCACATGCTTTGCAAACTCCTGCCATCTAGTGTTGGGTCTGGATGTTTGCAAGTTTTTGTTCGAAGAAGTCTTTCTAGTCACGAGGTAGGTGACTCCTCCTTTCGGTGACAGCGCGCATGGGCATCGACTCCATTGTTAGATTGTTTTCCCGCAGAGGGTGAGAATGGAGTTAGTATGTGTAGAATAGAGATGTCCATGCGTATGAATGTGAATTAAGAACTACAACAACTACAGGAGACCGGGCTGGTGGATGGGCGCATGTGAATCTACATGCCACGAACAGATGCTTACTGGGTAAGTAACATTATCCATTAGAGGCATGTGAGCTGTAGACCACATGCTTTGCATAGACTATATAGCAGTAAACTCCCAAAGCGGTGGCTAACCTGTAGTAATTGTAGTTGCTTGAAAGAGTTTTAAGTACTGCTTGGCCTACATTTGCCTGTTGTCTTGCTAACACATCTACACAATAGTGTTTGATGAATGTGTGCGGTGTAGACAATGTTGCTGCCATACAAATATCAGCAAAGGGAATATTTGCCAAGGCGGCCATAGTAGCCCCTAATTTGTGAGTAGAATGCGCTCTAGGGGGTACTCACAAAGTTATCTTTGCTTTAACATAACATGTTTGGATGCATTTTACAATCCATCTTGCAATACCAGACTTAGATATAGAATTACCCTGTGAGGTGGAGAAAAAGCAACAAATAGTTGCTTTGTTTTCCTAAATGCTTTGGATCTTTGTATGAAGTAAAGAAAGGCACGTCTAACATCAAGTGTGTGTAAAGCTCGTTCGGATCCAGAATCAGGTTGAGGAAAGAACACTGGTATCTCAACTGATTTATATGAAAAGCAGAAACTACTTTAGGGAGAAATTTAGGATTGGTACGAAGAAGCACTCTTTGTGAAGTTGAAAGAAAGGCTCTTGTATAGATAATGCCTGAAGTTCACCAACTCCCCTTAGTGAGGATATCGCTATGAGGAAAGCCACTTTCCATGATAGGAATTGTAACTGACATTTGTACATCGGTTCAAAAGGTGGACCCATTAGCCGTGTAAGGACTATGTTTAAGTTCCACTCTGGTGCAGGGGGAATTCTTGGTGGTAGCACCCTTTTTAATACTTCCATGAAGGCTTTCATCACTGGTACTTTGAACAGAGATAAGTGTTGTCTATTTTGCAAGTATGCAGCCACGGCTGCGAGATGTAAATGAATGGATGTGCAAGCTAGTCCACATTGCTGTAAATGCAACAGATAACAAATTACGTTCTGTACAGAAGCATCAAGTGGATTGATATTGTTGTTACAATAAACAACCTGTTTCAATTTCTCTGCATAACATGCTCTAGTAATAGGCTTTCTAGCCTCTTTGAAAATATTGATACAGTCTGGTGGCAGTTGTAAAGAACTAAACTATGACTTCAGGAACCAAATCGCTAGGTTGAGTTCTCTGGGATTAGGAGTTCTGATTTCTCCATGGCTACGAGTGAGGAGACAGGGTGCGAGATACAGCTTTTGATGTGGAACCACTGAGAGTTTTAAAAGGATGGTGTACCAAGGGTGACGAGCCCATGTGGGGGCTACTAAGATTAGTGTGAGGGACGTTTGTCGGAGATTCCGAACTAGTAATGAAATTAGTGGGTGAGGCGGAAAAGCATAAGCAAATATCCCTGACCAATTCGTCCATAGAGCATTGCCCTTGTATGCTGGGTGTAGGAACCTGGATGCGAAGCTTGGGCATTTTGCGTTGTGTACTGTGGAAAACAGATCTGTGGAACCCCCCATTTTTTAAATTGGGGAACAACAACTTGGGGGTCGTGTACTTGCTGTGTGTGTCTGCTGTGTGTGTCTGCTCAGCAGGTCTGCAATCTGCCTGTCTACTCCTAGCTTTGCGCAAGGCGCGACAGTTGGAGAGTGAGTCCGTCCCAGTTTCTGTAGGTAGTACATTGCTGTCATGTCTGTGCTAAGACAGTTTTGCCTACATGTTGGGTGAGAAAAGCTTTGAGTGCTAGGAACACTGCTAGAAGTTGCAGGTAGTTGATGTGGAGACGTTTAGGATTGTCCGACCACAGTCCCTGTACTGTGTAATGTTGAGGATTGGCACACCAGCCTGTTAACGATGTGTCTGTTGTCAGTATAGTCTGTGGAATCGGGTCTATGAAAGGCTGGGTTTTGAGGGTTCCACCACTGCAGAGAGCGATGAGTGCGGCTGTCTACCAACACTAGATTGGTTAATAGACCCAGTGACTGATTCCACTGACTTGCTAAACATTCTTGCAGAGGACGCATGTGAAGCCTAGCATGAGGTACAATTGCAATGCAAGATGCCATCCTTCCCAGTAGTTGCATAAAGACTCTGGCTGCTAATGATTGGTTGGGTTGGTATTTTAAGTGTGGCCTGAATATAGTGAATTCTGACTACGTTGGGAGTGGCTAGAGCTTGGAGTGTGTCGAGAGAAGCGCCCAGATAAGATTGCACTTGTGCCGAACACAGGTGAGACTTTTGTGCATTTATTGTTAAACTTAACTGGTGAAGTAGGTGCACTGTTGTCTGAGTGTGTAGAATACAGTTCTGGTAAGTGCCCGCTTTGACAAGCCAGTGGTCCAGGTAAGGGAAGACATGTATTCATGGTCTTCTGAGATGAGCAGCTACTACTGCGAGACATTTGGTGAACACTCTGGGGGCTGTGGTGAAGCCAAATGGAAGTACCTTGAACTGTTAAGGTCTGCCTGCTATCACAAACCAGAGGCATTTGCGTTGAGCGGGATGAATTGGAATACGAAAGTAGGCGTGCTTTAGATCTAGAGTAGACAAAGTTGCCCTGCTGCAAGAGAGGAAGTACTTGTTGAAGAGTTACCATGTGAAAGTGCTCTGACAATATGTGTTTAACTCGGAGATCTAGAATAGGTCTCAAGGAGCCGTCCTTTTTGGGAATGAGAAAGTAAAGGGAATAAACCCCTGACCCTTGGTACTGAAGTGGGGCTGGTTCTATAGTCCCTTTGAATAATAAAGATTACACTTCTTGTTGAAGCAAGTGCTGTGGTCTGGTGATGTTTTGTGAGATCAAGGAGGAATGTTTGAAGAATTGTTGATAAGCTCCAGGTAATAACCATGTTGGATAATTCCAAGCACCCATTTGTCTGTTATTGATTTCCAAATGGGGAGAAAGTCTTGAAGTCTTCCTCTGACAGGTGTGGAATAGTCTGAGGAAGTGTTGGGAAGTAACTGTTTACTTGAGGAAGGGGGCAGTGTGAAGGGTGTTATTTTTACCTCTACCCCTGGGACTGTTTCCCCTATAACCTCCTCTGAAAAATCCTCTTGTAAAAGAGGATTGGGAACTGCCTTTGTAGGAGGAGATGTTCTGGTCAGTGCTTGTGGACTTGGACCCTCTCCTATAAAAAGAGCGCCAAAAGGAACCTCTATTAGAGGGCTATTGAAGCGCTCCCATCGATTTTGCTGCGTTGGTGTCCTTTTTCATTTTTTTGAGCGCTAGTTCGACTTCAGGGCCAAAAAGATGCTTATCAAAGGGTATAGCAAGGACGGATTGTTGGACTTCAGGTTTGAACCCTGATATCCGCAACCATGCGTGTCGTCGTAGTAAGATGCTAGTATTTACTTCTCTAGCTGTGGTGTCAGTTGCATCTAGAGCGCATCTGATAGAGGCATTAGAAATTTGTTTGCCTTCCTGGACTAAATCTTGAGCCTTTGCCTTATGCTCCTCTGGGAGAAGCTGAATTAATCGTTTCATTTCATCTCAGTGGGCTCTATTGTATCTTGCGAATAAGCCCTGCCTATTAGCGATACACCATTGGTTAGCTGCTTGCGCAGCCACTGGTTTACCCGAAGCATCGATCAGCTTAAATTCTTTATCTGGGGGAGGGGCATTCCCAGATGCTTGAGAGTTAGCCCTCTTTCTAGCATTTGATACTACTAAAGAGTCAAGTGGTAACTGGCCCTTAATAAAAATAGGATCTGTGGGGGAACATTTATATTTTTTATCTACCTTAGAAGTAAGGATTCTGGCATGAACAGGATCTTTAAAAATGGTCTGTGTGCCTTTACATACCCTTGAAAATAGGCAGGGTACCACCGGACTTATGGGATAAGAGTGTGTCAAAGAGAACATTTTCCTCTAAAGACTTTATGTAGCTCCACCCCATGGTATTCTGCTGATCTAGCAATAAGCTGTTGGTAAGACAGATTGTCATCAGGTGGAAATGGCCTGGCAGGATAAAGATCTGGGTCTGTGTCCTGTGGAGGATCAGTTGTGTAGTCCATCCAAGGGTCTGGTAGTTGTGCATGGTCAGTGTCACCTGTGTGAAAATGAGGTAGAGGAGACTGACTTGGTGTCATCTGTAATGGATCAAGCTGCGGTGGTGGAGGAGGAGATGGAGTGTATGGAAAGGACTAGTGCCTCAACTTTTTTCTTCAGAGGAATTTTGCATGGGATTTTATCCTCAGAAAGCTTGTGCTTGGATGGTGTTTTAGCATGGATATGCCCTGTGTCAGGGTGAATATAACGCTTATTCTCTTTTGGATCCAGTTTAGGACTTACAGTGTATGTTTGGATCCGGTTGTGTTGTAGGCAAGTTTCTGCTTTTCAGCACCAAAGCTTTCAGAGGCGAGCCGGAATGTCCTTTCGGTGCAGAGTGTTTCAACTCAGAGGGATGTTTCTTAATTTTCGGTGTAGAAGGTTTCGGTTCGGAACCCATCATGGATTTTGAGCTGGAAGATTTCGGCTCGGAAGTGGGCTTTGGCTGACTCGGTCAGAGAGTTTCGGTGCCAAGCCATGAGGTGGAGTGTTGGGTACCTCTTCTTGGTCCCGAAGCCTTAGATTTTTTTAACGAGGGGAGGGGGGGGGAAGAGAAGAGGTGTTTTAGCATCTGGGTAGCAGAGCACCAGGGGCTCTGATCACGCAGAGGGTTAAATTCTTTTCCTGATGATATCTCGGGCCTGTTTTACACACTTTGGGGTCGTTTTGCTCCTAGTGGTAAGCCCTAGCCGCCTGGGCACATTCTTCAGGCCTCCAAGATGGTGAACTTTGCAGGAAGCCAGTTCCACTAGCTCCCTGCACCAGCCTGCCTGCTCTCTCCCCACTGGAGCTTCGCTCTTCCTTGGCACAGTAGTCCAGTTCTTTCCCAAACTAGTCCCTAAGGGGCATAAGGGGGATCAGCTTCCCCGGTCCAGGGTCAACGGTCGTCATAGTATGAAGTCTTATAGGCATCAGGGGGTTAATCCTTCCAGTTGCCCATGGCTGCCGCCTCCAGCGCCAGTATCCAGCAGAAAAAGTCAACCAAAAGGGAGCTCTTCCCCTTGTGCAAGATCTCTTAAGAGGGGCAGAAGGTTCTAGAAGCTAGACACCTCTGGCCTATCCTGGGGTACCACATCACCTCTCTGCCTCTGTCCAAACGCTTCTGCATAGCATGCTGGGACAATTCAAAATGGCATTACCCAGAAGTCACTAGTCACATCTCCTATGGTGGCCTCAGCCCTGCCCCTAGCGGACATCACTGCCAGGGCCTTTCCCACAATTTTCAAAGGGGATCTTCTGTGCTGGCTCTAGAGACCTGGGCTCCCTCCTTTGTACCAGGGACGGGCCAACCCAAGCACACTGCAGAGTGACAGCTAATTAACTGATGCAGATCCTTCATCCAAACACATTTCCTTCTCAGGAGCAACTGTTAATTGCTCCCTGTGTGGAGAGGCCTTTGTTCCTACTGCTGGAGAGAAATATAATTAACTTAGTACAGCAGGGTGACAAGAGGCCTGTGCTCTGACCCAGAGCTGAGCCAGAGAAATAGGACAACCCTGGATGACCTATAATTTGTAAAGATAGTGTCTTGGAACTCTCAGATTTGGGTTTGGCATTTGTTTTCCATCCCATTTCAGTACATCACTGGCCTCTGTAAGTCAAATGGAAGCAAAACTGCACTCTAAGGCAGTCTCCTTCATAGGTGTAAATGGAGTATCACTGCAGACAAGACAGTAATCAACACAGACTTTCCTGATTGGTGTTTACCAACATTATGAGGCATACCTCAGGGTCAATATCTAACCCTGTAGAGTCCCTGCTGCGCCAGGCTACCTATGCACAGTTACCTGGCTGCACAAGGCAGCTGTCTCACGCACAGCCCTTAAATGTGCACATTTGCAACTAGCCAAGTGCCCCTTACCCTTGCTGCGTTGCAGTGGCATTATCTTAGAAGGTGGACACTGGTGGTAAGCACGCACAGTCCATTTGAGTGTTTATCGTGGGTGAATCACCAGTATATACTCATCCACAGTAAAAGATCAAAAACCAGGTGATCAAAAAAGCTAAAGATATGGTAGTATTTGATGGACAGAACCCATCGCCTCACACCAATCCTGTTCAGAAGGCACCATAATTTACAAGGAGATTAATCGTCCATCTAATAGTTTTAGTTGTGTGAAAATACAACCTCAGAACTATTTATTAAATTTAGTGAATATAGAACTCTGCTGGAGATGAAGGATGGGGAAAATACAAAAATATCCATTTACATTAAGACTGCAGACCTTACAGAACTCAGCGGACAGACGCCTCCTCTACCTCCCCAAAGGGACCTCACACCCAAAGAAACTCCACTGGCTCCCGTCCCCAAGAGATGTCAATTCAAGATAATGACCCACACTACAAAGCCCCGAACAATCAAGGGCCATCATACACTAATAACCACCTGAGCTTCCACCAACCCTCCTGATACCTGCACTTTGCCTCCCTCTCCCACCCCCACATCTGCGGAAGCAATAGTGGAGGACGCTCCTTCTCATATCTCACAGCAAAGTACTAGAACGGCCTCCCTCTCCACCTCCGACCCCACCATATCATTAGGAACTCAAAAGGGGACTCAAGACCTGGCTGTTTAACTAAGTAAGCCCAAACTTCTTGGTTCCCAGCACCTGGATACTCTAGCAGGTGATTAGCGGCCCTTTATAAATCCGGTTTGATTTATCAACATTAAAGTCTGATATAATCTTGGGCAGTAAAGAAGGATTTGTTCTTAAAACTACCCTAATGTGATGAGTCGGGGGCTCAGTCGACAAAGCCTGTAGCTCACTCACTCTCCTTGCAAATGTAATTGCGAGGTGCACTTTAACTGAAAATAATAGGCATTAAGAATTTGCCAAATGCAGCAAATAAAGAAATATTGCATCTTCACGACATGAAAGGAGGACCATGACTTCAGGCAAGGCACCAAACAAATCTTTTTCCTTAAGAAATCTCATACACTCTGGAGGTAATTTCAAGTGTCCCTATTCTATGATCTCAAGAGCCATGCTGCCTAATTTAAGAATTGTATGTTGGGATGGAGGCTCTTTCGTTCCATTCTGAAAAGTAGATTGTGGTTGCATCGGAGTCTCTTGTGAGGTATGAGCGATAGGTGAAGTAGCTCTGAAAACCACATCTGTCTTGGCCACTCCAGCACTATTAAGATCTTGGTAGATGAAGACCACAAACTTGATAATCACGGACTGTAGCATTGGTATTGGAGGAAAAGTGCAATAAATCTGTTCAACTAAGTCATCAAACTAGCATTGTCCATTGATTGCGGGTCCCACATTCTTGATCTATATATAGACCTGACATTGTGTGTGGTAGCAAAAACTCCAGTCTTGAAAGATAGACTGCAAAATATAGTTTTCTACTTCTCATTCAAGGTCATCATAAAACTAATCTGCTAAGTAGGTCTGCATGGGGATTTTGGAGACGGGCAGATGTACTGCTTGAAGAGATAGTTTGCTCTACTGCAACCAATGCCATATTGCCAAAGCCTCTAACATTGTTCTCGATCCCGTTCCTCCCAGTTTGTTGAAAGAGTACATTGTGGTACCTTCCATCTGTATTATAACTCTGTTTATAGATAGCATTGGTTCTAAAACAATGACGGCAAGATTGACGGCCTCGAGCTCAATAACGTCAATGTGGTAAAGAGGCTGTTGCAGGGACAACCGACCCTGAATTGAGTGATTCTTTTTAGAGAAAAATCAGCAACTATGGTCAGAGTTGGAAGAGTCTGGTGCAACAGGATTCCTTTGAGATTTCTTGGTTGAGCTACCACAGAAAACGAGTGTTCAGTCTCTTGATTTAAGGAGATTCGGTCTTCCCCCATATCCATCTTGTGTTCATTGGTTTTCCAAGCATTGTTGTAGACGTCTCATATGGAGATGGGCATTGGGTACCCGAAAAATTCAAGATGCCATGGATCCTAGCAGGGAGGCGACTCATCTCACTGTTGGTCTTGTGGCATGTAATCACTTGTGACATTAAAGAAATACACTCTTTCCTCTAAAGGAGACACTTCTCCTTTTATTATATTCAGAGATGAGCCTAGATAGGTTAAGATTTGAACTGGAGATGTGGTTTATTTTTCCAGATTCACCCATAGCCCGAAGTGGTGTAGTCAAAGTCCTTTTGTCCTGGCATAGTATGTGAGCCTTCAGCCAGTTGTCCAAATATGGGTAGACCAATATCCCTTTTCTACGAACAAAGAAAAGTTGCCACCACTGCCAATAATTTTGAAAATATTCTTGGGGCTGCCTTGAGGCCAAAAGGCAGTTACTTGTACTGGTTATGGGTTTTGCAGACAAGGAAGGTGGGAAATGTCTCAAGTTTCACTGCAACTGTAATGTGGAAACAAGCACCCCATACATCCAGAGAGCACATCCAGTCTCCTTTTATCAGTTAAGTATAAATCTGAAACAGTGGTAATAATCCAAAGTTTTGCCACTTGATGCACTGTTGGCTTGTCTGAGGTCTAATATGGATTGGAATTATTGTTTAGAGACTTTCTTGGGCACCATAAAATATCTTGAATAGATACTTTTTTTCGTGATCAAGAAATTGTTTCTGGAGAAGCAACACAATTCAAATAGAGGGAGGAAGAGGAAAAACTGGGTTCAACCTCCTCAATATCGCCTTATCAATAGAAAAAAACGGGAACCCAGCAGGGAGAATTACAGAGACAGGAAAATGTGTTACTACAAAACATCTGAAAGAGTGGAAAGAAATCACAATGGACAGATGGGTCATAGTGGTTACAATATCCAATTCAAGTCTCCACTGCCCTTGATTCCAACAAAAAGGATACACCACTAACTACACCAGTTGCACCTGGAGATGTTGTTGCTGCTCCAGATCAATACAAAAAACAGGAACCCAGGTGGGAGAATTATAGAGACAGGAAAAGTTCTCCACCGGAAAAGGAAAGAAAAACGCTGTTTTTCTTCTAAAAAAATCCCTCACCCACCAGGGTTGCCCCTTGGTGGCATGCTTCATCATTGGGGTTCTTCCCGATCCGCAACGGACTGGGGCGTGCTGCGACCAAAACGAATACGCGGGAGAACTTAATGGTGTTATAAAATGATAAAGGTGATAGAGTAGGAGGGGAATGGAGGGAAGGTGTTAAGCTAGTTTAAAAGAACCCGACTAGCAGGTCTCTCTACTTTATTCCTGCCTCTAGTCGGTATGGTTTAAAATCAGGGGTTGGTATGGAAAACATAGGATATGAAGCTTAGCACCTTCCCTCCACTCCCCTCCTATACCATCGCCATTATCATTTTATAACACTATTAAGTGCTCCCGCGTATTCGTTTTAGTCACAGCACGCCCCTTATCTGCAGAGTATTGGCAACCCAATGATGAAGCATGCCACCAAGGGGCAACCCTGGTGGGTGAGGGTTTTTATAAGAAAACAACGTTTCTTTCCTTCCATGGAGAGCTTTTCCGGTCTCTATAATTCTCCCACCTGGGTTCCTGTTTTTTGTATTGATCTGGAGCAGCAACAACATTTCCAGGTGCAGCTGGTGTAGTTAGTGGTGTATCCTTTCTGTTGGAATCAAGGGCAGTGGAGACTTGAATTGGATATTGTAACCACTATGACCCATCTGTCCATTGTGATTTCTTTCCACTCTTTCAGATGTTTTGTAGTAAGACATTCTCCCACCAAAGTGGCGAACCGAGCAGAAGGAGTGTTGAGCTCATGGAGTGTTGTTCAGCGAGAAAGATTTACCCAGAGCGGAGTCTCTCCAAGACTGCGGACATCTGCCACAAACCGATACTGGGGTTGAAGCTATTGATGCTGATGTGACCATCGGAAATAGAGCCATCGAGGAGGCGGAACCCTCTATTGTGATATCTGGTGTCTCTGCTATGAAATTGGGAACAATAAAATCAGTTCTAATTTTCCAGGTCTACTGGTCTGAGAGTCTTCGACTCCTCATTTTTTCTCTCCATTCCCTCATCTGCAGGAGGATAGAGCCTGAAAATGGTACTATTAATTACTTTTTGTTGAGCACCAGGCTTCAGAGTAGTGAGACAAAGCCATGATGCACACCGCTGAGCAATGCCATGAGAAATGTGTTGTCGCCAGCTCCGTAGCATTAATGGCTGCACTTATGACTTCATTTGATACAAGCGGTCCTTCATTTAGAATCTCCAGGAGTCTAGTTTCTAACTTGCAATAGGATTCCCCAAGAGTCTATCACATCTACCAAAGTGCAGAGTCACTTGCTGTTTTTAGATGTGTAGCTGCAGAACCACATACTTACCAACCCACTGCATCCATCATTTTGCTCTCCCTTTCAGGAGGTTGGATTATGTTACTTACCCTGTAAGCATCTGTTCTTGGCATGTAGTGCTGTAGATTCACATGCTTCGTATACTCCTGCCATCTAGTGTTGGGTTCAGATGTGTGCACATTGTTTTTCGTTAAAGAAAATCTTGAGTCACAAGGTAAGGTGACTCCTCCTCTTGGAAATACTGTAAATGGGCATCAACTCCATTGTTAGATTGTTTTCCCGCAAGGGGGTGAGAACGGAGTAAAAGTAAGTATCAGTAAAGAGATGTCCATGCATATTAAAGTATAGTTAAGAACTGAAACGACCATAGGTGTCTGGAGAGGAGGTTGGGCCCATGTGAATCTACAGCACTACTGCCAAGAACAGACGCTTACAGGGTAAGTAACAATCCGTTCGAAGCATATGTGGCTGTAAATTCACATGCCTTGCATAGACTGTATAGCAGTGTCACCCGAGAGTGGTGGATGTTGCAGTTGTTTGAAAAAGTGTACGTAGTACCAGCTGTCCTACATTAGCTTGTTGGTATGCTAGAACATCAACACAATAGTGCTTAGTGAAAGTGCGAAGTGTAGACCATGTAGCTGCTTTACAAATGTCAGCTATGGGGATGCTGGCCAAGAAAGCCACAGATGCCCCTTTCTGTGAGTAGTTGTGTACCTGGGGGGTACAGCTAAAGTTAGTTTAGCTTTGATATAGCATGTCTGAATTCATTTACTGATCCATCTAGAAATGCTTGCTTTAGAAATGGGCTTTCCTTTATCGAGGAGGGGGCGGTGCAAAAGCAACAAAGTTGTTTTGCCAAAGTCTTTTGTTCCATCAATACAATGCATAAATGCTCTTTTGACATCTAGTGTATGCAGAGCTCTTTGTGATACAGTATCTGGTTGAGGGAAGCAAACGGGTAGTTCAACTGATTGGTTAATGTGGAAAGGAGGACACTATCTTTGGAAGGAATTTTGTGTTGGTACGAAGAACCACCCTATCCCTGTGTAGTTAAAAAAAAAAAAAAGGTTATTTTAAGTTAGTACCTGCAGCTCACCAACATCCCTCAGTGAAGTGATGGCAATTAAGAAAGCAACCTTCCAAAATAGAAATTGGAGGGGGAATTGTGTAAGTGTTCAAAGGGTGGACCCATAAGTCTTGTGAGAAAAATATTGAGATTCCAAGCGGGTGCAGGTGGGACCCTGGGCGGTGTTACTCTTAAGGCCTTCCATGAAAGCCTTAATAACTGCCACTTTGAACAAGAAGTGTTTCCGGTTTTGTAGATAGGCAGCCACTGCCCCAGGATGTAAACGTATGGAAGTGCAAGTAAGGACAGAGCGCTGTAAATGCAAAAGGTAACAACGTTTTGCACAGATACATTGAGTGGATCAATATTTTGGTTACGAAAGTAAAAAAACATTTTCAATTTGGCTGTATAACAAGCTTTAGTGGTAGGCTTACGTGCTTCCTTAAGAATGGTCATACATTCTGGTGGCAAATTGAGGTACTCAAATTCTAGAACTTCAGGAGCCAAATCGCAAGGTTTAGAGGTCTGATTTCACCATGGTTCTAAGTGAGAAAATCCGGGGAAAGTGAAACTTCTCGCGTGGAACTATGGAGTTCGAGTAGTGTGAAGAACCAAGGTTGTCAAGCCCATGTGAGAGCCACCAGAATGAGGATGAGACGTTTGCCTGAGCTTCCGAACCAGACAGGGAAGAAGAGGGAGATGCGGTAAAGTGTAGGTAAATATCGCTGTCCAGCTCATCCATAGCCCATTACCTTTGGATAGGAGGTGCGGGAACCAGGAGGCAATGTTTGAACATTTCGCATTCTCTGCGGTCTTCAAAGAGGTCTATTGCTGGAAAGCTTCACTTGGAGAAGTAGGTGAAGTGGACTAGGGGGTTGAGTTCCCACTCATGGACTTGTTGCCACAACCTGCTGAGGTCGGCAAATTTGTTGTCCTTACCCGGAAGATGTTCAGCTAACAGATGGATTTTGTAATGTATTGCCCATTGCGAAATGGTCAGAGAGGTGTGACAACTGTAGAGAGTGTCTCCCCGCCGCTTTTAGGTCTCGCCTAGCGACGCAGCGCATGCGCTGCTCGCCTTGGCGAGATCTATTTAGGGTTGTGCGTCCGAAGGGGGACAGGAGATGTGCACGCGTAGGGACAGAAGTAGTGCATGCGCACGGCATCTCTACCCTGGCGATCTCAGCTGCTCGTCTCAGACTATTTCAGCTGCGTTCGTTTTGTCGGCAGCATGGCTCGACCGTAAATTCATATGAGCGCCTTTTCTGCCATCTAGTGGCTCGGTGAAGAATGGTCACTGTAAAATTAAAAAATTAATTCTTCAACGTTGCCCGGGCGAATTCCAACGAAAGTCGCGCTTGCAGATTAGACACTCCCTGCTATCGAGCTAAAGACGGGTTAGCGGCGATGTTTACACTAAACGCTGTTTATGAGTGCAGTAAACTCTCAGGCCACCATGGCGGGATCATATAACCCAGAGCCCTGGTGTTAGCGCATCCTGAAACAGGCCCTGGGGTGGTTCGGCAACGCATGTCTTTGCAACAATACAACTCGTTAAAGAACAAGGGCTAGAGATGCTATTTACTTCTAATGCCCTGCTGTTGACAGACTGGCTGCTGTGATCACGCACCGAAACAGACCCTGTAGTGGCACTGCGCCATCGCGCGTCTCTCCTGGAGGCCCCGAGGCCACTCCAATAGGAGCCCGCCGAGCACTGCAACACATGGGCCAGAAGAAGCCTCTGAAAGAAGCCTGTGACTTCATGCTGCTAGATCAGTGCGTGCCTCACACAGCGCCTGGGAGCACTATATGTGGAAATTACATATCTGCACTATTTGGCATCCTTTGTTGACAAATGGACATTACTTTATAACCGGAACCAATACCATAGCTTAACTTCACTGTAGGCCCTATTAACTGGCCATTCGTAATGCGAACCTAGTATCCAAATGTTTTCATCAACGTTGCATCGTCTTGGTCGAATGTTAGTCTGTGACAACTTATTTTCACTCGACATTTTAGATATTACAAAGATGTCAACTAGGGATTCTTTACAGAAACAAGCATTTACAATGCAATTGGTGTTGCGTTTGCGAGATTTTGAGCTATTGGCATTGTAAATGGCAATGCTTTTTATTTGTGTGTTTAAAAAAGCTGCAATAAAAGACATTGTCATTTATAATACCAATAGCTCAAAATCTCGCAAATGCGAGACCTATTGCACTGCAAATGCTTGTTGTATATTGTACATGGCTTTCATATTGTCCGTCCAGACTAAGACAACCGTGCCTATGGGGTAAGGTAGAAATGCTTTCAGCGCTAGGTGAACATCTTGAAGCTCTAGGTAGTGGATATAGAGATTCTGGTGTTTGGTGCCCTCGAGACGCTGAACTGTTAGATTGTGTAGGTGAGCACCCCACCCTTGCCTGAGCCACTCTGGTAATGCATGATGCCATCATTCCCAAAAGACGCATGAACGTTTTTACTGTTAAGTACCGATTGGCCTGAAATTGTGGTAGCAGTGTTTGAAAATGTTGAATTCTGGCTACATTTGGACTGGCTCAACCTAATGGAGTGTTGAGCATAGCCCCTATATAGGGTTGCAGCTGAGAAAGTGGAAGATTGTACTTTTGGACATTGATAGTGAACCCCAATTGATTTAGGAGGTTTATGGTAATCTGAGTGTGTTTTCACGACACAGGTGTGTAGGGCTTTGATAAGCCAGTAGTCTAGATACAGGAAGACAGGAATGTTGTCCGTGTAGATGCACTGCTACGCATTTGGTGAACACTCTGGGTGTAGTAGTGACTCCGAATAGAAGGACATTGAATTGGTAATGTTTTCCTGCTATCACAAACCGGAGATTTTTGCGATGTGCTGGGTGAATGGGGATGTCCTTTAAGTCTACTGCTGATATGAAGTCGCCTTGACCTAGAAGTGGAAGCACCTATTGAAGTGCGACCATATGGAAGTGCTCAGATTGTATGTAGAGATTCAGAGGCAGTAGATCTAAAATGGGCCATAGGAAGCTTTCCATTTTGGGAATCAGAGTAGAGGGAATAGGCAATAAACCACCCCCCCCCCCCGACCCTTGATGATGTAGAGGAATTGGCTCTATAACTCCTTTGAGTAAGAGTGCGTGGCACTTCCTGCTGGAGCAGTTTTTAATTTTTTTTTTTATTAAAGTCAGGTCATAGTATAGACATAGAAACAGAAACAGAACATTTACTGCTGTTAGTTGGTACAACTTTTATTAATATACTGTACATCAACATTACATATAGTACAGGATGGATTGCATCCTTTAGTCCGAAATCTCTTCAGTCGGCAGCTCGGGTGGATCACAGATATAGCCCCTGTATTTGTTCCATGCTCCCCATACCTTCCCCCATTTTCGGGGACACCCTTGGCTGACATATGCCGCTTTTTCTGCAACCATGGCTGCATCCATGTCTCTGCACCAGTCATTGAGCGCTGGCGAGCATCCGGAGCCCCACAATCTAGCTATATTACACTTAGCAAACATCATTCCCAGAGTTGCCCAGTCTTGTGCTGGATGGGTAAGATTATTGGGTTCCCATATGTTTAATAGGCATCTTTTGGGTTCTGATACCACTGACACTTCTGCTTGCGATACAGTTCTCATCACTGCTACCCAGTATGGTACAATCGTCAGATACTGCCATATAGTGTGATAAAATGTACCCTCCTCCCCGCACTCCCGCAAACAGAACGGATGTGAAGCATGCCCTATTGTGTGCAAGGTTAATCTAGTGTAGTACGTTCGGTGTAGTATCTTGAGTTGTATTAGTCTTAATTGTGAGGTTATTGCTACTTCGCACAGGGATGAAAGTGCCATCTGCCAATCTGTCTCGTCGAGATCCCCCAGGTCCGAGAACCATTTGTCCCGCAGTGCTTGCATTGGGTCAGGTAAGTTATTAACTAGCTTACAGTAAGTGAGGGAGGTGGCCTTTTTGTACATATAGTCAGTCAGTAACCTGTCCTCTAGGGGAGAAGCCTCCGGCAACGTGGTGTTTGGTGGTATAACTGTCTGTAGAGCATGCCTGATCTGCATGTATCTGAATAGTTCAGAAGATGCAAGTTCGTATTGTTCCTGCAGACGTTCAAACGTGATCATCTCGCCCTTAATCCACAAGTCACCCACCGTAGAGATGCCTATTGCGTCCCATCTATGGAATCCCTTACTATTTCTGAGTCGTCAAAGCCTTTGTGTGTCCCAGAGTGGAGTGAGCTGTGTGATAACCCCCTGCCACCCCAGTTTTTTATGCGCCGAGTACCATATATTAACAGTATGTGCTGCTGGTCTAATTAGTGGATTAGACCTTTGTTATTTAGTGCCGCCATAATGCCCTCTTCTACCAACCCATATCTTTCCCTTTGAAATGCAGGGTCCGTTTGTGGGGCGTGCATCCATTGATTGATTATTTTTAACTGTGCTGCCCAGTAGTACAATTGTATGTTTGGGAGAGCTATGCCCTCCATCATACCAGCCTCTAACCAATTCATCCACCGCAATACGGGCTGGCTTGTTTCCCCATAGTAAACTGGAGACCTCTGCCGCTATTGCTTTAAAATAGCGAGGCGGTACTGGAAACGGGGTGTTTTCTAAGGCATATAAAAACCGTGGAAGTTCCATCATTTTAAAAAGCGTTGCTTTTCCAAGCAGTGTCAGTGGTAAAGTATTCCAGTGTACCGCATCTCGTTTTAGACGTTCCAGGGGTGGTGTGAGATTTTTTTTGGATGAATTACTCAGGTCTGGGTGTCACATATACTTAAAGCTTTCAGCTGTGATCTGTGGACTGCAATCTTTAGGGAGTTGCGGTGGTGGGCCACAGAGTATAAAGAGGACCGATTTGGACCAATTAATGGTGTAACCGGACTGTTGACCATAAATATAGAAATTTAAAAGCACCATAATGGAACGCCTGGGTGATGCAATGTATAGTAATAGGTCATCCGCATACAAGGAGACGCGGTCCTCCAAGCCCGCCACCCACTTAAGCCCTCGGATGGTCGGTTCCCATCTAATCCACGTCGCCAGCGGCTCCAACACAAGAGCAAACAGTAACGGAGATAGGGGACAGCCCTGGCGAGTTCCGCGCCTCAGTGGGAAGTCCTCCGATATGTGACCATTTGCTGTAACATGCACCAAAGGTTTTGAGTATAGCAGGTGTATCCATGCACAAAATTTAGGGCCGAAACCTAAATGTTTAAGGACCGCAAAGTGGAAGGGCCACTCCACCATATAAAAAACTCCATGCGGGCATCTAACGAGAGAATAACAGCTGGCTCTTGGATGTACGGTATACGGGCCATCACTCCATGCAGGCGCCTCAGGTTAAGAGCCGTGTTCCTACCAGGCATGAATCCTGACTGATCCAGGTGTATTAGGGACTTAAGGTGCAGGGTTAAGCTTGTCGCAAGATGTTTAGCTAGGATTTTGGCTTCAGCGTTAATTAAGGATATTGGGCGATATGAGGTGCGTTCCTCAGGAGGCTTACCCGGTTTGGGAATCGTCACTATGGTGGCCATTTGTTGGTCCCGTGGGAGTTCTCCAGTTTTTAAACTTTCGAGATGCATATTTAAGAGGTGAGGGAAAAGTATGCCAGCCATCTTTTTATATAGTCGGGGTTGTATATTCGTCCCTCAGAGCGTCAGTTTCCCAAAACTTAAAAAATTGTTAAATTGGGTAGAAGAGGCGTGGGGCACGAGGCTGCATCAAACATACCCTCAGCGGCAGCAGGATGCAGAGTGCCAACACAGCATCTGGCGCCCAATCCAAATCAATGGGGGATAACGGTCTCACACAAAGGCTGCAGGCTTGGACCAAGAAGATGGATGAAGGAAATCAGTGGCTGGGCCGTTAGGTTCAGATGTTGTGGGTCACCGGGTCACAGTTGGTCAGGCTCCTCAAGGCCTGGGAGTGCAGGGGTGTCCTTTGAGGTCAGAAAAGCCTTACCGAGCTAGTCGCGGTTAGGGGGTCCCTCGTTTTGAGGCTGCATGCGTCATCGCAGAGTCCAGGAGGGTCAGCCCACAAGCGACTCAGGATTGCTGGGGAATCTCGCTGGGATCGGTGGACCACTTGGACTTGAGCCAGAGAAGTAAGGTGCAGTGGTGGATCTGGAAGTGGAGTGTTGCGGTTCCACAGGTCAAGGAGGCCTTTCTTTTTGAGTTTCTTGTGGAACAGGGTAGCTGTTCTCTGGAGTTCTGGTCTTTGTTGAAGGCAGCAGTCCTTTCAAAGGTTTTTAGAGGTTGCTGAGCTGCAGGACGAGCTGTTGGTTTTCGCAGGATCTTTGAGGCTGCAGACAAGCTGGTATGGCTGGTGCCAAGTCAGTGGGTGTCTTCAGTCTTCATGTGCTGCACGGCTCTTATTCGTCAAAGGTGTGCCAATTGTGGAAACAAAGGTGCAGTTCTGGGAGAGAAGACAGGCACTGGGAACCTGGTTAGCAGGAAACCAGTGCACATTCAGTCAAAGAGCATCAGAATCAGGCAAAAAATGAGGGGGGGGGGGCAATAACCATGTATAAAGGGGCTCTCTCCTTCAATCAGGAGGTGGTGCGCCAGCTGTAGTTTGTGAGTTAGCATTTTAATTTGAGGCCAGCTTTCACCAGATTCACTAGTTGTTTCAAATGCCCCTAAACAGGCTGTCAGATGGTGCAGCCTTATATTTCTTATCTACTCAAAGGGAGATAATGAGAGCCCATGCAGAATCCTTAAAAATGTCATCTGCGTGGCGCATCATGCCGTTAAGCATTGGAAGAGATTTTTCACCAGTTAATGTCTCAAAAAAAAAAAAAAACTCTTCCATGGATTCTTCATGCAGTGTAACCCCATGGTATGCTGCTGCACTAGCAATAAGCTCTTGATATAATGAAGTATCAGGAGGTGATGGTTTGGTGGAGTATAGGTCTGAATCTGTATCCCCAGAAACGGGGGGGGGGGGGGGGGGGGGGGGGGAGGAGTGGGGCGTCAATGTCATAATCCTGCCAGGGATCTGGCGGTGGTGAGCAATGTGTCATCATCCCACCCCATCTGCATTTGGATATGTATGTGGAGTTCCCGGAGGTGAAATATTTAAGGGATTCTGTGGTGAATGCAGTACTGAAGGTAAAGCGGTAGTGGTTGTATGCGAGTAGGAGAAATAGGGTGCAGAGGACTGGTAGCCTTGTTCTTTTTCTTTATGGGCAGTGGAAAATCAATAGCTTCTTAAAAAGGTTTGCCGCTTGGTAGAAGGCACGGATATAGTCTTTGTAACAATGTGGCCAGTGTCTGGAAGGATATAGATCTGTTTTTGTTTGGGACTGAGTCTCTCCTGCAAGGTTTCCAAAATAGGGTATGGGAGTGTAGCGTGAGCAGATTTTGGTTCCTAGGGTTACGGAACCGAATCAGTTTTACTTTTCAGAACCACAGCGGTTGGAGCTAAAGAGGTGGAATCTCGGCGCGGGTCTGGAAGGCTTTATGTGTGCTTTCGGTGCAAAGCCCTGTGGTGGTGTAGCTGAAGCGAATTCTCTGGGCGGACCATGGCCAGAAGGCAGTGGTGGCCCAGAAGCCTTTTGCCTTGTGGAAACAGTTTTAATGTGGGTAGGTGAGGGGTTTCAGTACTCAAGCGGCAGATTGACTAGGAGATCGATTTGGAGTCGCACAGAGTCCGAAACTACAACCGAAAAGGTCACCTCTTCTTCTGCCACAGAAGCCTCAAGATATTTCTGTTCTTGTTCAACATCTTCCCGTCTGAAGATATCAGGTGTGTGGTTCAATGTCACATCTTTGCATTTCTCTGCGCCGTGCCAGACGGTCCCTAAGGGTCTTAAAAAAAAAATAAAAAAAAAAATCTAAAGACGACAGGCCTCACAATCTTCTCTGTTTTCAGGTGATACGCACATATTGGAGACCTTGTGAATGTCGGGCCGACAGTACTTATAAAGGCATTGAGGGCAGAATCGAAACGGAGTCCGTTCTATCAGCAGAGATTTATCGATGGAGTCAAATGAGAGTAAAGGGTAGCCTGAACACGCAATTGAAAAGCGCCAACCCGAAGAATCAGTCTTCTAAGCTTTGATAAGTGAGGAAGGGAAAACGCATTCGAAACAATGTTGATGATGGTAAAGAGGATTATGTATACCTACAGCCCTGAGTGCGTGCCTTCTTTGGTGGAGCAGGACTGTTTTGAGATATACATACACACACACACACTTTTCTTGGGACCCTGCACGGAGACAGACTATTCTACATTTAGGACTATACGATGTAGAAAGACTGCATTTGACTTCTTTAAAATGGTCATACAGGATGGGTACAGACTGCAACACAAAGTGCTCACCCGTGAATACTTGAATTACATAAACCTTCTGTGGAGGGTTCCTCCACTGATAAAAGAGGTTGTCCAGAACATACTAAGCTTCAATTTGGAAGCACTGTAGCTTTATCTGCTAATAGCATTTGTTAACTGAAGAGAGAACTGTACACAAACATCTAAATCCACTGATCCTAATCGAAAGATGGACCAGTATTGAAAAGGTGAGTGATCTGGTTGTGTCAGTTTAATGCGTCACAATTTTGTTGTATGCTCAGTCAGAACAGGGTTTCCATTAAAGAAAGAAGTGCCAGGCTGACTAAACTAAATTTCAAAACATGGAGAGTTACACGGATGGATGACCCAAGACCACAAACTAATACTTTAGGGTCCCTATTGGACCAAGGTAATGAAGCTAAGCATCCATGGGTTCCAGTTCTTCAAAAGCAACTATTCTATAATTGACTTAATCAGAGGTCGGAGTGTGTGATGGAAGGCTGCTTGTAAAGGACAAATGTCTAACTGAGGATCTTGAAACAGAAATGTAGGACTTGGAGATGCTAATGCTCATCACCTTCATGGTACCATTAAGGGTGTGAAGTAAATAGAGACTTAGTCTTTCTTGCCGATTCTATCCCCAGCTAACTTGATCACCATCTCCCTCAGATGCGGGTGCTGGTGATGAAAAGGACCTACAAGAAATCGGATTGCTCGCTTTGGATTTAGTGCAAGGTTTAGGCAGACATCAGTAACTTCTACATTTTTCTTACAGACCTTTGTATGGAGCCCTTTCTACTTTTTAGTTGAGCTTCAGGAATGAAGGAACAGGTCAAAAGGGAATCGAACATCTTTTAGGACTGTGATGATAGGTCAAACTATTTCTTTAATGCAAGTCTCCTTTTCCCCAGTTAAGCATGATTTAAAATAATGATCAATGCTTGTTTCTACTATGTAATTAACAGATGGTCAGCAAGGAGATACCAATAAAAGAGATTTACTTATAAATGGCTATTATATACAGTTGGTCTCGTGTCAAAATCGGACCTGGGAGTTTCGCCTTAATGTGCAACTTGGATGCACGATTTCTCATATCTAAAGGGGCTCTCAAGAATTCAAGAGAAGTTAGTCTTTCCGTCTAGAGAAATTGGAGCGCTGGGATATGGAGGCTACAGAACAAAAATCTTTCACAGTGAACAAAGGCTTAGGAGTATGTATCAAAGGCCAAACACCAGCACCTTGCTTTGGATGTTGAACGCAAGGAATCGAGAGAGGTACATTTTCAAATGGTAAAATGCGCTCACTTTTCTGTCTCAAGGTAACTAAATGAATCCGAACAATTAATAAAAAAGGGGAATACAATTACATAAACCACCTACTAGTACTGAAATTAAGAGTTCTAAGAATTCAAGAGAAGCGGCCATTTGGCTTCTGTGCCTTTTGCATAGAAAGAGTTTACTCTAACGAGCAGCTGCATAGGCTGTGCATAGGCCTTGTGACAAAGTTGGTTTCTGATCATTAAAAGTTACAGAAAATGAAATATAAACTTCAGAATTCAAAGAACCAATGTAATGGAGAGCATTTTTTCACGCAATTTAAACATACATTAAACAAAATGTTTATTGTACAGGTTATACTATATGAATTGACCTACGTTTACAGTTTTCATAACTATTTTCAGATTACTCACTTGGACATGGGTTTATTTCCACTTTCCTCCTTTGCCTTCCTTCCCTCTTCCACAGGCTTGAGGTTAAGAAGCGGTATGACCTCTGCATTGCCATAACCACTGAAGGTGATCGCTGCTGTCCCGTTCTCTTCATCAATTTCTTCGATCTCTGCTTCATACCACCTGTAAAGATATCACGGCTGTAAGCATGTGAGTAATGGTTTAAAACTCAGCCCTACAATAACTACACTATCATTTAGTATCCACATGCTGACTCAACGCGTTACTTCTAAACATTATCTGAAACAGATAAAAATGGCAAGACAGACAAGCTTAAAAACAGCTTGCTTAGTTTCCAGCTGCTTACTTAAAGTGACAGAACTAATAACCAGATAACATGATAAGTCCACAAATCCTCCACTCAAATGTGCATTAACTACCCACAAAAAACACCGATTGTAAATACATCAAATGTTCAGTTATTCATGGTAAACTCAGTTGCTTTTTGTTTAACACAAGCAGCTCCAAGTTGACATCTACTGTCAATATCTAAAAGGTTGAGAGTGAAAGTGCCGCCCATGAACTCCCATTTCAACGTTCAAACGCTTCTCCTCTGTAGCAAACCCACCAGTGTTTACTTGCACAAAATTGAAAACTTGATGGCACAGCCTGAACCTTTGCTTTCGTGGATTTGAGTATAAACCCATTTTACGACCGGAATTAATGAATTAGGAACATCCACAGCTTAAGTCTTGTAGCTATCTTAATAACGAATTTCACAAACTAGAGTTTGCTTCTCACCGTAATGCTATTTCAACACATTTTTTGTATTCCTTCAGTTCACTAATCAGGGTAACAGTGCCACCCTGTGGCTGCAACAGAATATGCACCAAAGAAACAAAAGATCTGCTAAAATTTGAGATTTACAGTCATCACAGACTAAATGAGTCTTTTTGTGGTCAATGAAGCTTACTAGCTGAAATTAGATCAAGACCATATCATCGCTAATGAGGCCACTTTTCACTATTTCAGTTCTTTAACAGTCGCGGTTGTAGGATGCACAGAAGAGGATTGTTATTTTATTCAGATCGCTGCTCATTTTTGTTATATTTTCTACAAAATATATATATATATATATATATATATATATATATATATATATATATACACATATACATACACACACACACACACATACACATACATACATATATATACACACAACCAACAATGGTTTATCTAGGTCTCTGTGACAAATCAGCCCCGTTCACCATCCTTCCATGGTGCCATTTCAAAGGGCTAAATGTATTATGTAAAATGAAGGAGAAAGAAGGTGCTTAGAAAAAGTTGACAGACAAGTTAGATGTGAAGTGTTTTATGGCAAATCTCGCAGATGTAAAGGCACTAATAGTATGGAAGTAAATGTATTTTTTAACAAGGCTCTTTTCTGCTTTAATACCAGAAACTCGGCATTTGGATGTCTTATTAGCGAAGACCACTCCATATGGGTACCAGGAAATAATGTGAAGGCCGTTTCTTTAGCAAAGGGATATATATGTCTGGCAAGAAATCCTCAAAGAGTCTCTCGCGGCACTATATCAGGCTAAGCAGTATCTTCAAACAATAGACACTGTTAGAGTGCAAATGACAAAGGACACGCCACACTGGAATTGGGGACTAAAATCGGACCCATGGAGGACCTAAACTATGGCCTGAAATGAAACTGAGAAGTGCAATGCAAACTCAAACATTAGCACGTGAAAAAAAAAACTATAATGTTGTGGAAAACTAACAGCACACAATACTTCTCCATTTAACATTGTTTTTCTATACGTTCAAAATGTTACATTCTCTTTTCTACTCCTACACCTGTATTTTTGGAATGTGCTTTTTATCAGGAAGGCATTCTTCCCACTACCTTAATTATGCCATTTTCCCATTCCAAGTACTACTTCAAGTGTGTAGTTGATTAAAACAGCTGCACCGGTAGATGACGCATCTACAACGTTTAAAACAAAGGAAAAGAATAAAAAGGAACGTCTCATACAATGTAACAGATGCCGAATTGCCCACATACAACTAAAAAAGATTAGGTTGAGTAGGGCATCAAACATTTTTTTAGAGAGAGAAAAATGCGATGTTATGAAATGTATGTGGTGTCCTCGCTTTTTATATGGGTTTCATTAACCTATATAAAAATAGCCATGACAATTCAATGTTTTTAATCCAAAATGATACTCCCAGCAATCATGAACACTTATTTTACTGAACAGTGACTGTTCTGTTTGTTAAAATAAAAGTGTTCTTGATATGCTGGAAATATAATTTTAGTTTAAAAACATTGTGGTGTCATCGATCTTTATATAGGTTATTGAAACCTATATAAAGAGCGATGACACCACAATGTTTTTAATCTAACATTATATTTCCAGCATATCAAGAACACTTATTTTAATGAGCATTGACTTATGTTAAATACTACTACTTTCTTTCTCTATAAATAGCAAATGTAGACTTCTTTTCAACTATAGGAGAGAGCATTTCAAAATTTGGCTGCTGCCACATGCAACGTCGATACCCATTTGAACTTTTAGTTTTAGGACGTGAAACGTGCATATGAATGGGTTCTCAATTGCTTGTAGGCGTACGGACTTTATATTTAGTCATTCAAAAATGTGGGGAGATCAACTCAAGAACTAAAGAGTGAGTTTGAACGCACATCCATGTGCTAAGTATAACTCGCCCCTATGCCCCGGAGATCCCATTGGGAATGTGTACGGCGTTCCCGCATGGGGGCGATTGGTCTGGGCTGGCCGCTTGGGAGGAGCTGGGCGTGCAGATGGTGGGTGACTTATTCAGAGAGGGGGTGCTGCTGCCCTTCCAGGAGTTGCAGGACTCCTACGGGCTTCCACGTGGGGACTTTTTACTCCACGCGGCCCTTGCAGCGAGCCTCCCGAGACATTGGAATATGGGGCTCTCGGAGCCACCGATCGCTGCCGGTTGCCAATATGTGGTGATGGCGGTGGGGACGTCCAAGGCCATTACTTGTCTCTACCGCAGACTATCGACGGAAGGCCTGCCGCCCCTGGCCGCCTTGAGGGGCAAGTGGGAATTGGACCTTGAGAAACCGATCCCCGAGACTACATGGACCACGCTGGTGCGGCGGGCCTGGAAGGGAACGCGCAATGCCCGGTTTCAGCTGGTTCAATTTTTTACGTTGCACAGGGCGTATTTGACGGCGGTTAAGATATTGCAATATTTTGGGGGTGCGCACTCTCTATGCCCGCGGTGCGGGGGAGAGGGTGCTGATTTTCGCCACATGTTTTGGTCCTGCGTCCAGTTGGGCGACTATTGGGCAGAGGTTATGGATTGCCTGAATCAGGTGACGGACCGCATTATTGCCCCGGAACTGGGGGCCTGCTTACTACTTTGGTTTCCCCACACCCGCCGGACGAAGGTTACTAGCAAGTTTTACGACTTAGGGTTGATTATGGCCAAGAGGGAACTGACAATGCACTGGAAGTCCAGAGCGGGGCCTAGCTTCATGCGGTGGAGGGCGGCGTTTGCGCGATGGGCGGGGGCAGAGGGTACGCTCCGGTTGCAATTAGCCCTTCGGAGGGATGACGAGAAGGCGCTGGCGACGGCCCGAGCGTGGGAGGCGCTGGTGGTGGAACTTCAGGGGCTGATGTCTGACACCGGGAGAGAGGGGGACACCTCTGACAGGCAGGAGGCGGCGTTGGAACGGGGAGTAGGAAGGGAGCAGTGGCGAGCACTGGAAGCAAGGCTGTGGCTAGGCATGTGGGAAAGCCTTGGTTCCCTAGAGGAGGTTGAGCGCCCATGCATCATTTATAGTAGGGGAGGGGCACATCAGGAGAGGGGAAGGCGGAGGGGGGCACACTGACATGGGGTGGGGGGCCCGCATGGGCAGGATGATTATTCTCCTGGATATTGGATGGCAACACTGTATGTACAGTATCCTCTTTGGAGGGGGGGGTAGCGGGGCTTGTATTGAGTTGATGCAATGAAAACAATTAAAAAAATGTTTCAAAAAAAAAAATCCATGTGCTAAGTATGAGATCGCTTGTGGCGGCAATTTGGACAGGTTTTACCAGGGAAAGGAGTTTCTTTGAGAGGTTTTTCCAATAATGTAACATGGCATACAAACGCATAGTCTCTTGGACTGAATGAATATAAAGATCCAGAGATGGAAAGACAAGTTGTAAGGCTTTCAGTTGGTAGTTTGTAATCCAGGATCTAAGGCCACCCTGACTGGAGAAAACAAACAGCCAAGTTTTGCATTCATAGTTGGGAACCTAGGGCACGATGTACTACGATTGGATTTGCAAAACGTAGTTGCAACTTGAGCTCCAACTTTTTGCGAATCCCATCTATTATTTTGCAAATGATTTATGTACTAATAAGTTGGTTGACAAAATACCAAATTGCAGTGTGCTGCTACTCGACCTACCTCACGAACATTAATGAGGTAGGTCACATACTAAGACCCAATAAGATTCACTGCCATCACAGGGTTGGTGGACTGCTATGGTCAGTAGACTAGCATGTGGATTGTTTTTAAATAAAGCAATCTTTTTTCCTCTTTAAATGCAGAGTGTATTCCATAAAAAAAGTTTTGACCAAAAACCCCCAAAAACCCAATGTTTTGCCTTCGAATTTCAGTCGCAAAACATTAAATCGATAAAATAAGTAATCACTATTTAGATGGGATACCCAAAATGTACCCCTTCCAAATAGGGATTCCAAACTGTTTCCTAAAACCATTTAGCAATTCGGTAATATTGCTGAATTACTAAATGGGTGTAGTATATTTGTAGAAAAAAAAAGTGTTGCAAACCCTGCTATTTACCGAATCACAACCTTTGCGACCAGATATTGGTGGGATTAAGCATCAAAAATCCATCCACCAGGGGACTGTGAGAGAATCCATTAAAGTAGAAAAAGATAGTTAAACAAATCGGGAGTCCTGAAGGCCATCGGAGGGCAGATGACCGTTCAAGCATGACATCCACAACTTGGAGATAGTATTTTCAAACCAAATGATGCAACAAAACTAATGACCTTAATCACAATGTACAAGCTCGCCACAATGGGAAAGGGGACCACCCAGACAAGACCCTTACAGGCCTGCTTTGGAAACTGCGTGCATCTACATACATGGTGGAATTACTTGACAAGGACTCCCATCACCAAGTCACCCTTGATGTGCTCCTACAAATGATGTCTACATTCTACTCTAAACTCTACGCAGCCACCCCGGTGCATGGTCAGGCAGGCTTAAAGTATCAAGACACAACCCCGCTATTATGGCTGGACAGGGCCCATCGAGAATACCTCGATTTGAACATCACCACAGAAGAAATTGTGCAGATTATCAAACCCCTACCAGGTGATAAAGTGCCTGGCCTAGATGGCCTGACCACTGCTTTCTACAAAGAACTTGCACATTTGCTGGCCCCTCACCTCCTGGTCATGTTCGAAGACTCCTTAGAGATATCATGTCTGCCTTCCTCACTCACGAGTCCATAATAGGAACACTACTTAAACCGGACAGGTCGGCCTCCCAGTGCCACTCCTACAGGCCGCCATCGTTGATAAACGTGGACAATCAGATTCTTGTGCAAATTCTAGGTCGCTCTACTTCTCATAACTGTCACACCATCTTTGAGGCTATACATCACCTTGACCCTCAGGTCTTCGCCGTAGCAGCCCTGCTTGACTCAACTAAAGTATTTGATTCCCTAGAATGGGCGCGTCTCTTCCCATTTCTTGAAGTTTGGGACTCCGCACAAATTATTTTCGATACATTCAACTCCTCTAAACCCCCCCCCTCTAACAGTGCACGTGCAACTTAATGGGATGATCTCTGATCCATTCCCAGTTACTTGTGGTACGCCGAAGGGCTTCCCGTTGTCATCAATCCTATTTGCGGTCGCAATGGAGCCTCCAGCAGCCAGACTCTGACAACACCATGTCAATAGGGGCATCAGCTTCACAACCAGGGGACTAGTGGTCACTATGTATGCAGATGACATCACACTTTAGATCTGCAACCAAAGAGAACTTGGCTCCTACAACACATGAGGTCAGCTTCAGCAGATTCTCCGGCATACAAATTAACTGGTCTAAATCTATGCTATTCACTCTCACTGATCGCATTCAACCCTTCCACACAGATTATCCCCTGAATTGGGTGGCCGACCCAGTTTGCTATGTAGGTGTATGGCTAAGTTGAGTTCCAGACAGAATTTGGAGAGTCAACTATGGCTGAGCTGTCACATGGCTAGAAGAAAGAATGCCAATATGGTCCAAACCGCCACTGTCACTCACCGGAAGGATAACATTTACAACAAGCATTGGCATAGCCAATAGGTCTCGCTTTTGGGACCTTATAAGTGTTTAGTTATCCAGCACAATATCCTTGGTGCAACAACATCAACTGCATGGCTAAACACTTATAAGGACCCAAAGGCGAGACCTATTGGCTATGCCAATGCTTGTTCTTATTTTTGCACCGGCAGGGACATTAAAATACCAGTCAGGTCGGTAATAAACGGCCAGGTTGTAACCCTAATCATGACAGAATTAGGCTGCAGAGGACTCCGCAACTTTATAGACCAAAACTGAGGAAAGATGGTCTGTGGTGTTTAGACATCTAAATCCCGATCGACAGCATCGTGTCTGTTCCAATACTGCGGTAAACGCATTCTCAGTGGTTCCCAATGGTGATGTGCAGCCTCCCCACAAGGCTTGCCACATGTATCTGGTGGCAGGAAGCCCCGTTGGCACGTACCCTCTTTCCCATCCTCTAAATGTTTCATCGAGTTCCGGTTGCCACCTGTCAATGTTCTGCCGCAGGAAATCTGCTGGATGGGAGAATAATACAGCTCCATTTGAAAAGCTTAATTTCCAAAAGCCTGCGTGCTACGTCACCCGGAGACTCACAGAACAAATGGAACACAATGGTTGCCCAAGCAATCATGTCAACGCCGTTTTTCATGAAGAGCTGGTCAGTGACGCGACAGGCGCTTTGCACGTACAAAGCATGAATGGGTGTAGGCCGTCCAGATCACGCATGCTCGCGCATATCCATGCACTCAATTCTAACCACACTCCGTGGTATGTAATACCTCCCAGAGAAATGTCAACAGGCTAATAATCATTACTCAATCTGACTGACTAAGTGATGTAGATAGATGTCAGAAGTTAGATGACAACATCCGAACCTTCAAAACAAAACTACTCTCCAGAATACCAAACCAATTATTCACGGCAGCCTTGGAAGCCAGCGCTCAGTGACGTCGCTCACGGGGCAGAACTAGGTCGGTGGCACATGCTGAAGTTGTAGCTAAGTGTGGATTCTTAGCCAACTCTGCCTTTGGCACGCACAAAACGTGAACTGCAATGGGGGTCATGGGGCCAACCAGGGCACCAGTCCTAAGCAAGCCACCCCTGACGCTGGGCCATGAAGAGCCGAAAAACCCCACCGCTTTATTACAAGCGTGCTGAGCTACAAATAAGAGCTGCCAAGGGAGGGGGTGACAAATGGTGATGACTTTTGCGGCCGCTTTGATGTTCAGTGGTCGCGCGGCTCACTGAGAACATCAAAGCGGCCGCGAAAGTGATCAGGCTGACAAATGGTGCGCGCGCCCGGCGCACATGCACTGTATTTGGAGGCCTGAAAAGCACTAGTTTGCACTTCCAAATCCCCAGTTTACTAAAGCTCTCGCCAGAGCAGTGCTAAAGCGCTGGCTCAGGCGAGACCTAAAAATGGTAAGTCGCCCAATATTTCTCTCGGTCTTCCTTAAGGTTCCTATTCCACTGACCGTCCACATGCTGCTGCGGGCGGCTAAGGTCTGCTCTTGTAAAACCAACCTGGGCTGGTGGACGACCTAGCATCTCCTTTTCAGGGCAGACTGGGGCACCAGACACGACACTATGGGCCTCATGTACGTAGCCGAATACCGGTCGGTAACGGCCGATTTTCGGTAATTATACCGTTACCGACCGGTATTTAGGCTTGTGACATGTAGGGGGCTCATTTCTGTATTCGGTAAATTACCGAATCGGTAATTTTACCGATTCGGTAAATTCCGAATACAGAAATGAGATGTAGGGGGGAGTGTGTGGGTGTTGTTTGGAGTCGGTATTTACCACCAACTAATAGTTGGTGGTAAATAATGAATGGATGTGTAAAAGCATTTTATAGCGCTTAGAAGTGTGCAATGTGGCAGACATACATGCCCTTAGGGCATGTATGTGTGCCACATGTGCACACATGGCCGAATCAGGGGTGCAACAGGGTGTCAATGTGACACCCTGCCACCCTTGCATGTGCTCCCCCATTACCGAATCGGTATTTACCGATTCGGTAATGAGGCATACCTTCCCATCAATGGGAAGGTATGCCTCATTACCGAATCGGTAAATACCGATTCGGTAATTACCAAATTTTTACGAATCGGTAATATTTACCGACTCATTACCTACATTGCATTTACCACTTCATAAATACCGAATCGGTATGATTCGGTATTTATGAAGTGGTAAATGCAAGCCCACCTACATGAGGCCCTATATGCTTTAGGTGTCCAAGCACAATTCCTACACTAATGGCTACTCCAGACACCATACCAGCCACACATTGCCATTGAAACAGACCGCTCAGCCCCATGGCCCCCGACTACTGCTCAACATGTCCCTTTTAAAGCACCACAAGCAGAGGTGGACACTGTAGAGTGCATGCTCTGAATCTGGACGTGGGATGAATTTAGGAGGCAAGCGGGATTAGCCGATCTCTAAGCACCCTCCAATCCCCTTGGTCACAACCCACTAATGCTGCCACTACAAGGTAAAGGTGCTAGAACGCAGGCATGTAACCACAACTTAACTACCTTCTCAGACCTTTATCCGCAAGACATTTCTAAAGTCCTTTGAAGCTACTGCCTCATCAACTCCTACCATCATAGACCTTTATACTATCAGGTTAGGGCAACCTGCTGTGCAATACACTAAATTTTCTGCCTAGTAGCTGGTGCTCCGGGCGCTAGAGCACACACACACCGCGCAAACGGATAACCCGCCTTTACAACACAATCCTCATCACTGATCACTGCCCGAGACCTCGTAAGGCCTGGGAGGCAGACATAGGTTCTGCAGTACCAGATGCACAGTGGTCTTTCTACTGTGGACAGATTGGGTTACTCTCCCTAAACTACAGACTGTGTCTAATACATTTTCAAGTCTTACACTGCCTCTACCGCACCTCAATGCAGCTTTTAAAAATGGATCCAGTCGCAAACTCCTTCTGCCTCCGGTGCGCTTCACCCCAAGCTTTTTATTCATCTAGCCTGGTGATGCCCCAAGGTGGCAAAATTCTGAGAGGTGATCTTCTCAACAATGCACAATCGCTGGTTAGTTGGGCCCATGTGTTCCCATGATTGGCCTTGCTGGGCTATGGCAAGGACATACCAGCTGAGGAATGCACACCAACTGCAATGCTCCTTCTTCTGGAAAAACTCAGAGTGGCAATGATTTGGGACAAATGCCAGCTTCAAAAAGATACTTGGCTGCGGGACGCAGCACACTTTCAAGAGCAACTCTCCAATTTCTGGGAACTGATGCCACAACGATTTTGCCCCAAAGACATATGGGAACCATTGCTTTCCCATTAACGCAATAAAGACCAGCCAATACCTTCACCATCTGAGACAACGCCCGGTGTCACCTCAGTTCCAAATACTACTAAATTAAGGTCCCTTTTTCTCCAAGAAGGGCTTCTACATCAATGAACCCCAAGAATTTTGATGTCGGCACATATCATTGGCTGTGATTAGAGGATACTACTTAAACACAATAACTCGCTGGCTCAAGGCTGTACACACTGATCAAATGATTCATTAGGCTATATGGGTCATGCAGATGGAAAAGTGGTGAATAAATGTTTCAATGTAACAATGATTCTTACCATTATCCACCCCTTTCCTTTTTTCTTCTTATTTACATCCTTCCCCCGAATCCTTTCGCCGCCCATCCTTTATTTTATTTTTAAAGTTGCAGCAGGAGTTGCATTTGTGTTTGTGTTTTTGTAGAAAATGCCAATACAAACAATTTTTAAAAAAAAGGAAAAAAGAAATAGTAGAAAAAGACAAGTTATGTTTATATTGTCCTTGTGACATGTAGGTCCAACCCCTCCAGCTCAAACCCTTTGGTTGCCAGTTTACAGTACCATTGAGGAAAGAACCAGCTAGTGATGCACACCCATATTGAAAGTACAAACAGTTCTATATCAAACCCTTGTCTTGGAACCAGTAATTAGACCAGCATTTTTCAAATTCCTTCAAAACTCATGGGTAGCGAGGGCCTACAGCTTCTTCAGCACCCCGCTATACTCCTAGCAAACACAACTAATACGCCATTGACTGAGTCTATATGACATTATTGTTGTTTCTGATGTGCGGTTTTTTCCAAAATGTTTTGGAACACTACTACCCCTCTGTGTTGTAAGTTTACAGTACCACATTATGGATCAGGGAAGTGCATTGTCTGCAGCTAAGGCAATATTTGTGTCCATATGTTCATGCTGTTCGAACTTGTACGTATGGTTCATTAATGCACAGCCTTTATTAATGGGATCAGCACTCCAAGGAAATGTTGTATACCCAGACTGCACTACTGACTGTGGTTGCGGTATAAAAATGTGTACACACATTTGCAAAGTTTAATATAAGCCTAGGTATAATGTTCCTAGAATACTCCCGGATTAGAAACAAATATTTACAGACGCTTGAAAGCAAGATGAGGATTCTAGGCTTTCAAAATAAAATGTTCACAAAAATATACTAGGAAAAAAAGTTTTGCACAACTACTGTGAAATTTTACGTTCCGTTTCTTTTAAGCATCATTTAGTAAAATGTGTTGATGCATGCTAGTATTTCCAAATAATTGTCATAATGGAAAAATAGGCGTAACCAGTTTCAACAAGATTATGGAAAACATGAACATTGGCAAATCCAATAGGTCTGACATTGGTGGTCAGCCTTTTGGATTTGTCAATGCATGTCTTTGCCACAGTAGTCCATGGACTGAACAAAACTTTGTGTGCCGATAGGCTTCTTGTTAAACAGCAGAATGCTATCACTGTAAAGCCAGCCAGCAGAGAGACTGAATTTTAATAAAAACAACGTCTTGGTTAATGCATGACCTAATTAGGGGCCCAATTCTTAAAGAAATTCACTAGAGTGCATCCTGGTATGTGTCCTTGCAGTAGTGCAGGTTTACAGCTTTCATGCATTCACAAGAATTTACAGAAGTAGGCCAGGAAGGAATATGCTACTTACCAGTATGCATCTGTTCTTGGCATGTAGAGCTGCAGATCTATACACTGTGCATAGATCGCCATCTGGTGTTGGGCCCGGATGTTTGCAGTTTGTTTTTCCTCTTGGAAAGTCTTTGGAAGTCACAAGTTCGGTGACTCCTCCTTTGGTTCGTATTGCGCATGGGCTTCGGTCCATCCTCGGATTGTTTTTCGCCAGCAGGGAAAGATGGAGCGTAGTAGTAACAGTAAAGAAACCCATGTGTATTGTATCTAAATAAGATAAGACTGGAACGGATACAGGTAGCCGGGGAGGCGTGTATAGATCTGCAGCTCTACATGCCAAGAACAGATGCATACTGGTAAGTAGCATATTCCGTTCGAGGCATATGAGCTGCAGATTATACACTGTGCATAGATTACATAGCAGTACCCAACCCTAGCGGCGACCACCGGCATCCGTTGCAGTCGTTTGAAACAGTGTTTTTAGTACAGCTTGGCCCACACTAGCTTGTTGCTTGGTTTGCACATCTACACAGTAATGTTTTGTGAAGGTGTGCGGTGTGGACCATGTCACTGCTTTGCAGATGTCATCCAGTGGTATGTTCCCTAGGAAAGCCATAGAAGCCCCTATCTTCCTTGTAGATTGGGCTTTAGGGGGAACCGATAGCGTTAGTTTTGCTTTGTGGTAGCAAATCTGTATGCATTTTACAATCCACCTAGCTATCCCTGATTTGGAAATAGGGTTGCCTTTGTGTGGTGGGGAGAAGGAAACAAATAGCCGTTTGGTTTTTCTGAAAGGTTGTGTTCTCTGGATGTAATAAAGTAAAGCCCTCTTAACATCCAGTGTGTAAGGCTCTTTCCGCAACTGTTTGGGGTTGCGAGAAAAAGACTGGTAATTCTACCGACTGGTTTAAATGGAATGGAGAAATGACTTTGGGTAGAAATTTGGGATTGGTGCGGAGTACAACCTTGTTGTGATGCATCTGAAGAAAAGGTTCCTGTATAGCGAGTGCCTGTATTTCACTAACTCTTCTGAGGGAAGTGATGGCCACTAGAAAAGCTGTTTTCCATGTGAGAAATTGCAGCTCACACTTATGTAATGGTTCGAAAGGGGGTCCCATTAACCGTGTTAGAACTATATTCAAGTTCCAAACAGGTGAGGGTGGCACTCTGGGTGGATTTACTCTTTTGAGGCCTTCCATAAAGGCCTTGATGGCAGGCACTTTGAAAAGTGAGAGGTGCTGCCTATTTTGTAAATAGGCAGCAATTGCAGCGAGGTGTAACCGAATGGAAGTATATGCTAGGTTACACCTTTGTAAATGGAGTAAATAACATATAATGTGCTGTATGGATACATTTAAAGGATTGATTGCGTTGTTGTGGCAGTAAACAACAAATCTTTTCCACTTTGCTGCATAGCACACCCTAGTAGTAGGGCGCCTAGCTTCCCTGATAATGTTCATGCAATCAGGGGGAAGGTTAAGGTATCCAAATTCTAGGACCTCAGGAGCCAGATCGCAAGGTTGAGTTGAGCTGGGTCCGGGTGCCTGATCTCTCCATGGTTCTGGGTTAGGAGGCATGGCGAGAGGCGTAGCTTTTGGTGTGGTACTACTGAGAGTTCCAGCAGTGTGGTGTACCACGGTTGTCTGGCCCATGTTGGAGCTACCAGGTTCAGAGTTAGGGAATGCTGCTGTAGCTTTCGCACCACTAATGGAATTAGTGGGAGAGATGGAAAAGCGTATGCAAATTTGTTTGACCAGTTCATCCATATCGCATTGCCTTCGGACAATGGGTGTGGATATCTGGCGGCGAAGCTTGGGCATTTATTGTTTTCGTGGGTGGCGAATAGGTCTATGTATGGATGCCCCCACTTCTGAAAGAACGGGTGAAGAACCTGTTGGTGAAGTTCCCACTCGTGGATCTGCTGTGTCTGTCTGCTCAGCAGATCTGCCACAGTGTTTTGTACTCCTGGGACGTGTTGGGCTAGGAGAAAAATGTTTTGTGGAATTGCCCATCTCCATATGCTCTGTGCTAACAGAGAGCTGTGGAGAGTGTGTGCCCCCCTGTTTTTGAATGTAGTACATGGCAGTCATGTTGTCTGTGCGAATGAGGACTGCCTTGTCTGAAATCTGTGCCTGGAAGGATTTTAGGGCGAGGAAGATCGCCAGTAACTGCAGATGGTTGATGTGGAGTTACTTCTGTTGCGGCGTCCACGTGCCCTGTGCTGTGAGATGTAACAGATGAGCTCCCCAGCCGGAGAGCGATGCATCTGCTGTTAGGATTATCTGTGGGACCGGGTCCAGGAACGGTCGACCTCTGGAAAGGTTTGTGGTGTTCCAACACTGCAGAGAGCGATGGGTGCGACTGTCTACCAACACCAGATCTGTCAGTTGTCCCTGGGCCTGGTTCCACTGGTGCGCCAAGCACTCTTGGAGTGGACGCATTTGGAGTCTTGCATGGGGCACTATAAAGATGCAAGAGGCCATCATCCCTATGAGCTGCATAAACACTCTTGCTGGGAGAGAGTGTTGACATAGGAATTTTTGACGCAGCGCTTGTATTTTTGCAATCCTGGAAGGATTGGGATAGGCTATGGCTCTTGAGGTGTCTATGGTGGCACCGAGATACTGTTGTGTGTGATGGTACCAGGTGGGATTTTTGATGGTTCACCGTGAAACCTAGCTGGTGAAGTAGTTGGACCGTAGCGGCGGTATGTTGCACACATTGTTGGTAGGACGTGGCTTTTATCAGCCAATCGTCCAGATAGGGGAAGACGTGAATGTGCTGTCTTCTGAGGTGTGCAGCCACTACTGCCAGGCACTTGGTGAAAACCCTTGGTGCTGTTACCCCGAACGGGAGCACCTTGAACTGGTAATGTTGTCCGTCTACCACAAACCTGAGGTACTTTCTGTGAGACTGGTGTACTGGGATGTGAAAGTACGCGTCTTTCAAGTCCAGAGTGGTGAGAAAATCGTTCTGGGAGAGAAGTGGAAGAACCTGTTGGAGGGTTACCATGTGAAAATGGTCTGAATGAATGTAGGTGTTTAGAGGTCTGAGATCTAACATGGGTCGTAGGGTCTCGTCTGTCTTTGGAATTAGAAAGTACAGGAAGTAGACCCCTAAATTTTGTTGATTTATGGGGACCTGCTCTATTGCTCCTTTTTGCAGGAGGGAGATCACCTAGTGTTAGTAGCGCAGTATGTTCTTGCGACATAGGGCGGTGCCTGGGTGGAATGTTGAGGGGTGTCGATGTTAATTCTAGGCAATACCCTGACTGAATAATTTGTGTCACCCATCTGTCTGAGGTGATTGTCTCCCAGACGTGAAGGAAATGTTGTAGTCTGCCTCCGACCGGAGTGGAATGGTCTGGAGGGAGCGGGGGAAAGTCATTGGGCACGAGGTGTGGCAGAGCGGGCGGTATTTGTTTTGCCTCTGCCCTTATTATTATTGCCTCTGTATCCGCCTCTTTGATAACCCTTCGTGAAGGTAGATTGAGGAGGGGATTTATAGGACGTGGATGCACTGTCCGAGGAGTAGCCTCTGCCCGTGCCCCGAAAAGAAGAACGGCGAAAGGAGTGCCTGGGAGTCTGTTTGTAGGGCTCCCATAGATTTCGCAGTGTCTGTATCTTTCTTCATTTTTTCGAGGGCGTCATCTACTTTAGGGCCAAATAGATTATCTTGGTCGAATGGGTGATTTAATATAGAGGCTTGAACCTCTGGTTTAAACCCTGAAACCCTGAGCCAGGCATGGCGACGGAGAAGGACACTGGTGTTTATAGCCCTGGAGGCTGTATCTGCCGCATCTAGAGCACATCGTATCGAGTTATTGGTTATTGTTTTTCCCTCTTGAATAAGTTCGTTAGCCCTAGTCTTGTACTTTTCAGGGAGATGGTGCATGATGGTCTCTAACTCATCATAATGCGCCCTGTCGTAACGGGCCAGCAGTGCTTGCTGATTGGCAATACGCCAGATATTGGCTGCTTGTGACGCAGTGCGCTTCCCTGACGCATCTAGGAGCTTGGATTCTTTGTCAGGTGGGGGCGCCTCGCCTGACGCCTGAGAATTTGAGCGCTTCCTAGCTGTAGATACCACTAGGGAGTCTAATGGTGCAGGGCCTTTAATGTAAGAAGGGTCTGTGGGGGCGGCTTTGTATTTTTTCTCTATCCGAGGGTTTAGGACCCTGGCCCTGACTGGGTCTTTAAAAACCTCAGGGGCATGTTTAATTACACCCTTTAACATAGGTAGAATGGCAGTGGACCTATGTGTATCGTCAAAGGTGTCTAGGAGAAAATCCTCCTCCACTGGGTCCGTATGTAACTCCACCCCGTGGTAGTGTGCCGCCCGTTGTAACAAATGGTGAAAACCCAAGGAATCTTCAGGAGGGGATGGCCTAGATGGATAAAGGTCACCCTGTGGGACATCTGGGATGTCCGGATTGTTATAATCATCCCATGGGTCTGGAGATCCAGTAGGGGTGGGATCTTGTGGCACATCTGCTGGATCATATTAAGGGTCCCCCAAATCGTCAGGGACAGGAGACAAGGTGGGGGAACGATGAGGTGGAGGGGGTGGAGAGGGTGGAGGAGGAGGAGGAGGAGGAGGAGGTGGGGAAGGCACCCTGAAAGGAGAGGTAGCAATGTCCTTTCTCTTTGGAGGTGGAGGTGGCTTGTCCAAGTGTCTCTTTTTTGAAGACAATGTCAAGTGTCCAGTCTTTGGATCCTTGGTGAGGGTTTTTTGCAAAGGATCCGGTGTGAAAAGCTCCTGTGACACTGGTTGTTCGGTCGGCGCCGAAGGTTTCGGGGCAGACGGCTTTTTAGGTTTGTCTAAGCCGTGCTTCCTTGGAACCTCCGTTTTTCTGGTCGGTGCCGAAGAAGGTCTGGGCACGGGAGTGTCGGTGCCGAGGGTCTTGTGACGTTTGGTCGGCGCCGGAGGGGCAGGTTTCGACCCCGAAGGCTTCGGTGTGGAGGTGGAGGCCGATTTTTTCTTCGGTGCCGAAGGGTGTTTCTCGGCACCGGTGGTCGGCTGGCTCGAGCCCGAGCTGCCGGAAGGCTTACTAGGCTTCTTTACCGGGCCCGAAGGTGGGGTATGAGAAGCAGTGTCCTTGGTCTTGCCTAGGCCCGGAGGCGAAGGTGTGACCGAAGCCTTTTTCGGTATCGGCGTGGGAGGGGGAATTGTACTCACGACCCGCTGCGCCGGGGTGATGTCCTCCACATCTGAGTCGTCGGCCTCGGAAGCTCTGACGAGGTAGTCGTCCTCCTGTTCGATGTCCTGCTGTCCCCGAAGATGTCGACTGGAGCGGAGGTCGAGGAGTGCGCCATGTTGCGTCTAGCCCGTCGATCTCGAATGGTCTTCTTTGAGCGAAAAGACCTGCAGGTGGGACAGTCTCGGGCCTCGTGTTCTGGGGAGAGGCAGAGGTTGCACACCTCATGGAGATCGGTGTGGGGAAACTTGGACCCACATTGAGGGCACTTCTTGAAGGGAGTTCTTTCCATCAGCCGAGACCGGAGCCGGAATAGGCCCAAAGGCCACCATTGACCACCGGAATCGAAGAAGTGCCGAAGAGAAGATGAGTAAGATGATTTATATCTTTGAAGAAGCTTGATGAGCGAGGATTTGTGCGTCGATCGGTGAACTGGGAAGTTCGGAACCGGAGCGCGAAGTATTACATCCGAGCCCGATGGCGGAAAAAAACAATCTGAGGATGGAGCCGAAGCCCATGCGCAATATGAACCAAATGAGGAGTCACCGAACTCGTGACTTCCAAAGACTTTCCAAGAGGAAAAACAAACTGCAAATATCCGGGCCCAACACCAGATGGCGATCTATGCACAGTGTATAATCTGCAGCTCATATGCCTCGAACATCATATTCTTAGAAAATATTGGTGGACAGCATTTTAGCACGAGTAAATATGCATGTATAGATTTGCTCATGTAAACAAATGCGAAAATCTGTAGATCGTCTGCAAGTACACTTTCCGTGCAACCAAGAAAACATTGCCATCCTCTCTCAGTATGGGATAAGGTTAGAGAAGAACTAGCAAAAAAACCCTAAACCATGCATGTCAGCAGATTTGCACAGACTCATAAGGGCATTCCAACCCTAGAAGGATTGCTTACTGCTAGTATTCAAATCCAAAACTCTTATATAATGAGATTGCTGCAATAATCCGTCGCTGCGCTATGCTGTGGCACCGAAGGGACAAGTGGTTTTTCTTTTTTTAATTATTATTTTACAGGACAAGCAGATTTATGAAGCAACTTGTCTCCTTGACAAGCAGATATTTTATAGGGAGGGGTGGAGACTAAATCCACAAGTGAGTCTTAAAGGAGTCCATAAAAACTAAACAAAAACAAACCTGATGGTCTTGAAGGATCTATATCAATGGGAGCATACACAAATTAAATCAGAGAAGCAATATTGCTGACCATTGGGAGAACTTTGTAAAACACATACGTCAGCCTTTATCCACACAAGTAGATCAAAATAAAGGAGAACTCCTGTGCATTCAAAAATAAAATTCAATTATTTATAACACCATCTTTTATACCAGTTGGGCATTTTCTGGTGTAATTTCAGAGAGGACCGGCTGTTGGAACTCCTACACCACCCACCTTCATTCTCAGATCAACCAATTTTGAGAGGATGAAAGATTCTGTGCTCCTATCTAATCTGAACGGAGTACGGTTTTAATGCTTTATATATTTTGAGTTCTCCCTTAATTAACTAAGCTGGGTGAACAAAAAGTGCTGGAGTAGAGAAGGGTAAGTTATGTATTTTATGTTGTGCATCCAGCAGATCAGTCGAGTACAACTAGGACGTTTTCAATGGCTGTGCATGACGGAGTGTCGCAAGATCAAATAAGTATCACAGCACTTCTGATCTAGTTTGAAATAAGGAATTCTTTCTGGATGTCTTTTGTATTTAGGAAGCTTGTCTGCAAACTTCTTCAGGCTGTTTCAGAGAGTACCATCATACTGATCAAACTAGTAGCCTTCCAGGAAACTACAAATATTATGTCCACTTGCACACACGCTATGGCGAGTCACCTATTGGGTTGAGCTATTGTTAGGATATCCTGATCCTTTCTGGCAAGTGAACTTGATCTGGAAAGGAATAGGCGTTCTGCTAATTCAGAAAGTGAATGTTGTCTGTTCAAGAGACGAGGGACTGAGGTAAAATGTCAGTCTGTATTTTTACTAATTGCGGCTTATCTTGACCTGAAAAATGGTGTTTACTTTTCTTCCACTTACTGTAGTTACAGGATTTTGTAAAGTGAGCTGTCTCACAATAATTGTGAAAGCAGTAGGATGTCAGGTTTTCTTTCCAATACACGTTTAAATAGCTTGTAAATAAATAGAACAGATTTCAAAATATATCAGGAAAGCACATTTGTTTTGAAACTCTGAAGTTTGATGCTATCAAAGACTTATAAAAGGACAAATCAGAAAACTACTTGGCGATGCTAAAATGCCAAATATTTGCAGAAACTCGATTTCCAAACATTATTGCTCGTACACTATATAGTTTTATCAGTAAAACCGCATGTCACCTGCAAATTGTGACTATTACAATGTAAAATGTACCGACTGCAAGTGACAGTGTGCTACAACTTCATGCTTCAGTTACATATTAATTAAAAGTTGTAGTTTTTAAACACGATTTGAAAAACCTTCTTGTCACTGCCCTGATGAGAATGCTGTTAATGAACTAAGGGGCAAGTCTGGGTCATTTGTATGCCATTTGTGGCTAGAATTTGTATTATATATGGATTAAAAGTTTAGTCTATTAAATCAAAGGTTTTTTTGTACAGTAGGCATGCTGAACAAACAGTTGAAGACGTTATATGTGATAAGGAAGGAAATGGCGGCTCAGTAAATTAAGATATTTGCCTAGGATCACAATCTGAAACCCATAAGGGTCAAGAGGATTATAGTTAGGTCGAGTAGATTATTTAAGTCACAAAACCTGTAGGTCTGGTATTATTTTTATGCTTTTTCAAGGCTTGATGTCTGATACCAACATTAATCACATGGTCCATAGTTGTCAGGACAGACCGGTTTCTTACATACAGCCAAAAGTATTAAAGTCTGCTGCTGGGGTTAGAGGGTGGAGTCAGAACAGGACTTTATCTCTTGAACTGTGGATTTTAAAATATATTTTATTAACCATCCAAGAAAGAGCAGATATTCAGTAACTACTGTTGGTTGAACAAACATCATTGGATGAAGTCAAAACATTGTTAGTGGCAAACGCAGCATGACATTGTACGGATTAAAAATGGTCCATAACATGGACTGTGAAGTAGAGGGGAATGGGAGAGAGACTAAATATGACTTATGACCTGTACTAGATCGCCTTGAGTCGGAGGACACTAAATACGTTAGATTCAGGTAACAGCAGATCAAATTGCCATGTTTTATTCCGTAAGGGCCTTTTCCACCCCATTGCATTGTGCTCATTACCACTAGAGCGCATGCATGTGTCTGGGACATATCTGCTGCCTATTTCTGCTGTTCTCTTGAAAAAGAAAACAAGCATTGGCATAGTCAATAGGTCTCGCCTTTGAGACCTTTTAAGTGTTTAGCCATGCAGCAGTTTTCCAACACTAGAACTACCACCCACATTGAAGTGCTTATGTACGGACATCTGGCCCTTCGCTGAGTGGAAGTGGATGTTCAGAACATCTTCAACAGAAACGCAAAACAGAGGGTATCTGTGGCCTTAGCACAGCAGCGCGTACTGCATGTAAATACAGCAAATAAATAAGAGCACACCCATCAGGAAAATGCATACAACTGGCAGTTTTGTGGTCTGTAATCCGAGCATCCTGATTTTAAAGGACACCCTTATGTCCAAAAAGAAATGACAAACCAAATATGTACGAGTATCATTATAAATGTATTTATTTATAATGTTTTATATAGCACAAACATAACCCTTGAGAGTATCGGAGCGCTTTACAGTGTTTAAAATTGTGATGGTGCAAATGTTAAAACTTGATGGGTACAGAGGTTAAAAGATGAAGGTTTGCAAAGCGGAGTATCCCTTTGAGGCAAGGCCGTAGAGCTGCTGGCTGTGAACAAACTGAACCCTAAATCTGCATTAAATTCATTGCCAAAAGTTGGCAATGAGCATTAATGCCTTCTGTCAGCATATCTGGCGCTCTGGTGGAGTCCGCTGCTCTGCTGGAACTTTCCAAAAACTCTAAAGTGATTGAAAACACAAATGGGGAAAAGCACTCACTGGCGAGGTCCACATGGCGAGAAATGTGCTGAAAAGTATTGACTAATGGACCCTATGGGAGAAGACCGACAATGGCCGGTTCGCTGAAGCCAAGAAAAGCAGCAGAATGAGGCAGATTCCCAGAAAGCAAAATACAGTTAATCAAATGCTGCTGATGAACATTTTTTTGTGGAGTTTCCCCGTGTTTGACATTACATATGGCATTTCAACTACTTTTTCCTCAAGCGATGCGACGGAGTTTCTTGCCATTGGCAGCTTAGATAACTTGCTATATAATTTAGATAAATGCGTGTTTTTCCATTGATGACTGACCAAGTTTGTTCAGTGGTGTCTCAGCCTTGCGGAAACGTCCCTTGTGTGCTATAAAGTTTTTTTAAAAATCGAGACTGACTGATTACTTTATACGTTCTGAGTAGTGATAGCTGCCTTCCACTTTGTGTGTCCCTCTGAATTTCAAAATGGGTCGTGAAGACAAGCTGCGCGTGTGTCCCAGCTGCAGCAGAAGAGCTCTCAGGTTTCAAACGGGGGCGAGACTCGCACAGCATTTCCCTTGCGGGAGCGAGCAGGGGCACCATCTGTTTTCAAGAGAATTACTAACAGATGGCGCCAATGCTCGCTCCCGCAAGGGAAACGCCAAACATTCTTTCGCTGCAATAGAAAGCAATGGAAAACGTGCACGCTTTTAGGCACAGTGCTGATCGATTGCTAAAGGTCCCCTCCTACGCAGCGCATGCGCGCTGCATAGGCGAGACCTAAAAATATCACTAAGCAAACAGTTCCTTTGCAATGTGGGACGGGTGTTATGTGGTCAGTGTAATACACGACAACACTTGCGCATAATTATAAATTTGTCACATAATTCATCATCTTCTGCACAATCTGCAAATTTCAGGAAATATGTTTGCAGCTCAAACACATCAAAGGCTACTAAAAGCACAACACATCTTGCCGCACTGTGAAAAGCCATGCTTAAAAGTTTGACCAGTGACATTTCTGTATTTGGGTGTCAAAAAGGCACTAATCATTTGCCCAGAAAGCATTACCATGTGTAAAAATGCCAAAGTAATGAGGTAATAAAACCACAAAATGTGCATTGCATTCCATTCCATAATTTGCCTTCTTACCACTTAGTCCCCCCCTGCTGCACGTTTTGGACATCCCTGACACAATTCCTTTGCACATCCCATTATCTCATCAGGTACCTCAAGAAGAACAAGGCACCAAAAGCACCACCTTTCGGAATAAGAATACACTGCTTCGAATAGTAGGTACAAGTCTTGTGAAAACAATATTTAAACCAAATGTAGGAACAGGAAATGTTCTAGGTGGGATAGCACCTTTTAGAATTGATAAATTCTAAAATTGGATAAGTGTACTGTTTGGAAGAGAAGCAACCCATGCCATTAAGTGAATGTGCTCAGATGCATGACCTTAAGCTGAATATTTTAGGAACAGTAAATATTGAATGTTTTATAGGTATTAATAGTTTTGGAAACTGCTGGCCTGTAACAGAAGTCACTTTGTATTGCTGCTGAAGTTATAAGAGGCAGTCATGACTCAGCACCAACCCACTTCCCAAGTAACACAGGATAGATACATGGTTTTGGTAAATCGGGGTCAAGTGCAGCCTTGATGTGAATGAGTCGTGATGAGGTAATCTGATTTTTCTTGCTCAATCCCACACTGCAGCTTGAAATATAGGCAAAAGTAGCGTCTGAAAGGTATTTCAAATGCTTGCCTTACCACGCTTTGAATTTGTTGTAAAGTAACTTGAATTTAGCATCTGTTCCACTGGAAACTTCTTTAGTTCTTTGAGAGAATGAGATCAGTTCTATTTATTTTTTTAAACGCAGCTTGGGTGCTTGACAATGCAGCCATGGCACTTCTGCAGTCTGTCTTGGAGCTTCTGCATAATCAACATTGTAGTTCTAGATTGTCAAACTGAAGCATAATGTGACGGACCATGATGATAGGTATAGTAATTAGACAGGCACTTTCATTTAGTCACCTAGAATGTCTCTGAACTTTGGCTGCATGCTTTTTTCCATAAAAATCTTACATTCCTAAGGCAACTTGGGAGATCCAAATTCAATCATTTCAGGTACTAACATCACTAATCGCTTATCTGGTCACTTGCTATTAACCAAAAGTCTTATTACCATCCTACTTGTCAGCGAAAGCAACATCTGTAAAAGGGCAACTAGTTTCAGAAATGCATGCATGTGCCGTTCCTGTGCAGGATAACCTCCTACTACTTTGGAATTCAGGGTCACACCTAGTACATTCTGAATATGGTATGGGTGAAAATGGGATCAGATTACATAGATCCAGAACCTAGAACGTGGTCAGCGGTATTGCTGTCTTTATCCTTGCCTAGAAATGATTATATCCAGATTGGATACAAATTAAAGGATTGACAGCACAACTGAATAGGACCCAACAAATAAAACATTTACTGAATAAACTCAGCAGACGTGATACCAAAGGCAAGAACAGGTAACAGATATTTGCCACTCACCACAACCAACACAAACACTGCCAATGTGTAGCATTCATCCATATGAGGAAGTATGCGTTCTTGAGGTAGAGTGTAGACATGCATTTGTTCTCTCCAATTGATAGCCTGACTTTCTTCCATGCAGTATTCTTAAAACAAAGTTCAAGTGGATCGGTTAGGAACATGGAGGTGTAAAGAGAGTCTTAGTATCCATTCGTTTTTGGTGTGAGCCGAGTTGCACTTAATATCCTCTGAGAAAGGCAACTGCTCAATGGCGCTCTTACTTTTTTTTTTTTAAACTTTGTTTATTGAAATTTTACGTCATGTCATTACATACATACAAAAGCAAAAAGAAAACCATAAGCAGAGGCAAGTGGCAGTGCAGAACTCAGGTCGCATTAGCATCCGATCCAGTGTGATCGCAGGGGCCAAGTGAACAGTCGTGTACAGTAGAATAGGAGTGTTGATCGCTTGTATACAGGGTAGGGACATCGGGCAAAAGGTCAAAACACATTATAATCACCTGGTAGAGGCGTGGGGGCCCCTCAGACAAAGTTCACCCACGCGCTGCACATCACCCATAGCGCAGTCTCAGCCCAAAAATCTCGTATAACGAGTACATACAAACAATCCTCGCTCCCTGGAATATCGTAGAGGAGAGACCCAAAGGGGCTGCCCAGAGAGGAAGGTGGAGGAAGAAGAAAAGAAAACACCGCATCCACCCCCATACATCCATAGCAGCTCACCGTCCCCCCTATGCAGGATGTACGTCATGGACGGCGGGATCTGGATCGGCAACGGTCAGGGGAGGGGCGTCTGCTGTCAGAGCCTCCGGATACTGCAGTAAGTAACTTTGTAATGGTCCCCAGATATCGGCAGGGCGGGACTGGGCAGGGAGCAATTCGGAGTATGTCAGTACCTGCTCCTGGCAGTAGACCAGGTCCTTGAGCCACTCCTTAAATTTTGGAGCCCGTCCCCGTCCCCACCGGCAAGCTATGCGCCGTTTCGCCAATAGGAGCGCCGTCGTAACAAATTTGTGACTCGCACGCGGAATAGGTTTGGTGTATCCCAGTAACGCCTGTACAGGATCAGGTGCGAAGGGCAGCTCTATCATTTGCGAAATGGCAGAACACACATGTGTCCAATAGCTCTGGATAGTGGGGCATGTCCAGGACAAATGCAAGAAGCCCGCCTGGGGGGCATGGCATCTCTCGCAATTATCCGAGTCCTGCAGCTGAAATCTGTACTTGGTGACCGGAGTGCAGTAGAGACGGTTCAAGAATTTAAAATGTATGATACGGTGTCTACTACTTGCTGAAATCTGTTCCGTCTGCAAACAACAGTATGTCCACCTGTCATCACCTAGCTCCAACTCCCGCTCCCACTCCCCACGTGCCCGGGAAACGTCGAGTGTAGCGTCAGAGCGGACTGCATGATACAGTATCGAGACCAAATGTGAGGGTGAGGTGGCCTGGAGGATCCTATGTAATGGAGCCATGGTGTCAGGCTCAGTCGGGAAAGTCGGCAATATGGCCTTCATGCCATGCCTCAGTCTAAGGTAGGTAAAGAGCTCCAGGGGGGTAGGCGTGTACCCTTCAAAGAAGCGTTCCCGGTCGCGAAAGGTCCCGCCGGAGAACAGATCTCCCCATCTATGGAGTCCCAGCTTGCGAATCAAATCTTGAAACAGTCTCTCTTGGAGAAGAGGAAGCTGCGGATGATAAGCAATTGGGAGAAGAGGGGAGTACAGGAACGGACTTCCCACTCGCCTCGACAGTTCCAGCCAAGCCCTCACCGTGCCCTGCAAGGCGTTATAGCTGGTAGTGGTATGTGGGAGCACACTGTGCAGTAGGCCAGGCAGGGGCAGGGGCAGGGGCGCCGCCAGCCAGTCCTCCGCAGCGAGCTGGGGCATAAAAGCGATCGGGTGGAACCAGTAGTACGCCTAGTGCGCTTGGGCGCAATGATAGTACAGTTCCAGATCCGGTATATCGAAGCCTCCGCGCGAATATGGAGAGGTCATCGTAGCCCACTTCAATCTAGGTCTCTTCCCCCCCCACACCAACCGTATCAATTCGGATCGCAAACGAGTGAAGAAGTGCCTGCTCGGGGGGAAGGGAATGTTCATAAACAAGTATAGAAGCCGGGGAAGCACCACCATCTTAATCAGGGCTGCGCGCCCAGCCATCGACAGAGGGAGCGCAATCCAGCGGTCGACACAAGAGGAAACATGCAGCAATGTCGTGCCATAGTTTAACCGCATGAGCTCCTCCCTATCTCGAGAGATCTTAATGCCTAGGTACTTGACTTCGGACTCACTCCATTCTATGGGATAGTCGAGCGAAAAGGTCTGTGAGCCATCAGTTAGATGGAAGATCTGGGACTTTGACCAGTTGATTCGTACGCCCGACATCTCCCCATATGTCAAGAATTCCCGGAGGAGTGGGTTCAGGTTATTTTGAGGGTCCCGCACATACAGAGTAATGTCATCTGCATACAGCGACAGCAATATCTGTCGCTGCTCACAGAACAGCGCTCTGTTTTGGTGGCGTTGTCGGAGCCGCGAGGCGAGAGGCTCAAGCGCCAGTGCAAATAAGAGTGGGGAAAGTGGGCACCCCTGCCTGGTCCCTCGGGCAATTCCGAAGGGTTCGGACATCCTGCCATTGATTAAGACCCTGGCACACGGACTGCCATTAAGAATAGCTATCCATCCCAGGAACACCAGAGGAAAACCCATGTGAGTCAGCACAGCCACCAGATAATCCCACTCCAAGGAGTCGAACGCTTTCGTAGCATCCAAAAAAAACGCCACCATCTGTAGGCTGGGATCCACATTCTGCAAGACTGCAAATAGCGTGCGCAAGTTGTGCGACGTCGCCCTTCCGGGTATAAAACCCGATTGGTCCGGGAGTACCAGTCCCTCCATGAGGAGCGTCAAACGATTAGCCAGAGTTTTAGCAAGGATCTTTGCATCACAGTTAAGGAGGGACAAGGGCCGATATGAGTCCGGGGAAGTTGCCGGTTTACCTGGCTTCAAGAGGGAGGTAATCAGTGCCTCTCTCATGGAAGGGGGAAGCTTCCCTAGCGTGTGGGCCTCGTCGAATACCTCTTTTAAAATTGGGGCAAGGATATCAATGTAGGATTTATCGGGAGACCATCAAGGCCCGGGGTCTTCCCCGAGGCCATCTGCATTATGGCCTCCCGAATTTCGTCAATCCCCAGAGGAGCCATTAAGAACCGGCGCTGTCTGTCAGAAAGCCACCCCAATGTAATTTCCCCCAAATATCGGTCCAGCTCCGGCGCGTGTGCATGAGTAGAGGAGTACAGTTCAGTGTAGTGGGCAACAAACGTTTGCATTATAGACTGGGTATCCCTGTGGAGTGCCCCCGAAGATCCTTGGATCTCAAGGACATGGTTGTTGAAACGGGGCGGACGTATTGCCCATGCCAGGAATTTACCCGGCCGTTCTCCCTCCCCGTACCTGCGAGCTTGAAAGTGTTTCCCCCTAAACCGAACCTTTCTATCCGCGGTGGCTTTATAGTCAGACAATAGGTCTCGGAACCTGGCCTGCGCCTCTGCATCAGTGGAAAACGTGGGGGCGGTCTCCAGGGCCTTAAAGTCGGCCTCCAGTTTACTAAGGCTGTTACGTAGGTCCCTGAGGACTCCCACCCCTTTCGAAATGCACAGCCCCCTGATGGTAGCCTTAAAGGCCTCCCAGACTACAGCAACACTGTCCACCGTTCCACCATTTCGCTGAAAGAAGCCCTCGGTCTCCTGTGCAATTTCCGATTGAAAGACCTCATCCAACAGGGCAGAAGGCTGCAATCTCCAGGACATCGGAGAGCCAGCAAGGTCAACCAGTTCCACACCCATCAGGACCGGGGCATGATCGGAGTACGTGCGCGCAAGGTGTTGTACCCAGCATATCGTGGGAGCGAGTCCCGGGGAGACCAAGAAATAGTCCAATCTTGCCCACGTGGCGTGTGCAGCCGACCAATGCGTGCCCTCCAAGGTCGCCGGGTGCCTAGAGCGCCATGCGTCCAGCAGATGACGCTCAGTAAGAAGGTCGCGAACATATGCCTGCGAGCGAGAGTAGTGTTGAGGGCCGGGATTTGCCCTATCTTTCGTGGGATCAATAGCTACATTAAAATCACCTCCCCACACTAAGTAAGTGGAGCCTATGCTCAAAATCTCCCCCCAGAGCGCCTGAAGGCATTTCGGATCATCAAAGTTGGGGCCATAGTAACACGCCAGAGTGAGCGTGTCCGCACCCATGCGTCCCCAGACAATACAATACCTGCCCTCCCTATCTGTCAGTCCGTTCACCCAGGTGAACAAAGGGGGTGTGTTTCTTAATGAGGATTGCAACTCCTCGTGAGTAAGTGGAGTAGGAGGAAAAGGAACGGTGTATAGCCCACCTGGATGCAAACAGCGATGGCCTGGATGGGTCCAGGTGAGTCTCTTGAAGGAAAGCCACGCTGATGTGATGTCTATCCAGATACGCCAGGATCTGTCTACGCTTTCTAGGGTCTCCCAAACCCCTCACATTCCAGGTCAGGAAATTAAGCTGCCCAGTAAAGTCCCTGCTTGCCCACGGATCACCCATGGGGATCAACAATTCTCAGATATAGTAACACAATGCCACCGCCGCCACTAAAATGATGCGAAACAGACGATGCAATCACCACAACATACCAATTAACACTAACAGACAAAAGAAAATTCCCCACTCCCCCCCCCCCCCCCCACCCCTCACCCACAGCAGCATCCCAATCATGCCATCTGGATAGTCCCCTTCCTCCCCACCCCAGAACCAAACCCTTCTATAGCCAGCGCCACAAGGGATTAACATTTAAACTGAAAGACAATGGGGTAATACCCTTTGGAGGTCAGTCTAGGTGGAGACACCGTGTCCCCTCGACCCATGGGAGTGCGCCCGGCCATGGACCGAGCCCCCTCCAGGGACAAAGAGCGCCCAGCGAAGTGAGATGTCCTGAGAGTCAGGTGCGCGTTAAATGGAGGTAGGGCTCTGGTTACATCCCCCCCACCCACAGCGCAGCCAGGCCTTCAAGTCCCCATAACATGGTCCATGGCAGCATACATCTGCATCCGCTTACCAACTGTCGAACATCTGCCCCGGAAGCGCCAGGTCGACGACCCAGCGCCGTCATACAGAGGCCGGCGAGGATGGGCTGTCCAGTTCGCGCCTCTTGACCCGATTCAGAAATTCCTCTGCTTGTTGGGGTTTAGTGCAGAAGATTTGTTTCCCCTGGTGGGTGATGCGTAAGCGAGCTGGGTAGAGTAGCGCATAGTCAATTTGAGCAGCCCGCAACTTTTGTTTGACCTGTACGAATTTCTTCCGCTCCTCCTGGACCACTGGAGTGAAGTCAGGAAATATGGTAAAGGCAATGCCGTCGTATGATAGGGTCTTCTTCTCCCTCGCCACTCGAAGTGCCGCATCCCGGTCCCGGAAGTTCAGCAAACGGGCGATGATAGGGCGGGGGGGGGGGGGGGGCCCGGCGGCGGCCTCGGAGCCAGTGATCTGTGTGCCCTCTCAACGATGAACTGCGGGGATAGGGAGTCAGCCCCCACCACCGCGCGCAGTTGACCCTCTACATAGTCCTCCATCTTGCATACGTGGGTCGACTCTGGTATGCCAAGTAGGCGAACATTATTCCTCCTACTACGCGCCTCCAATTCCTCATTCTTGGCCGCTATCACGTGAAGGACTTTGTCCATGCGCGCCACAGTGTCTGACAATTGTGATATGCGATCCTCGGAATCAGAGATACGCCGCTCCGCCTCCGAGATGCGTTCTCCATGACTGTCCACCTTGTGCACAAGCGAGTCCATACGTGACTGCATGGAGTCCATTTTATCCACTATGGTCGCCAGACTTTGCCGCATATCCAGCAGTATGGATTTGACGTCATCGCCCGCCTGGACTGTTCCCATGAGGCACAGGGTCAAGACTGATTTGCATATGGCCATGTCTAAACTGGGGTGGCGTAGTGGGCAAAAGAACGATGGATTTAACCCAGATCTCTTGACTGGGGGAGAATGTCTGCATTGTCAGCATTCCGTCCATCATTTGTTTGTTGTAACGTTTTTCGCCCTAAGTGGGATGGGTATTCCCAGACGTGGGACCCGTGCTCACTACGCCACTGGAGTCAAGCTATCCTGGCTGATGACGGCTGATAGCCAGAAACCGGTCCTAGGATGCTTGATTCCGGTCCAGGGAAGACATGGCTTGGCAGTTCGGGCTGGACTGTTCCCATGAGGCACAGGGTCAAGACTGATTTGCATATGGCCATGTCTAAACTGGGGTGGCGTAGTGGGCAAAAGAACGATGGATTTAACCCAGATCTCTTGACTGGGGGAGAATGTCTGCATTGTCAGCATTCCGTCCATCATTTGTTTGTTGTAACGTTTTTCGCCCTAAGTGGGATGGGTATTCCCAGACGTGGGACCCGTGCTCACTACGCCACTGGAGTCAAGCTATCCTGGCTGATGACGGCTGATAGCCAGAAACCGGTCCTAGGATGCTTGATTCCGGTCCAGGGAAGACATGGCTTGGCAGTTCGGGCTGGACTGTTCCCATGAGGCACAGGGTCAAGACTGATTTGCATATGGCCATGTCTAAACTGGGGTGGCGTAGTGGGCAAAAGAACGATGGATTTAACCCAGATCTCTTGACTGGGGGAGAATGTCTGCATTGTCAGCATTCCGTCCATCATTTGTTTGTTGTAACGGTCCCCCCGCACCGGCCTCCGGCTGGGACCTGGTGGTCTTTTTTGTCTCGAAGGTGAGGCGAGGCTGACGGCTGTCCGGCTTCCCCATGACGACCCCGGCAGGCAGACCACAGCAGGAGCAAGGATATGGCCGGAAAGACCGGATCGTAAGGTAGTCCACGAGGTGCAAGAGGGACCAAGGGGGAACGCAGCTCCGCAGGGGCAGAGGCGATCTACCAATCTGGGCGCAGGCACACCTCAACCCCTACGAGAGCGCCAGCCAATCCCCTCCACCAGCGGCGGATAAGCACGCCAGGGACAGGTCCCAGCGCCAGGAGCCGCTCTCGATCACCCGGGGCCGCCACACTCCTCCACAACAGGCCGCTCGCTACCAGGGCAGCAGGAGCGCCCTCTCTCCGGGCCACCAATCGCTACGAACCAGCCAGGGGGGGGCAGAGGGGCCCAAACTGGGTCCCCCAAGTACTCACAGCAGCCGTAGCCCTCCATCAAGGATCCAGTCTGAGGAAAGAGGCAGGCCCCGTCCTCCAGCGCCTCCAGGCCCACAGCGACCACCGCAGCTCCGCCGCAGCCTCAGTGCGATCCCAGGCGCAGGCCTCACAAAGCAGAAAGCGATGCAGGACAGGCCATAGGCCTCCGCCTCCAGCAAGCAAGTCCCCCGGGTCTCAAAAGCCTGCTGAATCCGCCGATCGTCGCACCACACCCAGTGGGTAAGGAGACAGGCCACAGCGGGGGTGGATGGGTCCCCACAGCGCGAGGCAGGTGAGGCAGCGCCGCGCCGCCGCAGTGTCTGGGGAAGGCCGGGGAGGTGACAGCCGCGGTCGTCGCGGCCGCCGGCAGCTCACCTCGTCAATATGCGTGCCCCCAGCAAGCTCTCGATGCAGCCGCCGCCGCGGCAGTAGGATCAGCACAGGGCGAGGGCACCAGTCGGGGCACACGAGGCCCACTGCGGCTGTAATGCAGGGCAGCCGCCCGCAGCTCAGGCGCCGGAGGCGAGGCCCTCCGTCCACGTGTGCAGCGCCGCTCCCGCGTAGCGGTAGTACCCCGGTCACGGCTCCAGACGAGTTCTCACGCCAGCCGGCGCGGTCAGCAGCAGCCTCTCGGTCTGGCCCCGCCGAGTCCCCCAGGGCAATGCAGAGCCTGGGCAGCAGCAGCGGTGTACGGGAATTCACCAGGGTCCGTTTTTACAGTGAATCGCGACGCTCAGGGAGGATTTATGTAGGATGTTGTCGCTGGGCTGCGGGAGCTTCACCCACAGGCAGCCATTCCGCTGTGCGCCACCTAGCGCCTCCATGGCGCTCTTACTTAATGACAAACTGACATTCTCCAACAGATGTGGCACATGGCCATAAAGTTTTCATAAGGAGTTGTGGTAGAAGCATGAATTCTCTGCATCTGGAACCCTTGGTGGTGGCTTGCACCCACTTGTCCGAGGAATGTCCTATTTGCTAGAGGAAAAGAAGATCACTCAATCTTCCTGCTACAAGTGTTGTCCTGTGGTAAATGGTGGTAGTTACGGTTTTCAGTGAAAGGATATAGACTATATGGGCATGTGGGTCTTTCCGGGAATGGTGCAGTCAAAGCCTTAAATTTTTCGTATGGCCTTTCCTTTATGCAACGTTACAGAGACTATTGTTCCCCAGTAGGTTCATTTCCACTATTACCCTCCTGTATACCAACCCTATAGCACGCATCCGGGTGAATGGCTCAATCTCTGAATCCTTCGATATCTTCCGGGGCACTGGACAAGGCTATGCCCAGTCACCCATTTTTATCATAATTGCTATAGATTCCATGGTCCGTCAACTTCCTACTATCCCCATGCATCGCAGTCTCAATTTTGAGCCCAGCCAATTGCTCCTATGTACTCAGAAGACATTCTGCTTTGCATTCATCATCCCTCAGACAATTTGGTTCCCTTGGTGCGGGAAATTGTCAGATTTGGTGGCCTTACCGTCCGGCACATAAATTGGGCAAAATCCAAGCTTTTTCCTTTTACGGATGCCACCCAACAGTTCTTCTGTGACTACCCCTGAAATGGTGCGACGAGACAACCAAATATTTGGGCATTACACAACATAGGGATGGGACCAAGTGGTTGGTTTTTTAACATTCCCATACAACTGACAAACTCATTCTTTCTCACGCTGCATAGTGTTCTGAAAATGATTTAGGCTGGTCGCCGGCCCGATTCAACACAAATATTTTTTTCATCATTTTGTTGTTGAAAATTGATACGTATATTTAATTTTTCATATTCCAAAAATTTAATACAGTGCATCTTATTTAAAATGATGATACAATTCAGAGTTTTAAAGTGAATGTGTGAGAAAGAGCAACACATTTTTTACAGCCGTAACCCAAACGGTCTAGACCGCCACCATAAAACGGGTCTGTTTAGCCGGACACTATACGCGGTACCAGCGTGTTCCCAGGCTAATGTGAATGGGACCACAAAGTAGACTGAAGATTCGGCACCGGCAAGCCGCCTTTTAGAAAACCGCACCTTAGTGGCAGAGAAAGGAGATCCCAACATCGGACAGTCGAGCATCAAAACATTTTAGGTAAGCCCATGTCCATGCAAAAGGAGTGATAAGCATTTCCACATGGTTACTACATAACCAGTGTCCATGCATAAGATATCAGTGCTGAAATTTATCGCGCTGCTGTTGAAAATCCGCAGCTTTGCTTTTAAGCATAGTATAGACACATTGCTTCATGCGCATCTTAACCAAGGCTTAGCTACCTTTTTAAACTTGGACATAGGATTTTAGGCCCCGAGTCGCCCATATAAACTTCTCCTTTAGACTTAGCCATTGGCACTAAATAGCTCCTCCTGATTTTTATCTGTAGATATTACTGCATTTCACCCATCTCGACTGGAGCTTCAGAAAACCATCGGTTTTGGTAAGAATTTGCAAGCTTTGCTTGACTTTTAAAACTCCAAGTACGTAACAAGTCACAATACCTTAAAAATATTTCATTTTATGGTTAGGTCTGCATACCAATCATATTACCCAAAGTACTTGGTCAGCCTCTTTTAAATTATACTTGCAAGCTCTAGCTACAAGGTAACAGTTTCCTTGTCATCTTATCATTCATCACTTGGGATATAAAGGTTTTTATACCTCCTTTCAAATTTATTCTTTCCTTTGCTTCTTCCTTTATGGGTTGATTTATAAATTGCATGTCGTATCTTTGGCACATAAAACACATAGGTATCCAATTGGATTTGAGAGTCAGATCTCTTTGGAGTATTTTGGAAAGCTATTTTCTACTTTTCTAACACGAAGGGTGAAATACAAAATGCATTTAATTGTCATGTTTCACTTGCTTTTATGGCGCACCATGGTTTTAATTGTATAGTTGAAAATTATTATATGAAGTAGGACCTGTATTTGGTAACCCAGATGCATGTGTGTATATTTTAAGAATTCACATCAAACATGGCTTCCTGATGAAGGCTCAAAACTGAAACGCGCGTAGGACACGACTGATCTTAGCCATGATTATATTGATTGTTTTTTTTCCAATTGAAACAGAGGCTACATTCCAATTGGTGAAACCTCATCCTGATTAAATTATTATATTTCCATATTAGGTGACAAGTTGAATTGTGTAATATCAATCATTATTGACTTGTAATGAAAAGATTGGACAAACGGGGGTTTGCCTCAAAATATAATACATGCTATGAATTTTTGTATGAAATCACATTGTCAGATAAATAGTGTATGAATGTGGAAGAGAGTGTGGATAGGATTTGGTTAAAACATAACACCAAGGGAATGAAATAAGATGCGCTGTATTCAATTTTTTGAATATGAAAAACTAAATATACGTATCAATTTTTAACAAAATGATGAAAGAAAAATATTTATTGTGTTGAATTAAAATAAAAACAATTTTGTAATGTATTAGCATCTGGTATATGGTCTATTGATGGAGAAATCTCCATGGTCCACTTAGTATCTAATTTCCTAAACGTTTTGTACTCAATTTCAATTTTCTCCCTGATTTAGGAATCATTTTCAGGGGTACCCTTTTTTGTTCACAACCTGGAGGAACCATGTTCAGATCCTAGGCAGCGATTATGTACTCCCCAGCGCGCCCCATTTCTCATAACCCATGGCGACCTTGGATGCTTCGAACACCTGTCCAACCTACATTGCAACGACACAAGCTCCACATGCTGGGGCATTTATTCCCAGATGGGCATGTGCGCTCCCATTCGGTAGCCACTAGAGTCACCAACTTTACCTATATGGATAACTTCATATTTAAGATGATTTTGTCCCTTTAACAAATTTCATAATGGACGCGGACAGATCTCATATGGTCACTAAGCTTTCCTGTGAATGCATAGCCATTAAACACACCCATGACAGCAAGGTTGGTTTGAAATGACCTGGGTCACCCTATCCAAGATAAAGACTGGTCCTACTGCTATGCGCAGATCAAACTGTTCTCGGCCAACCACCACCATAAATTACCTCAGTTCCATTTGCTACACAGATCTACACCACCCCTTTTGGCCTGGTCAACAGTGACCCTTCCAGGTCCTCTTTGTGCCCTAAAAGCAAGCTCCCACTGGCCGACTTCTGAACCTTAACATGGACCTGCCCCCTTATTGCCGCATTTTGAGCTGATGTGTTTAACACCCTCTCCCTTATGATCTTGGAAACTCTTGGCCCCTTCACCCATGTTGGCAACCCTGGGCTGTATTACCGACGTCCCGAAGAGTACTCATAGGTTCACCGTTATAGCCTTACTACCTGCGAAGAGGGAGGTACATTACGGTAGGGTAGCGCTAGCGGTCTTACAGTTTAATCTTGGATACAGAGCATAACATTGCGAACTGACCAGTGAAGTGTATGCTACACTGCAGCCCCCTCTCACTTCTAGGCCGAAGGGTATCTGACAGTCTAAGTGCTAATCTACGCTACCTGAAGACAGATGCTAAAAGCCTTGACCCTTCCACTGCATTCTCCTCTTATTCCACCAATCAGTATGTGATTATATAATGCGTGCTTTTTCCTATGTATTGCCCAGCCTGTTACTCCACTGCCCCAGTGTAATTACTGAAGTCAAGTGTATTAATCTGATTACACATATTGCATTTAACTTTGTATTGGTTTGCTGCTATGCATAATGCTCTTTGCAATCTTACTATGAGACTCATGATGTCCATGTTTTTTTCTTTTTCAACTTTGATGTAAAATGATCAAATAAAAAAAAAAAAAAAAAAAAAAAAAAACACGTAGCGAGCAGTCAATGAAATGTAAACACTGCTGAATTCACAGGCCTAGAAAGCAGCCCACAGTACCATAGCAAAGTAACCATGAAAAGGCAAAAAAACAACATATGAGACATCTCTATAAATGCCACACACACTAACTTTGTCAGAGAGCTAGATTCCTACATTCATTAGTAAGGAAGGAGGAAAAGGAATTAAAGTCATGAGACTTCACAGCATATAGGGTGGCTAGAGGATCTGCAGGTCCCAGGCATTTTATTTTTTAGGACAATCTCCATATTCCCAACTTTCAATGGAAAAAATGCCTCATTCAGGTGACGAAAATGGACCCAAGAGAAATGGGTGTATATAAAGAGTATGTGAGCAAGAATGGGGAGAAAGAAAGGATGTTCATCACACAAATTTAGAGGCAACAGTCTGAATTTGATGAACTCAAGACGACAGCTTTCAAGATACCACACGTGGACTGCATCAAACACGGATGAGGGATCACCATCATCCACAAAGAATCCACACTGCAGGATACCACCACCACCACATTCATGGAACACCTAAACTTCGAACTCAGAACAGACGGCAAAACCACCATCAGAAGTCCCTCTCGCCTATAGATCTCCAGGACCACGCAGCAGCTTCTGCGACGCCATCCCCAAGTTCGTCGCTCCTCAGGCAATCTACTCCAACCACTATGACTTCCTCGGAGATCTCAACTTTCAACTCTATGACATCAACACAGCCAACCTACTCAAAAGCATGAGCAACATCAGCCTTGTCCAGCTCGTTACCGACCCCACACACACTGGACATACGCTGGAACCCATCTTCACAGTCAGCAACAGAGTCAAGTACAGCTATGCCACCAAGCTCACCTGGACAGGCCACACAATCATTCACTTCAACACAGCAACCCCCAGCACTGCGATCAGACCGTCCAGCACCTTACATCGCAGTTGGAAGAATGTATCTTAAAGCCAATGGACCGACGCCCTTAACACCACCCACCCGGACACCACCACCTACCTTGAACAAGCATACAACAACTTCACCACCTGGATCTCTGACTGTGCCGACAGAATTGCCCCATCAAAGACTAGAGATCCTACAAATTACCAGCTCATACACCCCAAAATTGAGAATCCCGAAACGCAACTGTAAAGGAAATGTTGCAGCAGAAAGGAGACCACAGACTGGACCACCTTCAAGACAACGCTCAACCAGTACCACCAACTCTTGAAGGAAGCAAGAAGGAACGCCTTAGCTGACAACATCGAAGCCAGCGCCAACCACATCAAGGAACTCTTCAACATTATTAGGAAGTTCTCCAACCCAGCAGAAACAGAAAATGCCATCAACCCCACACAAGAACTCTTGACATCCGGGAGGACTTTTTCCATGAGAATATCTCCACCATCTACAAAAACTTCGAACCTCGACCGGACACAACCGACATCCTCAGCCTTCCCACTCCCATAACCACGACTCCTGAACACCGCCTGGGACCAGCTCACCATGCAGCACACACCCGACATCATGCTCTCGGTCCACTAGAGTGCAACCATGGACCCCCATCCCCACCACATGTCAGACTTTGGCAGCAAGATCATCAGCTCACAACCACCTGCAACACATCCATCACCCCAGCCACCTTCACAGATGAGTGGAAACACGCCAAAGTAAATCCCCTCCTCAAGAAACCTTCGGCCGACCCCAGCAACCCCAAAAACTACTGGCCCATCTCCCTTAGGTACTAAAAAAAGGACATCAACCGCCAGCTCATGGAATACTTTGAGAACAACTACCTGGATGTAACCCAATCTGGATTCCGCATGAACCACAGAACCGAAACCGCCCTGATCGAAGCCACTGATTACATCAGAACCCTGCTAGACCGAGAAGGAGTGGCTGCCATGATCCTCCTCGTCCTCTCAGCAGCCTTCAACACCGATAAAGAGGCTTCATCAGAATAGAACCTAAGACGATGCTCTCAAACAGATCGCATACTTTCTCACCAGAAGAACACAGAGAATCCACCAGCCACCTTTCACCTCGAAGCCCAAGAACATTTGCAGTGTCCCACAAGGCTCACTCAGCCCTACACTGTTAAACTCCATTGCAAACATAGGAACCACAGACTGAACTTTATCTCCCACACAGATTAACACCCAGCTCATCCTCTCTCATTCCGACGACCCACCAATCCCAATTGCCAACTTCCACCTGTGCATGACCAATGTCGCCGGCTGGATGCAAAACAACTGCATGAAGCTCAGACAAGAGCAAAGTACTGATTTTTGGGAACAACACGGACCAACCCCGGAACCTCAGCATCTTGGTCGGCAAACTTACCATGAAAAATCAGATCAACGCAGTCTTCTCTGCTTGCTTCCTCACTCTGCGCATGCTCCAAAAGATCTTGATCCCATCTCCGCAAGACGCACCATCTCAAGTCCTCACCACCAGCCGCCTGGACTACGGCAACACACATTACGCAGGAATCTCCATTCACCTCAAGAGACTACAGACCATACAGTACGCAGCGGCCAGACTCCTCCTCGATCTCCCCAGACATAACCCACATCACCCACCCCCCCACTTGAAAACTCCACTGGCTCTACGTCCACAAGAGATACCTATTCCAGATTGACCCACGCCTCCAAAACCCTACACAAAGTACCATCAACCACCAACTGAGGTTCCACCAAACTCCTTTGATCCACCTCTCCCTAGCCCAGATCCCTCGCATCCACCAAACCAACAGTGGAGGACGCTCCTTTTCCCACCTCAGTACGAAGTCCTGGAACAGCCTCTCCATCCATCTCCGGACGTCACCCTCTCTTCAGTTCAGTAGAGGACTAATGACCTGGCTATTCAACTGATGAACCAAGCAGGTTGGACCTCAGAGCCTGGATACCCTCATGGGTGATTAGTCACACGTTTTAAATACACCTTGATTGACTGACTGATTACGTACTGACAACTGCGAACATGCTACAGACCTAGGGAACCTCTTTCCCGTAGTCGTTCATTCCCATAATCAGAAGGACAACCTAAAACTGAAGAAAATGATCTTACCATTGGATTGAAAGTCATAACAACTGATAGGAATTGGTATTCTGCACTTACTGTCCATCTTCGCTCCAGACTGACATGCATCGATCACCAACTTGCCAAAAATTAGCAGGCAGATCAGTGGTAGAATGGTCTGAGCTTGCAAGGTTTTCAGATGGTTGTGTGGAAAGGAGATCTTTGGTTAATTCTATAACTTCCTGAAAAAAAGAAAAACATTTTAGGTGAGGTGAACTAACTTTTTAAAAAACATTAAGCAGAAGTGAGTCAAAAGTGCATCATGAGTCAAATGAGCTATACTCAGATTTTTTAAAGTGTTTAAATATAGACAAAATAAAGATCCACTGCAAGAAGCCCACCAACAATATAGGACAACTATGCTTTTTTTAATGATTGAAAATTAATCTATTTACACATTTTTGACTGGCTATACATTTAGTCAGTAGATAACTTTTTAGGCACTTTCTGTAACTAGGTAAGATTTAGGAAAGAGTAGACCATACCCAAGAAAGAAGAAATTAAAGACCAACTAACTGTGCAAGGGGGTATTGTACAATGAATCCATCAAATATGGATAAAAAGCTAAATTCTGCAGCTTTGCACTGAGTGGACAATTTCTAAGCAGCACTTTTCTTCGAACACAGTATTAGTAAGCTGAAGTATGTGCCATCACACATTTACCTGAGTGCAGAGAGCTCTAAAAATGCTTGCCCTCATAAAACCCTTACCAGAATCATAAAGCTATGTACAGCGAGATAGAACAGATTAAAGGCATACATTCATTTGGCACTAGCAATAGGTTTTGTCTAATACAGTACAGCTCCAGATTTTATTAGGTGTAGATCATCATTATTATATGGGTTAGTTAATATGCGGTCCTAGTATGCCAATTTCTTTATGGTCAGACCTAGGTGGCAAAATGGCCAATTGTACAGATTGTACACTGTACCATTTAGTACTTGCGAACACAGACACAATCTGCAGCATCTGCAAAGATCTTTAAAAGTTGTGGTACTGTCACAATTGTGTAGATGTAAATATGGGCAACAACTAATGGGATACAACTTACCTTGCATTCAAGGTAGTCCACCAGTGAACCGAAAGCTATTTTATTTTCATGTTACATTGTTAATGGATGCAGTAAGTAATGATAGCCTGAGGAGGCTTCAACGTGTGCATGATAAATAGCCTGTGAGCACAGTGCACCCACTATATACATTATTCCCAAGACAATCAGCCAAACAGCATACATTACATAAATAGCATGTATTATGTATGTAAATTCATAGAGGATTTAAGCAAACCAAGTCAACTTCAACAAATTTGTTGCTCAAGACACGTGTCAATATGCATGTGCAGAATACTGAGAACATAACATTTGAGCACTACATATGTATCCTGCTTTGTTCTTTACCACGAGGCTGGTATAGCTACCAGTTTCCCTCTTATCTGCTCTGCTACTGCCTTTTCCACTTATCCTTTGTATGCCAGCTGTCGCCCTTTGTTGCCTTCCCAGCTACTGCTTATTCTCTGTACTTGCTCCATCTCCCCTCCAGCACCCGTCACAGCTCATACTACTTTTTACAGTGTCCCTATGGAACAGCACAAGCTGAAGCAAATGGTGGGAAGGGAACTAAGTCCAGGCAGTGTATTTGTGGACTTCCTTCTACATGTAGGTAAAAGGTGTTGCTTCAGTTTCTCTCTCAAATCTCCTCCAAAAACTTGTCAAGCCTTCATTCTTTCACAGAGTCATGTAATTTCTCTCCCAAATAATCCCCAAGTCTAGTTAGACACGTCACACAATAGCCATGAAAAACATAAGCCGGTCAAAATGTGGCCTAACGGCTAGGGCGGTCAACCTCAAATCTGGGGAACCGGGTTGGAGTCTCAGGAATGACGCTCAACATCAGGACATCCTGCTATTCTGGGTAAATCACTTAATCTCCCAGTGCCTAACAAAAATGAATGTGTGCTTGTATAACAGCTGGTGATCATGTAAAGCGCTCCGATACCTCTGGGTCAAGTTTGCGTTATATATAAACTCCGGGGGGAGCGCAATGGGGAGATGGGAAAAAGAATACCAGGTCTAAATGAAGCATTCTTAAAGCTCCTGTGTGCCTTTGGGCTCCCACTCACCTATTGTGGAACAGGACAACTGAAGCAAAGCTATGGGAGAGGGAAAAAGGCAGGCAATACAACTAGCCCCACATAGCTTCCAGCAGGATACTAAAACGGTCTGCAGGCTTCCAGTTCATGGCTTTGTGCATGAGGCAATATTTTCCAGCAGTGTTAACCAATCCCATCCAGTATAGAACTCTAAAGGATCTGCACGCTCGAGGGTTAGGGAGTGGACGGTGTATAGAACTCCACTATTCAGAGGTCCAGCCCAACCTCAAAGGAGGGGCCAGACGTAACTAATTTCTGAAGTAGGTAACAGCATTAAAAAAAAAAAAAAAAAAAAAAAAGTAATGGAGTCTGCTCCAAAGCACAAAATGGATTGTGCTGCATGGAATCTCTCTCTACAACACTGTAATGTTAAGCCGGTTGGTCACAAAGAAATATGGCAGGTAGTATCCACAAAAATGAATCTTCGACCCACAGCATACTTCTTTCTTTGACAATTTGCGAACTGTAGCAGAGTGTCTCGCTGCACTACACCATTTTGCATTATTTGTCAATTGTCAGGCAGGTCCTCTTCACTGATCAAATGAAAACAAATAAAATGGAAGACCACTAAGAAAGGGATCAACAGGATACAGATGTAGGGCAGTTGCACAGCTATGCACTCTTGCAGAAACTTAATATGGCCACATGCGCCAATCGTTCATAGTTGATCAAACTAGCTAAATAGCATTGGGTGGTACAGTACCACAAGACAAAACGTGACAAGGAAGGTGCCGTATGACTGCAATTGCATGCCCCCTGTTGCCCTTCCAAAGGCCACTTGCCAATGGCAGTAAGCGAGACTGATTTGCAGTGCGCCATACCACCATAAAATACATTAAACAGAACATGCAACGTAGTATACACATTATTAAAAATTGTCTGTGCTTAGTAAGGTGCATATTAGGAAGAAAGTACCTGACGTACTTTTTTTTTTTTTTTTAAAGCTGTGCCCCACCATCTTCTGAATTTGGAAAGCTATGATGCCCACTCAAGCCCCCCTATTGATTGTACGTTTTGAGCATCCATGCGTTTTTCCGTCAGTGAGCCTACTATCATTGAGGTGTTTGTCAACACCAGAGCTGTGTGAAAAGGGGACCAGAAGTGTATCCTTTAGGAGGGTGGCAACTGTCCTTTCAATGTTTTGCGAGGACTGATTAGGGTTGATTCCTGTGCAGGGGGTACCAATTGTTTTACCTTTATTCCAGTGAAGAGACTGCTTACCACCTCTCTGTACCAAAGTTAAGTTATTCGGTATGCTGATGTGGAAATCTTGCAGATCTAGCCATTTTAGAAGCCTTAACCAGTAATAACCTAAACTGATTTAAGATCAGTGAGCCGAGAATGGGAATTATGTTGTTTTATTCAACAGTGACAATTTTCTTAACGTTAACATATGAAAATGGTTTACATGGTCAATAATAAAAAGTAGTAACAAGTCTACTTAATGGCTAAGAAGTATACAAATGCACTACTGAAGAACTTAATTGGTCATAAAGTGCTTAAGTAGCCTCTGATGAACTATTGTGGCAGTTTCATGCAAGAACCATCTCATAAGAAGAAAACTACATTTATCAGGAACATGCTGCTTAACTTGGAAATTAAATGTCATCTAACTAGAACAAAGTATGAAAAAAGCGATGTTCTCATAACAAAGAACTGCTTGGTCCATCTAAAAACGTCCTGCATTTTCACCAGTATAATTATTGGATACACATATGCCACACTTCATAATTAGCTGCTTCATTTCCTTGTTTGCATGAGCTGAAAAAATACATTACTGTTTTCCTGCTAAAAGTAACTTTTTCAATGTGGCCAGAGCATATTGCTTACCCAGTCTTCTGTACAGAGCCAGCTGCAAGATCTGCGTAACCTGTGGATCGCAGGATCAAATCCCAGGTAGGTCCATTCAGTCTTTCATCCTTCCAAGGTAGCTAAAAGGAGTACCAATTGTAATCGGGTAATAATATATTACAACTTGTTTGTAAAGCCCTTCAACATCCTCTCAAGGACAGAGGGCGCTGTAAGTGTTGCATTTTCTCAGAGATACGGAATAATCTAGATTTCCAATTTTGGATAGTCATAGTGAGCAGCCACTTGCACACTCATTAATAGATTAAGTTCTCTCAAGAAACCTGAATCTTACCTGCAACGTTGGTCTGTGAGCACCTCAAAGTATGTGAAAGGGTTTCAAGGAAATATGCTTAGTGGACAAATAGGAACAGAATTAAAGAATCAGTAGTAAATTTAAAAAATAATAAATAAAAAAAATTAAACTTAAATGCTAATCCAATAGACTTGGTCCTGGCTCTTCTCCTTCCACAGTGGGTTACTAACTACTACAGTCTATGGTGGGGTTGGAAACCACTCCAAACCATGTCACTTTGACACAACTGAAGAGGGGCACATTTAGGTGCGAGTCTTTTTCCATTCATGCCAATTCCTCCAAGCATCCCACCTAGTCGAAACACTTTTTGGCCAACATCGATCCTTTTGGTTGAAGTACAGCATATTCTAACACGAGTTGACGAAGTGAGCACTGGAATAATTGCGCTCCTTCCATCCCAAGTAAGTACAATGCCCTGGTGAAAACTGAAAGCCTCTGTTGATAAAAGACAAATCTTTGTGGTCCAAATGAAAAGACAGTTTGAGCTAAAAAAAATGATGCTCAAAAGATATTTGCAAGTGTCTGAGGTGGGAATGCATCCATGGTAAACTACCACCACATCATCTTGAACCCTGATTAATAAGCAGAAGTTTTAGAGGAAACCAGAAGTACCAGGATATACAACGGCAAAAGAAACAAACCATAACATGGCAAATAAATAACCATTTAACAAATGATAACCTGCTAAGAGCCAGACAGTCCAAGAACCAAAGAAAAAAAAAAAAGTGACCATTTGCACAGAAGTGTTAAACATTCACCTAATAGTAAGCAGATCACTGGATCACACACACACAGGACATTAAATGCAGAATTTTTAATAGTACCACCCACCAAAACAACCCCCTTAAGTGAATTTGAAGATTTCGAGCAGACTTCAGAGAGAAATACAGGGTTAGCCAGAAAGAGAAGTAGGGCAGGGTGCCACAATTGTCTACGCAATAAGAGAACTTGTCATTACAATTTCTCATGCTTGCGCTCAAGAGAATCGGTTTCCATGCTGCAATAAAGAAATCAAGAGGGAACATTGTTAATAGGGACCAATAACAAAGCTTCATCGCTCGCTTACAGAAATTACAGCTGGTTCCATTCTTGTCTACTAATGTGGTAAATAGAAGTTTAAAGATTTGTTGTGACTTGATGGTCAGCAAATGGCCTATGGCCACAGAAAGTTGATACCACAGGCCATGGCAAGGTTTGTAGATGTGAGCAACCAGAGACACTGACAAATCTGTTTCTGTAATTTAAGGTACGTGAAACAAAATTTCAGAAGCTCAAACTTCCATGTAAACAACTGATGTGTAACATGACTGGTGACTGCTGTTCTGTGACTCTCAAAGATCTACAGGCTTATCCCAGTTAATAGCTAGTGGCTGCATGAGTTATCATTCAGTCTATCCAAAGGGACCCTCCCATTATAAAAGGCAGCAGGACTTATGAGTTTTTGGAACTACAAAGCGGATGTAAATCTTTTACAGAGGTGAAACCGTCGGGTATAAAAAGGGCCAGTCTAACAAGAATCCATAAAGACTACCATCTAAATGCCAATCAATGTTGAGGAAGATGAGTGGTTCCATTCAGCCAATCGTTTACACATAGGGTAAAGATGTGCCACTTCAAGACCAGCTGGGCTTGAAACTATGAAAAGCAGGATTCTGCACTATTAAAAAAAGAATGAAGATAAAAGTAAGCATGTAACCTCCTACTGCAAAGCTGGAATGTTCTTAACTAGAAGACAGTAAGCATCTTGATCTACAGACATCAGTGAATCTCACATGTGAATTAATTACCTCCTACATCTGCTGAAGAGTCACCTCAAAAAATAATAAATATCCAACAGCCAAGTCTTCATTGGAAAAAAATACCTGCAGCAGATACCATTTTCACCCTCTGAGTTTTACCTCACTGTGGTGAAGGTTTGAAACTATAAAGACTAAGAGGTGTAAATGTTGAGAAGTTACCAAAATGTCTGCTATTTTATTTGTTGATGTACCATGGATTGGGTCTTAAATGCCCTAATAAAGGTAAACCTTGTAAGCATTCTCTTCGCCTACAGATGAATGAACAGCCAAACGTCACAAAAATGTAGACAGAGGCTTTTTTCTATTTATAAAAAAAACTCAGTTTTGCTGGCTTTGCAAGCCTCAAAAGACTATCAGTATTAATTACAAGGCCAAGAAATGACATAATAGACCACTGAAGTTCAAGATGGTTTTAGTAAACCTCCTAAAAAAAAAAAAGGAAAAAAGAACATTTGGAAAGCTAAGCATCTTAATGGAGACATGTAACAGGTAGGCAAGTAAACCAAAGGATGGAAACTGGATTTTGCACGTTAGGCCAATAATATCTGAACTTTCCAATGATCAGGGGGCACTAGAATATCACAATTGTTGTGTTTCCCTGATAATTATGGATTTCCAGTCCTTGACACAATCATCTATTAACTAAGTAACTTGCCTTTTCTTGCGGATAACTTAGACTCTACTGCCTAATTCAGTTTTCTATTACTAAATAATTCCAAGACTCTGAACAATGCTATAGGTTTAGCAATAGTGATTAGGTCAACTATATATTTGTTTCGCATACAGTTAACAAAACTCACTGCTGGCATAATTTACAACCTCAGAAGCAGCAAGACGACAGCTATCACACGTTTGTGAAATCTGACCACACCCTCCTTTTCAAGGACTACTAATCAACATTAGGAGGATGCTTCTCTCAATGGAGTGCTGAAAAGCAGTTCAAGGGACATTTTGGTTTTTAGACAAATTATGATGTCCTTCGCATAAATGAGAACATTTTCATGTTTTAGAATGAATAAGCACTAAAGGTTGGAAGACAACCTCCACACATTCGATATCAGCAAATATGATGCTCACAGTTCTGGGAAGCTTTTACCAAATCGCCATCCTTTTACAACTTTTTATATTAAAGCACAAGGGAAAGATGGAATAAGGAGAGTTGCTACTCAATATCCATATGAAGCAAATAGGACCAAAATGTATTGATTTTCTTGCAAGATTTGTATATAATTTGAACGAACCAAGAAGTACAAAGGCTGGGACACTCCACTGCCATAAATTTAGAGTCTGAAAATAATGAAGAGAATCCGGTTGGTATGTTGTTTAAACCCAAATTTATCAATGTAAAAAAAAAAAAAACTCTCAAATGACAAATGGCGCATACTAGACCCTTTTAACACACCAATTACCTACACTATTTGCTCGGAGAAAGGGACAAAAAACCATGTCAAACACATATGGACACACAGACTTGATAAGATTAAACCCACCTCAATGCACTGGGGACTGCCGGTAATAAAAAGTCATGAAAACCATGCCTAATTGCCAAATGTTGTGTAACTACAAACAAAACAGAATTTACAGTAAGCAACAGAGTAAATCAAACTACATTCTGTACACACACAGGCAATATGCAAGCATATTAGCTAGCATGGACTTAGGATACACAGTCTGCCAATGCACTGTTGGTAGCACATAGAAAAAGAAGCCCTTTTTTAATGCACAATTGTAGCTTAGCTTCCGTTAGCTAGAAGAGGTAGGAATGTGCACATTTAATAACAGAGGCATGGTTTGTCGCGAAGATTAACCAGAGAAAACTGTCAAAACTGTACTTGAATAGAATTTGTTGGTGGGATCAGTAACTAGAATGTTTGACAAACTACTCCACTTGTCTCCAGCTATACTTTGCTGAATGTTAGTGCATGGTTCCCCTTTTGTTATTCACCCCACCCCCCCATTTTTTTTTTTTTTAAATAAACAAGCATAGTCCCATTATACGGTATAATGGAAAATACCTAACTTTACAAGTCTATTATATATGTATGTTGACATATTTGCATAGGGAACTAATGTCACAGTATATAGGACAGATTGGGCTTGTGTATTGTGCAAGAAACCGATCATCAATGAGTAATATGAACCATATTTTTAACACTTATTTGGATCTGTGGTAACACACAAAACTTCACTTTGTGCCTTTGTTACAAGAACAGATACACTGCTAATTTGCTCAGATGCTACACAACAGCACTGCTTCAAAAATCTACTCTCTCCCTACAGTACCAACAATCGCCAGGCAAAGTAGCTAAAATGCTACAATGTTGAGGCGTTTTTGGGCCATGAGGAGGATAAAAACAAGGCGTCTCAGTCATAAAAAGGAGCCCGACACGTCTAGTTCAGTTATATCATGGAGGCTTTTGAGTGGACCAGCTGGACATGGATGCCCCGCCTAGGCTTTTTATGCAGCACAGAAGCAGTAAACAGACCTATTTGACTGAAGAATTGCAGTCTTAAGGGTAATGAGTTATGTTTATCACTTTTGCAGCTGCAATTCCCCTTATTTGCTGAGTGTGTGAGCTATTATTCTCCATTGTGTGGCTACATCAGAAAGAAAAATCCCCTGGACATAGCCTTGGTTTTTCTTTGGTCCGCTCAGATAGTATTGCAAATAAGGCTATGTATACAAATTATTTACTATGGTTTAGAAATGTTCTGTTTTTATGAAAATAAATATATCTCTATATATCTATATATATCTCTATATATATATATCTATCTATATCTATATATATATTCACAGAAAAAACCATAGGTTTCAGGCACGTTATAGTTAGGAATTAGCATTTAAAAAACCTCAGAAATTCACTGAAAAAACCATAGGTTTCAGGGGTGTTATAGTTAGCTGGACTTTTCACTTGTACAAAACCATTGAAATTCCCCCGTTATAGTTAGTTCAGCTAACTATAACTCGGGCGCCCACAATGCACTGCTGATGACGTCACATATTACATCACTCATGACATGGTCAGTGACATCACTCATGACATCACTGATGACATCTCAAATGACATCACTGATGACATCACTGATGACATTATCCAGTGAATGTGTGTTTTTCTGAAAATTAAATATGTTTTATATATGTATATCTCAAGGTCGATGGAAGAATAAATGGGTATATAAGTGTCTAAATGGATGATTTGTTTTTGAAAAATTGATTGTGTAACTGACTGATTAAGTGTATCATAGTGAATACATGGCTTAGTGAGTAATGTTTAAATATGTAAATATCTGTATCAGTCTCTCACTTTGTGTATAAGTGGCTGCATGGGTTGGTGAGTAGCTACATGGGTGTCTATATAGGTTATTAGTTGGTTTTTTGAGTATCAGTCTGAGTGTCTGCATGGTTCGGTGGGGGGTATTACGTAGTGCATAGGTGCATGAATGAGTGACTCACTGTTTGTATGTGTTGAACACAGCATGTGTGCAGGACTGTATGGGTGGATGAGTGTGTGTATGGGTGTGTTAGTGAGTGAATGACTGTCTCAGTAGTGTCTTTATGAGTAACTACATATGTTTTAAACTAGTATATGTGACTATTGGTGTATATATGTGAGTATATGTGAGAGTGAGAGATTGAAAGAGTTCCTGTATGAATAAGTATGTGTTTCTATAAGTGATTGTTTAAAAGACTAAGTATGTGTAAGTTTCCGTAGAAGTAAGTATGGTGGTGTGTGTATAACTGTATATGCAAGTAAATGTATGTTTGATTCTTTATTAGCATGAGTGACTATGTGTGTGAGTAACTCTATGGATGAGTGGCATTGTGTAACAGGATGTATAGGTGTATGAGTACATATGATGAGTGAGTACATGTATGAGTGACTGTATAGGACTGTTGGTGAATGAGTGGATGTGTATGTGGATCTTAGAATTACTGAAGAGGTTGTTGTAACTGGTATTGGTATGTCCATTGTTTTGAAAATTTTAGTCTCTATTTTTGAATGTGTGTATCAAAGGTTATATTAGGGTGAGAGGAGGTCTGCCACTCTATCACAAGGATGATGTCATCAGTGATGTCATCAGTGATGTCATTTGAGATGTCATCAGTGATGTCATGAGTGATGTCACTGACCATGTCATGAGTGATGTAATATGTGACGTCATCAGCAGTGCATTGTGGGCGCCCGAGTTATAGTTAGCTGAACTAACTATAACGGGGGAATTTCAATGGTTTTGTACAAGTGAAAAGTCCAGCTAACTATAACACCCCTGAAACCTATGGTTTTTTCAGTGAATTTCTGAGGTTTTTTAAATGCTAATTCCTAACTATAACGTGCCTGAAACCTATGGTTTTTTCTGTGAATTTCAAAGGTTTTTTAAATGCTAATTTCTAACTATGCCTACAGAGATAGGACATGTGAAGAAAGAAGAAAAATGCACAGAAAGAAACAAAAGAAGTGCAGAAAGAAGCAACAGAAGTCCTCAAATACGAAGATAAGTGCAGGAAGAAGGATAACGTGCAGAAAGAACAAAAAGAAGAGCAGAAAGAAGCCTTGTTGCAAAATCATCCTGTACCCTCAACTTTTTCAGACGGATACTGGTGGTAACTGAGCCTGACTAACCAGTCCTAGAGCCAGTGCTATGTTAAAAGACACTTAGAATACAGTGAAAACACCTACATACACTAGGGAACATTATGCGTTGGGGTCCCCCTGTGATTAGCATGACCTCCTCTGTAAGCCCCTAGTATATAAGAGGGCATGGGGATTAAAACTACCTCTTAAAACAGGCCACAGGGCGTTTTTGCACACGTTAACTCAGGCCCCGTCCCCTCCCTTCACCACTGTGTAAACACGCCCTGTGTCCGTTTTTAGTTGGGAGATTAAGTTCATTTGAATCCTGAGGGTCCCTGGGGTCCAACTAGCCCACTAGGTACCTCCAGTAAGTGCCACAGAGCTGCGTTGCAGAGAGGTGTAAAAAGTGGCACGGCCTGGACCACCTCTCTGCAATGCAGCTCAGTGGCGCTTACTGGAAGCACTTGGTGGGCTAGTTAGCCCCCAGGGGCCCTCAGTATTGAAGGGAAATTATATCCCCAATTTAAAACGTGCCATAGTGCGTGTTTGCACATGTCACCTCAGGCCCCGTCCCCTCCCTTCACCACTGTGTAAACGCGCCCTGTGGCTGTTCTAAGTTGAGAGATTAAGTCCCCTTGAATCCTAAGGGTCCCTAGGGTCAAACTATACCACTAGGTACCTCCAGTAAGCGCCACAGAGCCTATGTTATAAAGCACAGCGCTATGCCATACATATTACAATCTGGGATCCATATCTTTCTCACAGTGCATATGCAACCTTACACTCTCCAGCACATATTTTATATTACAACTTTAGAGACTAGTTAGGTTACACAACACTGCCCTGTGCATATTACACTCCAAGGCGCATATCGCATAGCACGCGCTAGTGCCTGTGCTATCTCGCGCACTCCAATGAATCTGTCATTGCGCACAATGTATTGCATATTATATTTCACGCCTGGTTCATCTTATATCACACTTTTTGGTGCATAGTTTATACCATACACTATATCTAGTTTTCATTTTCAATCGTGCTCTCAGGACTATGTTCTATATAACACTGTGTTCACCTACCCTTTTCACGGGCATTACATTTTGCGATAGGGGGTGGAGGGTCAGGGGGTGTTTCTGCCAAGTGAGCCCGGAGTCACAGTCACAAACGTCCTCTTCTTCCTGAATAAAAGTGAGATTATGCTGCATACTTGTTCATATTTTAAGTAGTTCGCACAGACACAATGTTTTAAAAACAATAAAGTTCCTAATACCCGCCTTCTCTGAACAGTTAGCTTGCTGCCCCATCCCCTTCCTCCCTATCCTCTGTTGTGTGAATCCATGGACTAGCCTCCTCCCTCCTGCCATGCATGGTCTGATGTGCTGCCACTGCCCTCAGTATGATGCACCAGTCCACTCCTCCTGCCCTCCATTGCCCAATTCTATGCCCCATCATTGACCTCCTGCTTAAACTCTGTGCTTAGCTTGCTGCCCCTATTCTCCTTCCCCCTGCCCTCCGATGTCTTTGTGCATGCCCCTGCTCCATCCTTTTTGCCCACCATGTCCCATGGACCTGCCACTCCTATCTACTCTGAGTGTTCTGTTGAGCTGCCACTCCCCTCCCACCTGCCTAGCATTGTCAGATGACTGTAACCTGTCCCTGTCACCTCCACCCTGCCTGTCCACATGCCATGCCCCTATCCTCTTCCTCCTGTCCTACATGGTCCATTGTACTGCCACATCCTTCTGCCCTCCCTGGTCTGTTGTGCTGCAGCTGCTCCTCCTGCCTGCCCCGTGTGGTCTGTTGTGAGGTCCCTTCCCCTGAACTTTCTTGTCTGTGCACAGGTCCTGACCCTCCCTTCTATCCTCCATCGTCCTTTGTGCATGCCCCTCCACCCTCTTTCTTGCCCATCATAGCCATTGTGCTGCCACTAACCCTCCCACTTGCCATGCATGGTCTTCTGTGCTGCCATGGCCCCTCCCACCTTCCCTGTGTGGTCAGTTAGCTGCCCCTGACCCCCTCCCACCTTCCCTCCATGGTCTGTGTGTATGCCATCACAGTCTCACTTTTGCTCTTCATGGTGTGTCTTGCTTCTAGTGCCCATCCTGCCTGACCTCCATGGCTATCTTGCTGCTCCTGCCCTGCCCCCTTGCCCCCAGCCCTACTCCCTCCCTCCTGGCTTGTCTGTTCCATTATAATGCCCCTGATCCGTCCCTCCTGCCCTTTATGGTCTGTTATGCTGCAGCTTTCTCTCCTGTCTGTCCATTATGGTCAGCTAGCTACCATTGCCTCTTGCCCCTCTGTTCTCTGTTGTCCATGTGCATAGTCCTGTCCCCTCCCTCTTGCTTTCTATGGATTGTTGTGCTGCACTCCCGTGTGGTGTATTGTGCTGCTGCAAACCCTGATGCCTGCCCTGCAGGGTCAGTTTGGTGCACCTCTCCATGTCCCTCCTGTCCTCTGTTATCCAAGTCCATGTCCCTATCCCATTTCCTTCCATGATCCAATGTACCATACTTGCGAACATTTTGAACTTGGTAAGAGGGAGATTTTGAAAAAAAACTGGGGTATTGATTTTCCCCTTTGAGTTACATTGAAAAAGAGGATATTGTAGACAGGAGACAGATCAAATAAAGCCCATTTGAGCTTAAAAACATTGGACGTTTCCTGGCTGAATCGGGTCTGTTGGCATGTATGGTTGTACTACCATTGCCTCTTCCTTCTGCCCACAATGGTCTATTACATTGCCACAGGCTTGAAGGAGGGTAGATTTTGTATCACAGGGGGCCCCTGGCCCGTTCTGTCCACACCTGAAGTATGAGACCCTTGTCCTTGCCCTGCCAGCTGCATTTGTAGGCCGTATTAAATTGACCAGCGGGTCCTGTGTTGCTATATAATTATCCTGAGACATCCTTACCACTCAGCCAGTATAAAAGCCCTGTGTAGGCCCTTCTGTTCAATATGTAGGCATCTTTGTTAAATTGACCATAGCTCTGCAATTTTAGTGTATAGCAGTCTGAAGGCAGGTCTGCGAGGCCTTCTGCTCCAAACCAGTAGCCCCCACCCTACCCGAGTGCTCCGTGCTCGGTATCAAAGTTCAACATCCCCCTGAAGCTGTCGACATACAGTAGGCTGCATCCTGGACTGGTACTTGCTTCCTGGGCAGGTTTCCCGCTTTTAAGGAAGTGGCAACCGCAGAGCGTCAGGTTAGGAGAACTGAGGAGATTTTATACATGAATATATTGAATTCCCGTACAATACCCATTATTTTCTGCTTGCTCTATGGAACTTACGATAAGCGATTGGCCTGAGAGACTGACCTTTTCACCCAGTCCATTGTCAGCATTAAGTGGGTAAATGACGAAATGTCTGGTAAAATCTGCAGACGAAGCTTTTGGGTAGCATACGTAGGTAGATGTAGCGTGCAAAGGAGCCCACAAAATGATATAAAAAGGGAGCACCCACAGATATCGACGGACTACCTCGCCGTCTGTATGTAGGTTAACAGGCAGTGCAGGTTTTCCCCAAGAGCTGGGAGCTCTTGTCTTCCTTTGCTTAAAATGTCTTGCTCTGCTTTGCTTGAAGTATCTTATTCTATTTTACCTATATGAAATGTCATGTTATGTTTAACCATTGTTCTCTTTACTTTAGCATTTAAAAGATTTTGTATTGTAATTGCAGGAATGCTTGCTCTAAGAGTAAACGTGAGTGTTCCTAGGTAACATTTTCCTTGGTGTAACTTGTTTCTCATGATGCATTTATAGATGTGTTTTCTCTCTCTCTCTGTCAGTACATTAATTGAGATACAGAGAATATCATGACAGCTGTATGATTATCTGGATTCTGTATTTTGTACTTTATGTCTCTATTCTGCGGTTTCTTTGAAGTTGCATCTTCTCATTAAACTGCCATTGTATTCTGCCTCCAATTCCATGTCTCATATGTCTGTTTTCTTCATTTTTGGAGCAAGCGTTCCTAGGCACCCCGGCTCAAATTAAGGTGCCCCTTTTGTCCCTGACTCACTCTCCTGCTCAGTTCTGTGGTGGCTCCCGGGGATCTGGGGACCGCCCCTAGCTTCCTTGACCCGTAATAGATCTTGCCTCCAACAGCCTCTCTTGCAAGTCCTGTATTGTTGGTTTGTTGCCCCTGCCCCCCTTTCCACTGCCCTCCATAGTCTGTTGTGCTTCCACGGCCCTTCCTGCCTGCTCAGTGTGGTTAAATTGTTGCCTTTGCACCCTCCTACCTGCCTTCAATTTTCAGAGTCCGTGCCCCTGGCCTCTGCCTCTCAACAGTATCCTAATGAACAACTAGATTGCTAACATTCTATATTTATCACAAAAGTGTGGAACGCCTGACATCATCTTGATGTAATCAAAACTGTAATACCTAGAGCATTTCCTTTAGAAATTACATATATGAGAGGGTCTTATTGGCATCAAAATTATGGTTAGTGCTCTAAAAGGCTAAAATAAGGACATATTTTCTGAGTTTTCAAATAGCGACAAAGCACTTTTAAATTATTTGTTATCTTTATGTTTTTTTATCCAGTTGACCACTTGATTAAATGTTGCACTTAGGGGAGATGATGTGGTGTTACTTCCAGAACTGCAGACTTTGCAACTGGGGAACCAGGTTGAAGTTTCTGCTTCAGCTCGACATTCTGTGATTCTGGTCAAATCACTTAGTTTCCCCATGTCTACAACCAAAATGAATGTGTTCTTGTGTGATGTAACCAATGCTCATGTAAAGCACTCCAATACCTGACAAGTCTGCACTATATAACACTGCAAAAACACAAAATAATAAGTGTTTTGCACACTTCTGTCATTGGGCTATATTTGGGCTACATCTGGGTGATTTTGGGCTACATTTGGGCTCTTTTGTCTCCGGTGGCCATCTTGGGAGATTTATTTGTTATGAAGTTTCCTAATTTCCTCATGTACTGCAGTCTCCTCAGTAGGAAATGCTTTCAGTTTTTTACTTTGATTCCATCATGAAGGTATTCAGATATGTCACACATTTGCCATAAATTCTGAATGTTAGCACTCTAGTTGCTCATTAGATCATTGTAGTAAAACTACTGCACCATGGAAGTCTGCTCCTGGTATTAAAAGTGCATGTTTCAGTCTGCATGTCAGAATTTTTTTAATGAAATAGAAGAGGATTTGAGAAGTCACTCAAAATGTGCCCTCATTTTCTTTCTTCAGCTTTAATCATAATTTCTATGGCAAAATGAACCTCCTCATTGTGTTCCTTTTTAAATTAAATGTTTTAAGTGTTACCAGTTTATTCCAATCAAGATGGCTTCAGGTGTGCCATACTTTTGTCATAATGAAGACAGTAAGCGCTCTAGTTGTTTTTAAGAACATTCTGGGACATTCTGTCATTGGGCTATACTTGGGCTACATCTGGGTGATATTTGGGCTACATTTGGGCTCTTTTGTCTCTGGTGGCCATCTTGGGAGACTTATTTGTTATGAAGTTTCCTAATTTCCTCATTTACTGCAGTCTCCTCAGTAGGAAATACTTTCAGTTTTTTACTTTGATTCCATCAAGAAGGCATTCAGATGTGTCACACATTTGCCATAAATTCAGAATGTTAGCATTCTTTTTGCTCATTAGATCACTGTAGTAAAGCTACTGCTCACCAGGGAAAACTGCTGCTGGTATTGAAAGTGCATGTTTCAGTCTGCATGTCAGAATTTTTTAATGAAATAGAAGAGGATTTGAGAAGTCACTCAAAATGTGCCCTATTTTTTCTTTCTGCAGCACTAATCATACTTTTTATTGAAAAATGAACCCCCTCATTTTGTTCCTTTTTAAATTAAATGTTTTAAGAGTTACCACTTTAATCCAAGCAAGATGGCTTCAGGTGTGCCATACGTTTATCATAAGTAGGACTGTTAGCGCTCTAGTAGTTCTTTGGAACACTCTGGGAAGCTGCAGTAGAACACAAAGGAATCAACTGACAGTCTCTGCCCTTGTTGGATGTACATGTTTTACTGAGAATGTCAGACTTCATTCTCACATGACTGAGAAAGATAATGTGAATTTACAGAAAATAAGCTCTCAGTTTAGCCTATAGATCACCTTCCAAACCTCTGTGGTAAAAGCATGAGAAAATATTTTTCTCTCAATCATGATATCCCAGCAGAAGGCTTTTTCACATGGTGAAATCACCTTAGAACATACCACAATTCCTAAAATGAGTATGGTACCATCAACAAATGATTTATAATGTAACTAAAGTCTTAAAACCTTCTATTAACTGCAATGCTTTTTAATGAGGTGCTATCATGTATATTGGTCCCAAGATGGCTGCCAACACTTCTTGGATGAAGTGCTGACAGCCAATCAGATCTCAGGATGAGATGTGTGGTTAGGCTCCGCCCACATATATATATGCTTTTAAATGCTATTTTCTCAGGATCTACTGAACAGATTTACACCAAACCTACAAAAGGCACTTCCCTGACCTAGGGACTACCTCTCTGCCAAATTTCTAGTAATTCTGTTCAGCCGTTCGGGCTGTAGCTCTGTCTAAAGGTCCTATGGAAAAATGCATGGGAAAAACGCGTTTTGGGACCCCCCTTTTATCTCAGCCCCCGCTTGACGAATCCCCCCGAGACTTTCAGGGTAGGAGCGGAGCGTAGCGCCCCACCTATTTTGAGAAATTCGCGAGGATTCATCGACCGGCGCCAAAGTTATTCAAAATAGAATGTTGCGGATTTCCTATGGAAACGTGGTCCTAACTATAACTATCTACTGGCGACCGCCAGTAGATAATATATCTATATATCTATCTATCTATATCTATCTATATCTATATCTATCTATATCTATCTCTATATATATATATATATGTTCACTGAAAAAAACCATAGGTTTCACACATGTTATAGTTAGCGGAAATTTTACTGATAAAAAACCAATGAAATTCCCCCGTTATAGTTAGTGCAGGAAACTATAACTCACGCGACCGCAATCCTCTGCTGATGCTAATACTGTATTTAGACACTTATTTGCCCATGTCTTCTTCCATAAATTTTTAGCTATACATACATTACAAATATTTTTTTTTCATAAAGACACATGTCATCAGCAGAAGATTGCGGTCGCGTGAGTTATAGTTTCCTGCACTAACTATAACGGGGGAATTTCATTGGTTTATCAGTAAAATTTCCGCTAACTATAACATGTGTGAAACCTATGGTTTTTTCAGTGAATTTGTACGGTTTTTTAAATGCCAAGTTACTTTACGCCATTCGTGGCGTGCACGCCCACTTAACGCAGTTAGTGCCGTGCACGCACGGTGGGCACGCGGTGCGCTACGCGCACCCACGTTACGCTAGATGGGCCATGTACGCACGATGCGCTTCGCGCACCGTGCGCACATTGAGGACATATTATGCGCTTCCTTGTGATAGGTAATCTGTTGAAATTTTTTTGGGAAATGCTGTGCTCTTATATGCCATGCACAAATGGTGGCCTTCGGACACCATTTGCACACGGGGTGGAGAGAGTGGGGTTTTTTTTTTTTAATAATTTTTTACCATACGCGTACGGTAAGCGAACGGTAAGCGTAATCGGCGAAATTTTCGAAAAATAAAAAAAATTACCGTTTTTTGCCTTGGGGGATCTTTGAAGACTCAACTAACATGGTTATGTGCATGGGCGCTGTCTAAACAGCCCCTTTATATGTTTTTGGCATTTGTTTATCAGCTCCCCCCTCAGAGTGCGAGAGAGAAAATGGCGGCCGCCGCTTCCTGGTTTCGACCGATTCGAATGTTTACTAAGATCTAAGGGCCAATCAGAATCGCGCTCGCGCACGCCACCGTACGCGTACGGTAAGCGTACCGTAAGCGCACCGTAAGCTGGCTCAGATATATATATTGATTTAAAGGCTATTTTCTCAGAATCTACTGAACAGATTTACACCAAACCTACAAAAGGCACTTCCTTGACCTGAGGACTACCTCTCTGCCAAATTTCAAGTAATTCTGTTCAGCCGTTCGGGCTGTAGCTGTGTCTAAAGGTCCTATGGAAAAATGCATGGGAAAAACGCGTTTTGGGACCCCCCCCTTTTATCTCAGCCCCCGCTTGACGAATCCCCCCCCGAGACTTTCAGGGTAGGAGCGGAGCGTAGCGCCCCACCTATTTTGAAAAATTCGCGAGGATTCGTATATATATATATATATATATATATACACACACACACACATATATACACTGAAAAAACCACAGGTTTCACACACGTTATAGTTAGGAATTAGCATTTTAAAAACCTTGCAAATTCACTTAAAAAACCATAGGTTTCACACATGTTATAGTTAGCTGGACATTTCACTCGTGAAAAACCAATGAAATTCCCCCCCGTTATAGTTAGTGCAGGCAACTATAACTCACGCGACCGCAATCCTCTGCTGATGATATTACATCACTGTATTTAGTCACTTATTCACCCATGTCTTCTTCCATTAATCTTTAGCTATACATATATTACAAATATTTATTTTTCAGAAAGACACGTCATCAACAGAGGATTGCGGTCGCGTGAGTTATAGTTGCCTGCACTAACTATAACGAGGGAATTTCATTGGTTTTTCACGAGTGAAATGTCCAGCTAACTATAACATGTGTGAAACCTATGGTTTTTTAAGTGAATTTGCAAGGTTTTTAAAATGCTAATTCCTAACTATAACGTGTGTGAAACCTGTGGTTTTTTCAGTGAATTTGTACGGTTTTTTGAAATGCTAAGTTATTAATATATATTTTTTTTAATTTTACCGTGCGTGCACCGTGCGCTTCGCACACCGCGCGCGCGCCCACTTTACGCAGTTCACCCCCTCAGAGTGCGAGAGACAAAATGGCGGCCGACACTTCCTGGTTTCGAGCGATTCGAATGTTTACTAAGATCTAACAACCAATCAGAATTGCGCTCGCGCACGGCAGGGTGCGCGCGCGTATAGATATATATATGCTTTTAAATGCTATTTTCTCAGGAAATACTGAACAGATTTACACCAGACCTGCAAAATGCACTTCTTTGACCTTATGGCTACCTCTCTGCCAAATTTCACGTAATTCTGTTCAGCCGTTCGGGCTGTAGCTGCGACTAAAGTCCCTATGGAAAAATCCATGGGGAAAACGCGTTTTGGGACCCCCCCCTTGCCAAACCCCCCCCCCCCCCCCCCGAGACTTTCAGGGAAGGAGCGGAGCGCCCCATTAGTTTTGAAAATTTCGCGAGGATTCGTCAACCGGCGCCAAAGTTATTCAAAATAGAACTTTGAGATTTCCTATGGAAACTCGGTCCTAACTATAACTATCTACTGGCGACTGCCAGTAGATAATTCTCTCACACACACACACACACACACACACACACACACACACACCTCTTGCGGTAGAGGTGGATGAGGTGTCTTTGACAAAAATAGAATTTTCAGTAAATGTTCCTTAGCCGTTGGTCCGAATGATGGCATACACAGCCCAACTGCTGAAACATCTACCATAATGCCATGGGATGCTAATCACCTTTCAAGGAGTGCGAGGGGAAATTGAAGAGGAAGAAGACCATAGTACTTGTGGCACTATACAAAAACACAGACGCAGGGATGTATGGGTCACTACAAATATCTGATACCCTACTGCATTTAGACTGGGTCACTGGCATGAAGGACAATGAGTGGATACAGGAATGGGCATCTTATGTCACCATTTGCAATGGCTTTCTGGCCTCTGTATAACTGATTGTTGTAAATCTAAGGAGGACCTCGAATACCTGCATTGCAGATATGCATGGTCCTTTGAGTGCACATTAATTTCATGATATGGTCAGGGCGAAAAGGAAACTTGTAAATGCAGGATTTCGTTTAAGGTTAGATTCTCCTGTGTTGGAGTGATTATGGAATAACTAACAGAGTTGTTCATTCTATTACTGTTCCTTAGCTTCAAAGGGTTACTAGTCTGCACTCCCTTCTACATTATACATTCAGAACCTCAGCTAGTATCAATTGGTTGCCCAGTACTTCAAATCCTTGCAACTCCATTACCTTTCCAAAACACACTTTCAAGTGTGTAAAGCCAAAATAATCCTTCTGAACAGGTGGTGTAGGGGGTCCCGCAATGGAGGTAACTGACACCAGTACTGGAGTGTTGCCAAACCAGACATCATGCAATGCAGAGTAAAATGAAAACCGTTTCCCAAGGAGCACAAGATTCAAATCAGCTGCAAATACAAGTCTGCTGTCCTTCCTATGATTTTTGATAGAAGAGTATCTCTCAGATACAGAAAAGATAGCAGCTCAAGCGACATAAGTGGAAAGATTTAGTGGTACATAGGTCAGGACAGGGCATTTGAGAAAGGGACCCTGGCAAGGAGAAGGAATGCTCTCACCAGTGATTGGCAAATCTTAAGGGAAGACAAGCATATAAATATTGCCACAAAAGTGTGATAAGAAGGGGACAACCATACACATTTGAAGAAGGGAACTATTGAACAAAGTACTGGAACTGAAAGGGCACCGATCTCTACTCTCTTAAACAAAGTCCTGTACTTGTACGCTTACTTTAAATAAAAAAATAAAAAGTGGCACTTTAGCCCACTTAGTGTAGGTTCATGCTCTTCGGATCAGAGACTTTAAAGCAAGAAAAATAAATAAATCACCAAAAACACTGATCTGAGTTGCTCTTTCCTGTCCAGGTTCAATCCGATTTATTTTACGGATTTATACAGCGCATAGCCCCAGCGCTACCCAAACCAAAGGACAGGTGCCAATAGAACTGCTCCAACCAACGCAAAAGGAATTACGCCGGGAAGAGCCAGGTCTTTAAAGCCTTTCGGAAAGTCAAATGATCTGGAGTCCTCTGATCGAGATGGGGAGGGAATTCCAAAGGTGGGCCGCCTGGACCATAAAAGATCGACCACTAGGCTCTTTGAAATCGGGGGGTACATACTAGTCCCGAGTTGGCAGAGCCAAGGGGGCGATTCAGGATGTACTGGACTAGCAGGTCCACTAGGATCGGAGGGCCTTGTGTCAGAATTTTGTTGGCTACACACAGGGACTTAAACTGGATTCTTTTAGCTATTGGTAGCCAATGAAGCTTAGGTAAAAGAATAGATACCGAGCAAAACTTGGGAAGTGCCAGCAGAGCACGTGCCGCTGCATTCTGAATTCTTTGGAGGCGTAAAATACAAGATTTATTGGCGCCTAGATAAAGGGAGTTGCCATAATCCAACCTGGATAAGATTGTGGCCAGGAGAATAGTTTGGCGGTTTTTTGGGTCAAAATATCCAAACAGAGGTTTCAACCCCCTCAGCAGTCCAAAACAGACCCCTGCAAGAACTTTAGATGGAGTATCAAAAGAAAGATCCCTATCTATCCAGAAGCCAAGATTCTTAACCGCCTCTTTAGGCAGTGAAGCTGGTTTGAGTTTATCCGGTCACCACTGTTCTGACCAGAGCACTATCTCTTGGCTGTCATCCTGTCTGCAATCGCTAACAGGTCCTCTTTAAATTTAAAGAGGTTGTTTTTACACTTTTTGGAAAAGGCAGACTAGCTGGGCGTCATCGGCATAAGATACCAATGACATCCCTCTACTTTTTGCAACCATTGCTAGGGGTTGAACATAGATGTTAAACAGCGCATATAGAGCCTCAACCTCTCCTTGTCTCTACACACACAAATCAGTTTCAAATTAACATGGGTTCTTGTGCAGGAACGTGCTCAAGACCAAATAAATTGTGTTGCTAGGAATTAAAAGGAAATGATGGGCAGAAATTTGGCAGTGGTGTGACAAAGTCATCGATTAGTAGAGAATGAAACAAATGATTCATCATCTTAAAGTGAAAGCACACTACAGATTAATGAAAAAGAAAAAAAATGTAAGCTGTCAGTTCTCACCTGCAAATCTTTCTTCAGCTTTAAAAGGTCATCGTTCTCTCCATTTGCAGACAATGCAGCTTCCACCTGCTGAAGCTGCGCTTTGTAGCTGGCTAACTGTTTGGCAAGTTCTTCTGCCATCTGATGAGCAAATGAAAAGTGTTAGAAAGAGTTTTAAAAACAACAAAAAAAGCGCACACACATTTCAAGTGAAACATCAAAAACAAAACCTGTACGGTTTGATCCATGTCCGTGTTTAAGTCTATAGATTTGACAATCTAGACATATACCTTTAAGTCGTCCCTTACAAATACTGCTAAACCAATAACTAAACTCAATCTGCACTATATTGTTATTTTAGTTATCTTGCGTCTGTCAAAAAACGGTTCCATTTATCACAAAATGGAAGTACCATTTCTTGCACTTATCGCCTCAAGAGGGGAAACACAGCACTGGTGAAAGACATTTCTTCTTAAGAAAATATATATTTTCACATGCCTTAGTAAGATACAGAAAACAAGTAGAGCCTCCCCCGCCCCCCCCCCCCCCCCAAATATTCAGGTTAGGCCCCACTAGCAGTCCGAGTCGCAGGAGTCCCACCCCATTCAGACTCAGGTACAAAAGTCAAATGTGTTCTAGTACTGAAGCACTATCTGGTAGACAAGTTCTCCTAGGGGCTTCCAGCACATTGCTCAGTATTCCCCGCACCAGCAGTGATCGTCCGACCAAACTTTTTGAGAGAATCTCTCCTGCGCCGCTCCTCTGATGCAACGGTAGGTCTCCTTTGGCCTTCTCCTTCGGGTGGGGGTGGGAATTGGAGAAAGGAGTTTGGAGGGATTGTCAACTTTCAGGTTCCAATCCTTAGTCAGCATTTGGCCCGCACACATCAACATGGCGACATTTCCCCACGATGATGGCATCCACCAGGCTGCACTCCCACTCTTCTTCCAGTGATCCCCCTCTGGCATAAGGGGGTCACACCACCTGCTCTTCAATGGGGCGATGGCTCGATAGGCAAAACAGCAGGTTCCTCTTCAAGGTTGCCCCCTTTGGCCTAATGGGTGGCCAACTCACACAGGCAATGTCCCAATCTTTGCTGTACTGGTCATGGCTCACTTCACAGCAGATCTCCTCTGGCATATTTGACACAATTCATGTTTGCAAATGACAGGAAGGGTCAGCACTAGGGATCCAGATATCATTGCATTTGGGGGCACTTAGGGCAGGACTATGCACAGAACTTTTCGTCCCAACACCACTCAACCCAACAAATGTGGTGCCTTCCAAACAACAAAGGGAAAGCCAAAGGGAAGTCTGGTAAGTCCCTCTTAAAAAGCTCCCAAAAAACAGAGTAATCCAGCTAATATGTCACAACCTTTTAAATTCCGGCCCTTGGGTTAACCACTAAAGTAATGGACAAAGTCTTCAGAAGCAGTACTGCAGGCCTCACAAAAAAAAGGAGTTGTCCTTACAAATTGGGACTAGGTGCACACCTTAAAAAGAACAGCCACTCCCAAGAACTACCGAATTTTCCTGGGATACTTCATACATGTAGAATGATAGAAAGGGAGCAAAAGAAAAGTCAGTTGCGATACCCTCTTCTACTACTAATCCCTATTTCATGTAGTTTCCCCATCTTTGGAATCTGCCTCAGAACCATGCTGAGCTCCCTTGGTGATCCAAATTTGCACCCTAACCATGCATGCCCCTTGTCATACGCCTCGTCTGCAATATGGTTCTGAGTGACAACTTTCAAGACCCTAATGCCACTTTGCTCTGTTGTCCCGGTAGTCTAGACTTCCTATGATCTGAAGAAAAAGGTAATGGTTCTTAAGGACCTTCTTGGTATTGGATTTGCTCTATTCTGAAGAAGTGTCAAGAATCGGTTCCCAAAACAATTGAAATTTTAATGGTTCCCCCCCCCCCCCCCCCCCATCCTCCACTCCAAAAAAAAGGACTAAGTCTAGATATTCAAAAATGATTTCATCGGAATACATGAAGGAAACAGCTGTGGCCAAAAACATTCTAAATTAATACAAATGATAATCAACGGCTGGAGTTAAAAGTATGAACAAATTTAAATTTGCCAACAATCTGCAAAAATTGTGCTGATGACATTTGGCCCCCTATGCTGGACGAAGCATAATCTTCCCTAGAAGGCCAATAATCAGTCACTCAAAAGCAGGATGAACAAACATCCAGAAGAAGTTAACATGCCAGACTATCAAAAACTGTAATACAGACAGGACAAGTCCCAATGTTAGCCACAGAGTGCAGTTAAGGTTTCTGTAAACAGAAGGCAACTGGGTGAAGTCATAGTCAAACCCTTTATTAAATCAAATACAAAATGATCATAAAAGTACAAGATAAAAAGCCTATTTTCAATATTCATTTTCAATTTAGGTAATAAAATTATTTTATCATTTTATCTATAATTTAAAAAAATTTAAACACAAGAATTTTCCAAAATATTAAACCGGCCATTACCCCATCATATAGTATACAATGATTATTAAGTGCTCAATCCGGTGACTAATGCTTTCACCCTTTTTTTGCCATGCAGGCCCATAGGAACGAAGCTAACGAAAAACAAGTTAGGGGGTCAGATAAACTTTAAAAAATATAATGCCACCCGGCATGGATTAAAATTCATTTTCGGTAATAGAGGTTTTAAGTAGTCATTCCTCTCCTTCTCATATAGCCTGCAAAATAAAACTAAATGCAAATCAGTTTGTTTTGACAGTTTGTCACATGGGCACAGAATTAGATCAGCATGATTATAGGTTTTATCGGGGTAAGCTAACATGAGTGGGATCATGTTCAAACGAAACCTCATCAGTATAAATCCGTGTTGTGCGTTTGTGACATCTGCCAAGTTAAAAAAAATGATCCTCTGTCACTGGAGGGTTTGAGCTAAAGGTTGCAACTGCGTGTTTCTGTCTATAGTGTTTCTTCCTCTCATACTCCACCCTCTTTAGAAACAGTTTTAATCTTTTCCTTTGAGACCTTTTTGCATTTAGATGGGTCCTTAAACAGTTGAGATAGGCCAATTTTATTCAAGAGTGTTTCTACATAGCCCAGCCATCTGGACCTCCTACAATTTTTCATTTATAAACAGTTCTTGGTTATTGTTTGAGTCAGGGGGATTGTGTCCCTTCGTCAGATTGAGTGCCACAGAACAATAGGGGCCAGTTGTATTGTGTCTGTTATATAGGGAAGTCCCAATTCTGAATGTAAAATATAGGTAGAGGCCGAAACGGAGAGGCCAACTAGGGATTTAAAAAACTTGTTTTCAATAATTTGAAGGGCACCAGTATCTACAGTGCCCCACACTCCAGCCCCATACGTTACTGCTGCCTTAACTTTGGCCTGGTATATGTTTATTTGTACGAGCGGTCTGTCACCCAATTTTTTTGCAAATGTTTTTAACGGCAGACAGTGTTCTTTCCATTATACCCCTTCTTCCTTCCACTAACCTTTTCCATGACAAGTCCTTATCAATGAGAACCCCCAGGTAAGGGAAGAAGTCCACCACCTCAATCTCCTTCTCTACATGGAGATAAGGTATTCTCTCCCTTTTTAGGTCTCGCCTGACCCAGCGCATGCGCTGGTGTGGCGAGACTTATTGAGAGGGCTCCATAAAGTGCTACCAGGCCAGCCTAGAGCTACAGTGCGCGGGCGCCGAGCTTTACCGCGATTACTTTCACGGCCGCTTTGCATAGCCAATAGGTCTCGCTTTTGGGACCTTATAAGTTTTTAGTTATGCAACTGTTGCATGGCTAAACACTTATAACGTCCCAAAGGCGAGACCTATTGGCTATGCCATTGCTTGTTCTTGCTCCCACTATAACTGCAAAGGACTTAGTGCGGTTTACCCTCAGGTCTAATGAGTCCATAAAAGATACATACCAGGATATGAGGTGTTGAAGGCCGCACCCCGTCCTGGCGATCAACACCGCATCATCTGCGTATGACAGAATAGGTAGAGTTGCGAATTAAATATTGGGACATCTCTTGTAGTCTTGGTGAGGGCCACTTCTACTCCATTTGTGTAGATAGAGAAGAGAAACGGAGCAAGGACGCAACCCTGCCTTACTCCTCTGGCAATCTTAAATAAACGAGTACAGTCTCCATTTTTTGTTTATCGGACCGAGGCCATAGCGTTGGATTACAGTTGTCTAATAAAAGTCAATATTGGTCAACCCCCATGATAGTCCACAGCTTTTCATGGACCACACAGTCGAATGCTGTTGACAGGTCCATGAAAGCCATGTATATTTTCTCCTCCTTTATCCTGGTATATTTTTCTATTATAAGTGCTAGGCTCAAGCACTGATCTTATACTGTTCATGACGTTCGTTAATAGGGGTGCCCATATTTCTGGTGTTCCCTGAAAAAAAATCTATTGGGACACCATTCGGTCTTGGAGCCTTACCTGAGCTGCATAACATCAAACTTTTTCTTACTTCCATGAGTGAGAAGGAGAGGGGAGCCTGTTGGCTTGGTCCCATATTAACAAGTGGGATTTGGGAGGTTGAGGCAAAGATGTTCTCAAAGTGGGTAACTCATGCTTCCTCATCTACATTATGTAATGTAGGATTGACAGGATTTTTAAAGTGTGGTGCACTTATCCTCCATAAATCACGGGGATTACTCTTTTTTGCTGCTTTATTAAGTTCCTCCCAAATTTCTTCTTTTATAGCCTTCTCTCTATTTCTCCTAGTGAGTTTATATGTGGCCCGCAGTTCCCCGGTTTCATCTGGGATTCTGGATCTGCTTTTCAGAGAGTGAATTAAGGCTCTCCTTGCTTTTGTACAGGGTAAATCAAACCAGCCCCTTTCGGGTCTCGTTTGTTTCTTTTGTACGTGTAAGAGCCTGTTTTACCTTCTCAAAGAGCTCACAGAAGGCCTTCACCATTTCTTCTCCTTCAGCCTCTGGATCAAGGCAGAGCTCTATATTGCTTAATGTAGTCGATATGATTTTTGCAGTCAATCAATAGTTGACTCTAGGTCATTTCTTTGGAAAGTTCCTGCCCTATTCCCCATTGATGGTTCTAGATAACCCGTCATTACCATATTTCTTACTGATAACATCCTATTCAAACCGTTGCCATATTCATTGTGTACAAAGTGATTTATAATATCACCCCCCAAATACTCTACTCCACATATAGCAACTATGATGTATTTGCAGGGATATATATTAAAATCTCCCACCCATGCAACATTAAAAACGTTGTTTCTGCTATTGCCTATGGCATGTTCTATAGCCTTATCGACCTCACCCACAATAGCATGTCTGTTTGGGCCAAACTCATTATTGTAGGTATTAATTAAAAGCCATCTACCTTCTTGGTGTATCTCCAGTGTAATAATATGGAAGTTTGCACTCAGGGAATCGAATTTTATTACCTTCCCTGGAAAATTGTTCGGGATCAAAGTCAGAATACCCCCCTTAGCACTTCCTGAAGATGAGGGTTTAGCTGGTGTTTGATAAGAATAATATTTGTTTACCTAAATTGGGTCAGTAGACCAAGTCTCCTGGAAGCATACAACATCATGTCCTTGGTATATTTTCAACCAATTCTCCTCGCTTAATTTTTGGGAAATACCCGCCACATTCCATGAGGCTATCTTGAGGAGCTTTTTAGTGGCCTCATTTTGTAGCTCGGTTAGATCAGGGGTTATTTCGGTAGAACAAACCAGCCGCGCCAGGTTCTCACAGTTAGTTTGAGAGATTTGCGAAGATCGGTGCAGTCAATCACACGCTTCCAGGTCAGATAATGGGGCAAATCGATTCAAGAGTTAAACTTTGCATCATAGAGGAATCCTCTGTGAACTTCCAAGGCTGGTTCTTTCTCGGATATAAATTGGTTATTTCTATAAACTGTTATCTGCCACTCCAAAGATCCAAACGGTAACACAATTTCAGGAGTTCTTTATGGTGACATTACCTAAATATTCCAAAATGTATTTAGGACAACAAATTCATTATTGAAATTGAAAACAGTCTCCTGCCATTTCCTTTCTAGCTGGTCCTACCCACGCTGCCCTTCTGGCCATAATCAGCTGGCTTGAAAGATTCCCGACTCTAACCCCCCCACCCCATTCAATTTATCTGTCAACCAGCGTAATGCTTTATGCATCAATTGTCTTGTGTAGTCCGGTTGACCCTCGTTCATCAAAGGTGTGTTCCCTAGGACCAATACCAAGGGTGCAGCTGCCGGGGGGAGATGTAAGGTCTGGGATTGATTCCGTAGTGGCCCGACATTCGCCATTTCCTTTCTTTGGGGATCTATTTGGTTACCTAGACCTAGGGTGAAATCAATAAATTTGCTGCGCATTATTTACCATTTTTAAAATTCTCCATCTCTGGCCCTTTTTGCAATTTTTGAAACAAATGAAACAGTCTTTTGGGGGGGGAATGCCAAAGATAAGGCGGAAGAATTTAGTAGAGCATTCAAACATTACACATGATCTCTGCATACAGTCAAAGTTAATTTAATTTCCAGCTACAATCTTATAACGTCTATAGAAACAGACCTGCCCCCACTACGAATATGATCTTAGAAATCCAGCTGAGTCTATGTAGAGTGAATGCAACCCTGTTCAGCTTGAAATATGGTTTGCCCGGTGATCCCTCCCAATTTCTTTCTTGAAAGGCCTTCTTCCTGTCATTGGAAGACCAACTCAGGTATCCATCAATGCCATGTTAACCGTTCATGTTCCACAGGAAGTCAAAAGAGGAATAATCAATCACCCATTCAGTAAACCAGATAGGGTACAGCTGAGCCTGGATAACACAAACGAAAGCGGCACAGTGAACCGAAAACCCTTCTGATGTGCGATATGGAGTGTACACGTTTGAATGCCAGGTCAACTCAGCCTTCTATTCTTTTGAGGACAGTAGACAGAGCACCATGAAATTGGGCAATAGTAAGAACAGATACGCCTTCAAATGGGAACTGCGCGGTGTGCTGCCGTATATGAAACCCTGGAAGTTATTCTGTGGGTGGAAGTCAAAGGGTACTAACAGGTTATTAGGACAACACATGGTGCAGCTTGTTCCTATAGTATACATATTTAGAAGTGGAGAGAAGGAAATATGGTATGTTCATAGATCTCTTGGACAAGTGCTGACTCGGGAATCAGAACCAGGGTCTTCAGCTGTTAAAGCCTGTTCTTCATTTGCCTGCTCCTGCTGGTGACTCCGGACTACGAGTCTCAGCTTTCTTGGGCCCTGCTGATGCCCATACCGCAACAACGCGCCTGGAGGCAATTAACGCTCACGGGCTCCCGCAGCGCAGGAAGCCCGTTCTTCATTTGCCTACTACTGCTGGGGACTCCGGACTACGAGTCCCAGCTTTTTTGGGCCCTGCTGACACCCACACCGCGCCTGGAGGCGCTTTATTAACGCTCACGGGCTCCTGCAGCGCATGTGTGCCCGGGCTGCGCCAAGGGCAGGCCCGTCTGCGCCCGTCCGCAGGCTGGGCAACCCCTCTAACGTGTGGAAGTCAACATGGGCAAGTGTAAATTACCCTGTTCAAATGATCTGTTAAAACCTAATGCTAAGATACCCCGTAACTGTGCCTCTATAATGTCTTATTTAACCAGAGCTGTAGGGGCTATCACCACAGAGATCCACAATGTAGAAGCTCAGTTGGGCATGGGGGATGAGAATGTGGTTGGTAATACTCTTCCTTTGGCAGCCCCACGTACTACAGGAACGGACATTGTTGCAGATACTACATTGGGGGTTTAGGACTACTCAAGCAAATTACACTATGCTGAACTCAGGCAAGGAAATGCAATTGGGGATTGGTGTTAACACGGCTGTGGACTCTCCAAGGTAATTATTTGTAGCACCTTTGAAGAAAAAGAGGAAGAAAGGAGCTAAGGGAGGGTCGAATAAAAAGGACTTGGTCTCTCAGGAGGGGCGTGGAAGTCACTTGAGTATTGAGGAGAGGCTGCCCTCTCATTCTGGAGTTACACCCACGGATATAATTCTAACCCATACTGACACTTTGAGACATTAAGAGTGGAACTAATTAATTGTATGAAATATGGGGTGGATGGAATTATGAAGAAGCTGTCATACCTTGAGAGAAAATGGGAGGGGGTGGCTTGCCTGAACACTACCTCGAAGGAGAAGGGCGGGAATGGAAAACACTGTAAATCATCCTGTATAAATAGTAATCCAAATGAAGACGGGGCGATTGCCTCCGAGGAAGAGTGCACTAGTACTTCTTGTCTTGAGCCTCAGAAGCCCGAGCCCCCTTTAGGAGCTAAATCAGATACCAATAAGTTGGTTAATGAAGGAGCTCATAGGAGAGCTGATGTTAGGCCTATGGTTGGATCGGCCAAGTCTGATGGGATCGCGAGCCAAGTAAGGCTTCATCTGCCCCCAGAGGCAACACCATTGTTAGCAGTGTTAACTGAGGTACCCCCTAAGGAGATTGTTAGTGAAACAAAGGGAAAGTTAATACGTAAACTCACATTTTGGTGTTGAACACACTCTGTGGAAGGTTTGAATGCATCATCTTATATTATAATGGCCAGATGGGTTGGCCATTGTCCTAAAAACAATGAGGGAGATTGCACTGTTAATTTTGACAGGAGAGATGTAAAGCATGGTGATAAAGGGGAAATCCAGGCATTTCCTCTGGGATTTTTTTTACCCACCTAAAATGGCTGAGAGGGCCAATCATTTAACACCACCCTCAAGGCCACAATGGAGAGAAAATAGGCAAAATTTGGGTATCAGCTCGAAGCCGAGTGGAAATCTCCCCCTGGTGAGTGGGATCCCCACAATTCCTTTAACCTCGGGCATGTCCTAAGAGATAGTCCAGTCGCAAGTGGGATGGAAATAGCAAATAGATCCGCACCATTGAGTCACCTACATGGCAATGATTGACTAACCAATGTTTTTCTTACTCAAAGGCAGGAAGAGGGCACACAAAGGGAGCCCATAAATAATTTGGCCCAAGGAAACAGGTTAAGTAGAGCAGGGTCAGTTAATATACTTAGCTGCAATATTGCAGGGATAAGAAATAAAATGGATGACGTTATCTGGAATAACTTTTTAAAGGAATATGATGTCATTGGGCTTCAAGAATGTTGGGAAGTGGACAATACTCTCTGGTTGGGCAGTAATACTACTTATTCTGAACCTGCAAGCCCTTCTATAGTGGGAAGACCCAAAGGGGGGTGAATAACACTGATTTCCCTAAAGGTTACAGGTAGTCATCGCAAATTGGATACAGGGTTAGTAAACTGTTTAGCTGTTGAAATTATGCCCACCAATTTAACTAAAGTTTTAATTGTAAATTTTTATAACTCATTTGACAGAATTTGTGTCACTGAATATTTGTCTACTCGAAAAACCTATTTGGAGGTCTTCAATCTTACAGAGAGAACGAGATAGTATACACATGCAATGTACAATACTGAGCTACATGACTTGCTTAATAGGGAGACTTGTTTCAAGATGTTGAAAGCTAGTCCTGAAATATAACTGTAATGTGCAAAATAACAGACGCATCTTCCAAAACACGAACAAGGTTGTTTAACAGATTTTATTTTTCAACAAAGAGTAACACACCTATACAAATCTTTCACTCGACTGAGGTTAAGGGAGAGAAAGAAAATCAAAAAGAGTCAACAGTCATCTAACTGGATTCTTCGCCCAGGGTGTGTCTGTCGAAAAGGTACTCTGCCATGCCATTCTGTGGTGCTCCCATCCTGCGCAGACTAGTTGCAAAATCAGCCAGTTCTTTAATTGACTTCACCTGCTCATCCAAATATTCACTTTCCAGGAAGTTTGCCAACTGTGGGTCATCCTGATCAATCGATAACTTGTGCAGTTCCAAAAGTGACTGGTTGACGTCCTTTTCCAGTTGCAAGGAAATCTCCATGGCATTCAGCCCACTCCCCCAGTCATCTTGGTCTGGCTTCTTAATGTCCTGCAAAAAGATCCGGCCACCTCTTTGGTTCTGCAGCTTCAACAGCTTTTGGGCATGTTCACGTTCCTCAAACGACTGCTTTAGAAAATACTTAGCAAAGTTCCTAAGTGCGATGTCATCGCGGTCAAAATGGTAAGACATTGATAAGTAGACGTAGGAGGCATACAGCTCTAGGTTGATCTGGCGGTTGACGGCAGCTTCACACTCCTGATGAAAGTTCTGTCTCACTTGGGAACTCATTTAGCAAACGATGTTTAGAAACTACTGTGTGGTTTCCCTGAAAGACTACAGGACCGTAGCTTTCCGTTTTGATGGTATAGGTAGATGTGAAGGAAAAACAGATCTGTAAAAGTGGAAGCAACCTTCACTATCTTTGATGACTTAACTTCTCCAAAATTGATGTAATCTTGAGGAAAGAGTGTTTCTGTAGGCGGATATTAATCACAAAAGCTGTTGACTTACAATTCGCCTGTTTCCTTCACAGGTTCTTTCTGCTGCTTTTTTTCATCTATCTAGAACATTTCATTGTGTGATGTCAGCACCCGTGTAAGCTGCGTAACCAAGTCCTCTATGACACCAAATTGATTGTCATGTCACACAGTTATGTAGTAAATAAATATATAAATAGAAGAAAACAAAGATGAAGAATTATTTAAATAATGGACACAAATGCCTGCATTATTATTAGATAAATAAAAAAACAAAGGAAGGAGAAGTCATAACCATACACTCCTAACAAGTGAAGGGGTGCTTAGAAAGGAAGTGCCATGCAAGCAGGTGACAACAGGGAAAAAAAACCTCAAAGACAGCATCTATGAAGCACACGTGGGGAAGATTTAAAAAAATTGTTTTGGAAAAATTCACAACTGAAAAAAAATAGTGTAAATAAGTTATTTATGATGCTGTTTTAATCTTTTTTGAAAGATTTATTTTAGAAAAGGGCGTTTATTTTATTTTTTTTAAATAAATTTGAACTCCGGCTTCAAATTTGAAACCAAAACAGAACAAACCTCTAGACAGGAACTGTTATAAATACGGATATCGGTCTTTCAGCTTAATGCATCAAGTACTCTCATTTGGGGTTAACTAGGCACTACAGAGTCTGGAATGTCAAGCACTTTATTAGGGCAAATTATTTGCAACAGGAATCGTGCACTTTGAACTGATCGTCTTATTAGAAGCCCCGTTTCGAAAATTGAGTTATTGAACTGGGCGGTATGTCTACTGAAAGAGAAGGCCCGGGAATTATTTTGTATTATCTGAATCAACTCAAGTGGCCCCCAACAAGCTGAAAGGAACAGGAAGGCAGGCACTATGATACTGGATTTTTATCAAGCATTAAGTGCTTGTTGTACTTGCTGCTCAGTCAGTGTGAATGTGGTGTGGAATGTTGGAGCGAGATTATGCTGTGTAATGTTGGATGAGTGAGGTTGGCAGTTTGTGTATGGGCCGAGCAGCAGGAAGGCTGCTCCTGGTAGGGCTCTCTGTACTTTTACTCCTGAACTTACCATCATAATAAATACTACCAAAGAAGCCCTGGAGACCGGATTCTAGTTTCATTTACAACATTTTGGCGACGATTTTTGAAAAGCACCTGCATGTGAGATCGGCATGGAAACTGAGACTTACCGAAACTTGATTTACTGCAATTTGAAGCCTGAAGTAACTTTCTAATGAAGAAGCTCCCCTTGAAACTAAGCGTGATGTGTGTAACAGCAAGCTGGCAGCCCTGAGCCCCACCAGTGACCTTAAGACCGGTAGGCCCCAAACCAGGGATGCCAGATCCTGCTGTGTGTTCCTGGACTTTTGGAGTGAACCTGTGAGGAGAGCTGCCGTGTTAGTAGAGGTTTGGCTCGTGGAGGAGCCCATAAAGATCAATCGGCACATGTTATGTGCATTGTTGGCGGACATTTACTTTTTACAGAATTGGTAGTGGTCAGGTGGATTGTGCTCTAGTGCGGCCATCTAAAGGGAAAGACTCAGAGGACCAGTGGCCTGGTATTTTAGTGCGGGGTTTGAATAAAGCTTACCTAGTCAAAATGCTTGCGAGGATGCGGAGTCTCGGTGTGGTGTCATGACGAGAGAGGCGCGTGGAGCTCCAGTGAGACAACCTGTGACATATCACCTAACAATCCACAAATGTGTGCTGCGCATGTGTGTTTGAGGCACGCTTGAGTGAGGGAAGCACGTGGATGGTAAAGTTTAATCTGGAGTGCGTGCAGTGCATTAACGTTTGGTGCACACTTATGCCGTGAGCCACATTGAGTGGTGAGGAGCCCTCACGTTGTGCAGCACGAATGTGCCTAAAGCCACCTGGCACGCTCCCAGCGTATGTGCTGCCATCTTTGCAACTGTGATATGTGTGCTTCAAAAAAATAATTATATATATATGTGTTTACTTCATGGTTGGGGTGCTTCGCTAAAATTGCTAACTTCATGGAAGGACTGTTTCACTCTATGCTTAAGCGTATTTAAATATTGTAAGAGGATTTTTAAGTTTTCGGGTGTTTCCAGATGAGTGCATGGATTAAGTCACTTTTTTGTGGTGTTAGTGAAATTAGCAGTCAGGATGTTTGGTCCTGAAAATGACTGTGTGAGTTGACATTTGGTGAAGTCGCTCAGTGTTACCACTGTGGTGCGGTTGACGGTGTAAGAAATTGAATCCCTCAGGGTTGGTGGTATGTGTGTGGGGGGTGGGGGGGGGTGGAGGCTTTTAGTTGCTAAGCCTCTCTTGTCTACCCCTATTTTTGGTGGGTGTGGGTTGATGGAGGCAGATCACCCTGTTGGTATGATGTGCGAGTTGACTTTTAGGTGCTAAGTCACGGTTCCTGCTTGTGCGCCGTCTTCTCTTGTTCCAGCGTGAGCCGCTTCTTCAAGAGCTTGTAAGCTATGCGGCGCTGCACATGCATGCCTTCAGCCTTGCCATAGTGATTCATCGAGGCAGGCGCGTCCATGTGCCCCAAGCTGCTCTGTGAGTGGTGGCTCACGACTCAGCAAGAAGTACTAGTGCTAAAACGTGTGGAAGTGTCATTATCAAAGCGACAAGTCTCAAGTAGGTTTTCTTTAACGTTGGATGTGCATTTTCAGGCAGCAGGGATCGCCTTCCTCGTTTTTGACAACCCATACTGCCTTCTTTTGTAGTAGTAACCACATTAGTGCAGGGGTAGGGTTGGAACTCACCCTGGGAACTCTGGTAAAACCCCAGACCCCGTTTGTTCTAGCCAAAGTTTATGCACCATATTTCAAGCTGAAGGGATATGGTTTTTTGACAGAAAATGTTAATACTTTGATGGGGTGCTTCACTGTAAATGTTGTAAACGTCGTGGAAGGGATGTCATTCTTTGCTTAAACCACTGTTGGTGCTGTGTTTTTGGAAGGTTACAGTCAGAATGTTTGTTCATTAGAATGACTTGTGTGTGAGTTGACCTTTAGGCATAAAGTCACTCAGAGTTGCTACTTGTGTGTGAATGTGGTAGGAATCACCCACTGTTGATATGGTGTTTGAGTTGACGTTTTGATGTTAAGTCACTCTGGGTTGCCACCTTGGAGTGGTTGTAGGGGTTGGCGAATCACTCTCCGTTGGTAATGTGCGTTAGAAGGCTTTTCGGTGGTAAGCCTCTCTGGCCTACCACTATTTTTGTGGGTATGGGTTGATTTGGGTAAGTCACCCTGTTGGTGTAGTGTGTGAGATGACTTTAGGTGTTAGGTCACTGGGTTACCACCCTGGTGTTGTGGGGTAAGTGGATCCCTCACTGTTGGTGTTCTGTGTGAGAAGGCTTTTAGGTGCTAAGCCTCTCTGATATCCCACAATTTTTGTGGGTGTGGCTTGATTTAGGCAGTTCACCCTTTTGGCACTGTGTTACAGTTGACTAGATAGGAGTCACTCATACCAGTCACGTTTTTATCCTGCCCAGTTTGTTGTTTTCATTATTGTGAGTACATGGGTGGGCTTTGTTTTCCATCATTTCATATCTTTTGTTAACATTCACGTAAATTGTTAGATTCTTTAGTGCTTGGTTTGCATTTTGGATGTTAATTTGCACACCCATTGTATGCGTTTTTTTGTTTTGATCTTAACTTGTATGCCCTTTAGCCATCTTCAGGTCTTTGCATGGTGTTCTTGTTCACCGTGAAGAAAGGAGATGTGTTGTATTTGCTGCTCAGCCAGTGTGAATGTGGTGTGGAATGTTGGAGCGAGATGATGCTGTGGAATGTTAGATGACTGAGGTTGGCAGTTGGTGAGCTGAGCAGCAGGATTGCTGCTCCTGGTGGAACTCCCTGTACTTTTACTCCTAAACGTACCATCATATTTAATACTATCTAAGATACCCTGGAGATCGGATACTTGCTTCATTTACAGTATTGCTCTTATGTGTCTCTTAGTCGGGTCATGCACTTTGTTAGGGTCGGTCATGTACAATAATGGGAATTCAGCATTTTTAATCCACAGTCTCAATAGATAGCCTTTTTAAATTGGGTTTATGAACCCAGGATTTATGCCTTTAAATAAAAAAAATTAAAAAGGCGCCTTGATAACTGGCATTTAGATTTTAAGAACTGGTGTCGGAAGGAAACGCACCATCATGTTAAGACCGTGCCTGGAGGGTTATAGGACTGTTTTGGGTACCTTTTGGAGGGAGGGTGCAGCATACCTGATGTATTGATTGCATCTAATCAGTTTTAAATACAATTTGAACGTGGATACATTTTAGACAATTAAATCAAGACAACCATCTCGAGTGTGCCCTCTATACAGAATTTAAGGTATGTTACTATTCAGGATAACTAAAACAATAATGTAAGGACAGCAAAGTAAGTGATATTTAAAGATATCCTTGAGATAGCTCATAATAAATACATAAATATTTACTTTCCAATCAGTGGGACATTCCATTTGGTGTCAAACTACCACAAAGGCTATCACAACAATAAAAGACAGATTCTACAAATGTCAATAAACTAAACTGTTTCAACATTTCAGAGACAACTAGAGTAGACAAAAAAATAGAAGTTACTTGTCCATTCTCATTAAAAGTAAAGTGTTGGTAGATCACAATTCTGAAATGCTATGGTCAACAAGTTGCTACTGGTTGATGTCCCGAAGCAGATTACAAGTTTTGCTTTTGTCCTGCTTGGTCATACACCCGAGACTGAAGATTTGGTTTAAAGGGAGAACGAAACAATTACGGGTAATTTTTGAAGACAGAGATTAGGATTGCAGAACGTTTTGTGTTGGACAAGTCGCGATGTTAAGAGAAATAAATCATCATATCCCTATAAAACGAACATTGAAAGAAACCGAGGAGTTTTCATATAGTGTAGTTGTGCTCTGGTTGGGACAAGATCCTGCACGGCTATGATAGCAGGAATATATTTAACAATAGAGTTAACAGAGTGAGGAAACGCCTATGGCTCCCCTTTTATTACGAAGGCTCCCTGCACAACCCACTGTGACACAGGAAGTCCCGTGACCGTCTAAGCTCCCGCAGTCGATGGTTTAATCGGCAGTTTGGTTCTCGCCATCGTTCATATTTCGCAAGCACCTACCGACCTTGTATCAAAGCCTGAACGCAGTAACCATTCGGAGGCCTGCCACAGGCACTGAGATGTCACCGTAATTTGGCGTATATCCAACAAAACCCTACCCGGTGATCATCCTCACCTCTGCGCAGAAGAAACCGCTGGGGTGTTCGGCCTCTGCTCAACGGCACCTTCTTCCTCTCCGAAACTGGCCTCAATCGGTAGCTTCGTCTCTAGTTCGTCGTTCCAGTACTTCTCGCGAGACTTCCATGGATCATGTGACACAAACAAATGTACTTCTGGGTAGACACCATGAACTTTAGTACGTCAGGCTGGTACGTCTAACCTGTGAGACAATGTTTCCCTAGGCCATTTTAGAGTCAGGCTAAATCATTACTCTAACAACAACCTTGTTTTGCCTGGCCTAGGCAGCAATGACAAAGGACGATTTGTCATGTTTGAGGTTGGCGTAAAAGTGACGCAGGGTTTACCGGAAAAGCTCATCTCGAAAGATTGTTGTTTTTCTTTTTTCCTATTTTCAATTTCTTCCGCGTTAAAGATCGTTTTTTTCGGAATACAGTCCATAAAACATACAAATAAAATAAAATAGCATGCGATAGACATTGGCAAATATATCAATTAAAAAAGTCAACCTTTAAATCGAATAGTACTGAGAAATTTATATTGCCGAATCAGCATAGTAGCTTATAGAAAAAGAATAAAAATATTTTAATCAGGTGAAGTGATGACAGACAATTGATGAAGAAAGATCCTTTATTGCTGAGGAGCAACCCCCGGTACATCCACCTTCATCAAAACTCAGTACTGGTCCAACGCAGTGGAACCATAAACACACTCAACCCATAACATTCTCACCCACAAGCTAGTGCTGGAGCAGAGTTTTCTGTTGAAAATTTATCGAGTTTTAAGCTTCAGTTTTGTTTATATGTTTGACTAAAATTATTGATTTATAATGACTAATTATTAGTTTTGTCCTGACTAATCAACATTACTAATGATAGAAAATACATGTGGGGATGCATATATGTCGCTTAATAATAATGTGCAGTTTTAATTAAATGAATGTTGCAAAGTTCTATTTGTTTAGAGCACAAAACGCTTTTGAAATAACCTGTACTAATGCTTTATTGTGTTGCAAAAGGCTAGATAATTACATACACATAAGGGTATTAGTGGGGATTAACACTGTTTAATCATTATGCTGTGGTAACGTTGCTTTGTGTCTCTTTTAATTAAGATGGTCTGTTTTGGCCTAAAACAAGATGGCTGCCATTTACAGCCTGCGCTCGAGTGAATGAATTTTGATGAAGAGACCTTGCTGAATATGGTCGAGAGTCACCTGACCACAGCCTTTGCCTGGTTAGAAAATCTTCCGTGAGGACAGCAGCTCTGGGAACGATTCCAGCTGGCCTTGGACAAGGATAAAGCACAATGAACATTGTCCAGTCTGTGGTGGCTTTGCTAAGATATCAAGGAAGAACATTTACGAAAGTAACATTTGCAAACTCGAGTTTCCTTCTTCCATCTTTTTATTTTTGTGATTTTTCCTGAGCGGAGGTTTTCTAAATGTAACCGAGAGACTTCCTTTCCTGCTCGCTCTGCTCAGCGGCTCAATGGATATCTAATTTTTGTTTGTTACTTTTGTTCGCAACATAACCTATAAGTATGTTAGACTAGAGAGGGTCCATGTTCGTTCGTTTATTCATTCTTTCCTGGTGATCATCGCGTTTGGATGTTACCCATGCTGAGGACGACAGCTCGAGAGACTTTACCGAGAGACCTGTCCTGACCCTTTAGCTAGAATAGGTAACTATGAGAATGACAAATCTGCTATTGATTGACTTTTCCATTTGAATTAATTTAGATAAACAAGCATTGTTTGAATTTCATTGTCGGGTGTTTATTCTTTGTCAATTATTGAGTTTCAGATGTATCTCTCATGTTTAAAATCATGACTCAAGGCAATATCATTCAGGTTGCATTGACCTCATTGTAGATGCAGATTGGTTCTCCTATATTCAGTGTGGATAGAGTAATAGTGTGAATTTAGTGTGATGGGCCCTAGCGTATGATGTATGTTTGTGCGTGTGACTGTAGAATTACTCTGTCCGCGGAAGCAGGGAGATTTTATATGCGCCGATCTGCAGCAGTTTCCTGGTAGCAGTATGATGGTTTGATTATTGTCTTGATCAGATTAGATTGCTTGTACATAGGCTTTTGATTCATTTATTATTGATTGATGTTGGTATATGTACTAATACTATATGTTGAAGTCGTCGTGTTGAGTTTTATGTAGTGCTTCTGGAATTTGGGAGCTGGTGACGGTTCCGTAGTAGGGCAGAGGGAAGTGTGTGCTGCTCTCGGGAAAAACTGGATTGTTGGAATTACCTGTACGTATGCAGGAAAAACGTGTGACAATTGAAGTTGCGCGTCACATTGTCTGGGTTCGGAATCAGTGACATCGTCGTGTGTTACTACTAGAAACATATTTCCGGTATAAAAGGAGTGTGTATGGTAGCGAAGGTTATTTGTGAAACTCTGGTCTTAAGTCCCAGGGATCCGTAAGGTTCACCGTTAAAGCTTATCGCGGGAGGAGTAATAGGTATTCTCTGAGCTTGTCTGAAGGACTGGGCAGAGGTAAGCACTGCTTGGTTAACGCGTGTTATAATTCTGTAGCGGGACAGACTGTTCGCTGTTCTCGGGAAAGGCAGGATTCTGTGTGCATGTGCTACATTTTCTGGTGTGAAAGTGCGTGAATGTATGAGCATTTAATTGATTGTAAGACTCTTTGGAGTAGTCCTAGAGGAAACAGTTAATGGATGCAAGTTAGAAGGGCAGAGTAGAGGGATGTGCTACTGTGTCAATGAGAGTAATTATTCCGTAATAAAGCAGAGGTAAGCGCTGTTTTAGAGAAAAGCGGGATTCTTGTGAAGAAGATTTTCTTTACTATTCTGTGGTTAGTGAAACAGACAGTGGAGATGTTTATATGTTGTAACTAATAGATTTGTGGAAATTTGAAATGAAGTCTACTGAGAAGGCTTTGTAAAGGAGGGGTAGACGAGTGATAGGAGACAGGAGCAGGAGCGACTGCAGCGACTGCTGACGTCATATAGACCGCGCTCTGATTGGGTAGTGGATCAGAACAGTGCTCGCGCTGTGATTCGTACGTTGGTGTGAGCCGCGCAGGGATTGGAAGGAGTACAGTGTGACATAGACGCTCCAGGATTGGTGTGTTGGTGTGAGTCGCGCTGTTATTGGACAAAAAGATCCGCAACTGTACGGAAGAGACTAGAGAATACTGGTAAACATCAAAATGTATTACCAACCGGAGGAAAAGAAGAAGAAATCCTTGTTCGGTAAAATAAAAAGGTGGTTCGACAAGGATAAAAATATAATAACTAGAGAAGGTGAATTGTTACCTCCGACGAGAACTCCTGCATCCTTCATGGTTGCGAAATATGGGTATCATACCTGTATATGGTTGGATAACTGGGCTAAGTATACTAAGGATGATGGTGTCTTAGCATTCCCGGAACATGGTTCATTTAATTTAGCCGTGTTAAGAAATTTACGGGAGAAAATGATGTGTCTAGAGCCTAGACCAAGGCCGACACAGTTTGAGGCGTTGGTGGAATGGGAAGATGAGGTGCATGAGCGAGAAAAGCAGAGGAGTGGAAACAATTATAGATACTTTTTTGGGAGAAAATATGATCGTGAAACTCATCATGATCGAATGAGGAGATGGCGAGATGCTAGTATGTCAGAGGGATTATATCCTATGAGGACAGTTGAAGAAGCAGAAGGAAGGAAAGGTGCAGAAAAGGTGTCTGATGCAGAAGTGAGAAGGTATGGAGTTAATGATTATGAGGATGAGGTCTTGGATGACATGATTTACAAGAGGCCACCTCCATATAGATCAGAACCAGAAGAGAGTACGCCAGCTGCTACTCCTGTAAGAGATACTTTGCGGATTATTAAAACTGAGGTTGTGACACCTGATCTGTGAAGTGGTAGCTCTTTCGCGGAAAGGGAAAGAGAGAGAGAGCGAGAGAGAGAGAATCGAGTCAGTGACGAGAAAACACGAGAATTAGCCAGAACCACAACTGAGCTGACTGAGAAAATTAGGGAACTAACGAAAAATCTTGAAGCAGTGACGGTACCTGTAACGATTGGTCCGGTTGTGCCTATTTTTGATAAACAAAGAATGGGTGAAAATGGTTTGACAGTTCCTTATGTTGGAAATGGTCTGGTTGGTACTTGCTCTTTGGAGGAATCAGGAACGAGAACAGGAGGAAATAATTTGAGACAGTCGAGACATGACATATGTAGTGGGGGATTAGATGTACAGCCTAATTCAGGAATGAATACTGGTTGTTTGGGAGGAACGATTTTGGAACCACAGAGGATGACAGAACAAGTGGGTGCAGTGAAAAAGTCTACTGAAATAACAGCTGAGGATTTGAATGATTGGTTGAAGGTTCTTCAAAAGAAAGATAAAGATTCACAAGCAATTGATGTAGCCAGGTTGCACATGGAATTAGAGGAGCTTATTGCAGGGACAATTCCTACAGATATACTAAAAAACCATCATGATGGAGAGTTGTTATTCATGTGTAAGAGTATTACCTGGAGGGCTAAGAGTACACATGACAGGTTAAGGGCAATAGCGAGTGAACAAGGAGTTGACATGGATAAAGTGAAGGTTTTGCAGAGGTCTTACAGGATGGATTTTATAGACAAGGATATTGAGAATCTGAATGGTGCTGGTAGAACAGGACAAATTAAGGAAATGATTGCCTTATTGCGAAAATGGGGTGATGTAGAAAAGTGGAAGGATATATGGTACAAGAAAAGGGAAGATTCAGTGGATAGGACTTATTCAGCTTTTCCCATGAGAGAAAAAGAGAAAACAGTAGATGCTTATCCTATGAGAGAGATTCCTGGAGGTGGATATGTACATGTCCCATGGACTAGACAGGATATTTTATCATTTACGAATGATTTTCCTCGACTGAGAGAGAAGCCCGTCGAGTGGTATAGGCAGGTAGACAGGTTTGTGAAATTGTCAAAAGTGCTGTGGATTGACCTGAATAGCCTGTTTGATATAATTGTTCCGGCAGACTTGTGGGCTGAGTGTAAAATAGTTGTAGATTGGCCTGCTAAGGAGTACCCAAGAGATCCGAAAACAGGAGCACCAGATCCAGAGGTTATGAAAAAATACGATCAGGTTATTGTGTTCCTGAAAAATAAAGTACCTCCAAAAGAGACAGACTGGGTTAAGATAGATCGAACACATCAAGAAGCGAAAGAATCAGTTCATGCTTTTTACGAAAGGCTGATACTGGCTTTCAAACAGTTTAGTGGAGATGAACACCTGGGTGACAAGGATTTGAGTCATTTTGTATACAGATTTGTATATGGCGTGAGACCTGAAATAAGTGAAAGGATACGTGAGCATACAGTTGATTGGCAGAGTAAAAAGATTGATGAAATCTTGAGACATGCAAAGTACTTCAGTGATGAGATTGAAGCCAAACAGAGAAAGCTGAAAGAAAAGGCAATGTGGGCACAGGTGAAGGTTGCTGAAAGACAAGAAGCACAGATGGTGGAACAGGCAAATAATCCTGGAAGTAGACCAAGATTTGCGGGAAAAGGAAAGGGGAATTTAGAGGAGGCCAAAAAGAAGTTCCCTTGTCACAACTGTGGACAATTGGGGCATTGGAGATCCGAGTGTACCAATCCACCATTAGTGAGTAATGAGAATAAATCATTGAATCAACAGGTGCAGAGGGGTGTAATCAACAGCAGCAACAACAGAAGGTTGTCAGACAGCAGAGCCAAGAACCAAAACCGCCCTTGCCGCAGAATAGAGGGTCCCAAAAGTATAACCAGGACTCAGGATTCTACAATGATGAGCAGGTAAACAAACCGAGACGTTCTAATCTGGTACAACAGTACTGGTTAAAGAATGAGGGGAGTGAGTCTGAAGGGGACTATTGACGGTGCCGAAGAGAGGAGGAAGAGTGCATACTTGGTGCAACTCTAGAACTAGACCAGGCAGGACCATTTGTGGATGGGAAAATAAATGGGGAGAGTGTTACTTTTTTGGTAGACACAGGAGCGACAAGATCAACTGTCAGGTCAGCAGATATTAGAAATCTTCCTCTCTCGGACGAAGCAATCCAAGTAGTTGGTGTAGCCAATACACAGATTAAGACTCGTCTTACCGAACCAGTAAGGGTAAGAATAGGGAAATTTTCAGACATGCACAGATTTGTTGTCTGTGACACTAGTCCAGTGAATTTGTTAGGTAGGGACCTATTGTGCAAGATGAATTGTACAATTTTCTGTACTCCGGATGGAATAGCTTTTGAAACACCAGATGAGGATGTTTTGTACCGAATGACTCTAGATAATAGAGAGAGTGAGATTGTTGGTACATATGCTGTGTTTAATCCAGATGATTTGCCTCAGGAGTTGAGACGCACAGTGAAAACAGCAGTTTGGGATTTTACTGGAGAAGATGTGGGATTGATGAATAATGTAGATCCAGTAAAGATTTCAGTGAAAGAGGGGATTGTTTATCCTAATATTCCTCAGTACAGATTGACACCAGAAATAATTGAGGGAATTACACCTATAATTGACAAGATGATTCAACAGGGTGTTCTGAGAGAGATACTGAGTAGCCCGTGTAATTCACCGATAATGGGGCTGAAGAAACCTAATGGAAAGTTCAGGATTGTACAAGATTTGAGAAAAGTTAACAAAATTGTGGTGGCATGTTGTCCCATTGTGCCAAATCCTTCAGTGATTTTGTATCAGATTCCTCATGATGCTGAGTGGTACATGGTGATTGATTTGTGTCATGCTTTCTTTTCAATTCCATTGCATCATGACAGCCAGCCGATTTTTGCATTTCGGTTTGGCCAGCGTATTTTAGCATGGTGTCGTATCCCACAGGGGTATACAGAGAGTCCTTCGATATTCAATCAGTTATTGAAGAAATCATTGGAGAGTTTGATTATGCCTGAAAGCTCAGTACTAGTGCAGTATATCGATGACCTACTTGTGGCATCGAAGACACGTGAAGCTTGTGAAGTAGATACCATAGCTTTACTAAATCATCTGGCAGATGGAGGGTTAAAGGTATCTCCAGCCAAATTGCAATTTTGCAAGAAAGAGGTGCATTATCTTGGACACAATATTGAAAAGGGTCTGAGAAAGGTGACCGATGACAGGATTAAAATTATCAGAGGAATGAGATCCCCGATGACCCAGAGAGAGGTGAGGATGTTTCTGGGGATGGTGGGTTATTGTCGTCAGTGGATAAGTAATTTCTCTCTGATAGCAAAGCCACTGATTAAGTTGACAAAAAGTGAGGTGAAAGACCCATTGGAACTGGATGGTGAACAAATGGCAGCATTTGAAGAGCTGAAGAGCAGAATGTGTGAAGCCCCTGCTTTGGGAATGCCAGACTATGAGAAAGAGTTTGAGTTGTACTGCAGTGAGGGAAATGGTTGTGCACTTTCAGTGTTGATTCAGAAGCATGGACAACTGAGAAGGCCAATTGCGTACTTCTCATCGACACTTGACCCCGTAGCTGTGGGTTTGCCAGGTTGTCTGAAAGCAGTAGCTGCTACATGCAGAAGCTTGGAACAGAGTGAGGGTATAATAATGGGATATCCTGTAAGGGTATTCGTACCTCATGATGTGGCAATTCTTTTGACAAGAAGTAGGACTCAGTACATGTCACATAGTCGGTTGACTAAATATGAGAAAATCATTTTGGGAGCATCAAATGTGACTCTTGAGATATGTGTGAATGTGAATCTAGCGACACTTCTACCAGATGCTGAAAATGTGAATGTTGGAGATGATGTTGATCATGATTGTTTGGATGTGCTTGACTACTGCACAAAACCCAGACCAGACATAAGAGATTTGCCGTTACCTGAGAGTGATCATGTGCTGTTTGTGGATGGATCATGTCTGAGGACTGATGATGGTGTGCTAAGTGCAGCATATGCAGTGTGTAAGGTTTCAGAAGTTATGGAAGCTTCGCCTTTGAAAGGAGTGAGATCTGCTCAAGTGGCTGAATTGGTGGCATTGACAAAAGCTTGCAAAATTGGGAAGAATCTGAGAGTGACTGTGATGACTGATAGTCAGTACGGATTTGGAGTTGTTCATGACTTTGGCCAGCTTTGGCTACAGAGAGGTTTCTTGACGTCGAGTGGGACTCCAATAAAGAATGCTGAAGTGATTGGAAAATTGCTTGAGGCAATACAGCTGCCTAAAGAACTAGCAGTTGTGAAGTGTGCTGCTCATGGACAAGGAGATGATTTTGTTACTCTTGGTAAAAGATTTGCCAATGACATTGCACAGTATTGTGCGAAAACCAATCAATCAATCAATAGGGCACGAGAAAAGGAAATGTCTTTTTGTTCTGTGATGTTTACTAATGTCCTAGAAACGTGGGATGAAGTGAAACAGTTGCAGGATGAGGCAGGAGATGAGGAAATGAAAGATTGGATCAAGGCAGGTTGTGCCCCAAGAGAGACAGATCATGTTTGGATCTATAGAGGTGGTAGACCAGTCATGCCAAATAGCATGTTGTCGACAATGGCAAGAATGTATCATGGCCAGGGACATTTGGGAAGGGATGCGATGATAAGGTCTTTTAAGCAAACCTGGTACAATGCAAAGTTCAGGTTGATTGCAGAAAGCATCTGTCAGAGATGTTTGATTTGTCAGCAGTTCAATACTGGGAAAAAGACAGTGGTGAGTCTAGGAACAATAGGCAGAGAAGGAGGTCCTTTTACCAGAATGCAAATTGATTTCATTGAGATGCCCTAAGTGAACAAATTGAGGTATGTTCTAGTGGTAGTCTGTTTGTTCTCAAGATGGGTGGAGGCCTATCCGACTAGGAGAAATGATGGAATAACAGTTGCAAAGTTACTGTTAAGAGAGCTGATTCCTAGGTACGGGTTCCCAGTCACAATTGAGTCTGATAGAGGTGGACACTTCTATAATGAGCTCATGGGTTTGATTTGTGAAGCATTAAGCATACAGCAGAAGCTACATTGTGCATACAGACCAGAGGCTTCTGGAGTCGTTGAACAGATGAATGGCACAATAAAGAACCAAATTGGTAAGATGTGTTTAGCCACTGGAAGGAAATGGCCTGATGTCTTGCCTCTAGTGTTGATGACTATTAGGTCTACTCCAGATAGAACCACAGGTTTGAGTCCGCACGAAATCTTAATGGGACGTGCGATGAGACATGCATTTGTGCCTGTCAACAAGTTGATGACAATAACTGATGACATGATTTTGGATTATTGTAAAGGCCTGGCTGACGCAGTTCATTCTGTGTTTCACCAGGTTGGAGGAGATGCTACCACACTTGAGAAGAAGCAAGCCCATGATCTGAGTCCAGGGGACTGGGTGAGGATTAAGGTGCACAGAAGAAGGAATTGCTTGGTTCCAAGGTGGGGAAGGCCAAGACAAGTCATTCTGACTACGACAACTGCAGTGAAGTGTGCCGGTGTGAAAAACTGGGTGCATGCTAGTCATACTCTGAGAGTTCCTAATCCAAAAGAAGGGACTGGTAAGGAGTATTTTGAGGAGTCAGATTCGAGTGATGATGAAGAGACTGAACCAGTGAGAAGAAGGAAGAATCCTGAAAGAGGTGAAGGAGAAAGAGAGTCAGGTGATTCTTTCTTCCCAAGAGAGGCCTCAGGGGAAACATTGAGAGTCTCGGAGGAGAGATCAGATTCTGTAAGAGTGCCTGAAGTTCCAACAAGTAGTAGAAAAAACAGAAGAGAAAAGAGCAATTTCACAGAGACTACTCCTGAATCAGATGAGGAGGTTGAAATTCCACTTGAGATTACACCTGAAGAAGTAGGGTCAGAAGAAGGTAGAGAGGGACAGATTGCGGAAGACCCCCGAGGAGGTGTAGGGAACATTCCTGATAAGTTAGGTGAAGGGACAAGTAGACAGCAAGAAGATTGCGTGTCGGAGACCCGAGGAGGGACAGAAATAGGGAAATCTCAATCAGTGGTGGGAAAAACTGTGGAGCGAAAGAAAATTGTTGAAGAACAAGAGGCAAATGAGACAGAATCAGATGAGAGTGAAAATGAGAAATCAGAGGGTCGAGTTCTGAGAAAGAGAACTTGGATCGGAGAAAGGAATAATAAAGAAGTAAGACCGAAGAAAGTTGTAAGAGGAGATCTTTGGCCTAACAACAAGATAAAGAGACTAAGGTACAGACTGACACGAGTAAATTCATCAAAAGCTGAACAGGTGAACGAGGTGTCGAGTCAGAATCAAGCAAAAGGTGAAAAACAAAAGGTCACAAAAGAACCAGAGGAAATCAAGAGAATCAGAAAACCTAACCAGAAGTATAGGTCACCGGAATGGACGTACGTGGCACTGTCTGAAGGTGAAGAGGCAGAAAGTCAAGGAAATCCAGAGGGGACCATACGTAAAGTGGTTGAGGAGAAAACTGTTGGAATCCTGAAAGTAATCTTGACTGACATTGGAGAAGAGTCAGATGCACAGGATGTTGTTGATGATCTGATACAGTTCGATGTTGCTGAAGAAGAAGTGAAAAGTGATTAAAATCCAAATTGAGTGAACTAAAGAAGTCACTTGGTGTACTGCTCGATTTTCCCGGCCCTATTGTGTTGATGGGTGATTAGGGTGACTTCAGTCTCTCTACCATTCAAGCCTAAGGGTTAGAGTAGTGAATGAAGTCTATTTACTAGGCACTTCGACATGATCCTGTGTTCTTCCCCATAGATTAGGGCTTGCACACATATCCTAGGGGATAGATTCGTTAGTATTAGGGATAACCTGCCCTGTAGTGAGGGTATTTCATGGAGCCGTGCTGAATTCAGGCCTGGTAGGCCTCAAACGGGAGAGACTCCATCTTTCTTTCTGCTCCGGCAGCTTGAGATGCTTCTAGGTTAAAGGGGATGTTTTAGTTATGAGGTGTTATTCGCTTGGAGAGAACCGGTTCAGACCGGCCCTTATCGAAGGATTGTATTTTTCTTCATGCCGAAGACGCTACATCAGGCCGGCCGGCTGGGAAAGTGTCCTTGGCACGGGGAGGTACAAGAATTTGGTGGGCGGCAGGTTACGGGCCGGAATTTTCCATGAGGAAATGCACCTCTATATTAGTAAAAGTCTGAGGCAGTTACGGGGCACTTACTTCAGTCCGTAGGCGGCATCTAGCCGTTAGCAGTAAAGCTACTACTTATTCCAGGGAAGACAGATGACAAACTTGAAGGCGGAGAAAAACCGAGAGACAGATACTCTTCTAGCAGAATTGCCAGAGAGGAGAGAGTAGCCGATGAGGAAGAGGTCCCAGTGACTCGGAGAAGGGAGCTACGGAGGTGTGATCTCCAGGCGAGCCGAGGCACAGACGAGAAGGGAACCTAGATGACCATTGAGTGCAGGCTACACACGACTAAGGTGATGTCGACCCCTTTCTTAGTAGAGTGTACAACCTAATCTTTCACTTTTCTTTGCAGGTTATGTGTTACACAGTAATGTTATGTGATTGCGTATATAATAAATAATAAAGTATTCAGTTTGTAGTGAATCAACATGTGCTGCGTGTTCTTGTATAAGAGGGTAGCCTATTCTTCTAGTCAGCTGTGACTTGACATGAACAGATGTTAACCCTGATCAGGTAAGTGGTAACTGAATAAGGAGAGAGGAACCCCTCGAACCAGAGAACAGGTTGTGCTCAAACTGGCAGTTCTTGTGTGATCTGGTAAATAGTAGAACTGATTCCCCTGCTGTATGTTATGGTAATCATAGGATGAACTTGTGCTGAGGCTGCCGTCTGGGTAGGAAGTCCTGGGTCCGTCTGGGACCGCGAGGCTGAGGCTGCCGTCTGGGTAGGAAGTCCTGGGTCCGTCTGGGACCGCGAGGCTGAGGCTGCCGTCTGGGTAGGAAGTCCTGGGTCCGTCTGGGACCGCGAGGCTGAGGCTGCCGTCTGGGTAGGAAGTCCTGGGTCCGTCTGGGACCGCGAGGCTGAGGCTGCCGTCTGGGTAGGAAGTCCTGGGTCCGTTTGGGACCGCGAGACTGAGGCTGCCGTCTGGGTAGGAAGTCCTGGGTCCGTCTGGGACCGCGAGGCTGAGGCTGCCGTCTGGGTAGGAAGTCCTGGGTCCGTCTGGGACCGCGAGGCTGAGGCTGCCGTCTGGGTAGGAAGTCCCGGGTCCGTCTGGGATCGCGAGGCCGCCACTTGTATTCTAGATATATATATATATATTAGGAATTCCCTGTCCTTAGGTGGTATATATCGGTGGTTACTTGTTGTGAATAGGCCCTAGGGAGAGGGTAACGTTCTGGCTGGGTTAGAGAGGCTCTGATGAGCGGGTTCTATCTGATCCGAAAACCCAAGCAGAACACTTGGAGAAGTGAAAAAGAAGATCTGAACTTAGCTGTTTGAAATAATCTAGTGCTCTAGTGTTTCAGTAGTGGAGTAGAAGAGGCTAAGTCAAAAGACACTGCCAAAGTAGTAAAATGGCTAACACAGAAAATAATCAAAATAGATGTGCCTTTTTGAAAAGATGGTGTAGAATGTGCTGTTGCTGTACTGGATTATTAATGCTATTATGGGGTGTATTAGCTTTATTAGTTACTTTTAGAGTTACAATAGGTACTTTTGGAATACATACTGAAAATGTGACCAATGTAGAGAAGAGTTCACAGAAAGTAGTTCCAACTAGAATTAGTAACATTTACATACATAAAGATAGGTCGATTAATGATTTTTCTAGTAATATTTTTTCAAAGCTGTTGTACGAATACGTAAAGACAATGGAAGTTAGGGATTGCTACGTATGTATGCAATTACCTGCATCCGTTTCTGAGGGTGTTACTTATCACCATTTACCAGCTACGTATGGAATTTCCTGTAGTGTGCTGAGTAGTGTTTTTTATTTGTTAGGGAAAATAGATTATGAGATGTCTAACAAAGATAGTATTTTTGGGCAATTATCTATGAACAAGAAGCTGAATCCAGCTAAAGAAGCTAACATTTTTGGTGAGATTTTTATTGAGAAAGAAGAATTAACATTAGATTACATTTTTAAGAACAATTTAATTTGCAGTTTGAAAGAAGAGGAGAAAGCTTTCCTAAACATGGAAGAGGAAAGGAGAATGAGCATGCATGAAAAGGCAGGGAAATGTAAAGTGAGTGAGACAATTTGGGACATTAAGATGGGAAAGGAGTTGGAAAATGGAGCTAGTCCAACATTAGCTTTAGATGCACCACAGAAGGGTAAACTATGCATTACCAGAAAGAAGTCTCAATATGATACATATTTTATTGGGACTAGTGAGTGTCATGATACATACTTCATTGCAACAGGATGGGGTTTTAAAGGTGGAGAAGATCCAGTTTTCCCAGGAGTGTATTATGTTTGTGGGAACAAGGCTTATTACAAGTTGCCTGACCATTGGTATGGCACGTGTTATGTGGGCCTGGTTTTTCCAAAGATTTTTCATATAGATAGAATAGAAGATGTAGAACATATTAATTTACTAACACGTTTTAAAAGAGAAACTTGGTCGGAAATAGTTGGTGATATATTTGGAGCTTTAATTCCAGCAGTGGGAATTTCTTTGAATGCATATGGTATTCGGAAACTGTCAACAGTGGTGGATCGTTTATCGACAAGTACCGCTGGAGGGTTTCTTTTGGTAAATACGGAGATGATTGCCGTACGTGCCATGTCAATGCAAAATCGACTTGCCCTTGATATTCTATTGGCCAAGGAGGGTGGAGTCTGCGGAATGCTGAAAGTTCAACATTGTTGCACTTACATTCCTGACGAAAGCAAAGACCTAAAGGTCTATATCAAAAATATTACTGATTTGCATGAAGAATTAGTACCCCTGGAAGCTGAAAGTATCTGGACTAAAATAGCTAATAAGATAGTTGCTGTTAAGAGTTTTATTGCTAAGATAGGTAGTACCATTATTGGTAAAGTTTTATTTCCATTAACTTGTGTAATTGTTGCTTTATTGTTACTAAGATTGGGGTGTTTGTGTTGTAAAAACAGGGGAGGGAAAAAGAGAATACTTAGAGAAAAGGCTGAAAAGAGACGAAAGAGGTCAAGGAGAGATCCACAAGAAATAGAGTTAGAAGAGATGAGGGAGAGTGTTTACTTGGAGACAAAGAGGGATGATGTGAGGGAGTCTGGTGTTTAATGTTGTGTTGAAAAAGACATTTTCGATTTCTCCTAAAAATTGGGACTTAAATTTGTTTTTTGGGTTGGTTTTGTGGTTTTTGTGGTGATAAGATATCACCAAAGGGGGGATTGCTGGAGTAGAGTTTTCTGTTGAAAATGTATCGAGTTTTAAGCTTCAGTTTTGTTTATATGTTTGACTAAAATTATTGATTTATAATGACTAATTATTAGTTTTGTCCTGACTAATCAACATTACTAATGATAGAAAATACATGTGGGGATGCATATATGTCGCTTAATAATAATGTGCAGTTTTAATTAAATGAATGTTGCAAAGTGCTATTTGTTTAGAGCACAAAACGCTTTTGAAATAACCTGTACTAATGCTTTATTGTGTTGCAAAAGGCTAGATAATTACATACACATAAGGGTATTAGTGGGGATTAACACTGTTTAATCATTATGCTGTGGTAACGTTGCTTTGTGTCTCTTTTAATTAAGATGGTCTGTTTTGGCCTAAAACAAGATGGCTGCCATTTACAGCCTGCGCTCGAGTGAATGAATTTTGATGAAGAGGCCTTGCTGAATATGGTCGAGAGTCACCTGACAACAGCCTTTGCCTGGTTAGAAAATCTTCCGTGAGGACAGCAGCTCTGGGAACGATTCCAGCTGGCCTTGGACAAGGATAAAGCACAATGAACATTGTCCAGTCTGTGGTGGCTTTGCTAAGATATCAAGGAAGAACATTTACGAAAGTAACATTTGCAAACTCGAGTTTCCTTCTTCCGTCTTTTTATTTTTGTGATTTTTCCTGAGCGGAGGTTTTCTAAATGTAACCGAGAGACTTCCTTTCCTGCTCGCTCTGCTCAGCGGCTCAATGGATATCTAATTTTTGTTTGTTACTTTTGTTCGCAACATAACCTATAAGTATGTTAGACTAGAGAGGGTCCATGTTCGTTCGTTTATTCATTCTTTCCTGGTGATCATCGCGTTTGGATGTTACCCATGCTGAGGAAGACAGCTCGAGAGACTTTACCGAGAGACCTGTCCTGACCCTTTAGCTAGAATAGGTAACTATGAGAATGACAAATCTGCTAATGATTGACTTTTCCATTTGAATTAATTTAGATAAACAAGCATTGTTTGAATTTCAGTGTCGGGTGTTTATTCTTTGTCAATTATTGAGTTTCAGATGTATCTCTCATGTTTAAAATCATGACTCAAGGCAATATCATTCAGGTTGCATTGACCTCATTGTAGATGCAGATTGGTTCTCCTATATTCAGTGTGGATAGAGTAATAGTGTGAATTTAGTGTGATGGGCCCTAGCGTATGATGTATGTTTGTGCGTGTGACTGTAGAATTACTCTGTCCGCGGAAGCAGGGAGATTTTATATGCGCCGATCTGCAGCACTTGCACAGCAACCATAGCCACGCGGATGCGCGACCATTGGTTACCTAGCAACACAACACTTCCCCCTTCCTTATACAACACAATAATACCTAATATGTACAACACAAAATATTAACATCATGAATTCCTCACTCACTGTTAACCACATAAGCCAGATCGGAACTTTCTTTGAACGTGGAACTCTCTGATTATTAACAGGAGGCTCAGCAGGCGGCCTGCTCTCCCCAGAATTGGGACCAGGCTCCCCCGGAACACCGGAGACCACCCCATCCCCCTCCTGGACAGCAATAGGACGATGAGCATCAACATCCTCATAACACTCAGAAGAAAAAGGAGATGACGCATTCAATTCATCTTCCAGCCAGTCAGATTTGTAAGGACTACTATTCCCCAAGTTCTTACCGGATTTCTCCTGATGGTCCATAGCAACCCTCTTTAAATTCCAAACCTCACCATTTTTGAGTTTCACAGCATTGTGGAACACCTCAACTACCTCCTCGGCATCAAAGAAAGCGCCCTCACCCTTGCAAACAAACCCTGGTTTTCTCACTCTTACCCAATCTCCCACTTCAATTTCAACAGGCTTGGTGGAATGCTTACTATTATAATAGTCACTATTCTTTTTCTGAATACGTTGCATCCTGTTCCACACTTCGTCCTTTGACAAGTTCATCACTCCAGATGGAAATAACCAACTGGGATTGAATTTTGAACGAGGCTTACGACCCCGCATTAAGATAAATGGCGGTAACCCCGTTATTTCTGTAGCAGTCACCCGATAAGCCCAGACAGACTTCCCTACTTGTGAGATCCAATCATGTGCATTACTAGACGCAATTTGAATGATCCCTTTTAACACACGGTTGAACCGTTCAACCACACCATTCCCGCTAGGGTTATACAACAGAGTAGTCCTATGCTTAATTCCCAATTTTGCAAAATACTCCTTAGCCATATTGGAAACAAATTGGACACCATTGTCACTAATTAAGGACGATGGAATACCCTCAGAAGAAAAGACTTCATCCAGGAATTCAAGGACCGCCACTGTATCAGCCTTATCCACAATTTTTACTACTGGCCAGCGAGAGAAAAGATCCATAAGAACCAAGATATACTTCTGAGACTCACCATCTTGATCTTTAACGGGTCCCAAAATATCAATAGCCACAGAATCCCATGGCTCCCTTGCCCCAATAGTCTCAGACATAGGGGGTCTAAATGTCTTAAGGGACTTGTCCGCATTCCCACATGTAGTACAATTCCTGACCACTCTCTCCGTTTCAATATCCAGACCAGGCCACCAAAATAACTTTTTAATTACAGACTTGGTTCTGGAAATGCCTGAATGACCCTCATGGCACAATTCCACAATAGACGAACGTAAATTCTCAGGGGGAACTACTCTTTCACCTCTTAGTAATACCCCATCACAAAAAGATAACTCCGATCTAATCTCCCAAAAAGGCTTCAACAAGTTGGGAATACTATCCTTACGTGGCCAACCATTCAAGGAAAAAGATACCACTTTGGATAATGTCTCCTCCTTACTGAACTCAGAATTCCATTCCTCTCTATCAATAGCCGAACGACCCTGGCTATGAATTAAAGCCACTTGGAAATCATTCCATACCTCATCCTCACATTTTTCCAGACTGACTGGCATCCTGGATAAAAAATCAGGTACCAAATTATCTCTGCCAGGGGTATACACCATTTTATACGTAAAATTCTGCATCCGCATCGAAATCCTAGACAACCTAGACGATATATTAGGTGAACCCTCAGAAGATAAAATTTTAACTAATGGTTTGTGGTCAGACCTAAGAGTGCACACTTTTCCCCAAATGAATGATTTAAAATGATCTAGGCCCCAAGCACAAGCCAATGCCTCCCTCTCAATTATTGGGTACTTTTCTTCACATGGGGAAAGAGATCTAGACGCGAATGCAATGATATTCTCCTTGCCATTGCCAGCACACTGGGATAATACTGCGCCCAAACCTTTATTGCTTGCGTCAGTAGTTACAAAACTCTCCGCCGAGGGATCAAAACTACTGAGGCAGGACGCATTTGCAATTGAAGTTTTGATATCCTGAAAATCCTTATCACATCCCGTAGACCAAGTGAAGTTCACATTCTTCTTCAGCAGTTGCCGAATATTAAAACACTTGTCAGCAAAATTCGGAACATATTTTGCGCAAAATTCCGCCATGCCTAAAAAAGATCTAATATCGTCTTTACTGCAAGGGGTCGCTGCCTCTATGATAGCCGACACTAGGGATGCCTTTGGCCTAACACCGTTACAATCAATAACGTGACCCACATACGTTACACTCTCACAGGCAAATTTACACTTACTAAATTCGATGGTGAGGCCCTTATCTTCCAAAATTTTTAGCACCTTCATGAGCCTAGCATCATGTTCCTCTTTAGTTTCCCCATAAATCAGGATATCGTCCTGGAAAAAAGTTACCCCCAATTCCTTTTTAAACAAATGGAACATTAACCTTTGGAAAACTGCACCAGCTGACGCCAGACCAAACGGCATGCGGGTAAACTGAAAATATCCAAAAGGGGTTATAAAGGATGTGAGGTGTTTTGAATCCTGAGATAGGGAAATTTGTTGGTAGGCAGCTGATAGGTCCACCGTTGAAAACCATTTCGCATCCTTAAGACAACTCACCATTTCATTAATCTTAGGTAATGGGAACCTATCAATAACTATGTTATTGTTAAGATGGCGAAGGTCCACACAGAGCCGAATTTTTCCGTTAGCACGTTTAACAATCACAACAGGAGAAATCCATTCTGATGCCTCTATTGGTTCAATAACCCCTGCCGCTACCAGTTTCTCCAATTCCATGGACACTTCATCTTTAACCAATAAGGGAACATTGCGACAACGGTGCACCTTAGGGATTGCATCGTCTTTCAAGTAGATACAATGTTCGAATCCAAGTAATTTACCTAATTTCCCGCTGAAAACAGACAGAAACTGTTTGATCATTTTTTCACCTAATGCAGACCCCTCATCCAAAATTAACACTTGTTCCTTGCTGTTGGGGTCAAGAATAATGTGCAAAAGTTTCTGATCCAACCATCCCAAAACCGGAGGACCATTTTTGGCTACATACAATTTAGCACGACAAGATCTATTCTTAAATTCAAAAACAAACCACCTGAAACCAATCAGGTCAATTTTTTCCCCACCATAACCCTCCGGGTGGATGTCTGGCTCATATAGTTGTTCCCCAACCATGTTAATGAATTTACTCTTCCATAACTTTTCCTCGATTATAGTGTAGGGTGACCCCGAATCTGCTATAATATCAATTTTCACTCCTCCTATTGTCATATTACAAACCGGCTTGTTGGTACAAGCGATGTCATCAATATTTAACATCAAATTGCTCCTAAAGCAGTTATTCAACTCAGCATTCACAATCATGTCACCCATCTCAGGGCTTGGTTCATCCGGATTATCACCCTCTGTAACACATCTTACTTTATTGTTGTAATGAAGTACCTCACACCAGTGGAAGATTTGTAGTCTTTATTAGTGACCATCCGCTCTCAAACTGACTGGAGCTCACCTGAACATTCTAAGGTGAGCTCCCTCGGAACATACCACTTCCTGGTTGGGGGAGGGGTGTTGGGAGATACCAACTACAATATGCATACAAGATTATAACACATCTCCCCTTGCAGGGATACACAACTTTTGAACAAGAAATCATTCAGTGTTTACAACTCTGTCTTTGCTCCATGTTTGTCCGTTGTCCAGGCGAACTACACTCTTACTTGTGCTTACCACAGTTTGAGGTGCTCCGAATTTGCTCGTTCCCGGTTGCACCCTGCCCGGTTTCCTGACCCATACTTGGGAGTTGGGTTTTATCTCTACCTCTTTAGCTCCATGTTTCTCATCGTACCAATCTTTGTACTTGTGTTGATGAGACTCTATACGCTTCTCAACACAACCTAAGTCTGGTACAACTCTTCTTCCTCCCCCCAACCACCTTGGGTTCATCTTGGTGCTGGGTTCCCTTCCTCTGAGAAATACAAACGGGGATATTCCTGTTACCCCATTGGGCGTGGTGTGATATGCCCATAAAGCTTCTCTCAACTCTTCTTCCACATTCAACCCATTGGTGATGGCCAGTTGTATTTGCTCTTTAATCATCCGATTCACCCTCTCCACTAACCCATTGGCTTTCGGACAATAGAGAGCAGTCCTCTCATGCTTTATGTTGAGTTCTTCCAAAAACTCTCTCATGTTATCAGAGATGAACTGCACACCATTGTCCGTTACAAGGGTCGCGGGGATACCTTCATACACGAAGATGTTTTTTAGAAACGCAATGAGATTGGAAGTTGTGGTGGACGCTGTAAATTTACAATTCACCCAATGGGAAGTGTAGTCCACCAACACAAACATGAATCTTTTCTGTGTCCCCAGTATGTCCATAGGACCCACAATGTCCATAGCTAGTTTAGTCCATGGAGATGTGGGTACATTTATGGGAGCCAGAGGAGCACAGTGGATGACTTTGCTTTTGTCACTTCTGGCACAACTAACACACTCCTTTACTGCTCTCTCCACCTCCGAATCCATTCTAGGAAACCAAAAGCAACTCCTCACTTTGTTCTTAGTAAGGCTCCTGCCCAGATGCCCTTCATGGGCCAGATCTATGACCCTTTTTCTAAGCCCTTCTGGCGGGACAATCTTCTCCCCCCTTTGCAGGCGGCCAGCTATGATGGACAGTTCAAATCTGACTTCCCAGAAATCTTTAACTATGTCAGGGACCTCCGATAACTTGTCAGGCCAACCCTTGACGATGAGTTCTCTCAACATACCCATGGCCTTATCTTCCTCCATGCCCTTATTCCATTCTGCATCAGTCAGCGAGGGGAGATGCACCGCGCAGATGGGGACATCTAATACTTCCTCACTATAATTACCTTTGACAGGTAACCTAGACAAGCAATCTGCAATCACATTCTTCTGCCCCGGTAAGTACTCCATTTTGAAACTAAAGTTTTCCAGCCCCAGCACCCACTTGCTTATCCTAGGTGACATACTTTGTGCTTGTTTGGGGGAAAACATGAATGTGAGTGGCTTGTGGTCTGTGTGAATGGTAAACTTGTTGCCCCACAAAAAGAATTTGAAGTGATGTACTGCCCAGAAACATGCTAATGCCTCCCTCTCGATGACCGAGTAATTGCGTTCTGCATCACACAAGGTGCGGGAGGCAAACGCTATCACTCTTTCCTCCCCATCACTTCTTTGGGATAACATAGCACCCAAACCTTTGTTGGAGGCATCAGTGGTCAAAATGGTTCTTTTGTTTGGATCAAAAGACCCCAATGCTGGAGATTCCAAAATGCACTTTTTTATCATTTCAAACATCCTACTGTGTTCTTCTTCCCACACAAAAGCCGTATTTTTCTTCAAGAGCTCGCGAAGGCCCACACACAAATCTGCAAAGTTCCTGACAAATTTGGACATGTACTCCACTAATCCAAAAAGGATTTGAGCTCCTCCTTATTGGTTGGGTGTGGGGCCTCACTGACAGCTTGGATTAAACTATGCTTGGGCCTAAACCCCTCTTTGTTGATAGTATGCCCCAGGTAGTCTACAGATGATACTTTTATCTTGCACTTGTCCAGTTGTACAGTTAACCCTGCCTCACTTAGTCTGTGACACACTGCATGAAGGGTGGCGTCATGAGCTTCCTCAGTGTCCCCATACATCAGAATGTCGTCTTGGAAACAAAGGGTGTTCTTTACCCCTCTCAGTACCTGTTGCATTATTTTCTGAAATACTGAGGCTGCAGAGGCAAGACCAAAAGGCATTCTCACAAACATAAACGCCCCGAACGGTGACGTGAATGCCGTCAATGGTCTTGACTCGGGATGCAGCTCTACTTGGTGATAAGCCCTGGACAGATCGATAACTGAAAAATAACATGCCTTGCCCATGGTGCTCAACATCTCATTTATGTTGGGAAGAGGGAATCTCTCCACCCAAATGTTTTCATTCAACGAGCGTAAGTCCACACATAGGCGAATACCTTTCCCAATACCCTTGGATGCTAGAACTAGGGGCGCAAGCCATTCGGTGGCCTCAACGGGTTGTATGACCCCTATTTCACAGAGTTTATCTAACTCCTCCTTAAGTGTTTCTCTCAAATGGTAAGGAACTGACCTAGTCTTGTGTACCACAGGTTTGGCTCCAAGTCTGAGTTTTATTCTATGCTGGAACTCACGTAGTTTACCCAGCTTCTCAGTGAAAAGTTTGGGGAACTTCGTCTGTAGACTCCCTTCATTACTACCTCTGTCAACCATAATCACCTGATTCTCACCATTGGGATCTAACCTGATCCCCAGTTCTCTTTGGTGCTGCCACCCCAGAAGATTAGCCCCATGCTCTACTATGTACACAGTCCCCTTCGTGGACCTCCCTTTGAAATCAATATTGCTAAACAGCATGCCCACCAGGGGAATGGGGTCCCTCGTGTACCCTTCAGGTTTGATGTCAGGAGTCACTAAACTCTCTCTTGACCCCCCCAATGACTCTTCAAAATCATGCACATTCACTAACGTGAAAGGGGAACAGGAATCTGCATACACTTCCAGGGGTTTGTTGTTGAACATCACAATGCATTTAGGGTAATTTTGTTTTCCCCCCACTGCCATGCTCCTCACTTGGAATACGTATTTAGCATGAGTTTCCTCACTACCACTAACCACATTTACCATGTTATTGAACCCTTCTCTGCACACTCTAGCTAGGTGTCCTCTCCTGTTACATTTTTTACACATGACACTTCTGGCCGTGCACATAGGGTTATTTGCAAGATGGTTACCGCTACCACATCTATAGCATTTTACACTATGCCCTTCTCTACTAGCTTTAGTGGCTTGAGTTTCCTTCATGTTCCATTTGTCAGACACTTTACAAACACCTTCACTTTGCTCATTCACTTGTACTTGTGCCACGACCTCTTCTTTGACTTTCATTTCTTTTACACATTTAGCCGTATGTTCCACAGATTGCGCAATGGCCACCGCATCCTTCAAAGTGGGATTTTTAGCTAACAGTTTCTCCTGAATCCTGCTATTGTTTGTGCACCTGACCAGTTGGTCGCGTATGAGAGAATCATTGAGATCCCCAAAATCACACAACTGTGTTAGACCCCTTAATGCTGCAATGTAGTTACTGATTGACTCACATTTCCCTTGAACTCTGGTGAAAAACTTGTGTCTTTCCAACACAACATTGACTTTATCCCCAAAATGTGACTCCAGCTTCATCAGTGTCACATCAAAAACATCAATGTCCTCATCATCCTCCAGCTCAGGTTCCGGAAGAGTCTCGTAAACTTTCCGACCATGTACACCCAGATTGTGCAGTAAAATATGCTGTTTCCTCAGAGCTGAAAACCTTTCACCTCCCATGGCAATGAGGTATGACTCGAACAGTTTGGCCCAATCTTTCCAGTGTATATCCGGGTCCCCACAGTCGTTCAAAAAGGACGGGGGTTGACTCATGCCAGGTGTTCCCATTGTGAACGCTGACTGGACCCCCCAATATGAACACTAAAACCCGGGTAAAATGCGGGGAAATCTTCTTTCACACAAGAAGCCTGAGATACCCCTTAACGCTTAAGAGCCACTGGCTCCCTGTACAGGGTACCTGATAGTTAACCAGAGATAGGATATGCCCCTATGCCACAAAATTTGGTGCACTCACCACAGTCTCGAAGAGGAAAAGAATGGACAATTTGCGCCGCTTACCGCCAGCTTCCTGCCTCACACAGTAGAGGACTAGATACTGACGCGGCTGGATTCCAGCAGCGTTGACTGAAACTGACCAGGACCGGTCCTGTGCAGCTGGCTGAAACTGACAGGGATCGGTCCTATGCGGCTGGCGCGCCGGCTCCTGAGGGCGGATCTTGCTTCACAAGTAGCGCTGACTGAAACTGACAAGGATCGGTCCTATGCGGCTGGCGCGCCGGCTCATGAGGGCGGATCTTGCTTAACAGGACGTCCGCTCGCTGATACCCAGCTCCCAGCCTTGCGCTCCACACGTCGTCACCTCCAGCCGATGAAAGCAGGCATACAGGGCAATCCGCAACCCGAGGCTGACACACAGCGCCCGCTGGGCCCACCACACACCAGGACCGTCCGATCGGGGAGACTCCTCAAAACTCACCACACCTCCAGTTGTCCGTGATGGAAACACAGCACGCTTCCCGGTACCAGACAGCTGAAACCGCTGGTCCTGCAGCAACCTTCACAACGAAGCGTTCACGAAGAAAAGTCTGACTCCACACCGACACCCTGGAAGAGATCCACGAGATCAGGTAAGTGCCACTGCGATTATTCCCTGCACTTCGGACATCCAATGACACTGGTGAAGTAAGATCCACTACACGTAATGTACGGAGCAGTCGGCTCCCTAGCCCAATCACCACAGGATAGCTGTCGCTGTAATTCCAACCAACATGTGGGAAACAGCGAGTAGGAAGATGGCACGCTTTCCAAGCTGAGCTTGACCAATACCACTCCGATGCTTCCTACTCAAACACTTTACGTAATTCTTCTTCCTTGAGAGCATGAAACAGAGGGGAGATGGCCACCTGCCCCCTTCGCAGTCCGTCGCTCGTCGCCAGTGTTGTAATGAAGTACCTCACACCAGTGGAAGATTTGTAGTCTTTATTAGTGACCATCCGCTCTCAAACTGACTGGAGCTCACCTGAACATTCTAAGGTGAGCTCCCTCGGAACATACCACTTCCTGGTTGGGGGAGGGGTGTTGGGAGATACCAACTACAATATGCATACAAGATTATAACATTTATAATTCCTTCTTTTACATACTTTTGCAAAATGACCCATCAACCGGCAACTAGTACATTTTTGCTTAATAGCAGGACAATTTTTACTATGGGCCAAGTGGTCCAAACTTCCACATCTATAGCATTTAGCACGCTCTTTAACAGCAGGTCTATCTTTAAATTTATGTTGACTCTTGTTAAAATCATTAGAATTATGGATAATTGTTTTGCCCACTAACGCAACATTTTGGGTATCTTTTTTCAAAGCTACAGCACAACGGCCCGAAATTTCCGCTTTCCTTACAATAGCTAATATGTCATCTAGTGGGGCATCACCATTCACCCATAATCTATCCTGGATTGCAGCATTGGCAGTATGCATAACGACCTGGTCTCTAATCAAATCGTCGTGCAAAGTTCCAAATTTGCAATCAAGAGCCAACCTTTTAAGATCAGACACATAGTTATCAATGGTTTCCGAACTTGACTGTTTCCTCTGGAAAAATTGGTATCTGGTAACTCCTATACATACTTTAGGTTTAAAATAATTGTCTAGCTGTAATAAGGCAATTTCAAAAACATTAAAATCCCCCGAAGTAATGCTGCTAGTTAACTGATGAAAGGTCTTGATACCCATAGCCCCCAAAGCATGCAAAAGCAGTCTTTTCTTCTGTTCTGCTGACATCTTCTTTGCCTCATCCACTGCCTCAATATAATTAACAAAATACACCTTCCATTCAGCCCACTTGAGGGAAGGCTCAGTTCCTGTGGCCCAAAATGGTTGAGGAGAAGAAATGCTAAAATTAGCATTATTTGGCTGCGCTGCGCTTGTTCCCTCTGTAGACATGGTGGAAAAACCTTAATGAAATCCAATGTTTGATAGTAACAGTCACAGTCCGAACACTCTCAGGAACCAAAAATAATAAGCTTTAAAAGGAAAATACCTTCAAAAAGGTACAAGCTGCGCTGAAAACGATCCCTTTATTGTGAAATGTGATGAAAAACGATGCAATCTGCCTTCGATTCCTTCTGGCGTACAATTCTGTTGCTTTTCCGGCACCGGACTTCGGTAACCTAGCAACCACAAACACCAAGATGGCCGAAAGGGAGGGCACGCAACGTGATGACGCTGCGGTGAGTAAGATGACACTCGATTTGACGAGCTAAGCGTCCTTGTGATGACGCACCTCCGCGATCACCCAATCAAGAGAATAGACCGACGAGGACGTCAGCATCCACAATGGCACCAGCTCTTGACGAGATATGCGTCCCTGTGATGACGCACTCACGCGATTACACAATTAGGAGAGTAGAACGAAGCGGGAGTCAGCATCGGCCGGAGATCTGAGATCGCGCCCGTTTCCAAGGTTACCAGCCTCCTCGAAAGATGCGCTCTCTCAACGGCCCCACAGGTATGCGATACAGAACGTGAACAGCACCAAAAATGTCTTGTAGACCGCTGGTATCTCGCAGGATCCCCAAGGACAATTGGTCTGTCACTCACAAAAGTTACACGACAGCTTAAGCTTGAAATCTCCCGATATTGCTCAAAGGCAGAGAAATCTCCAAAAACGATCCAAATCCTCCTTCACGCATGGGCTCGATGCTCCTCAGCACCTCAGTCGCCAATTGAAGTGATGACAGACAATTGATGAAGAAAGATCCTTTATTGCTGAGGAGCAACCCCCGGTACATCCACCTTCATCAAAACTCAGTACTGGTCCAACGCAGTGGAACCATAAACACACTCAACCCATAACATTCTCACCCACGAGCTTGCACAGCAACCATAGCCACGCGGATGCGCGACCATTGGTTACCTAGCAACACAACATCAGGTCACTCGTTGTGTTGCATAGTTGTCACTCGTTGTCTCTGCTCGTTTATTTCGGCAACTAATTAAGACCTTCGTTTCCAGCCGTCATGCTAAAATCGTGTTAGCACCAACACACTGCCATCTGAGGGGATATGACTTCTGTAGTGCTAGGGCAGTCCCTGTTGTGCACTTCCCGCAGATTTTAATTGGGCTTTCCCCCAGAGTGACGAAGTGGGGCAGAAGAAGAGAAAGTGTAGCTCATTCTTGACGGCTATGTAGCGACTTCAAACAGGGGCAGTGTTGAGTGATAGCTAGGCCCCACTGGTTGCTTAGATAGATAGTTCAAAGATAGAATGACAAATTTCCTAGCAATCGAGAACAAAAGTTTGAATTTATTATGGACACAGAGGCGAGGATTATGCATTTCTTTCGTCACCTTTATTAATTAGCAGACTCCAAACAACATAATTAATAGAAAACAAAACATTAAACTACATCCCCCGTGAATGGTTGGGACATATGTATCCATAGTAACAGTCGTCCTATCACATAACGGTCCCTTGCATATATATGTATGATGTCCCTTCTTGTTCCACTAATTCAAGCAAGGAAGTTAACCTTTCATGCAACCCCTATTTGGATTTCTGGTCAGCACCTATGGGAGAAAAGGTAAGTAAGATCTCTATAATGAGCTCGTATACCAATATGTCACATCATTGCAGGATTTCACAAGGTTATTACATCACCAGAACAAGAGCCATTGCTTCATCAAAATAAGTCAAAACCTATCACTCAAAACAATGAAGACATTCATCATCTTTCACTTACTGTTAAGCTGAGGCGTCAGAAATTCGTTTGAAATAAAACTTCTTAAACATAGATTTTGACGACCAATCTGCAGAGTTCATAATATCCTCCTTCTACCACAATCCTGGATGGCCTTGGACCCCAGGGCACCCCTCGTAGAGTGTACTCCAATCACTTGGACATCATTTCTTGCTTCCACAATGATCTATATTACTAGCTGGCAATGGAAGGAGAGGAGACAGCCTTGAAAGGTTTATTTAGATGGATAAGAAGATGTCTCTTCCCTACTGGCCTTATCTATGCGTCATGTCTTGATATGCTTAAATGCATCTAATTACACTCAATTTGGGTTTATCAGGAAAAGCAGGGTTGGATACTGACCCGGTATGCTCCTTTGCCCTCCTAGAGACGGTAAATGTTACACCTTCTGGTGTGAAGACCCTCGCTGAGATATCCAATGCTTTCACATCTGAAACTCTTACACAGAATCAAGCACAACAGCATAGCCAGCTTAGCGGAGAGTTCCTTTCTGGAAAGGCACTGATTATCCTGCCAACTCAAGAGAAGTTGTAGTACTAGATTTACATCCCACAATCTGGACGACCTGGATTCCAGAGGTCTCGTGAGTCTGATATCTTTCATGAGCTTATAGATCTAGGAATGTTCCTCCACCTGAATATCGTTATTGGGGGAATGACAAGCAGATATGGCCGACCAGAAAGAGTTCACAGTGTGATAGGCTAGACCCGACTTCACTAGGTCTGCCAGGAAATTCAGGATATCTGCAGTTTTTGAACCCATGGTATCCAGATGGCTCTGCACACACCAACAAACCCATCTTCTCCATGCTGATCGGTACATCTTGATGGTACCCACGGCCCATGCTTTTTGAATGAAATGTGCAGATCCTTCTGTAAGCTTGCTGTTTTCCAATGTCGCCGGAAATCCTCCACGCCAGTCTGAGATGTCCCTGCAATACTAACGGATGTTGGCAACCTTGATGACCCCATAGCATCGTAGGAATGAAGGGCAACTCTATCGGAAGATTCCATGAGAGCTCCATCACAGCCGGAAACCAGGCCTGCAACTTCTAGATTGGTGAGACCAACGATGCTGTCTGATGCCTGACTTGAGCCACTACTCTGGGAATCATCAGAAAAAGCAGAAAAGTATAGAGCTGGCCACACAACCAATCCTGAAGGAAAGCATCCACCACTATTTCTCTGGATCCGGATGCCATTTCACCTATTGAGGTAACTGATAATTCAGTTTGGACGTAAACAGGTACACATCGCATGGTCCCCATCTGTCCATTAAGGCTAAGACGATTCTGCAATCCAGTTGCCAATCGCTGATGTCCGTGATATATCAGGAGTTCCTGTCTGCCACTGTATCTGGATTCCTGGAAGATATTCTGCTGTCACCAAATTCTGTCATTGCAGGCTATAATGGCAGAAATCCTTTGCTAGTTCCAACACGGCCTTCAAACAAGTGCCTCCCAAGTGATTGACGTTTGGACTGCTGACACGTTGTGCATCTTAAAGAGAATGCAGCACAAGACCTGTCCTTTATGGGGGACTTGATTGCGAAGGATCCGACCAGGAGTTCCTAACAATTGATGTGCAATGTCAGCTTCTCCATCCATCTGCCCCACATGAAGATGTTGCAGCACCTGGCTACCCAGGCCTGACGGCAGGCATCTAAATCTATGATCATACCCAGTGTGGATCTGAAAATCGCCTTGCCATTCCAGGCTTTTATGTGGTCTATCCACCACTGAAGCTCCGTCCTGGCCTCGGGCAACATGGAAATCAGCTCCAGATATGTCAGTCCTATCCTGACATGCGTTACCTTGAGTACTTTTAGCACTGTAGTGCATTGGGCCCAGGAAAATGGCCTTGATCACTGAAGATAATAGTCTCACAATCCTGGCTAATTGGCAGACAAAAGTTCTGTCTCATCTCAAGATTTGCGCCAGTTCCTTCTTTATTTGGAGACTTTCGATTCTGGCAGACTCAGAGTGTCTAGGTTTGAATGTGTGAGAAGCCTAGAAAGGTAATCTTCTGCGACAGATTCAATTCCAACTTCTGGCTGTTGATTACAAATCCCTATTCTTGCAGGAGTGCAATTGTCATGGTCAAATATGATACTAATTAGTGCTAAGACTGATCCATCAACAGGATATCGTCCAGATATATGACCAGCCAAACTTCTCTCCAGCAGTGACTCCTCCACTATGGCAGAGGAGCGTCAACCTCCCCCCCCCCCCCCCCGGCAGCATCCAAAAATATGAAAAATAAAACGATAATAACTGCTTGATGGTTTGGGCGGCCGTTAAATCCTATATGTCCTTATGCTGGTATTTCCCCATTGGAAACCACTATATGTGTTAGCGGTTCATAGGATAACATGGGCTGCCAACTGGGCACCATCGAGATTGGCAGCTCTTTTATGATACTACTAAAATAAGTCAAGTTTGGTATCAAACAACTGCCTTCTCACCTCTTGACTCAAGCAACCTCCCTGAAGCCCATTTCACATTGACCAAGTGATGTACGTATGATTTCACTTATAGTCACTTTTACCGCGCCGTCACCCCCTGGTTTCGGAGTACCTTGGGTTTGATAGAGCAAATATAAGTATTACTTCTCACTGTCAACAATCAAAGAAAAAGTTTTCAAAATAAAATAAAAACATAAATATTTAATGCTGAGTTATTTGGTATAGAGGTGTTTGTATCCCCTTCTTGACACTTTGCTGTGGAAGTCAAGGGCTACACTTTCCCATAGGGACCACCTTTTTGTTTCATATTATGTGGCCCAGGTCCCTGGGTTACTGGGTTGCCCCTTTTGTTTCAGAGGCCCAGACCTCTAAGGTGGGCAGCCTGGTCTGTACATCTAAAACTGAATTCCGCCATCTTTAGGAAGGCAGAAATTGTGGATTCTGGGTAAAAAAGTAACCTACACTGCCAGATGTGGTCACCTCAGGGGAGGCCTATTGGCAGGGACTAGATACCCATTGGCTACTAGCTTAGGGTGACCAGAATATTAAAGCAAAAAACCAGGACATTTCACAAAAACAGAAGAAGGACTATAATTTTACGTCACGCGAGCGCACAGAATTACAGCACTCCTCAGCAGAGATTTACAAAACGGGCAGTAAGAACATTCATAAGATGCTATTTTTAAACCCAGTAGCTTGCCTGTGAATTACTGCTGACTATCCCCGCTTTGTAAAACATAAAAAACACCTCCCCCGTTTTTAGTCGACCCTCTCCAAAAACCGGGACATGAGCTAAATATCTCGAAATCTGCCCGGACAGCTGGTGAAAAATGGGGCCCTCTGGGCAAATACGGGATGCCTGGTCACCCTATACTTGCTCCCACATCCCTAATTCCCTTAAATCTAGGATTTAACTGACCCTCCCCATTACCAGAACATCAGATCAACTTACTTGCTTCAAGGAAGGGCCAAGAGGAGACCCGTATCGCTGACAACAGGATTTTGACCACCAGCACAAAGCAAAAGCAGGAACTTTTGTCCCTGAGGCGACAGACTTGGAACTGAGTGAATGACCATTGTCCTTGGCCACAACTTGACACTCTCGAAGAGAGGGACCCATGTGGAAGCCAGAAGCACCTTCAGTCTCCCTTGGACTAGTGACACTAGTACCCTGCAAACTACTGGTAAAAGTGCTCACCAGATCTAAAGAATCGCTGGCCATTGAGCCCTCCGAGGAATCATCCAAATCCAGGTGGTCCAGTGCAATGTGGGAGTTGTAGTCTTGCCTGCTCCAAAGTCTCAGTCTGCTATGTTACTCCCCGGACTCAGTGAAGTTCCCAAGGTTTTTCGTTGTGCTTACTGCTGCCAAAGCTTGTTGGTCACCAGTCCGGTATTCGAATCCCACACTGCGTATACAGAGAACACTGTGCAACCATCATCTGATGTCAGCAGCTGTTTTTGCATTTTGTTTCTTGCAGTACTGTGTATGCGGTAAAAACAGCACCACCTGCTCCCGTTCAGCACAAAGGACAGTCAGAACACTCTGCACTTGGACTCCACAGGCTAGGTAAAATTGATTTGACTGTTGTGGCCTGGGCCTGGGGCCTCCATGAACTTACCCCTATTAGGGATCCAAGTCACTCGACATGCAAGTGGCTGAATGTCACTAATGGATTTTGCCTTTGACTGCAATGTTATTTTATCTATATATTTTATTGCACTGATTCAATATTGTTTTAAAGATCTATTACTCCCATTATATGTATGATTTTCCCTTCATTTTGTTGTCTAAATTAAGATAAAATTACAGTCTATTTTTATAAATTGGTGGTAAGTTGAGTCAATTACTTAGCATTCGTGTTGGTACTCTGAAAAGCTTAACACGTTCCTCTATTAAAGCCTCATTGCTCTTGCCATTCTATCAGGACTGAGCTAAGGATTTATTTGTGTGAATCCAGGGACCGTCTTTGGGGGGTACTGTGATAATATTACATGGTTAGGCCACCCAGCCATGCGACATAATATTCAATTTTCTACACTCTGCAGCTTCCTGAGCCTCTGTTGGGCAAGAATTTCCCTTGGCGTCCATCATGCCATCGTTGTTCCACTTAGGCTGCCCTTCCAGGCGAGCCTTGCTGAAAAGAATGGCCAGAGGAGCAGCCCCTGCTTCGTCTGGCCCCGGCAAAAACCTTTCTGGGAACAATATTTTAATAAATGCCTGGGCCTTATCTAGGGCTGCGAAAATGGCCACAAATTGCCCAATTATTTGACAAAAAGTTCCCCAAAGAGGTTCCCCTGTGCTATGCCCCCTGCTTCGGAAGTAGCTAACTCCCCCAACTCGGGTCAATCTTTATTAGAAGGAGCCTATGTCTCTCCGCTGATAACGCGCAGTCTGCGTTAACTAATAGGCAAATGTCCCTCTGCACCCAGCCTGCCACAATGTCTGTAGGCATGGGTGTCCCTGTGTTCTTGAACTACTCGGCTAATTCTATAATTTTTGTTAGGGGTCCCACTACATCTAAGAGCTTATCTTCACACGCCGTCAATGCGCGTTAAATCCCGATTTTAAGATCCTTCATGTATTTACTAAAACATGTACAAATGTTTGCCTCTATTTTGGGTGTTAAAACCACTTTCCCTCCAAGTGAAGTTCTGGTGCACTCTGCCCTCAAATGAGCCCTCATCCCCTTTTCGAGTAGTTGACATATCTTGCTGGCAATGTAGTCCACCACCTTCTGGTCCGGGGCCCACTCGGAGGACCGAGGATGGTAAATACGCAGTATGCGATTCAAAATTTGTTACGACTAATTAGCAATTTTCATTGGTAATTCCTTCCTCCCGATAGGGTGCATTCTTTAATGTGCACGCACTCTTCCGGAAGCCTTTGAGCAGTCTCTAGAAGGTGCCCCACATCACGTTTAAAGGCCTTTTTGGCCATAGAGGAAGACTGCCCACTAGGACCTGCAACTAATGATCTTGAGTCCACAAAAACTCCTGGAATCTGTGCAGCTGGACTATTGATCTGGTCCTGCAGAGGGGAAAGAGCCTTGGAAATAGCCTGCAAGGGAGACTTATCAACCTCTGCAAGTAGACGTTGTCCCTGGGGGGCCATTCCTCCTCTTTCCCATAATGGGTGGAATATTCATGGTTCTTGAAGGACACCATATTTAATGAGGGTTAGAGCACACTGCCCATAAGTGTCACAACTGGAAAAAAATGCTGGTAATTAATAGAATAGAGCAGCCCCTTCGCTGGTGCTCTTGGAAAGTACAGCCAAATCATTCCCAACTCAAATTAATCAGAGCGGCCACAAGGTGTCTTCAACAGCCAATCCAGATGTATAATGAGGCTTCATGTGATCCTGACCAACGCAGCAGTGTCGAGCGAGGGTTGGAGGGATGCCCAAAAGGTATCCCACAGGAAAACCTCAACGGGGATTCCCCTGCTCACATCACTTGCCGGTGAGTAGTCACTAGGCTTCTCTGACAGGCTGCTGCGTGCCTGACAGCCTCCTTCAGCGGCGTGAAACAGCGCCACCTAGGAGACTCATGTAGCAGCAAATTCAAACGCGCTCTGACAGAAATTGAGCAGGAGAAACAATAAAATAAACAAACACCACAATAACTGTGAATACTAAACAGCGCACCATGAAAAATGCTAGTTAAGTAAGACAATCGACTTAACTGATGAGCAGTGAAGAAAGAGGATCAGGGAGGGGCATCATACATATCTATACAAGGGACTGTTATGTGATTGGGCGACTGTTACTATGGATAACTATGTCCCATTGGTTCATGGCAGATGTAGTTTAATGTTTTTTTTTTAAATTAATGATGTTCTTTCAAGTCTGCTGGTTAATAAAATTAAAGAAAGAAATGCATATTCATCAACTCTGCTCCTGACACAGAATTTCATATCTTAGTTTGAGGTATCAGGCTGATGCTGTAAAGATTGAGTCTAGGCACTGTTCAGAAATGGGAACTGATTTCCTTAAAATAAAGCTCCTACTTAGAGGACCACTTGTGGATCCCATGACCAATGATTTCCTGAAGTGAGTCTTATAGCTGCGTTTGATTATGTTTGAAGCCTCAGCTGTGATGGAGTGAGGGGAGGTCCACAGTTTGGACAGAGCCAGCGAGGATGGCTAATCCAAATGAGCCTGAACCAACTAAAAGATTTTTAACTGACCAAGGACAGAACATCGTGCATTGCCTCCATGAATATCTTCAGCTCTCGGGTGTACCACAGTCTCGCCCGAATAATAGAGGTCTTAGCCTTGCCATAGCCCCTATGGCCATTAGGCCAAGATCAAGAAGAATAGGTTTAGACCTGACACCCTTGGTGTGGTGTTCCCCCAACTTTTTGCCTTCAATCCTCCTGTTTTGTTCTAACTTTTTCTGCTGGCCTTAGGACTCTGAACACCTTACCACTGCTAACCAGTGCTAAAGTGCTCTCTCCCTTAAACATGGTGAACATTGGCTTACACCCAATTGGCACATTTAATTTACTTGTAAGTCCCTAGTAAAATGGTACTACATGTCCACTCGGCCTTTAAACTAAATGCTGCTAGCGGGCCTGCACCACTCATTGTACCACCCACTTAAGGAGCCATTTAAACATGCCTCAGGCCTGCCATTGCAGCCTATGTTAGTGCAGTTTTAAACTGCCAGTTTGACCCCGCAAAACTAACTTTTTACCATCCCTAAACCTTCCTTTTCAATAAATATTAGTCATCCCGAGGACAGGGTGCAGTGTGTTTAAAAAGTAGGACATGTACTTTTAACCTTTACATATCCTGGTAGTAAAAAACTCTTAAGTATGTTTTTCACTACTGCCCAGCTTGCCTTTCCAATAGGATAACGTTGGGTTCCCTTGTTACATTTAAATAAGTGATAACTTACAATTGGGAGCAGGTAGGAATATCGAATTTGGTGGCTAAAGAACTGTAATTTAAAACCCTCTTTAATGGTAAAGTTGGATTTGATGTCACAATCTGGAAAATGCAAGTTTTAGAAAAGTGTAATATACTTGTCCCAAACATTTGGTGCCTGCAACCTGTATCCTGGGTCCCATGACTAGGCGTAGCTGGCAGCTGGTCTTTGTGTACTGCTCCCAGACAGTGAAATAAAGGGAGAATAGGTTTTGGCAGGATGGGCTATCTGTCAGCAGTGAAAAATGAACTTGCTTCCTGGCAAATCAAACTTTTTACCAGGCCCAAACCTTCTTTGTATGCATATAAGTCACCCCTAGGACAGGGTGCAGTGTGTTTAAAAAGTAGGATATACTTTTAACGTTTAGTGCAACCTACACCTGCTAGGTGGAATTTGAGCTGGTCAACCTGGATAACTGCACTGTGGTTGCACTCAAGGAGTTCTGTAAGGCGAGGGGACTTCCAGCGAAAAGTAACACTAGGAAGCTGGAGTTCCAGAAGTCTCCGAGGGCCTGGGCGGAAGTTAATCAATCACTGGCAGCAGCAGAGTATGACCAGGAGGGGGAGGATGATGTGGAGGAGCAAGCAGAGGAGCTCGACACCGGTCACTGGGGAGTGGGAAAACTTGTCTCCTGAATTGGAAATCCCACTCCGAGCGAAAAGCAGTGTCTCCGTTCAAGGCCTGTCCCCAGAGGAGCTGGTAGACAGGAAACCTCATAGGCAGTTTAGGCAACATATGGCCAAACTCAAGACGGAGGAAGAAAAAGCTGAAGCAGAAAAAGCCATAGCTGAATGGATATTGCTTCTTGCTCATTAAGTGAGCATGAGAGAGCTGGAACTTAAGGCAAGACAAATGGATTCCTGCAGTAATGGTGGCAGCTTACCCACAATGCCCCGTGGAGACAAGAGGGTCCACATTCCCAAGGTGCTGATGCCTAACTATGTTGTGGGGGAATGACATCGATAAGTAGTTTGAAGTCTATGCAGTTTCTCTAGAGATGCGTAGGGTCCCTGAAGAGGATTGGGGGCCAGCCTCTGGAGGCACATACCTAGGGGGACAGGATGATGTACCCCCCATAAAGGACACCCTTATCAGCAAGTATGGCCTTGCCCAGAAAAATACAGGCAGAGGTTTAGGGACAGCCACAAGCTGACCCATCTATCCTCTGCGGATTATGTGGATTCTATTTGCAATGCCCTGGATGGTTGGGTGAAGGGCAGTGAAGTGAAAGATAACCAAGGGTTATATAATTTGATGGCAAATGAGTACATGTTCAGCCTTGTTTTACAGAGCCGTGCACACACACTGATCCCAGGGAGCTTGCTAAGTAGGCGTATGGCTGGCTCAGCACCAGGGTCCACAAGAAGGTATTTGGAGGATATCACCAAAAGGGTGGACAGGGTCCCCACGAGAAGAAGGAGGGGGGAGAAAAATAAAAACAAGGAGTTCTGTAAATACCCCCAAAATAGTTCCAAAAGCCAGGATTCCCATTCCCCACCTGAGCAGAAGAAGAAAAGACTCTGCAATTATAAGTCCTTAGAGAAGTTCACCCCCCCCAGTGTTATGCGATCGGGCATATCAAGGGTAATGCTCAGTGTCCAAACAGCAAATCACAAAAGGGTTCGGCCCTAATAAGGCTGGGCTGATAAACTAGAAACCACCACAGAGAATGCCAATACTGATAATCATTCATTCATCCTTTCGTACCAAGATCAAAAGACCTAATCAATCCGATCTGAAAAAACTTTTTTTTATTTTGATCACTTTTAGTTAATTTTGTTCTTTTTGAATTACATTTTTTTTATAGTTTTTAATTTTCTGACATCAACCTTTTTACATATTAGACATACACTGAGAACAAAACATAAATCATTAAATAACACAAAATTGTCAATGTACAAACATTTTACAATCCATTACAAACACAGAAAACTAATTTTTAGCACTGGTTCTGTATAGTTTGTATTCTATCCACAGTTGCCTAAACCACCAATACCTCTCAGCACTGTCTACATTGATCATTTTTCAGCTTATTTCAGAAGAAATGGCCAAATGGTGACCCTACTCTGCCCACTTCATTTGTATAGCAATTAAAAAGCAAAGATGCTTAGTGAGCACGAGTGGTATTTCAACCAAATAAACACCTATTTCGTCAACACAAAAACAGTCGACCCGTTTTGAACCCACATACATTTCTTGACGGGTTCTCCTCAGGACTCAGAACAAATAAAGAGCTGAAAAATTAGAGAAAGAAAAAATTTTGTAGTTTAAATACTGAAAAATAATCACATTCATTCCTTGTCCACTTAAACCACATTCATCCCAATTCAATTACCTCTGTCTCTTTAAACCAGGCTTCAGTCTCCTTGTTTTATTCACTGTTCACCATCCAGTGACAATTGCCACCGAGGGCACCACTATAAAACAACATCAAAGAGCAACTGTTTTAGACTACCACTTCATGACAACCTAAGTGAGAACAATAAAATGTGTTGGCTTCCTTGTGTAATGAAAAATGCGACCTCGTCTTTTCTTTGATTTTTGTCACCACTTTCTCTCTAGTGAGAAAACCAAAAGACAGGAGTGTCAAACATGTATTCACCATTTTCTCCTGTAACAACCTACTAGCTTTTAAAAAAAACAAGTGTCTCTGTTGGGAAGACATCTGTATGTCTATTTCTGTTCAAAATTTTTTTGACATCTGCTAGCTCTATTTCAAGCACTATATGACCTGTGGTTGTCCGGTCGCGGGAATTTGAGTTATACTTAGTGGAAAAACACGTTTCATAACACGTGCATTTAAGACTAACGCATTCGGCTTGCTCATGCATCTGGTCTTGCATGCGTGTAATGTTAATGCTATGTTGCATCGCATCATTCAAAAACATGGATACTGTTTTGCTCAATTGATACAATTGATAGTTCCTGATTCAAGCGGATGACTTTGAATGTCCCAACGAGACTTCAATTTAAGCAGGCCCTTCGTCAGGCCCCCCAAGATATTGCAGCATAGATTTGCAAATTTAGCAGCACAAAAATTGAAATTTAGCTGCACAAAAATTTAAATTTAGCGGCATTATTGTGGCACTTTATTTTACTCGCAATCATTCCTTTTCATTATTACATCGATGGAAACTATTTTAGCATAGTATTCCACTTTCAAATAGGCATGTTTAAAGTGTCTGAGAGTATTTGTTTGCTTTGCTAAGGCCCAGAGTCAACTTTTCTTATGTTGCTGGCAGCCAATCAGAGAACCTGTGGGACTCTGACTTCCACAGGAGCGATATGGCCCAAGGGAAATAAAGATCCCAGGGCCAATCATAACTCTCTACTTTTAAATTGGTGTGCCGGCAAGAGTCTAAGACACTCTTGCAAGCCTAAATGCACCTCTGCTTGGTTCGGAAACAAGAAGAGAGGGGATGTGTTGGTGCCCAATGCTGCGCCCCTCTTCCTGTCTAATCTCGCCCCAAAACAACGCGGAGACACCCCTAGCTTGACCAGTAGCATTTACCCTTCCACTCTCCCGCCACCGACCCTGCTTACAAGCCTACACCATGGTTTGCTGTAATTCGATTCTCTTCCGGCTGCTCATGCACTTAAAACTGTGCAGTAAACAACAAGTTGCACATCTGATTATACTGACTGACCACCCCTCACCCCCACCTTCTACCAAGAACCACCCCCTCCTCCAGGGCACAAGTCCTAAAAAAAGAGTGGAGGGACTAACCAAGTTAGGTAGTTTGCAAGTGACATCATGGCGCGTGCCACCATAGCACATGACGCCACGACGCATGGCATTGCATGTTTGATCACAGGAAGTGATCCCTCTGGAAGTGACATCATATATTAAGACCTCACAAATACGTTTATCAGGTATATCATGAGTACATTTAACCACATTATGAGATTTAACAAATTAGATTTTGCTTTGGGCTTGCTCCAAAAAAGTGGTGCAATCCCAACGTAAAATCTGGGCCTCAACTGACAAAATATTTTTTTCAAAGCCTTGCCACAAAGAAATTGGCAACAAGGAGTAGCATGGCAGTAAATCTCTTCTGCTTAATTGGTTGCAAAGTCTGCATTTTAAAATATTTTATGGGGTTTAGGCTTCTGCTACAGAGGTACCCAGTAAATCTCAGGGAATAATGATCATGGTGAGATAACTCTGTAGAATAAAGCAAAGGCATTTGCTGGATAGGACTGTGTTTTATGTAGTCCCAGATTTGCATCAAAGTAGTATAAAAGGTTAATTTGTCTCATGCAAAGCACACCACGTGACATGTTATTTTATGAAGCTAGGTAGGTAAGTTACTGCTTTGAACACAGAGATCCTTTTGTTAATTGCAGTTCATAAATTATAATCCTTCTAATATAGCACAGTGAGCTGTGAAGGACATTTGACTCCTACACTTGATAACCCTCACTGACTCATGTAACACATCTTGTACACTGATTTGCACACTTACAGGATTTATTATCAATGTCTAAGGTGTATGTTATGTGAAGCACTCTGACACCCTGCATAGGGATGAGTAGCGCTATAAAAGAAATAAAATAGTACTTTTTAAATTGTTATTTTTGTAAATACTCGGACAGATCAACACAGCTGACATTCTTACAGTGCATGCACTTACTTACATGAAGGGATTGAACAAAGTCAAAAGCATGCCTCTATTAAGTACACGTGAAGAGATAACAAGCTGTGTTCTTTTATTTCCCCTCCGTTGTATTTACATTTAAGTTAGGTTCCAGGCCACGTCCAGTCAGGATACTTGATCAAAAGGAGCCACCTGATGGCTTCTTAACTTGGGATTTATCTTCAACACAGCAGTTATAATTCTGTGTACTCAAGGCACTGGTTCACACAAGCATTTATGCCTTTTCAAGTCTGCCCTGAATCGTACAAGTTAGTAAAAGTGCTGAGAGGGCCCAGTCCTTTCTATTTGTATATATCTAGTCCCTGAATGTTGCCAGTTTATATGTTTTGGGGCCAATAAAAAAAGAAAGTAAGCTTGCGTCAAAGAGCACTACAGGACTATAACTTCCTGTTCTCTAAAACGCCTGTGTGAATAGTCTCCAATAGCTTTAAAAGGAGCAGGCTCTGGGGCAGGGCAGCCAAGCATAAGCATTGTTATGTATAAGACTATATTTAGCTAACCCCAAAACATACTCTCCACTTTTAAAGTATTTCTGCACCATCACCAGACCAAATGAAAGCCACAGCGCCTCCTAGCACAGACTACTAGTTCTTTCCTCTTCCAGCTAGGGCGAATCCGGAGGTGGGGCTCTTTCGGAGCAGGGCCGTTCTCTTTCGAGCAGTAATTACAGGAATGTAATGTTACTTTCCCTGCTAGGGAAGGTGTCTGCATGTTTGCAGCGTCCCAGCCGTGACAAAGATGCTTACAGCATTTATATTTTCCATGCTGCGGTGGGTTTGGAACATTTACACAAGTTTAGGACAGGGTACATTTTAGTCCCAGCACAAATCTCTTGAGCATGCCACATTGAAATATGGGATAACACTCCCAGTGTGGAAAGAGCAGCGCACTCTATAAACCCTAGGAGGCAGGAGGGCACACAATCTACGTGTGGTTTTGGATAAAGGCTTTTTAGTGTGGAGCAAGAGGTGCCGTGATAAGTGGGGCCTGCACATTGTTGTTAAGAACGTAATTGCGCTATACGCATGGCTCGGCTCTTCTTGCAGGAGACAAGACTGCTTTCTGCCGCCCAGCCCTGATTTCACGGGCACTTTTGTAACAAGCATTTGCAATGCAATAGGTCTCGCATTTACAAGAGTTTGAGCTATTAGCATTGTAAATAACAATGCCTTTTATTTATGTTTTGAAAAGCTGCAAGTGGTGCGTAAACGCGCACTTTGGGCTTGTAGTCCTTGTTTACGAGAAGCAAGGCTGGCAGTAAAAGAGGCGCAGTTACTGCCAGCCTTGCTTCTCATAAGCAATGACTAGAAGTACAAAGTGCGTGCTTTTGCACCGCTTGCAGGTTTTCAAAACACATTAATAAAAGGCATCGCATTTTTTAAAATGTCAATAGCTCAAACTCTTGTAAATGCGAGACCTATTGCATTGCAAATGCTTGTTCTTTTGGCAATCCAGCTGATCGAAAGAGATGGTAGAGAGGCTATGCTCCATAGGAGGGACAAACATAAATAAGATTGACAAGCTGGGACACAAATAAGAAGCAGACAAATGCGTGACAGGGCGTTTATTTACTTACTTATTAAATATTACGTGTCTTCCTCAGATGTGTCTAAAAATTGACCTTTTGTCCTGAATTGTTGTCCTGAATTTTGACCCGTTGCCCAGGATTTTTATGCTGTCTGCCCAGAATTCGCCTCCATGCCCGTAGGTCACCCAAGAGGCAGAGAATGCAAGCAGATGCACAGAGAGCCAATTAGACTTAATATTGGACCAAGCATGCATGAAGGGAGAGAAAACAGTGATAGGTGTGGAGAGAATAGAGTCAGAACATGGAGCAGAGCACAAAATAAAGAGAAAAATAAGAGTGTGGTGAGCGTTTAGGGTAAATGTCAAGAACCATGGAAACAAAGAGACAGACAACATACACTGTATTGTATTGTATTGCTTGTTCAAAAGCGCACAGAGCATTGTTGACAGCGTTAAAAACCTCTCCCAGGGCTGGGGAGGATATTGTTAGATTAAGGAAACGCTACAAGGTTGCCATTAAGAACCGCAAAGAATCCCTTAAACGCGAAGCATGGGAAAATCTCCTCTCAGCTGCAGTACTGAAGGACAGTAAAAGATTCTGGGAGATCATTAGACAACCGTTATTTTCTGAAAACAATAATGCTCTTATGGACTGTGTGATCACCGACGACAAATGGCTAAACCACTTCAAAAATGTATATGAGGGTGGGTCCAAAGGAACTGCAGATGTTTCAGTACCTGCTATAGTGGCAGACCCGTTGGTCTTCAACCCCGAAGAAGTAGAAAAAGCCCTGATGGCCACAACAAGACATAAAGCTCCCGGCCCTGACGGTGTTCCCGCTGATTTTTTCATGTACTCTCCCAAATTGTGGTCGGCGGTATTGTCGAAAGTGTTTAACGCAGCCAACAACCATGTACCCAGTTCTTGGGCCACATCCACCATAGTCCCTATCTATAAAAATAAAGGCCAGCGAGATGATCCCGCCTCCTATAGGCCCATATCTCTTTTGGACTCAACGGTAAAAATATTAGGCAGAGTTCTTCTAGCCAGACTTAATGACAACGTTGAGAGCCGTGGAGGGTTGTCTGAACTACAATATGGATTCAGAGAAAAAAAGGGGACGATCGAACAATGTATAAACTTACATCTATTAATTTCTAAATATACAGTGGCAAAGGAGGGCTCCATGTTCCTTGCATTTATGGACCTCTCCTCTGCCTTTGATCTGGTGAATAGGTCGAAATTGTGGCAGTTATTGTTGGAGATGGGCATTGATGAGTCTTTGGTTGTGTTTATGGCTAAACTGCACCAGGAGCTTTTTGCAGCTGTCCGAGTCACAAATGATGGCAGACGTACCCCCCTGTTTAAATCCCTTAAGGGGGTGCGGCAAGGCTGTATTCTAGCCCCTGTATTATTCACCATCTACATCAACAGGCTGGGCAGTCACCTGCAGGGACAGGCAGCCGACGTTCCGCATGCAGGAGATGTCAAAATTCCAGCGCTCCTGTATGCGGACGATGCAGTGCTGATAGCCCGCACTGGGGTAGGCCTACAGCATCTCCTGGACGCTTTTGGTAGCTTCATGGAGACGCTGGACCTTAAGGTCAATGCCTCTAAATCACACACGATGGTCATGGGGCGTGAATGCAACAAAAAAAGACACAAAACATTTTTTTGCAGGGGAGTCCCTGTCACCAATGTGTCCACATTTCCATATTTGGGGGTACTATTTGACCAGAAAGGAACTTGGGGCCCTCAGATAAGAGCAAAAAGATTGGCGGTAATAAGATCCTCCTCAGCGGTTTTGGGCTTTGCTGGGAAGCTAGGGGCTAGGCCCATGCAAGCCCTTCTGAAAATCTACAAGAGCAAACCAGTGGCCATAGCGGCCTATGGTTCCCAACTGTGGGGTTACGTAAACCTGGATCCAATTCAGAGAGCAGAAAATAGATTCATTAGATCCTTGCTCTCAGTCCCGCAATCCACCCCAACGTATTCCATCCATAAGGAGGTGGGTCTGCCCTATCTGTCTGATACCCTGAGCCTTGCTCCGCTAACTTTGTGGCTGAAATTGTGGACAAATGATGACCTACCTCTGAACCACAAGATTTTGCACGATGTCTTATCCTTGGATAAATACACCAGTATCCCTTGGTTGGCATATGTAGCTAAAACCCTTGCAGATCTGGGTCGCCCAGATCTTTTTTCATCTCCGGAAAATATTAGGAGACAGGACATAGTAACCATCAAAGAGTTATTTAGGGATAGGCAGGAAGCACGGAGGGAGGATCTCGAAGTGTTGAAACCCGCAGTAAGGGCACATAACCTCCTGGTTTGTACACCCTCACTCGCCCCCTACTTGAACTTTGTCACATTCCCATATCACAGGTTTTTATTATCAAAGTTCCGATTTAATTTGATACATTTTTATCTAGGTTCATTTAAGACCTGGCAGAAGCCTGAGCAGGCCCCACCGTGCTGCTGCGACAATTTTTCGGTGCAGGATACTCTGCACTTTGTTATGTTTTGTAGTATATACCATGAGCAGAGAAAGAAATATTTGTTGCCTATTTTGAAAAAAGCTGGTTTTGTCCAAGTAAGACCAGCCCTGCTCTTTCTACAACTACTACCTAACATACATGTTACTTTTTGTATGGCAAACTTTCTGGTAGCCGCAATGCGGGCGAAACCTGTTAGCCATAGCTTACTTTAAAACTTCTCTTGTTGTTTGAGCATGTTTACGTGATAGATTTGTATAGAAATATTTTATCCATGTCTAAAATTTTTCTTCTGTTTGTTTATTAGGTTTTTTTGTGTGACTTGTAATAAGTCGAATAAAGATATTCTGTGTTCACTGTATTTAGGCATTGCAGTTACTTGGGTCGTCTTTGTTATTTGTCCTAGTATGAAATTCCGCAGTTAGATTGAATGACATTGGTTTGTCTCATGTCCCCAAAGTGTGTCACAGTACTGATGCTGTCACAGTGATGCAGTAATCGTCCCTTGCTTTGTAATTACCTGAAACGCTCCCATCTCTGTGTGCCTTCCATGTATTAAGGGGCAACATTCAGACATGTTCTTGTCCCCTGACCCCTGCCAGCCATGCTGTGTGGCTGCCAAAGCTTGACTGCCGCCGGGCTAACACGACCACAAAACAACGTCATAATTGAGGGACCGGGCACGGCAGACGGCAGGCGTGCTGCACCGGCCTTATTTTTGCCATTACAGAGTACAGCTATCCAGAGCTGCCTTAAAAGGGCCACTCCACAGAAAAAAACATATTTGCTGATGTTTGTGCCGGGGAGATGTATATGAGACGAGCAGCATGGAAGGGGTGAAAAGAGAGAAACCGGCAAGAATCAGGAATCGAGCCGCTGTGAACAGACGCATATATTTTACTGGGGAGTTTAATTTTGTGTGCTTAAGCAGAGATTACCACATCTTATCAATGCGCCGACTGTATACTGGCGGGCGCTGCGTCAAGGCCACGGATAAAGGAAACAGTCTGCTGGGTATTTTGTTATTATTAAACCCGTCAGCGTGTATTTTATTTTTCCTCTTAATTAAATTATCGCGAGCTGCAGGCAGGCGGCTGCGAGCTGCAGAGATTAAATAAACGCCCTCAGCAGGTGAAAGGAGCCGGAGGGGTGTGGAGGAGCCGCCGGTGGCCTGGACTGGTTCTTAAATAGTTGGTTAGGTTGGGATGGGACAGTTGAGGCTTGAAGTGGGCGACGTCGTGGGCCACACATTAATAAGCAAGGGGGGTTTCACTAAAATGTTTGCGTACGCGGACGCATGTAAATAGGTTTCTTTACATTTTAACTGATATCCTAGAATTGCTCACAAAAAAGTAATCTCAATAAAAACAGTGGTGCGCGCGCACCATAGAGGAGCAGGGCCGGGAATCCAAAGTAGTGGCACACCACAGAGGATCGGGGGGGGGAGGGAGTGAGGAAAACGCGCGCTGCTGCGCATGCTAGCCACTGTCGGAAATGGGCATTGCAAAGACGGGTCATTCGCCCGCCTTTGCCCAAGCGCGTGACTTTAAAAAAAAAAAAAAAAAACACGCTAAAGCCAATGGCGGGCATCGAAAGCCTGATCGCACGAGCGCGGGGCAGGAAAGCAAACATGGACAGCACGTGTTAGAATCAAAAGCCAAGCCTGAGTAATGGGCAGGAGCCGAACAAGATAAAACAACAGGCAGCCAGGGCCCACCTACCATCAAACTGATACTGGATGATGTTGTTAAAGACCTCCAGCAGGAAGAAGACCAGGTGGTGGTTCTGCACGGCGGAGAAGAGGAACCAGCTGGTGGAGAAGGCCTCGAGGAGGTGCAGCAGCTTGTTGGCAGCCACCATGGAGAGGGACTTCAGGTACGGGGACACTGCCGCGCGAGAAAGAGGCGGGACGGGACGAGGGAAACGGAAGAGAGGAAATAACAAAGTCACGGAAGGAAGTTAGAGAGAGAGGTTGCCCGGTAAAGACCAAAGAAAGATAGGAGGAGAGTGCAGGGAGAAGGTGGGATGGAGGTAGAGTAGGGAATGTGGCGGGGAGAACAATGTAATGAGAAACGAAAGAGAAAGGTGAAGGGAAAGAAAACAAGACAAGCCCGGCGGAGCGTGGCGCGCGCGCGCTTAGGGGCGGGGGAGCGCATTCCAGGCGGGGGAGCGGACCCTTTGAAGTGCTCCCAAAAAGCGTATTGCATGGCGGCATGATGCGCGTGATTGTTCGCGTGCTAGCAATGCAATCCGCTTTTTGGGAGCACTTTTCAAACCCGCTTTCAATAGTCTCGCTTTGCAATCGCTTACGCGATAGTAAGGCGACAGCTAAAAAGCACGGCCTTTTTACAAAAGTGCCGATTTCGTGATTACTTTGCAAATCGCGAAATCGCAAAACCCTGGGGGGTCTGCTTAGTGGGAGTGTCGTAATCTCATGTTCGGCTCCGAAACCGATGTTACGCAAGGAAATGCCGAATGGCAAAGTTGTAAGTTTTATTGAAAAGAACACTTACTTGTATCCACTATTTCCGTGCGCGATGGTCTTACTCCGAGGTGATCCAGATAGCGAGTGAAGGCCGGTACCCGATGACCTGTATAAAACTATTTTCGGTTGTTGTGTTTTTTTTTTTTGGGAGCAAGCAGCAACTATATTGGTATCCTGAAGCACTTCTAGCTTTTGTGTCCCAAACTTTATTCATAGTTTGGGACACAGGTAGGAATCAGGTAAGAATTTTCTTCTTCAGTAAAAATGACTGGAATATTATGGATCTGTAATCCAACAGGAATTATGCCAGACTTTTAGAACATTTAAAGGCAGGCACAATTCATGCTGGATTACAGATACGTAATATTCCAGTCATTTTTACTGAAGATGCTACTTACAAGAAAGGGTATAGCTGTATAGGTACAAAATGCAGTGGAGATTTGATGGTGCTCACAATAGAAACCGTACAACGGTTATCACAGGACCAATTGCGTGAAATAGCAGCTTTGAAACAGGAAATAAAGAACAATCAATCTTTATCAGACGCAAAAGCACTTCTGGCTAAAGTCGAGAAGGAAGTATTGGAATTCAAAGACTTCACAAATAAGCAAAAAAGCACTAGATAGTGCATATACGTGTTTACAACCGGATTTCTATTCTCGCCCGGAATCAAGAAAATTCTTACCTGATTATTTTGCAAGGTCAAGATGTAATTTCATTTCTTTTTCAGATACGTCATCCTACTCAACAGGAGAATCAGACTCTTGCGAACCCAGTGGGAATCAAAACAGACAGGGATGCAACCAACAAAAACAGCAACAACCTTTTTAGGTCTCGTCTGAGACAGCGCTTTAGCGCTGCTCTGGCGAGACTTATAGTAAGCGAGTTTTGGAAGTGCAAACAGTGCTTTTCAGGCCTCCAAATACAGTGCATGTGCCCCGGGCGCGCGCACCATTTGGCAGCCTGAAAAGCACTGCCTGATCACTTCGCGGCCCCTTTGATGTCCTCAGTGAGCCGCGCGGCCACTGAGGACATCAAAGTGCTCACCATTTGCCACCCCCTTCCTGCTTGTTTGGAATAATGTTTATCTGGCCCAGCGCAGGCGAGAGATGTGCTGAAACAGGGGAATGCATCTGAAAAGCATGCGCTGCTTCCGTACTAGGACAAAGGACATTAATTAAACATAACCGCAAGTCCCTGTATATCTGCCTAATGGTAAGCGATAAACAGGACGGAATCTCACCAGCCTGTGACTGCAGCCCGCTCAGAAGGCAGCCGAGCCATTGTTGGCGCTATAATGGAATCAGCCGACGGTGTGATTTTCACATCAATTTAGAAAATTCCATTTATCTCACGCTGAAGTCTTAAAATCGATTGCCTCCCCCGAGCCCTGCGCAGGATTACGGGAAGTAACTGTAAACAGCTTCACGAGGAAGCAGTGAGCATTTCTGGCCTCTGGGCGCTACATAGCTGCTAGAGTAGACTCTGTACTGGCACCCGCACTTCAATGGATGACATCGCATATCCAAGATAACAGTATGACGTATGAACTGGCTCTGGTGTGCAGTTCTCTGGTGATCTCAGCAGAGGGGCTGGCAGTGAAACGGGGATATATTGGTCCACGGGGCCTTCTGCTTAAGCTTGCCCTCATCGGCCCCTCCGCCCTCAGCAGACAGACAGCAATAAACGACCTACAGATAGTGCTCGTGTGTTTGGGCGCGCGGAGGGGGGTGGTGTGGGATTTCACTGACAGACTCTCTATTTTCCACTACGATTCTTATGCTGTTACTAAATAGAAATATAATGTTTTCGTTCTTCCTTACACCCCTATGTCCCTAGTGTACTTCTCATGTCTTTGCGCCTACTGCCTTCCCTATGAGCATTAAATCAAATGGCGCTGTTAATGTGCTGAGGTGTGACTTTCTCCTCCCCCCAACCGAGCCTATCTTGCACTAGTCCACCAATGACATCTGACAGACGCTTGACTATGCGAGCAAAGATGTCAACATACGTCCTCTGAGACCGGCTGCTTCACCCCGTTGGGTTCTCCAGAGGCATCAGGCTCTCCCACAAGTGACTGACTCCGTCACAGCCTTATCTGCCCATGTCACTGACTCTGCCCCAATATTACCGGCTCCTTCAGAAGCCTCAAACTGTCTCATGAGAGACCGACTCTCTCCCAGCCCCACCGGCCCTTTAGAAACAAACTCTTGCCCAAGTCACTGACTCTGCCCAATATTACCGGCTCATTTTGAAGCACCAAGCTGTCTCACGAGTGACCGACTGTCTCAGCCCTTCAGAAACCCACTGTTTCCTAACGACCCTGTCTCAATATTACCGGCCCTTCAGAAGCACCAAACTGCCCCTCAAATGACGACTCTGTCCCAGCTCTTGTCCTTTTTACGGTGCACACATGAAGAGTTATTGCGTCGCAACAAATAATACGGCGGGAGGGGGCAGTAAAGGCAATGATTCCCAGTCGTTTTCGTTTGGTTTTATTGAAGAATAGTTTTGGGCTTCCAGAGGAAAAAAAATCAAACTATAAAGAAAGCATGGCAAAATAGTGGCTTTACTTCTCTAGCGCTTGGGGCTGAACAACTCGCCTCTATGCGCTATGAGCAGACATACTCGGGTCGGTCCTTGTGTTTCTTGGGCTTGGTGTGGACAGTGGCCCCTTCCGTCTTGAAGTGCAGCTACAACAGACTGTGCACATACAATGCGCTCACTTCTCACCTGAGCATACTGTAGAAACCTAACCAGGAGCACAAAACTATAAACCGTGCAGGGGACCTAAGTAGCTCATGTAAACACCCCTTAGCTATGCCCCCCCTTACACACACCTTATCTCTGATCGGGACAACCTCCCGTGTAGTTGCAATAAACTCTCGCAGCACTCTGGGCTCCATGGGGCGAGAAGCCGCCAGCGCATTTGGCCCATTTGGTAGCTTTGCGGAGCTTTGAAAACAAGCATTTGCAATGCAATAGGTCTCGCATTTACGAGAGTTTAAGCCATTCGCATTGTAAATGACAATGTCTTTTATTTATGTTTTAAAAACCAAAACATAAATAAAAGGAATTGTCATTTACAATGCCAATAGCTCAAACTCGCGAAATGCGAGACCTATTGCATTGCAAATGCTTGTTTAGGAAGAGGCCAACAGCTGGCCAGAGGATACACACGATTTGTCAATCAGCCATGGGAAATGAGGGCGAGACGGCAATATTATAAAAACTTAAACGCCTCTCTCATTTTTAACTTATCCAACAGACAACTATCTGAAATGGAAAATAAACTTTTGAAGAAAGGACTGTCATTTGTCCCAACAAGAAACACGGATTTTGTCAGAATGAAAGCTGAAACAATATAATTTTGTCGTAAACTAAAACTCAAGGCATATTTCTCTCAAAATGAATATATTACTCAAGCTCAGAAATAACTGGATTAAGAAATAAATCGGATTTCTGCCCTCCAATCAATATGACACCAAAGGAGATCCTTAACTTTGAGCAAGCGGTCCTGTCAGCTATAAGTGACATGGAAAGAAGAAATACCTTTGTGAAATACAACATGTCCAAAGGTGAAAGAGATGCCCTAAGAGATTTACAAGATGAACCCTCAATAATAATAAAGCCTGCAGATAAAGGCGGAGCCATCGTCATCTGGTCACTATTGGAATACCAAAAAGAAGCTTTAAGACAGCGAGAGAAATCCAGGATGAAATAACTACACTTATCAAATCTGGAGCAGAGTTTGAATACGTGGGTCCAAAAGAATCCAAATTCCTTACAGAACAACTTCCCGAAATCCTGTGCTCTATTTGTTACCCAAAATTCATAAGGACGAAAAAAACACCCACCAGGCCGCCCGATAGTTTTGGGGTGCGATTCGGTCTTGGAACCGATCGAGAAATATGTTGATTTTTTCCTTAAGCCTTTCTTGGAACAAGTCCCTTCGTACTTAAGAGACACTATGCATTTTATAAATGCAATTCAGGACATTGATTTTACTGAGACAACACAGAGACTAGTCACATTTGATGTTGTGTCACGGAAATTCCTCAAGAAGATGGATTAGAGGCAATAGAATCTTTCCTCAACTCAAGGCCCAAACCAGAACAAGTGGCAACTGATTTTATCATCAAGTTGGCAAAAATCTGACTGAATCAGAATTATTTCAAGTTCGGTGAAGATTTTTATTACCAAGTTAAAGGAACCGCGATGGGTTGACCATTCGCTCCAGAATTTGCTGTACTGTACATGGCCAGATATAAAGAAAGATTTGTCTTTAATAATAACAACCCATTTCAACATCAAATATCAGGTTGGGTAAGATATATCGACAATATATTCTTTGTATGGACTGGCACAGAGGAGACAGTCATGCAATTTTACAGGTGGCTCAACGATCGCACTCCAGATATTAAATTCAGTGTCCACCACAATGACAATCATATCACATTCTTGGATGTAGAGATCTAAGCATCGGAAAGATGACTTAAAACACAACTTTACACTAAGCAGACGGATAGAAATAAGGCCCTTCACAACAGCCATCACCCTTGCAGTTTAAGAGATAATCTCCCATACTGTCGCGTACCCGCTGGCTTCCTCTCCTCGGAATGACGCTGATGCTATATGGGGACCACATCCCATCTGCCCCTAGTCCGGAGGATGCTTTACACACTCGGACGGAGGAGGCAGGTGAGTGGGGGAAGTGAGACAGGAACGGTGGGGACGGAGATCTAAAAGGAAACAAACACACGATGAGTGATAGCCGACTGGTTCGAGCTCCCCCTTCTGTGTTTCCCCTATAGTGTGAGTCGCTTACCTGCTGTCTCCTCCCACCTTACTGAGGTGCGGGCGGTGAAGTGATGGGGCGCTGCGTAGGTTAAGTATCTCCAACACAGGAGTCCGGTAAGTTCCGCCTAGCGGGGGCAACCCCCAGGGTCGGTGAGTGCTCGGTGAGAGAGGTGAGCGGGACCAAGAGGTCTCTGGTAATCCCCAAGAGCCGGTCTTCCAGCTCACTGAAGTGGCGCCCAATTGGCGCGGTAGCCTGTGTAGGTAGGTGAAGGCGCTACTACTGCCAGGCTCCGAATCCTTGAGCCGAGGAGCGCGATACCCACTGACTGAGGAAGCCCGGAAATCCTTGGGCAGGTCTGCGAACAAGAATTACCTCATTGGCTGATTCAGCCGGAATCCTTGGGCGCTGGTGGTCTCTTGGCGCTACGCCTCGTCTCGCGGAGGAGCCGGGAGGCGTGGAGAGCCAAGGCGGAAGTACCTGTTCCGGTACTCCGCGGGTGACGAAGGGCACAGATGGAAGATGCCTCCACTCCGGACTCTCAGAGGAGACGGGAGCCAAGAACAGGAAACCTTTCTCCGGTCTGTTCCGAGGGACGTGGGCGGACGCCGGGAAAGGCGGGAGATTCAAAAGGTCGAAGCGTCGTATCCCAGTTGCAGGGCACAACGACGAGTTCACGGGAGACTCCGTACTGCTGCAGCTCTTCTGGATACGTCCGGGAATAATCGGCCTGGTGGTGAGGGAGAAGACGTGTATTTGTACTTCCCATGGCACACCCACTACGTGACTCGTGGACTGCCGGGGCGTCTAGGATTTGTAGTTCTTCCTGGTTTCTGGCGGACTCGACACTCTGCGCAGGTATCCAGCCTGATCGTGACACATACGGCCAGTTTTTAAGGATCCGAAAAAATTGCACACAGAAGAAGGACGAGTTTCAACTACATGCCAACAACTCGATCTCCAAACTTAAGGATCGTGGCTACCCCAGGCGACTCTTAAAAAGATCAATGAAAAGAGCCTGGTGGACACCACAGGAAGAACTACTAACCAAAAAAACAAAATCACAATTGGAACAATTGGTGTGTGTATCCACGTTCTGTACAAGATCCAATCAATTTAAAAAAATCATCAACCAAAACTGGCATTTGATTACCTACTGGGACAATTCTTTTAAGCAACCATTGTTTGCCTACAGAAAAGAGAAAAGCTTGTGGAATCAACTAGTCCATGCTGCCCTTCCGAAATCATCATCAAAGATGGACATGCGCCAATATCTGAATTTACCTCCAATCCAAGGACACCATAAGTGTGGGACATGTGTCTGTTGCAGTCAGACAATAGAAGGCAATTTGTTTTCGTTTGAGTCAAAGAACTGGAAACATAACACATTTACAAATTACAAAACAAAAACTGTGTATGGAATAATCTGCTCATGTATCAAACTCTACATTGGGAAAACCAACCAAGAAATACACCAGCATATTTCTCAGCACAAATCGTGCATCCGGAAACGTATAATTATAGCACCTCTGGTCACATATTGGTTGGATAGTAACCACACAGAAACTGATTTAAAGTGGACAGTGATTTCATCTATTGAACCAAACGACAGAGGAGGCGACTTGGACTGGAAATTGAGCTAGCGAGAGGCATTTCTTATTGTCAAATTTAATAATGTAAATAATGTTCTTAATGAACTGAAAGAGTTACAAAACGTATGAGCATCACTCATCACTACTGCTAGATATGACTCATTTATCTGCTCTCAAGTATGGAGGCCATCAAGCTTGCCCATATTGCAGGGGAAAACCTTCTTTGTGATTAGATTGGTACAGATTTACTACAGAAATATCAACAACTCGCGTGGCTCATTGTTTACTACGAGATGTCTACAATATTTCACATGTGAGGGATGCAATTCCTCCTAGCTCTTCCCGAACAATTGACTGTGGTTCACTTATCACTTGAGTATCTATAGGAATTACGCATTCATGCGCACACTTTACAAGTCTTGCTTAAAGTTCTTACAATTGGACATTTCTGAAGCACCGTTTCTCAATGGATCTCATTGCAGTCCTTATTCTCCAATTTTGATTTAGTCTTAGTGCTCTCTTGTGTATCTTTGCAAGAAATAACTTTTCATGGTTTATCTAAATTTATGTCTTGCACAAACCTCACCGAGACATAAACTACAAGCATTTTCTGTGTATATATACACAGGATATATGAAGGCCACAAAAAAGCATTTATTGTCCGACTTTAATTTATCGTTGCGGTCCCACTTGTACTGACTCGATGGTAACTAATTGTAAAACTATGAATAAAGTCTTGGACACAAAAGCTAGAAGTACTCCAGGATATCAATAAAGTTGCTGCTTGCTCATAAAAACCATGATAACCGGGAATACTTTTTAAACAGGTCATCGAATCTTGACCTGATTGTAATTGTTCACAAAACTATGAATAAAGTTTGAGACACAGAAGCTAGAAGTACTTCAGGATACCTATAAAGTTGCTGCTTGCTCCCAAATAAAACCACGACAACCGGAAATAGTTGTATACAGGCCATTGGGTACCGGCCTTCATCCGCGATCTGGATCACCTCTGAGTAAGACCATCGCACACAGAAATAGTGGATACAAGTAAGTGTTCTTTTCAATAAAACTCGCAACTTTGCTGCTCGGCATTTCCTTGCGTTACATCCGAACTTGAGATTCCGACACTCCCACTAAGGGCGTGCTTAAATTGAACAGAGGCTTGGTGGGACATTCAAAGTCGTCCGCTTGAATCTGGAACTATCAATTGTATGAACTGGGCAACAGAGTATCCGTGTTTTTGAATGATGCGATACAACATTGCTTTAACATTACACGCACGCAAGACCGGACGCATGAGCAAGCTGAATGCGTTAGTCCTAAATGCACGCGTTTTGAAACGTGTTTTTCCACTAAGTAGAACTCAAATTCCCTCAACCGGACAACCACAGGTCATATAGTGCTTGAAATAAAGCTAGATGTTAAAAAATTCTCCTAAAGCCTTTTTGAGCAGAAATAGACATACAGATGTCTTCCCAACAGAGACACTTGTTTTTTTTAAAAGCTAGTAGGTCGTTACAGGAGCAAATGGCAAATACATGTCACTCCTGTCCTTTGTTTTTCTCAATAGGGAGAAAGTGGTGACAAAAATCGAAAAAAAGAAAAGGCCAGTCAGAGGTTGCATTTTTCATTACACAAGCAAGCATTTATTCAGCCATCACATTTTATTGTTCTCACCTTGGTTGACATGACGTGGTAGTCTAAACAGTTGCTCTTTGCTGTTGTTTTATAATGGTGCCCTCGGTGGCAATTGTCACTGGATGGTAAACAGTGACTAAAAACAAGGAGATTGAAGCCTGGTTGAAAGAAACAGAGGTAAATGAATTGGGATGAATGTGGTTTAAGGGGACAAGGAATGAATGTGATTATTTTTCAGTATTTAAACTACAGCATTTTTTCTTTCTCTAATTTTTTAGCTCTTTATTTGTTCTGTGTCCTGAGAAGAACCCGTCAAGAAATCTAAGTGGGTTTGAAACACGTCAACTGTTTTTGTGTTGACCAAATAGGTGTTCACCAAACGTCTTTGCTTTTTAATTGCTACACAAATGAAGTGGGCATAGTAGGGTCACCATTTGGCCATATCCTCTGAAATAACATGAAAAACAATCAATGTAACAATGCTCAGAGGTATTGGTGGTTTATGCAACTGTGGATAGAAAAAGGTTATAGAGAACCAGAGCTAAAAATTTGTTTTATGTGTTTGTAATGTATTGTGAAATGTTTGTAGATTGACAATGTTGTGTTATTTAATGATTTATGTTGTGTTCTCAGTGTATGTCTAATGTAAAAAGCTTGATGTCAGACAATTAAAAAATAATTTTTTCAAAAAAACAATTCAAAAAGAACAAAATTAACTAAAAGTGATCAAAATTAAAAAAAGTTTTTTCAGGTTAGATTGTTTAAGTCTTTCGATCTTGGTACGAATGGATGAATGAATGATTATCAGTATTGGCATTCTCTGTGGTGGTTTCTAGTGTCCAAAGAGGGCAAAGGACCCCACTAGTGGTTCAACAACGTGGACTGGCAAGAATAACATTCGGGGAGGAGATAGATCCAGTTAGTATGGGGAGAAATCCAGAGATTACCCTAGTGCCCCCTGGGTGATGGAGAGATGATGCCAAGGGTCCACATGCCGAGCAACACCAAAAAGTACAGGCAGTAAGTCATCATCAATGGGCAGCGGGAGGCTCTGAGAGACACAAGAGCCAGTATGACTACAACCTGGTGTCATCTTTTGTCTTCAGAGCAGGTAGTCTCTAATGCATTCCCTTTTAGCTCTGAGTCCATCCATGCCTGTGGATTGTCTGCTCGCTAGTGACATGGAGCACAGCATCTGGAAAGAGTTGAGCTCCCGTCCTCCCTGGAGATGTCCGGGTTGCATGAGTGGTTGTGCTTGACCATACGGTCCTTAGCTGCCCGAGAGGGTAGTCAGGAGGACCTGGAGCCAGAAAAAACAGCCCGGTACCTGCCAAAAAGACAAAGGGCAAGAGGCACACGAAACCCATTCTGGAAATCTTCAGTGTCCGGGTGAGGCTGAGCCTGAAGGCAACATCCCAGAACCTACAGGAGAGTTCATTGCCACTCTGGGAAACTTACTTGGACTGGGCAGTTGGTAGAAGGAAGATGTCCCACCAGTGATGAGTTCTGCAGAGCACTAAAGGAGTGCCCTGCCCAAAGGGATGATGGCAGGCGGTGGCCCAGGCAGCTGGTGACACCTCTGGTGATCACCTGGTTTACTGGGAGAATGGTCTCCTGTACAGTGAGCCTAAGGTTCCTGAGCATGGACAAACCCATATGTTGGTTGTCCCCCTGTGCTGCAGGACCTTTTCTACAGGATCTTTCTACTGGAGTTGGCTAATGATGTTGCCCTGGCAGGACATCTAGGGCACAACATGACATTTGGCAGGCTTGTCACCCATATTCATTTGGGCCCAGATGAAGGTGACCTGAGATGCCTTGCGAAGGTCCTGTCCTTCATGACAGGACAGTGGGAAGGCAGGAGGAAAGCTTAAGGCTTCCCTAGTTCCCCTTCTAGTCACTGACATCCTTGTGAAAGGGTTGACATCAGCATTGCTGGGCCTCTAGACCCCTAGACAGTCCTAGAGGACAGGTTCATCCTGATCTTGGCGAACCCTGCCACCCGAAGGCTATACCTCTGGGGATAGTGACAGCATCCACAGTGGCCAGGGCACTGATGGGAAACATCCATTACAGCACTGTCATTACAACAACCTACCTTTACAACACAACTGTTACAATGCAACTGCCTTTACATCGCAAGCCATTACAATGCATGCCATTACAACGCATGTCACTACAACGCATTCCATTACAACGCATGCCATCACAACACATTATAAGGTAAGTAATGGAGTTTTTGGAGGATTAGGGTGGGCATGGGTTTTGAGGTACATGGGAACAGAAATTCTTACTCCTACACTATCCAACACTTTCCCTACTGTTGCACTCACTGGAGTGGGAACAGTAATTTATACCCCTACACTATCCAACACTTAGTAATTTTTACCCCTACACTATCCAACACTTACCCTACTGTTGCCCTAAAAGTATTATGCATTGTAATGGTATGCATTGTAATGGCAGTTTTTAAAAATGCGTTGTAATGGCATGCGTTGTAAAATCATGCAATATAACGGTAGTTGCGATGTAAAGACTGCGTTGTAAAAGCATGCGTTGTAACGTCATATATTCGCACTGATTGGGATATTGGGTCAAGCTCGCCCTACGCACCTAGATTGAGCATTTCTGGAAAAAGGTGATAGATAATCTGGACGCCAACCAGGAGGTTATGAAACTCTGGTATGACCAGAAGGCCACTCTGGTTGAGTTTCAGCCTGGCCGAAAAGTGTCGGTGATGGAGCCTGTGGAGCCCGGGGCCTTACAAGACCTATGGTATGGGCCCTATGTATCAGAATTCTGCCATCCTGCCGCTAGATGTCACTCACAAGGGCCCTTTATGAACTTGCATAGACATCTGGATAGGTCAATATACACATCAACACATCATAGCTTTGCTTCACCTTTTAGTCCAGGTTTCTCTTCCACTTCCCTTATGCATTATGTTACTTGTAGTACTCTCTGTCTTCAGACCCTTCCTATATCACGTCCCTGTTCATTAGATTTGTTCCTGGGTCCTATGGTTATTCTGACCCATTAATATTTGCCTTCTGGAGTCTTCTTTCTTTGTGTTCCAATCCAGACTGTTCCAGGTTTTCCTATCCCCTGTCTTGTGTCTCCTGGTTCCCCTGGTCTTCCCTTCTCCAGGCCCTAGTTCAGCTTTCCCTTCATTGGTGGTAACCTGGTTAAATCATTGCACCTGGCTTTCTCCCTGTACCTGTGCCCCTTCCCAGAGTCTCCTGGTGTTTCTAGCCATTGAGAGCAGAGTGCTGTGGCTTGCATCTGTCTTCCATTGAGTCTCCTTGTGCTCTGTTGTATTCTGGCTGCTGTTCTCACAGGCTTGTTTGATTCTGTTTCCCTTTCCCTTTCCCTGTGCCCAGTTTCCTGTTTTTGCAATTTGTAGTATCTGTTTCCGTCCCTTGTTTTCCTGTTTCCCTGTTATTGTGTTAGCCATTGATCATATTCTCCTAGTTGCACTCTTCTTTATCTGTCCTGCTGTATGTAGATTCCTTGTCTTGTGTTCTGTGTTCCAGTTTGTCTGTATATTTCTGTCTTGCCTTCTTTGAGTGTAGAACTTTCCTATTCTTGTTTTCAGTGTTTCAGCTCTGTGCCTTCTGATCCTGTCCCTGACCCTAATTCCAGTCCTGCTTTTCCCTGAGCCCAATTTCTGTTTTGGTGTTCCTTGTTCTGTTCCAGATTGTTCTGTCTTGTGGTTCTATTGTAATTCTGATTGTCTTAGCTTCAAAGGGTGCTTTTTAGAATCCAAAGCTTGTGCCTTTTGGCACAGAGGACCACCGTGCACTCCTTCTCCATAGGAACTGCTGGATGTCTTCCAGAACTCTGTGAGATTGACCTGCTCCTTGCTTTCGTATAAGCTCTCTTCACCTCACAGAGAGATCATTTCCAAGGAGCAGCCAAACTATGATTTATGATAGTTTCTCTATTGTTTCCCTCTCTTATCTTCCTGTTATTAGTACTTATATTTACCCTGCAGACTTCTAGTTCCCCATTTACTGCCTGTTTCAACCTACTTCAGTCCTCTGCTTCTGTCCTACCTTCATTCCAGCCTTCAGGTACTCTCTTGTTTATATTACACTCCAGTTATCCAGTCTTGTCCTAGTCTCTTCCAGCTATTCCCCTGACAGATCACCTTGCTAGACCACTGACACTATGAGATGGAAGAGTGAAAGGGGGAGGTCACCTACCTGGTGGACCTCAAGACCCCCAGTCACCCCAAAGTTACCATGCTCCTGTTCATGGATGATGGAGCACAGGAGGAGAGTGATCCACTCCCTGACCTTCTATCTTCCAAGGAGCAAGATGGGTCATTGGAGGGACTCATCCTCTTCCCTATCCCGACCCAAAAGAAACAGAGGGACTATCACGAAGTGGTGGAGTAGTTCACTGCGCTCTTTCCCCTAATCCCGGGGCTTATTACATGTTGTACTCATGATATTGACTGTAGGAACTGTATGTCTGTCAAGAATAAGATCTACAGGCTATCTGAGAAGGTGAGAGCCAGCAAAAAGCAGGAAATCTAAAAATGCTGGAGCTTGGGGTAATTGAGCCCTCAAGCAGTCCTTGATCCAGCCCAGTAGTACTGGTCCCCAAGCCTACCCCTCCAGGTTCAACCTCGAACTCCGATTCTGTGTGGATTACCGGGGGTTCAATTTAATCGCCTGGACTGAGGGGGCCAAAGAGAGGTCTGCATTCTCTACCTCAGAGGGCGACTTTCAGTTCCAGGTGATGCCCTTTGGGTTGAAGACACGCCTGCCACCTTCTTGAGGTTGGTCAATTAGGTCCTGGCTGGTTTGGAGAACTTCAGTGTCACCTATCTAGACAACATTGCGGTTTTCAGTTCCAGCTGGGAGGACCACCTGTACCACCTCAGATAAGTGCTTCAGGATCTGCAAAGGGCAGGCCTGACTATTAAGGCCAGTAAGTGCTAGATAGGGAAGGGCTCTGCGGTCAAATTGGGTCACCATTCTGGTTTGGGAATTTTCCATGACCCAGACAGAGGTGAGTGCCTTCCTGAGCCTCACTCGATACTACAGAAGATTTGCCAAGTGGTGCGGCAGCATTGTAGCTACCTTGTCAGAGCTGACTCCCAAGAAGCAGCCCAGACAAGTGATCTGGATGGAGGTGTACCAGAATCCTTTTGACACCCTGAAGTTGGCCGCATGCATGACACTCGTGCTCAAGGCCCCTGACTTCTCCCAAGAATTCATTGCTCAGACAGATGCCTCAGAGCATGGCATAGGGGCTGTGCTCTCGCAGCTAAATGAAGAGGGCCTAGATCCACATCAGCCTTCATCAGCAGGAGGTTACTTCCCAGTGTCCAGAGTTGCAGTACAATAGAAAGTGAAGCATTTGCAGTGGTCTGGGCACTGAAGAAGTTGAGACCATACCTGTTTGGGGTTCATTTCTGGGTTCAGACAGACCACATTTCCCTCAGATGGCTAATGCAGATGAGGGGTGAGAATCTCAAACTGCTGAGGTGGTCCATCGCCCTACAGGGAATGGGATTGATGGTGAAACATACCCCTGGAACTGACCACACCAATGCTGATGGTCCCCCCAGGTTTTCCGCTTTAGCAAAGAGAATTCCCATAAGGGTCGATAGTTCTCTCTGCTTTCCAAGGGGTGGTGGTGAGGAGCACATGTTGAACTTAGCATCCTTGGAATGGTTTTCCCCTTATGGTTTGCCCTCAATCTTCCTATGTTTGCTGATTTCATTTTTGCTGGCCTTAGGACACTGCACACCCTACCACAGCTAACCAATGTTAAAGTGCTTGTGCTCTCTCCCTTTACCACAGTGAAATTTGCTTTCACCCAATTGGCACATTTAATTTACCTGTAAAGCCTTAGTGAAGTGGTACTACATGTGCCCAGGTCCTGTAAATTAACCTCTACTATTGGGCCTGCAACACTGTAGGGAAGTGGGTTTCTGTTGCAGTAACACCCCACCTTTTGCCAGACTTCTGATGCACTTTGACTTGATGTGCCCTGGGTCCCTGCCAATCAGGTTCCCAGGGTCTGTGTTCTTTCCCCAAACTGTACCTTTGTACCCCCAATTGGCACCTCTCTGGCCACATGTAAGTCCCTTGTAAAAGGTACTATGGCTACCAAGGGCACTGTGACCAGGGAAGGCCACTAAGGTCTGCAGCACATATTGTGCCACCCTTAGAGGTGCTGTACCTTAACACACACACACTGCCATTGCAGGCTGTATGTTTTGGTGCAGATAAAAGAAGAGTCGACATGGCATACATACCTGTGTGCCATGCCTGCAAACCACTGCCTATGGTATAGGTAAGACACCCCTCTAGCTGGGTGCACTACACCACTAGTGATGGTACAGTTGCATGAGTACTGTGCCCCTATAGTGTCTAAGTCCATTCTTAGACATTGTAAGTGCAGTAAAGCCATAAAGAGTATATGGTCTGGGAGTTTGTCATCACGAACTCCACAGCACCATAACGGCTTTACTGAATTCTGGGAAGATTTGTAGCACACTTCTCAGCATAATAAACCCACACAGAAGCCAGTGTGGGATTTATTATACCGTGCACTCAGAGGGCATCTTAGAGATGCCCCCTGAAAAATGTCCAGCCTCTGTTGGGTTCCCTGACTGGTAAACACCAGCCTTCCACCACGAGACATGTTTTTGGACCCCTGGGGTGAGGGGGTGGGGGGGAGCCTTCGCTCTCTAGGACCAGGAACAAAGAATTTCCTGGGCGGAGGTGGTCACAACTCCCCCAGGTCAGGAAGAGCCATCTGTGGCAGGAAAGCTTCAAAGGCCTTGCCACCTTTGAAACACGACCCCCAGCCTCTCCCGTTACCAGTAGCAGGCCCCCTTCCTGTCTCACCCCCATTTTGGCAGGAGGACAGGCGTGAAAAATTAGAACAGCCCAGCAGGTATGCCCACCTCTGCCAACTTCATCCCTCAGGTGGGGGAGGCAAGGTAAAGCCCACTCTTTAGTGCCCGCCATCTTGCAGATGGCAGGCACTCTCCAATCAGTGTTAGGGATTGTGCCCACTCCCCCACGTGGGGTGAGCACACCAAGGGTCTAGTCACCCTAGGGTCAGTTGCCCATTGGCTACTGACCTTGAGACCCCTAAAATACCCCCTAAATTCAGTATTTAGGAGGCAGTCCTGAACCTAGAAGGCAGATTCCCGCAACCAACGAAGAAGAAGGATGAAAGAAGATGCCCAGCAGAGGAGACTGTAGAGAAGAACTGACTTGGCCCCAGCCCTACCTGCCCGTCTGCATTTTCCAGAGATCATGTGCCAAAAAGCTCTTTGTCCTGTAGCCAGTGACCTCTGTAACCCTTGGGAGGACTGACTGCCTTAAACAAAGACTGGACCTCCTGTGAACAGCAGCTCTGTTCAAAAGAATCTCCAAAGAAAGACTCCGAGCCTGCTGAGGACAAAGAAACCAGACGCCGGAACCACCACTGCACCGACACCTAAGGCCCGATCAGAGTGGCCCACCGGTCCCAGTGAGGTCTCCCAGTGCTCCAGGGTCCGAGTCCACCATGGGTTGACCCCTCCGGACTCCCCGACATTGCCTACAGCCTCTGCACAGAGACCCCCCCAAAGGCGAGTAACCCAGTAAGGTAAAATCTGACCTCAAAAGGCACCCCTGCAACCGGCTGTCCTGCGCCCTGGAGGAGAGGACCTGAGGTGCACCTTCGTCCTGAGCCCTCCAACTTACCTGCCCAGCTGTTGGTTCCTCCCAGAAGATTTCCTGGACCGAGCCTGCAGCCAAAATCCCAAACCAGCAACTCCCTTTGAAAACAACAGGGCAACCGATGCCAAATCAGCACTCTTCACCCAGCCGCCCCTGTGCCTCTGTGGGTGCACCTTGTGTGCTAACCTGGATCCTCCTTTGCCCTGAGCTAAACTCTAGGAGCTTTGCTCCCACATCAAGTGGCGTGCCCGTGAGCAGCCACCAATCGGAGGCCCCTATCCATTATTGGATAACATTGGGCCTCAGCACTCTGAACCCGGCTGCCCTAGTGCAGCTGAGGGTGTTCTGTGAGTGCATCCTTGGCCCTGGGGGAACCCTGGTTCTAACCCCAGAAACCCAACTCCCACAACCAAGTACTTATCTTTAAATCGATAACTTCATTTTCCCCCATAGGATCGCATTGACTGCTTTTCTGTTGAAAAAGTTCTAAGTGCCGAGTTGGAAATTGCATGAGAACTTAAGAAACTGGGTGTTTACAAAAACTGACTTACTTACCTTTTATTTAGGAAATGTCCCAGTGTGATATCTAGACATATCACACTGAGCAGAAAAAGTAATCTGAAAAGTAATCTAAAAAGTAATCACAAAGTAATTACAAAGTAACTGAAAGGTAATTTAAACTGTTTCTGAACATTTGACCTACCTGTATCTACATTCTATGGCATTGAACTGTATTATCAGAAAAGCACTATTTTTACTTACCTGCACCAATTCTGGCTTGGTTCTAAAAATAAAATACAACAAAGAAACATTTTTATACAAAATAATTGGTCAGAGTTCAGTTGTTGAGTGTGTGAAATAATTTCTTGCCTGAGTGTGTACAATAAATGCTTAACAGTACCCTTACTGCTTGCACACTCTACCACAAATAGAGAGTAAGGTATTATCTACTTTTACTTATGTGAGCCTTTGGGGATCCCCTGGCCTCTGTTCACACTATACCTTACTTTGGTATGGTATATAAAGAGCCAGCTTCCTACAAACACTCATTGGGAGAGGTGTGGTGCAGCGACCAGGGCGGATGACTCCAGAAAACGGGGCTCATGGTTCAATTCCCGGCACCGGACTAAGCTTAGCCCAGCACTATGTGACTCTGGGCAACAGCTCTCTAAATCTCCCCGATGGCCCCCAGTGCTTTGAGACCCTTAAGGGTGATTAGATTGCGATTTACAAAATACTTGTTTATTATTGTGCCACCCACTTAAGTAGCCTTTTAAACATGCCTTTGGCCTGCCACTGAAGCCTGAGTGTGTGCAGGTTTAAAATGCCATTTCAACCTGGCAAAATAAATCTTTTCCAAGGCCTACAATCTTCCTTTTTAATACATATATGTCATCCATAGGGCAGAATGCAGTATATTTAAAAATGTAGGACATTTATTTTTAACCTTTATATGTCCTGGTGGTGAACAACTCTTAAAATCGCTTTTTGCTACTGCAATGCCAGCCTCTCTCATAGGATAACATAAGTTACCTTATTACAATTAATGTGAAAACTTTCAATTGGGAGCAGGCAGGAATGACGAGTTTGGTGTCTAAAGAATTATAATTTGAAACCTTCTTTGATGGTCACGTTGGATTTTAAGTCACAATTCTCAGAATGCCACATTTAGAAAGTTATTTAATAGAACATCAGTCCATCCAGGAAGGGCATAAGAACAAAGGCACACAGAACCAAAATAAGCCCTTTGGTGGTATTCTCCTCATTGGAGATCAGTATATTTATTAGGTATAACACAATTGAACGAACAGAAGGACAATATATACAAAATTAAGTAGGTAAAAAGTTTGGAAGTCAGCCGATTTCCAGACCTCTGGCATTTAAGTACAAGGTGACTTTGTGAGGAAATACAAATTCAAGCAGTAACTATTACACAAACATCTTATGCTTCATCAGAAATTCAAAATTAAACAATTTTGGAGTCAAGATGTAAAGGTCAACGATGTTTCACTCCCCACTAGAATTGGGGGATCATCATTAGGACACAAATTACTATGCCTGAATGATAGCATGTGAGAAGCCGCGATACAGGGTCGCGGAGATCCAGGAATAGCACATGCAGGGGACAATGGACGTCGTGTGGGTGTAGCCCTTGGTAGCGTGGTTGAAGAGCAGGCGCCGGTTGTAATAATGTCAGCAGGGGTGATAGAAGCGAGGGGTAGTCCCTTTCGTCTGCATGCCTCTTTCCTACAGAGGAGCCCCGATGAGAAAGAGTGTAAAATGGTAAGTCCGTTAGTCACGCAATGGCGTGAAAAAAATCGATGCTTGCAGTCCTGCAGTATCGTGGTCACTGCCTTGACCGTGATACTGCAGGACTTCACACATCTGGAGTTTCCCCCTACAGGTGTGTCTGGAATTTCCTTCCTCCCTGCCCTAGCCCCAGCTTGTCTGGGGGCACAAAAGACTAGGGTGAAATCCTTTGTGAGTGTGCTCATGCAGAGTCTTTTTGATTTGCAGGATGGTTGGTGATAGCACCTCAACTTCATCCAGAAAGAGATAGCCCATCCTACCAACACCTATTCCCCCTTTGCCTCACTGTCTGGAAGTAATACACAAAGACCAACTGCCAGTTAGACCTAATTTTGGAACCCAGGATGCAGGCTGCAAGCATTATATTTAAAATATAAAAACCGATGCGTGAAGTCCTGCAGTATCGGGGTCAATGCCTTGTAGGTCACAACCTGCTCCTTCTTCAGGGCTACATGCAGTCCTGTGGTGACGGCCATGGCCCCCTACTAGCATATGGGGATCGTAACAGTTCACAAAGGTTGACGGCCCCTTCTGTGCCATACAAGTACGGGCTGAACATGTGCAAGGCCTACACTATGGTAAAACACTCTTTCTCACTAGCCACCCAGTTCTGTTCCCTGGATATTAACCTCCTACTAATAAAGGCTACCAAATACTCTCTACCCTTGTCATCCAGTTGAGCTAACACCACGCCAAAACTCTCTTGTCTGAGGCATATGTCTCTACAATGAAAGGCTGGCTATAGTAAGGGGCTTTTAGTACAGGTGATCCAGCGGCGTACCAACAACGGATACTCCACTACCATATACTCACCTGGGCCCATAAACACACAAATTTGAGTAAACCACTGGAGTCAAGTTGGTAATTTTCACAATTTTAGGATTAGTTATTTCTTACTCCTAACTAACCTTTCACTGATCAAAAAGTTCTTTCCTCTGGTCAATGGACCATTAGTTGAACTAGTTGATGGTGATATTTAACATAATTTCTAAACTTTCTATACCTTAAAGTAAATAAACACAGACAGAAAATGTTTAATCTTCATCTAAATTAAATGCATGTGAACCACTTCAAAAATACAGTACAGTCACCATCATTCATAGGAGAGAAAATTCAATTGATTAATCATCAAACACATACTACGGACTCATACAATGATCAATGCTCAGAAAGGAAGAGGACAGAGAGAAAAGAACATCTGCAAATAACGTGAAATTATAATTACCAAGAATAGTGTGAAGACTAACCCCCTGGACCAAAGGGCTGGTAAGGGTCCCCAGGGAAAGGTCAGGAGACAAAGACTTCAGGACAGGATTCAGGACAGGATAGTTGACCTCTCTAGAATACCGACGGTTGCACCGCACCCCTCTCTGACACTCTCTTCCTCCTCGAGATTCTTCTGCGGTCTTCTTATCTAACCCAATTAAATTAGGATAGAAGGATCTGCATTCGGCTCTTCATCAGCATCTCACAGCATCTCTCCCAGCAACAGCATCTCCCGCTACACAGACAGCATCCCGAGCTCTGCCCATTGTTCTCTAACTAACTAACTAAGGCTATCTTAATTATACCTTTCGTTCTTCATGTTCCACCTACTAAAGTTTCAATATCTTACGAGATCTAATTGGTCAGGCAAGGGGGAAGATCATCAATTCATGCTTACATGTCATCTAAGTCAGTTCATCTATTGTTCGCAAACCCATCCCCTTAATTTTTATTCAGAATTTTCAGTTCACACACGTATTCACATTTATTTGCAACATTATTATAACAATCTGAATGTGAGTCCACATCGTTGAACTTTCACCATTCGTTCCCAGGGCACAATATTTTGCGACCTTGGCTCCCGTTCAACATCCAAGTCATTATTCCGTGGACATGCGCAGTCTTCACTTTACTCAGCTTACTTTAGTTATACAAGAAAGGCCCAAATGCGCACTAGTGATAAAGTCAGAAAGACAAATATTAATTTCACAAGCAGAATGGTTTCACTGTATACCACCCATCTCTACTCTATTCCCCTTTACTTATTAATACTTTCCCCGCATTAGCATTAGTAAAATAGCTTGTTTTGTTTCAGCTAAGCAGATGCCATGCACGAGAGTCTTCAAGACTCCATTTTAGCATCTTCTGCTCATGCGCAAGAATTTCCCTCAAAGCGAAAGCTCGTCATACTGCGTAGATGCAGTTGTCGCATGCGCAGTAAAGATTTCCCGTTTCTAAGCGGTTTTAGTCCTTCGTTCATGTTATTCACATTAGTAAACACATAAGCAAGCTTCACTAACCCGCGTATTCATGTGGTACGCATTCGTTTTACACAAAACTATTTTAATAACTTGTTAGTGAGTTAAAGGAGCGGATTGCTTCCAAGCAATTCTCTTTTCTACGAGTCCTTGCTCACAGGGACATTGCATTGTGCCTTCTTCTGATCCTCAAATACCTTTTGACAACCCTCACTCAATATCACGTTCCTGGGTTGCCTCTTGGAGGTTGATGCAGTCAATGGGGCAACTATACTTCTGCAATTTGCCACAAAGTTCCTGTAATGCCCGGTGAGTCCTAAAAACGTCCTCATTTCAGTCTGGGTAATAGGCACTTCCCACTCCATCACAGACTGCATATTGACATCCAAAGGGTGGATCTTCCCATTTCCCACCTCATGCCCAAGGTAGACTACAGAGGACTGCCCCACCTGACACTTGGTTGTGTTGATGGTCAGTTTCACCTCCTGTATCCTTGACAACACCTGTTTTGGCTGCCCCAGGTGCCCCTGCCATGAATTCCTAAACACCACTATATCATCCAGGTAGGCCACACAGATCTCCTCCAGACCTGTGAGAACATGGTTCAATAGGTGCTGAAAAGGGGCAGGAGAAATCTTCAACCAAATGAACATCACATTGAACTGATACAGTCCCTCTGGTGTAGAAATGCAGTGTTCTCCTTGGCACTTGGTGCTTTAGTGATCTACCAGTACCAGCGGGTCAGAACAAAGGTGCTCCAGTACTTTGCAGCACCCAACCAATCCACAAGCTCATTCGCTCTTTGGATTTAATATGCATCAGCCTTATCACCTCATTAATGGTTCGATAATCCACACAGATCCTCAAGTCAGTAGACCCTTGCTTAGGTACTAGTACTACCGGACTAGTCCATGGACTATGAAATCTCTCAATGACCCCTAGGTCCAACATCTTGGCAACTTTAATGCATCTCTGTATCCGGCCAGACATTCTGTACATTCTGCCCTTCACAGGCACACTGTTTTCTGTGCCTATGTCATGCACACAAACAGGTGGAAATCTTGGAACCAGTGAGAATAGTTTGGAAATTGTCCCAACACCTCTCTACAGTCGCTTTGCAGCTCAGGTTTTACTCAGGAGCTAACTGAACCCCATCCACTGAGAAAACCTTCATGTCACTCTGCAGCAAGACAGGAAGAGATGCAGTGTGTTCCTCAAATTTCCCTGCCATAGCCATTATATTCACTGTGTAATCTCTTCGGAGGCAAGGCTTCAACCTATTCACATTGAACATGCTCTTGGGTTCGCTTGTAGCACCTGTAGCCACCAAGTAGTTTACCTCCGAAACCTTCGGAACTACCTTACATAACCGACTCCATTTGTTCTTCAAAGCCCTGGGGCAAATAGGATTTAGCACCAGCCCATCCAAATCTTCCTGATATCTAGTCAGTGTAGCTTTCTAGTGAGAGCAGTCCTTCACCAGCACTTGGCAAGCCTGACGGTTTCCATTTGCTTGATTCAAATATTGAAACATTTTTCTCCTGGGCCAATCACATAGTCCATCACATCTTTTTGTGGAGACTCTGAGACATTTCCCACTCTTCTCTGACTAAGGTGAGTGGCTCCCTCACTGGGTGTCCATACAGAAGCTCAAAGGGACCGAACCCTACCCCCTCTGCAGAATCACTCAGTAAGTAAACATGAGACATGACAGGAGAAGATCCCACTTGCACCTGAGGTTGTCTGCCAGAGTTCCCAACATGCTCTTCAGTTTTTTGTTAAACTGCTCCACCAACCCATGGGTTAGTGGATGATATGCCATGGAGAAGTGGTAGGTCACACCAGCTTGCTTCCACATCTCTTATATAAGACAAGATCAAAGTGGTTCCCTGGTCTGTGCTTTCCGTTCTCAGAAATCCAAACTTGGAAAAATCCCCAGGAGAGCTCTTAATACTACTCATGCAGTCTTGCTCCTCAGAGGTCCTGCCAGGATACCTGACAGCGTGATCCACCACAAACAAGATATACTTGTTGCCTAACTGTGTCTATGGTGGGGTCAAATGGACCAATTAAGTCTATTCCATCCGCTAAAATGGAACACCTACAACTTGTAGAGACACTAACAGTGCCTTAGTCCTCCTTCTGACTTACAACACACCTGGCAAAAGGGACAGGTTCGACAAAACCACTCTGTATCATTGAGCATCCCTGGTCAGTAGAACAAAGGGTCCAACCTATGCTGGGTTTATCTAATACCCAAATGTCCTAAAGAGGGAACTTGATGGGCCAGTGACCACAGAAAATACCTGTGCACCAGGGCAGCCAGCATATCTTGTCACACCTAATGGCGTCTAACTCGATCACCAAGTCCAGGTGGATCCAACGATTGTAGGCTTTCAAGTGATCCAGCCACCACTGGATCTCTGTCCTGGCCTCCTGTGTCAAAATTACCCACTCTAAATACTTCAGTCCTCTTCTGAGATGATTGGTATTCAACTTCTCTAATGCTCTGAAGTGGAGAGGAGCCTGAATGGATGACAACAGAAAGCCCATGATCTTGGCAAATTGAGTCTGTCTATCTATAGGGCCTTCCACAACTCTTTTTTGATCTCCATGTTCTTTTTGGATAGGAGGCTCATAATGCCCACTAATGAATCCATTTAAAAACCCAGGAAGGTCGTGGACTGCTGAGGGATCAGTTTCGAATTTTCCTGATTGATCACAAACTCTAGATCCTGAAGCAATGAAACAGGTGTGTTCAAATTGCATTGAAATTGTTGTGGACATTAATACATTAGTAGAATATCATTTAGGTAAATTATCAATCTGATGCCCTTTACTTGTAAGTGTTCCACCACTGGTCACATTAGCTTGGTGAATATCAATCTTGGCTTCTCTTCAGACTCCGTCTGGATTCCACACATGGGATTGCTTAAAAACTGAATTGGGCAGGTTGATCCTCAGCATTAAGCCAGCTGATGTGAAAGGTCCCACTGGACTATAAATCAGTGCCTAATGATAATGTGAAGCAAAATAGACACAGCTTCTCAAATTTAGATAAACCGCAGATGGTCAAAGTATACCAATAGGGTTTAATGAAAGTATCATTCTAATAGCGTGCAAGCATTAAAGCTCTGTCCCTCTGTGTACAAAGAACAGCTTTATTTACATGTTAAATACAACCCCTAAGCTCCCCCCATACTACCTATAAGTCTATGTCTGTTTCCAGGTTATGTGGTTTAGACACTGCAGTCCTATTGGGAAATACAATAACTCTGTGAAAGTTGCAGAAGTATAGTCTAAGAGTCTGTTCTTTTTATGCCCTTTTTATGTCTGAGAGATGTTTCTATCCACAAGGAACATGTGCAGGGACATCTTAAGGATTTTTGGGTCCTGGGCCAAAAGTATTTGGGGGCTCCTGTTTGGAACAAATATCAATTTATGATCCAATTTCAATGCTTTCATGTCCTCTTTGACCTAGTCACTGTCAGTACACAGGCACTCATCCAATTCTAAATATGTTTACATTTAATATTCAGGGATAGTAATGTGTGTTTTCAATACTGTAATACAGCAGCAGCTCGTTAATATTACAGCAAATAATCTCTGCGACACCCTTCCATTTCTCATATACGAGGTCTGTTTTGATTACAAAGAAACTTTGTAATGGATTTTGCTAGAAACAAACAAAACATTTCTCTGCAACATGCCCATGATAGACTCTCACACATCACGCGTATTAAAAATAAATTAAAGAGAACCGTATTTAAAACAATCTCTTTAAGAATTATTTAAGGTCACCAGAGCAAGAGTCTCTGCAGAAAAGAGCTTTCCTTATCATGGCCCCTTTGATCATGAGCAACAGCCACTTTGGCTCCATCGGGACCGTGTCTCCCACCACTGCAGACATAGGCGCCGATCACGATCCTGTAAAAACCGAGTACGAACCGTCGGACGGAGCATATTCTCCGTCCGACGCGTACCCGGTCGTCAAAATCTACCAACATGGAATTACGATTCATGCGGAAACACCATTTCCGTACGAATCGTACAAAACCCCGACCGACGATAATAAACCTACAAATGCGATCCAGGAAAGCGCCGACCTGACGTCGGGACGCTCGCAGCCTGCCATTCACGAACCAGGAATTACGATTCGCACCGACGTCATCCCGCACGGGGAATATTATCCGGCAGCCAAAAACTGCCGGGAAATCAGGACGACGCGAACAAGGAGTACCAGTACGCGACGGACAGACAGGACGACGCGAACAAGGAGTACCAGTACGCGACGGACAGACATGGACCCGAACCTACGTGTCATCCCGGCCCTCATAGCAGTCGACCTCCTCTACAGGTTCGGACGCAGACGCCGCAGAAGGTCAGAACAACTAAGGGAGGGGGGAAAGTGGGGGGGGGGGGTGGCAGGACCAGGGCAGGCCACAAACCCCCCACCAAAGTCACACAGCACACATGCCCTGGACATACCTGACTCCCAGGCCCTGGTCACTACGAGGGGGTGGGGGCGTGTCCAGCTAAGCCAGCGACCGCCACAACGGAAGTCCTTCACGACGCGAACCGGCAACACAACCAGACAGGTACGTCCCGTACCCACGCCCACACCCACGTCACCCCAACAATGGCGGGACGGCTCGTACCCACGTGGCAAAGGCCTGGGTACGGGCCGCACAAGCATCACATAGCATGGGGACGGATATGTACGGACCGTACCCCCACCCTGTATGCATGGAGCGTACCCCCACCCCAACAGTGTAAGTACGATCCGTACCCTCACCTCGAATGCATGGAGCGTACCCCCACCCCAACAGTGTAAGTACGACCCGTACCCTCACCTCGAATGCATGGAGCGTACCCCCACCCCAACAGTGTAAGTAGTACCCGTACCCCCACCCGCGTACGTATGGAGCGTACCCCCACCCCAACAGTGTAAGTACGACCCGTACCCCCACCCGCGTACGTATGGAGCGTACCCCCACCCCAACAGTGTAAGTACGACACGTACCCCCACCCGCATACGTATGGAGCGTACCCCCACCCCAACAGTGTAAGTACGACCCGTACCCTCACCTCGAATGCATGGAGCGTACCCCCACCCCAACAGTGTAAGTACGACCCGTACCCTCACCTCGAATGCATCGAGCGTACCCCCACCCCAACAGTGTAAGTACGACCCGTACCCCCACCCGCGTACATATGGAGCGTACCCCCACCCCAACAGTGTAAGTACGACCCGTACCCCCACCCGCGTACGTATGGAGCGTACCCCCAACCCAACAGTGTAAGTACGACCCGTACCCTCACCTCGAATGCATGGAGCGTACCCCCACCCCAACAGTGTAAGTACGACCCGTACCCCCACCCGCGTACGTATGGAGCGTACCCCCACCCCAACAGTGTAAGTACGACCCGTACCCCCACCGGCGTACCTATGGAGCGTACCCCCACACCAACAGTGTAAGTACGACACGTACCCCCACCTCGAATGCATGGAGCATACCCACATCCGTGTATGTCATGAGCGTACATATTGTGAAATAGGAGGGGTGTGTGCAGAGTCCTCCCAGCAGTGCCCAGCGACAGGAGGGGTGGGGGCCTATCACTCCCAGCAGTGCCCATGGAATGCAAAGGGTGGAGTAGCCACAGATAACATGCCCACAAATGTCAGTCAGGTGCACAAAGACCCTGAAGTACATGTACCACATGTGTGCGAGGCTGGGAGTATACGCATGCATAGGGCCAAAAAGATAACATGTCCACATGAAGTCATGTCAATAGTCCACATACACAAGTACAATGACTACCAAGGATGCCACGAATGATGCAGGTGGAGAATGGCTCTGCATGCATGTGCAAAGTTGAAGGAGTCGTCACACACCCAGCTAATGTACACACAGCTCGGCGCGAAATATTGGGAACACCCTGCAGGGAAGAAGTCAGGGTACACAGAGGAAGGAAAACACCTTGGGACAATTGCAACATGCAGCAACTGCTTACATGAATTGAGAAAGCTAGCTAACACCGTGTGATGGCACACAGATCCCATGGTCCCCCCTATGAGCAGCACACTACTACATTTCCCACACACCCAACACATGAACACCACCCACAACCATGTAGCAGCCCCACCGACAGCAATGCCAGCAAAGCAGGAGTGTTCCAAGGGCAAAAAATAAATAGCTTTATTCAGCATGATCCAAAAACTGGTATGTAGAAAGTTCAATATTTACAAAGCCCATAGGGCAGTCCAGGAGTCACAGCTGGATGGGGGACACAGTGGGATGCGTGTACCCTAGCTTGCCTGCACAGTTACAAGCCGTTGTCTTCCACAGGGGTGAGGGCATCAAGTGGGGGGGAAGGAACAGGCACCGCAGGGACAGGAGTGCGAAGGGTAGGCGACGTGGGTGCAGGGATGGAGGACTCCACCACAGGGGGTGGGGCAGGGCCAAAGGTGGATTCTAGGAGCGCGCTGCACACCTCGGCAAGGTCCTCCAGGGACTCCCCTGCACCCGAAGGAACCACAGGCCCCAAGGAGGGGGGGGATCAGAGGGATGGGTAGCAGCGCCACTGGGGGAGGGTGTGGACAGGGGGGGGGGACTCAAGCACCCTGACCGTGGACTTCCTTGACCGCTTGCGGGGTGGTGTCACTGTGGCGGCTCAGGGACAGAGCGGCCATGAAGGAGTCTTTGGGGGAGATGTGGCCAGGAGAGCTGAGGGGAGGGGATTTGGAGGGAGTGGATTGGGTGGAATGCGGACTCCCACTCTGGCTGCGTGTCACACGTTTGCCCCCCGACCCAGTGGGTGTGCCTACTTCACCCTGTGTGTGCGTGTCAGGAGGTGTGCGGCGGACCTTCCCTGCTGGTGTGGTGCCTGTGTCTGTTGTGGTGGGTGCATGCTTACGTCTGGGTGTATGGTGGGACAGGCATGGGAGTGGGAAGTGTGGAAGGGGCAGGGGTAGGGGCTGGGACGTAGCGCTGCAGGAGACCCACTGCTGCAGTCAGTGTGGAGTCTATGGACCTCAGCAAGTTGCGTTGGTCAGCCTGTGATGAATGAATGCCCTCCAAGTATGCCTCCATGTTGTTGAGGACCTGGCTGTGGGCATGGAGGACATTAAGGATCGCAGTCTGACCAATCTGCAACTGCCGCTGGATGTCCACAGACTCAGCATTGGTGGCAGCAGTGGAGACAGGGGCAGGGGGTGTGGTGCCTGGCAGGAAGGAGACATGTGGTGACCGGGCACGTTGGGAAGGGACACGAGCACGTGGGAGGCGGCTGATGCCAATGGAGGGGGCGGTGTGAGATGTAGGGCTGCTGTCAGATGGTGGTGCAGCCACCGCCCACTCGGAGAGATCATCCTCGGACCCGTCAGCTTCATACTCTGTTGTGCCAGTCGACAGGTCCCCGGGTTCACTCTCCTCCGCCTCAGTCCCACTCGAAGTGCCAGCCACGATGTCAGCGCTGGCACTGGTGCTCGGTCCCTCCGCGCCGTCTGTGTCCATGTCTCCCTCCGTGTCCCCCGACGATGCTGTGGGCAGGGTGAAGAGACAGGAATTAATCATACACCTGTATACATATGTCACATGAGTCAAATCTACTTAGGTTACAGTGCATAGCCTGAAACAAAGGAAGAGTTACAACTACAAAACAAGGTACATATGTAGGCCCTGCAAGACACAGTTGTGTGACCCACCATGCCATGGAAAAACTATGGAGAGCATGACACAATAGCAAATGAGATGACATGGAATTTTGACTGAGGAGCAAGGCCCTGGGGACAATCCAGCACGGCATCTGCACCACACAGCGTGGCAGGCAATAGGGATGAGCAGGGACCACATCCAGGAACTAGAGGCACATGCAGCATAGGTAATACTGATAACATGCCCACCCTGACTGGCACACTGCACCTTGAGTGTATGTCCAGACAAACATCACACACTGTCCAGTCCTAGCAAGGAGATTACAGGTCTTGACATGTAGGCCATGCCCGCACCACCCACCCCCTACATGAGACAAATCTGTGGAGACACAGGAAGCACTTACATCTCTTAGTCTGGGTGAAATACACATGGGATGCAAAAATTCAATATTGCACACAAACTACCCAAGGTGCGCCTGTCCAAATAATCATGTACAAACAGGCATCATCAGATGATTGCAACAAGACACACAGGCAATGGCCACCGTGAGTATGTACTTGGAAAATCAGGTCAGGCTGGACAGTGGACACTTGTAATACATCTCACGTCAATATACATGGTGCCAGGGGACAATGGCACAGAGCACAACCTATGCTGTAGACACAGAGATTGTCGACATTCTCGGATTACACACATGATACCTAGGAAAAGATTCCCCTGGGGACAGTAGTGGCCACACAACTCCATGCTCCTGAATGGGAATGACTGCAACACACGCTAACATCCCTGCACTATGCGTAACGCACACTCATGCACATCATGTCACAGGCCACCACATGGGACATGCCTGCTGGAAGGCCTCGCACTCGAGAGATTAACTCCCATGTCTGGAATCAGCATTAGTGCCAACTGACATGGAACCCACAAGTCCAGAACTGGACAGGGCACAGGCAAGCTCACTAAACCTGTTACACACCACCCCCACACATGATGCTGCAGGCATTGTACACTTGGAGAAGGTGTCAGGCTACATAACCTTGTGATGGAGTGACTACACACAGACCAGGGAACACATTGCAAGGAGGGGAAGGGAGGCAGGAGAGCCCTGCAATACTGTGGGTAACAGGATCTGCACAGCACCATAAACCCTGGAACTGTATCCATGGAACAGTGCACTTACAAATGCTGGTGAAACACAACAAACACACACATGTACCTACCCCCTTCCGGCTACTGCATCTCCTGTAGGCGCCTGTGCAAGTCAGGAAAGACCACCGCCAGCACACGTTTCTGGATGTGGGAGAGACGGCGGCACCCGCGGTTCTTATGGCTCTCAGGTGAGTCCCCCAGCAGGACCTGTGTGATCCTCCACGTCCAGCACCGGATATCCTGCCAGCGTTTCCTCACCTGGGGCAGGCGCCGCTTCCGACCATCCGCACTCCTCACGGCGCTGACGGCGTCCAGCCATATCTTCTCCTTGGCAGAGGCGTCTACCTGTGAGGATGGACAAGTGACACTACCACAATACACCTGGCACATGTCACGGGGACACAGATTATAACACATTTGCTGTTTCCAACAAGGCATAGTATGCATCCAACGCATTGCACCTTTGTCATAGGGACATGATCCTCTGGGGGAAGGCCAAAAGCAGTACGTGCCATTTCAAGGACACAGGTGGAATGAGGGCAACTACACAAGCAATGAGCCAGGCTCACACTGTGCATCACACCCACCCCTCCTGTCTCAGGGCACTGCTGGGAGGACTCTGCACCCACCCCTCCTGTCTCAGGGCACTGCTGGGAGGACTCCGCACCCACCCCTCCTGTCTCAGGGCACTGCTGGGAGTGATAGGCCCCCACCCCTCCTGTCTCAGGGCACTGCTGGGAGTGATAGGCCCCCACCCCTCCTGTCTCTGGGCACTGCTGGGAGTGTTAGGCACCCACCCCTCCTGTCTCAGGGCACTGCCGGGAGTGTTAGGCACCCACCCCTCCTGTCTCAGGGCACTGCTGGGAGGACTCTGCACACACCCCTCCTGTCTCTGGGCACTGCTGGGAGTGTTAGGCCCCCACCCCTCCTGTCTCAGGGCACTGCTGGGAGTGTTAGGCACCCACCCCTCCTGTCTCAGGGCACTGCTGGGAGGACTCTGCACACACCCCTCCTGTCTCAGGGCACTGCTGGGAGTGATAGGCCCCCACCCCTCCTGTCTCAGGGGACTGCTGGGAGGACTCCGCACCCACCCCTCCTGTCTCAGGGCACTGCTGGGAGTGTTGGCCCCCACCCCTCCTGTCTCAGGGCACTGCTGGGAGTGATAGGCCCCCACCCCTCCTGTCTCTGGGCACTGCTGGGAGTGATAGGCCCCCACCCCTACTGTCTCAGGGCACTGCTGGGAGACATCAGGCATTCCCCCCCCGGGACCCCCCCTACAGTACATAGCATGTGTGTTACACCTGGACACAATGGCAGAAGTCACAGTCACTAAAAAGGGACACAGTCTGTGCCAGTGGACACTGCACTCACCTGATAACCTGGTCGCCCATACAGCATGGGGTACCGTGGGAGGATCACATCCACCAAAGCCATGTTCTCCTCCAGGGTGAATGGCTGTGACCTCTCCACAGCCCTTGACATGGTTCCAGGGAATCAGTAGCAGCAGCTGGGTCGTGGAATACAAAGATGTGCAGGCAAGTGCTCCCTCATGGGACCTGCCTGCCTTATATCTGCCTTGCTGGCCCATCTCATGCACAGGAGTACAGAGTGATTGGTCACTCACATTTGCATCCTATGTTTCCTCCAATCACTTCAGACCTAGCAGTCTGTGGGTTCTAAATCAGTTTTTTTCTCCTGCATGATGTCAGCCCCACAAACACATTGCAACAAAGTAGATTCATTCCAACTGACTTCTGCCATGCAGCTTCCTGAACAAATTCAAAATTTGAACTTGGTCTCCATGACAACCAGCATGCATGTAGGCCTTAATACTTGTCCCTCATGTGTCCCCTATGTAATTTTGAGCTTCACACACAGGTACGGCACGTTCCTGGGCCCTAGGGCACCCCAAATGCATAGCAACGGCCCGTACACGCGTGCCTACGTTCACTATCACTATGGGTGTCCTCGCGTATGCGTACTCGTAGTGGTACGGGCCGTACACGCGCCTGTACGCTCCCTATCACTACGTGTACGCATACGCGAGGACACCCAGAGTGATATGGAGCGTACAGGCGTGTGTACGGTCCGTACCACAACGAGTACGCATACGCGAGGACACCCAGAGTGATAGGGAGCGTACAGGCGTGTGTACGGTCCGTACCACTACGAGTACGCATACGCAAGAATACCCATAGTGGTAGGGCCGTACACGCGCCTGTACGCTCCATATCACTATGGGTGTTCTCGCGTATGCGTACACGTAGTGATAGGGAGCGTACAGGCGTGTGTACGGTCCATACCACAACGAGTACGCATACGCGAGGACACCCAGAGTGATAGGGAGCGTACAGGCGTGTGTACGGTCCGTACCACTACGAGTACGCATACGCAAGAACACCCATAGTGGTAGGGCCGTACACGTGCCTGTACGCTCCATATCACTATGGGTGTTCTCGCGTATGCGTACACGTAGTGGTACGGACTGTAAACATGGCTGTACGCTCACCATCACGATGGGTACACATACGGCAGCACTCCCATATTGATATTGGCACGTACACAGGCCCTCTTAGCAGCAGTACGGTGTTTTTGATTGATTGATTGATTGATTGATGTACTTATAGAGCGCAGCTATCACCCTACGGGCATCTTGGCGCTTGCATTGGGAACCCGTCCTGGTTTTTCCCTGTAAGATAACCCGTACTGGGCATCCCCAAGGTGAAAGCCAGGCATCCCGCCGCGGGGGGCCGTTGTGGAGATTAAGCAGGCTTGTTGCCCAGAGCTGCATAGTGTGAACTCGTGCTTAGAGTGGGCACCGAAGCGAGAATTATCGAGTCCGTGGACGATTGGGCTGTGGACCCTGCCGCGTCGGGAATCGAACCCAGGTCCCGGGTCTGATCTCTGCTTCAGGGTATGCCTCCTCTAACGAGTGAGCTACACTTCTCCACCTCACAGTGGTGACAGGCAGCACACAGGAAGGAATAGGGCGGACATACTTGTCCATGGATGGACATCAAGCCATTGTCTGTGCATTACTACATGTGTGGGGCACAGGTGTGACAGGCTGTGATGTGGAACATTACTCCTGAGTCGAGAAGGCACCAGATGTATGATGAGATGTGTACAGATGTAATGTGTGACGGTGCAATGTGTGCCAGGCATGCCCTTGACTCCTTTGACATGTGTGCATGTCGTACTGCACACATGGGATGAGCGTCACTGCCATGGCACGGACACCAACACACGGAAGTGTCCCCTGATGCCCGGTACAGGGGTTACCAGACATGACTTGTCACTACCCACGGTGCACGATGTGACTATGTCATGTATGTGTGGGGGCTTCCCATTAGGTTGATGTTGGAGCACCCTCAAAAGCTGCAGCTGTTGCAGCAACCGACATGTGTATGTGTGTAGATTGACATTGGACACTGTTCCGCACACCATGCCACATGTGGTATCGGATGTGTGGTGCGTATGTATGCATGGGACACGGATTAGCGTGACAAGGACATGTCTGCATCCTCTCAATGAAGGTTTGGTGAGTCATGACATGTGCACCTTCATGGCAAGGTGTGTGGGCTGTCCTAGTGTAATGTCATGTGACCTGTGGCTCTAGTGTTCCGCTACCAGTCTCTGCAATCTGCATCCTACTTCTGCTGATGTGTGGGTGTATGTCACTCCTGTGTTGCGTCTGGCTGTTCACTTGCACTGGGACACAGCTAATCCCATGGCATGGCATGTGGAGGTTCTCAATCTCCGTGTGTGGCTGGGTCTTGGTAGGAGTGTCACCTGGCAGCCATACGTGTCCAGGGCATGTGGCACATACCTGACTCCGTATGTAGCATATGTGTATAGACAGATTAACATGTGCTCAGTACAAATTATTTGTTGTTGTGGGGCACTCACTCTTCCTTGTCACTTCCAAATTCCTGCAGAGCGCCGCCTCTTCCCCGAGCAATTCCGGACTTGGTTGCCATGCAGGAGAATGATCGGATCCGGTGCTACCGCTTCCCCCAACAGTTGATTCTGGAGTTGACGGCGAGACTGGCACCACACCTGCAACCGCTGCACAGGTATCCTACGGCACTGACACCCAAGCTGAAGGTAATGGCAGACCTACATTTTCTAGCCACGGGTACCTTTCAAAATACCATAGCTCATGTTGGTGGCATGTCCCAGAGCATGTTCTGCCGTGTGCTGCATGATTTCTTAGAGGCCATGTTGATTCACCTGGATGACTTCATCAAGTTCCCAACCCCTGAACAGTTGACTGGGGTCAAGCGTGGATTCTATGCCCTGGGAGGGATGCCCCATGTCATTGGGTCCATAGATGGGACACATGTAGCTTTGGTACCACCACACGCACGGGAGGTAGCGTACCGCAATCGGAAGCACTACCACTCCATCAATGCCCTTGTGGTGTGTCTGTCCAACATGGTGATTTCACATGTCTGTACTCGTTTTCCAGGATCAGCACACGATGCCTACATCATGAGGCGTAGCAGGGTGCCTGAAATGATGATGCAGCTGCGCAACGAACGAGCATGTGTTGTTGGTGGGTACAGTCTGTCTGTCCTGTATTTTGCATAGCCTACCAGCACGACCGCTTCACCAGTTCTAACGATGTCCATGTGCTTCACATGTAGGGGACGCTGGCTATCCCAACATGCCATGGCTGCTCACACCTCTCCGCAACCCCATCACGCCGGCCCAGCTCCGCTACAACACCGCCCATGGCCGGACAAGGCGAGTGATAGAGAGGACGTTTGGCCTGCTGAAGAGCCGATTTCGGTGCCTCCACAAGACCGGCGGCGCGCTCCCATATGCCCCTGCGAAGGTCTGCAAAATCTTCATGGTCTGCTGCATGCTGCACAACATGGCAGTTGAGAAAGCTGTGCCACTCATCCTGGATCAACATGACGAGGACCATCCACCCGTGGAGGACGAAGGGCTTGGCAATGGGGCTAGTGATGTGGAGGATGTGGAGCCGCAAGAGGACATCCGGACTCGGCTCATACGCGACTTCTTTGCTTAGTGGTGAGTACCAGTGTCTGAGTGTGCACGCATTGGTCCCCGTGTGGCATGTGTTGTGATGTGTGTCTCCACCTGCATGTATGGCACGTGAGTCAGAGGTGTGTGTGGGTGTGTCACTGGAGTGATGGTGCCAGTGATGGTTGTATTTCCCCAGTCATAATTGTGACCTAGCATGTTGTCATCCATACATGTGTCGAGTAAATGCACATGCAAGTGGCTGTGCTTTTTGTGGCTGACTTCTTGTGTGTCTCTCTTCCCCAGGTACTTGCGCATGCCGTCTGCTGCTTGCATTGTTGTGGCACTGCTATTCCTCATGGACACGTCATCGTGTGCTGACTCAGCGTTACAGGCACGGACACGTTTGGAAGTCTCCATAGGGTAAGGGATGCATCAGGGGTGTATTGGGTGTGGCAGTTGTTCGCGATGTATGCACACTGCCCCTGTCGATGTTTGGTTCCTCTGCAGACATGTAGCATCACCATGGTACACATAACATGCAGCTGGGTACACATGAATAGATGGTCAGACTTGTTGACAGTCATCAGTGATGGGATAGTGGATTGTGATGATGGCATCAATGTGTGTAACACTGCCCTCGGTCACATACGGTTTGCATTGGCTTGACATGGTGTGGGACTTCTACATCAGCGGATCAATGGTGTATGGCAGGCTCTCCGTGAGCAGCTGTGGGTGTTTAGCTGTTGGCCGACAATTGTGTGCCAGTTCCATGGCTATCACGCATTTGTGCTGCAGAAGGGGGGTGCCAGTGTTGGACCCACATGTTACTCCACATGAAGTGTTCATGTGTACTTCAAGTTGCCTCTGCAATCCCGAAAACATGACTAATAAAGGTGTCCCTATGCCTCCAAGGTGCCTCTTCTCAGTCAATGCTGGTGTGTTGCCACGGTGCATCCAGCATGTCTGGCATGGTTTCCCCTGATAGTGGCTATGTGTCTATGTGTTGAGTAGCAAGATGCAAGCTGTGTGTGTGGGCTGAGACTGTGTATTATGCATGATGTCCATGACTGTGTGGGTATTGTGACATGTGCCATCCCCATGCATCCAACGTTGGCCAGGCCCCCATTCTCTGCATCCACCGGACTCAAGCTTGCAGGACATGGTTCTGCCACCTGTCTACACATACCTGGGTGCCCCCCAGGACACTGGACTGGATCCCTGACCTCTGCGCATGACTGTTGCTGTACTCAATGTGTCTGTCAGCACGGTTGTTCGGCCACCCCCTCAGCTGGTTGGGCCCATCACGGGTGTGTGTGGTGCTCCATGTCTGTCTTGCCTAATACACTGTGGCCCGTGTGTCCTGTGCCAGACTCAGGCCCCAGGGTGTGGATGGTTGAAGTCAAAAGAGAACTCAGGCATGTTTAGACTTTACAAGACACATGTAAGGTAATAATGCAACCAGCAGGCATCTTCTCTTCATGGTGTGAATTTTTATTTGGGGGGGGGGGGGGGGGTATGACGTGAGGGGCTTTCCGGGAGTTTGGAATCCAAAGTTCAGTAGGGGAGTTGGTGTCCTTGCCATTGGAAGTCCTCAGAGTCCATGCCACAGTCTTTGTCTACATTGGTCAGACAGTGACCAGCAAGGCCATGTGGCAGAGAATGTCTCTTGATGCTGTGATGCTGTTGCTCCAGTGGGCCAGGTGCCAGGCCAGGTGTCCTGGGAGATGGTGATGTTGCGCCGACCCTCACGGTCTTTTCCGTGGACGACCCGCCCTCCTGCGGGGACCCTCAGAAGCAGGCCGTGACGACGTCTGGGATGCTCCATCGGATGTTTCCTCCTCCTCCTCCTGATCCCTCCCTTTGGGTGGTGATGTTCTCCGCCTTCTGGCACAGGGAGGGTCGGCCATGTTGTCGGCCATCCGACGGAGTGTATCGTGAATTCTCGTGTACGCCGTCACGAGCTCAGCCTGTCCGTCCTCCATCCTCCGTTGGTGTTGCTGTAGACAGGCATGTAGCTCCGCATGTTGCTGGGCCTGCTGGGTCTTGATCCCCTCGAGGACGGACACAACCTGGGCCAGGCCGGTGGTGTCCTGCCGGTATGTGTCCAGGATGTTTCGGACATGGGAATACACCGGTTGCGCAGCCAACTGGTCAGGCTGGCACCTCCGCCGTCCTCCACTCACACCACCCCTGCCCACTTGCACCTGGCCTGCCCTTGTGGGCACATCGGGTCTCCGGGACCCCTGAGGGGTGGCATTGGCGTTGTCGCCTGCCTCCTCCTGGGTGCCCGGGACACCGTGTCCCTCCTGGCCAGCCTGGCTGCTTTGTGGTGGTGGGGCAGGGATCCTGGGTGTCTCCTGGGATGTGGCAGGAGTGGGGGTGGTGGTTGGCCCCGTTGTACCTGACGCAGGTGCTGCAGGTGGTTGGACACCAGAGGGGCCAGGTTGGTCGGGGTCGTCCACAGAGTGGTGTGAGTCGTCGCTGCCGGTGGGATCGGCCTCCCGCAGATCCGGGTCCTGTGAGTCTTCCCCCCCAGTGTTGGGGGGTGAACCACGACGTTGACCTGTGTGTGAGAGAGACAATGTTAATTTTGGTCGATGCAACATCCATGTTTCATCAGTTTCAACGTTGGCACATTTCCTCTTGGAATTAGGATCTGTCTTGCATTCCACTCACAGTGCACTTGTGCATGGGTGTGTCCCTTGGGCACCACTTTGGCCCCTTTAACTATGTGTGGCACAGTCTTACTTGCTGCGTCAAGTGTGACTGCAGTCAGCAGTGGAGTGGGCAGGTGTGGCGAGCCATGCATTGGCGCCTTCCGTGTAGCACTGTACATGTGCACATGGAGTGGATCCACACACTTATATAATGCAGGTAGCTGTCGTTGTGCTCGTTAACAGGTTGTGACATGGCCCTGTGTTTTGCCATGGAGAAGAGGGGGGGTTCTGGCACTGGCCACCCTTGGCTACATGCACGCAGTCTACCTGCTGACGAGCAGACATTCCCACACACCACACGGCTGATTTGCTCTCCCTGTGTCTCCCTCCGTCTCTGTCCCCCTCTCCCTCCCTCCGTGTGTCAGCCTCCTCCCTCTGTCCGTCTCCCTGTGTCTCCCTCCCTCTCTGTCCCCCTCTCCCTCCCTCTCTGTCCCCCTCTCCCTCCCTCCGTGTGTCAGCCTCCTCCCTCTGTCCGTGTCCCTGTGTCTCCCTCCCTCTCTGTCCCCCTCTCCCTCCCTCCGTGTGTCAGCCTCCTCCCTCTGTCTGTCTCCCTGTGTCTCCCTCCCTCTCTGTCCCCCTCTCCCTCCCTCTCTGTCCCCCTCTCCCTCCCTCCGTGTGTCAGCCTCCTCCCTCTGTCCATGTCCCTGTGTCTCCCTCCCTCTCTGTCCCCCTCTCCCTCCCTCCGTGTGTCAGCCTCCTCCCTCTGTCCGTGTCCCTGTGTCACCCTCCCTCTCTGTCCCCCTCTCCCTCCCTCCGTGTGTCAGCCTCCTCCCTCTGTCCGTCTCCCTGTGTCTCCCTCCCTCTCTGTCCCCCTCTCCCTCCCTCCGTGTGTCAGCCTCCTCCCTCTGTCCGTGTCCCTGTGTCTCCCTCCCTCTCTGTCCGCCTCTCCCTCCCTCTGTGTGTCAGCCTCCTCCCTCTGTCCGTGTCCCTGTGACTCCCTCCCTCTCTGTCCCCCTCTCCCTCCCTCTCTGTCCCCCTCTCCCTCCCTCCGTGTGTCAGCCTCCTCCCTCTGTCCGTGTCCCTGTGTCTCCCTCCCTCTCTGTCCCCCTCTCCCTCCCTCTCTATCCCCCTCTCCCTCCCTCTGTGTGTCACCCTCTGTCACCTCAGCCCAGCTTCCTGGGCACACACTGTTAGCAGATCTTTGAATGGCCCTTGGCTTGTTGATGTGAGTTTGTTTCTGGTCTCCAGGCACCCATTGGGTGTAGTGTGTGTCTCTGCGCTGCTGCTGTGGTGGTGTGTGCTGCCACTCTTTCACAATGTTGGCTGTTCATTAGCTGCTGTCATGTGCAAAACAGTGCCTTCACCCCCATGTGTTGATGCAAGGCGTCCGCCATTTGCTGGCTGGTCTTTCCTCTGTGGGGACACAGTGTTTGTATGGCTGTGACCTAGCTTTTCGCCCTAAGTGGGATGGGTATTCCCAGACGTGGGACCCGTGCTCACTACGCCACTGGAGTCAAGCTATCCTGGCTGATGACGGCTGATAGCCAGAAACCGGTCCTAGGATGCTTGATTCCGGTCCAGGGAAGACATGGCTTGGCAGTTCGGGCTGGACTGTTCCCATGAGGCACAGGGTCAAGACTGATTTGCATATGGCCATGTCTAAACTGGGGTGGTGTAGTGGGCAAAAGAACGATGGATTTAACCCAGATCTCTTGACTGGGGGAGAATGTCTGCATTGTCAGCATTCCGTCCATCATTTGTTTGTTGTAACGCTTTTCGCCCTAAGTGGGATGGGTATTCCCAGACGTGGGACCCGTGCTCACTACGCCACTGGAGTCAAGCTATCCTGGCTGATGACGGCTGATAGCCAGAAACCGGTCCTAGGATGCTTGATTCCGGTCCAGGGAAGACATGGCTTGGCAGTTCGGGCTGGACTGTTCCCATGAGGCACAGGGTCAAGACTGATTTGCATATGGCCATGTCTAAACTGGGGTGGTGTAGTGGGCAAAAGAACGATGGATTTAACCCAGATCTCTTGACTGGGGGAGAATGTCTGCATTGTCAGCATTCCGTCCATCATTTGTTTGTTGTAACGCTTTTCGCCCTAAGTGGGATGGGTATTCCCAGACGTGGGACCCGTGCTCACTACGCCACTGGAGTCAAGCTATCCTGGCTGATGACGGCTGATAGCCAGAAACCGGTCCTAGGATGCTTGATTCCGGTCCAGGGAAGACATGGCTTGGCAGTTCGGGCTGGACTGTTCCCATGAGGCACAGGGTCAAGACTGATTTGCATATGGCCATGTCTAAACTGGGGTGGTGTAGTGGGCAAAAGAACGATGGATTTAACCCAGATCTCTTGACTGGGGGAGAATGTCTGCATTGTCAGCATTCCGTCCATCATTTGTTTGTTGTAACGCTTTTCGCCCTAAGTGGGATGGGTATTCCCAGACGTGGGACCCGTGCTCACTACGCCACTGGAGTCAAGCTATCCTGGCTGATGACGGCTGATAGCCAGAAACCGGTCCTAGGATGCTTGATTCCGGTCCAGGGAAGACATGGCTTGGCAGTTCGGGCTGGACTGTTCCCATGAGGCACAGGGTCAAGACTGATTTGCATATGGCCATGTCTAAACTGGGGTGGTGTAGTGGGCAAAAGAACGATGGATTTAACCCAGATCTCTTGACTGGGGGAGAATGTCTGCATTGTCAGCATTCCGTCCATCATTTGTTTGTTGTAACGCTTTTCGCCCTAAGTGGGATGGGTATTCCCAGACGTGGGACCCGTGCTCACTACGCCACTGGAGTCAAGCTATCCTGGCTGATGACGGCTGATAGCCAGAAACCGGTCCTAGGATGCTTGATTCCGGTCCAGGGAAGACATGGCTTGGCAGTTCGGGCTGGACTGTTCCCATGAGGCACAGGGTCAAGACTGATTTGCATATGGCCATGTCTAAACTGGGGTGGTGTAGTGGGCAAAAGAACGATGGATTTAACCCAGATCTCTTGACTGGGGGAGAATGTCTGCATTGTCAGCATTCCGTCCATCATTTGTTTGTTGTAACGCTTTTCGCCCTAAGTGGGATGGGTATTCCCAGACGTGGGACCCGTGCTCACTACGCCACTGGAGTCAAGCTATCCTGGCTGATGACGGCTGATAGCCAGAAACCGGTCCTAGGATGCTTGATTCCGGTCCAGGGAAGACATGGCTTGGCAGTTCGGGCTGGACTGTTCCCATGAGGCACAGGGTCAAGACTGATTTGCATATGGCCATGTCTAAACTGGGGTGGTGTAGTGGGCAAAAGAACGATGGATTTAACCCAGATCTCTTGACTGGGGGAGAATGTCTGCATTGTCAGCATTCCGTCCATCATTTGTTTGTTGTAACGCTTTTCGCCCTAAGTGGGATGGGTATTCCCAGACGTGGGACCCGTGCTCACTACGCCACTGGAGTCAAGCTATCCTGGCTGATGACGGCTGATAGCCAGAAACCGGTCCTAGGATGCTTGATTCCGGTCCAGGGAAGACATGGCTTGGCAGTTCGGGCTGGACTGTTCCCATGAGGCACAGGGTCAAGACTGATTTGCATATGGCCATGTCTAAACTGGGGTGGTGTAGTGGGCAAAAGAACGATGGATTTAACCCAGATCTCTTGACTGGGGGAGAATGTCTGCATTGTCAGCATTCCGTCCATCATTTGTTTGTTGTAACGCTTTTCGCCCTAAGTGGGATGGGTATTCCCAGACGTGGGACCCGTGCTCACTACGCCACTGGAGTCAAGCTATCCTGGCTGATGACGGCTGATAGCCAGAAACCGGTCCTAGGATGCTTGATTCCGGTCCAGGGAAGACATGGCTTGGCAGTTCGGGCTGGACTGTTCCCATGAGGCACAGGGTCAAGACTGATTTGCATATGGCCATGTCTAAACTGGGGTGGTGTAGTGGGCAAAAGAACGATGGATTTAACCCAGATCTCTTGACTGGGGGAGAATGTCTGCATTGTCAGCATTCCGTCCATCATTTGTTTGTTGTAACGCTTTTCGCCCTAAGTGGGATGGGTATTCCCAGACGTGGGACCCGTGCTCACTACGCCACTGGAGTCAAGCTATCCTGGCTGATGACGGCTGATAGCCAGAAACCGGTCCTAGGATGCTTGATTCCGGTCCAGGGAAGACATGGCTTGGCAGTTCGGGCTGGACTGTTCCCATGAGGCACAGGGTCAAGACTGATTTGCATATGGCCATGTCTAAACTGGGGTGGTGTAGTGGGCAAAAGAACGATGGATTTAACCCAGATCTCTTGACTGGGGGAGAATGTCTGCATTGTCAGCATTCCGTCCATCATTTGTTTGTTGTAACGCTTTTCGCCCTAAGTGGGATGGGTATTCCCAGACGTGGGACCCGTGCTCACTACGCCACTGGAGTCAAGCTATCCTGGCTGATGACGGCTGATAGCCAGAAACCGGTCCTAGGATGCTTGATTCCGGTCCAGGGAAGACATGGCTTGGCAGTTCGGGCTGGACTGTTCCCATGAGGCACAGGGTCAAGACTGATTTGCATATGGCCATGTCTAAACTGGGGTGGTGTAGTGGGCAAAAGAACGATGGATTTAACCCAGATCTCTTGACTGGGGGAGAATGTCTGCATTGTCAGCATTCCGTCCATCATTTGTTTGTTGTAACGCTTTTCGCCCTAAGTGGGATGGGTATTCCCAGACGTGGGACCCGTGCTCACTACGCCACTGGAGTCAAGCTATCCTGGCTGATGACGGCTGATAGCCAGAAACCGGTCCTAGGATGCTTGATTCCGGTCCAGGGAAGACATGGCTTGGCAGTTCGGGCTGGACTGTTCCCATGAGGCACAGGGTCAAGACTGATTTGCATATGGCCATGTCTAAACTGGGGTGGTGTAGTGGGCAAAAGAACGATGGATTTAACCCAGATCTCTTGACTGGGGGAGAATGTCTGCATTGTCAGCATTCCGTCCATCATTTGTTTGTTGTAACGCTAGGCCATATGGGCAGAGGGCATTGTTGTCTGCTTCTGAGTTGCACTGTGTGAATTTTGGGGCCCACCCTCCCGCCATCCGGGTTACCGTGTCATGTGTTGGTGTCTTCTGTGGCCTGTGACTTGACATTGTCCAGCTGGGTGCATGGGGCATGGTGGCGGCAGTGGCATGTGCGTGTTCATGGAGTGTGGTTGAGTCATGCGATAGCTTGGGGTGGTTGCGCGCCTGTTAGTGATTTTGGTTGTGGATGACGTTCCCCCCATGTGAGGTGCGTTGTTTGTGTACTCACCCGGGTCTCGGAGTCCTCCTAATCCTTCGACTGCCTCCACCGGCTGTATGGCCATCACCCTCTCCTCCCAGGGCTGGTAGTGTACGGGTCTGCGGGAGGGCCCTCCTCCAGTGGCGGTGGCCTGGTTGTGTTCCTCCAGCATCTTGGCTCGGACCCTCCTCCGCAGATCGTACCACCTGGCTTGGCATTCATACCTGGTCCTTCTGGTGTCCGCAACAGCACTCACAGCATCGACGATAGTCTGCCACATGGCTGTTTTTGCTGCCATGCTGGTCTGTCTGACCAATGTTCCAAAGAGCTGTGGCTCGACTCTGAGGATTTCATCAACAAGGACCTCCAACTCTCGGTTACTGAACTTTGGATTCTTGTTAGTGGGCATGGTGAGGGGTGTGGGTGTGGATGGTGGGGGGTGTGTGTGGATGGTTGTGGGTGTGTGGGTGTGGTTGTGCAGGTGTGTGTGTGAATGTGATGAGGGGGTGTTTGTGAAGGTGGTTGTGTGAAGGTGTGCAAGTGTAAGGTGTGGTGAAGCTTGTAGTATGGTTCTGTGGTGTCTGGCAGCAGTGAGTCTGTTGCAAAGGCTCATGGTTTGTGTGTGTGGGCCCTTTTTATTGGTCCATTGGTGGGTGTGGCTGTGTTTGAAGTTTGGGTGGGTGTGTTATAAGGAGTGGTGGTGTTTTGGGCCTCTGTTTGTTTTTGGCAGTTGCAGGTCAGTGAATGTGTTTTTTTAGTGTTTGTTGGACATGTTTTGTGGCTTTGTGCCATTCGAATGGTGTATTCTTGTGTTGTTTTGGTTTGTCCTGGTTGTGTACGTGCGTTTTTAGCGTGTGTATGGTGTGTACATGGGCCATTTGGTTGTACGGTGCTGTCCTTGTGTGTGGCTTGGTGCGACTCGTACATGCGGTTGTGATGTTGGGGCCTGGGGTGCGCTCCGTACTTAGGAGGTTGTGGTGGGGGTGCGACTCTGACGTACACGGGTGTACATACAGGGGGGTAGGACACGTACAGGGGTGGGGGTACGACTCGAACGTACAGGGGTGTACATACACGGTGGTACGACACGTACAGGGGTGGGGGTACGACTCGAACGTACAGGGGTGTACATACACGGGGGTAGGACACGTACAGGGGTGGGGGTACGACTCGAACGTACAGGGGTGTACATACAGGGGGGTAGGACACGTACAGGGGTGGGGGTACGACTCGAACGTACAGGGGTGTACATACACGGGGGTACGACACGTACAGGGGTGGGGGTACGACTCGAACGTACAGGGGTGTACATACACGGGGGTACGACGCGTACAGGGGTGGGGGTACGACTCGAACGTACAGGGGTGTACATACATGGTGGTACAACACGTACAGGGGTGGGGGTACGACTCGAACGTACAGGGGTGTACATACACGGGGGTAGGACACGTACAGGGGTGGGGGTACGACTCGAACGTACAGGGGTGTACATACACGGTGGTACGACACGTACAGGGGTGGGGGTACGACTCGAACGTACAGGGGTGTACATACAGGGGGGTAGGACACGTACAGGGGTGGGGGTACGACTCGAACGTACAGGGGTGTACATACACGGGGGTAGGACACGTACAGGGGTGGGGGTACGACTCGAACGTACAGGGGTGTACATACACGGGGGTACGACATGTACAGGGGTGGGGGTACAACTCGAACGTACAGGGGTGTACATACACGGGGGTACGACGCGTACAGGGGTGGGGGTAGGACTCAAACGTACAGGGGTGTACATACACGGTGGTACAACACGTACAGGGGTGGGGGTACGACTCGAACATACAGGGGTGTACATACACGGGGGTACGACACGTACAGGGGTGGGGGTACGACTCGAACGTACAGGGGTGTACATACACGGGGGTACGACGCGTACAGGGGTGGGGGTACGACTCGAACGTACAGGGGTGTACATACACGGTGGTTCAACACGTACAGGGGTGGGGGTACGACTCGAACATACAGGGGTGTACATACACGGGGGTAGGACACGTACAGGGGTGGGGGTACGACTCGAACGTACAGGGGTGTACTTACACGGGGGTAGGACACGTACAGGGGTGGGGGTACGACTCGAACGTACAGGGGTGTACATACACGGGGGTACGACACGTACAGGGGTGGGGGTACGACTCGAACGTACAGGGGTGTACATACACGGGTGGGGGTTCGACACGTACACGGGTGTACATACAGGGGGTGTGTGTACATTAACGGGGAGTACGACTCGAACGTATGGGTGCTGGGGGGAGTGTTGGGCGCGTATGCAGGCACATGTCTCCATGGTTGCAATGGGAGTTCGGTGCGGACGGTGTTTTTACCATACGGTTGTGAGATCGGACGCACGGGTTGGATCGTGATTCCTCGGTCGGACTTCACTTTTCACATTTGTACGGTAAATCGTCCGAGGACGTGTCGGACACATTTTCCGACCCGAGGACGTGTGGGGAAATATTCCGAATGCGGTTCGTATGGACTTTTTACCATGCGAATCGTGATTGCCAGTTTGTACGGCACTTGTACGATTCGTACGGTAAAAAGACCGGATACGAGTCGTACGGGCTATTTTTTTACCGGATCGTGATCGGCACCTTAGTGTTCGTGACCTTAGTCCAGAAGGGAACTATCTCGGGGCATTCCCACAGTATGTGATAAAAGGAGCCCTCCCCTTGGTAACCCCTCAGGCAGAGGGCCGACTGACTCCTACCCCATGCGTGGAGGTGTGTGCGGGGATAGTAAATGGGATGTAATATCTTTAGCTGTACTAAGCGGAACCTGGAGCGAATTGCAATTTCACGCGGACTCTGTATGGCATCTTGCCAGTCCTCGTCATCTATGGTGCCAATGTACCGGGCCCAAGTTACTCGTAGCGCCAACAGAGAGTCCGGCATGTTGTTAATAAGCTTACGATAGATGGTGGATGTGGGTTTTTCTAGAACAGGGTCTAATAACAGTCTATCTTCCATGGGGGAATATTCCGTGAGTGAATCGTCGCTGCTTATGTGTGAACGTAGGGTGTGCAAAAGACGTATTTAATGGTAGTGTTGTGAGTCCTGGAGGTCGTATTCCTTCTGGAGGTATGCGAAGGATCGAGGGGCCGTCCCTTTCCAAACGTCCCCTAAGTATTTGATACCTATGAGCTTCCACCCCTTGAAGCCTGTCAGCTGTGTCACTTCTCTCAGTTGATCTCAGTCAACGTATCTGTCCATCCCAGGAATCTGTTTGCCTCCCTCCAGCATTGAACCAACACCCTCGTGTGTGTAGGCCACTCCTTCCGCACTTTCTGGGCATAGAGACATGGCTCGAGCTTTTTTAAGATTGATAACTTCAAGTTATGGAATGGGAATGTATTTACAAACTGACTCGGATTTTACCAGGCATGTCTGAAAATTGACCTAGTGACCTTTGCAGTATATGGAAAACCAAGAATACATTTTGTTGAGCTAGCACTGGGCAAAGGGACATCATGCGAATTTTCAGTTACAGCCATTGACACTCAGAATAGATCTACAAACTGCAGTGAAAATAGCAAATAGTAAACATGGAAGGGGTGCCAGTTTGTAGGACACCGCTTTCAGATATTGCCTTTACACATGCAGTCTATTTTCTCCTTTCAGCCACAGTGAAGCCCCACAGGGTTGATAAAGAGTCTGAAAGGCAGAGCTTCAAACTTGAATGTCTAATTGAATTGAACAAACCTCTTAGAAGGCAGCAATATGGGGACCATCAGAAAGGGGTCTTTCAGGTCTATCTTGACCGTCCAATCTCCTTGAAAAATAACGCCTTTGAACAGATAATTTCTGTCCATCTTAAATTGACAATAAGCCAGCTACTTGTTGAATTCTCTCAAATTTCCTAAAGGTCTAAGGGCCAGATGTAGGTAACTTCAATTTAGCGAGTCCTTAATAGCGATTTTTACCGAATCACTATTAAGGACTCGCTAAATGGAATGTAGGTAGGAATCGCTAAAATATTAGCGATTCATTAACATTCCTTAATAACGAATCGGTAATTGAGATTCGTTATTAAGGAATACCTACCCATTCATTCCTATGGGCTAGGAGGCCCATAGGAATGAATGGTAAGATATTCACTATTAGCGATTCGGTATTACCGAATCGCTAATAGCGGGAGCTATTTCAAGGGTGCCAGGGTGTCCAAAGGACACCCTGTTGCACCCCTGAAATGTGCAGGTGTGCACATGCGGCGCACATACATGCCCTAAGGGCATGGAAGTGTCCCACATGGCACATTTAAAAAAGCAAAAAAGTGTTTTTTCAAAGGAAATCGCTACTTACCACCAACTTGAAGTTGGTGGTAATTAGCGATTCCTTAAGGCTGAAGTGCACTATTTTTAGTGCTACGTACATTGCATTTAAGGAATCTGTATTTCCAATTCCTTAAATGCAAGAGCAAAATAAGGAATCGCTATTTTGTGATTCCTTATTTTGCAAGTAGGTTTCAACTCACCTACATTGCACTCAGCCAAATACTGGTCGGTAACGCAGAAATTATTTGGCCACCTACATCTGGCCCCTAACTCCTTATTCTTCTTCTCTATCAGAAATGTATTGCCTACAAATCCCCTTGAGTGTATTACCGACCACCAAATGGCTCCTTTCTGCTCCGCCTCTATCACTTCTGTGTCTTTTAGAGGTGACTCTTGATCTAAAAAACATAGTGGGTTGGGTCTTGTTGAATGCACTGAGGAACCACAAAACCCTGTGTGAAACACGTGGACAGTTTTCAAAACCCCAGAATCCTTCGGAATAGCCACCCATTTCCCCTTAAAGAATTTCAGTCTTGTCACTAATCTTAGAAGGGAAAGGGGAAAATGTTTACTATAATAACCTTCTGGGGTGTGGGTTGCTCCTCTGAAACCACCTCTGCTGCTGGCATAGCTTCTTGAGTGGAAGAGGGTTCTAAATTGTCTTCCATCCTGTCCTCTGCCTCTTCCAGCCCACGTGAAATCCTTCCTGAAGATCTTTGATATCAAGGTTTGAGCCTTATCTATTGGTGTGAAGATCACTACAGATCTCCCCAGCTCCTTCACAAACCGATCTCCGAACAAGGACCATTGTGCATCCTGTCCAGCTTTTGAAGTAGCTAAATCCCCAAGTTTGGGGTCCACCTCGGTCACTAGTGGTCTGTGAGACTTCGTTGACAGTGCAGGAAGTAGATAGCCCACTGGGACCAACAATAAAGTATTTCAAAGGACATGGAGGCACCTGAGGCCTGGACCTTTGCCGCCAATTCGGGAATTTTCATTGGAGATCCACCATATCCAATTGTTTGTGCTGAAATGCCCTAAAAAAGCTGTCTATTTCCTTCTTGGGGCCGTTCATATACTTTGCCAAGAAAGTTCATATTTTTGCATCAGTGTCTTGTGTTAGGGTAACTTTGCCCTTCAGTGATACCTGCAATCTCGCTCTAACTTCATTCTACAGAGGCTGATGGACTTTCTTTGCTACATAGCAGGTTCATGAGCTATTTGTGGCTCTAGCACCCTGTAAACAGCTCTCCTGTGTGCAGCCCAGTGATCTAAATTAGAAGCTTTTGCTTGGTTGAATTAATATATGTATACCAAAATTGAAAAGTGAGTTTCTGAATTGAAAATGTTTAATAATTAATAGGCTGATGTTTGGAGAAAAATGGTTGATTTTCCAAAATATGTTTAAAGCTGATATTTGAGTGGTAAACATCAAAGAGTACCGGGGAGACTACTAATATTATTAACTTGTTGCTTCTGGTCCGAGTTACTCATGAAGCATACATGCCAACATTTTGAAACAGGAAAGGTTGTGACAGCGAAAAAAATAAATATAGGGGGAATTTATTAGCTAATGACTAACATTGAAACACAGGCAATTTTATGCAAAAATTATGAGGCATCCACCTAAAGCGAGTCGGCATGTATGCTGTGGAGGCATTCCAGTTTTACAAAGATTTTTCTATATTACTTCTGGCAACTGTACCTGATGCATGTAGGTGATCACTGTAATCTGCCAACTCCACCCCTCAGGTAGGGAGGAGAGGTGGAGCACAACTCTCAGTTCATGCCATCTTGAAGATGGGGGGACTCAGCCAACCAGGGACAGGCACATGCCCCCCTCCCACTGGAGGGTGGCATATTAGGGGGTGTACCCACCCCAGGGAAGGGACCCATTGGTCCCTGCCTTTTACCTACCTGTAATGCCCCTAAATTTAGTATTTAGGGGCACCCCTGAGCCTTGCTTCCTCAGATCCAGACAAGAAACAAGAAGAAAAGAAGTATAAGGACCGAACAGCCGTGCAGCAGCTAACAAGAGGAAGACGCCCACTGACTTGGCCCCAACTCTACCGGCCTATCTCTCCCTCGAACCTGCTCCTGCGAACTCCCGGTGTGTCCTGCAGCCAGCAACCTCAAAAACCCCGGAGGACCTGCCTGCCTTCACTTCCAAAGACTGCTTCTCCAGTGAACACCGGATTTGTTCAACTGCAACCTCTGGCAGCAACTGTAAACCGCAAATCCGCCCCACTCTGCACCCGCCGTCCACGGCCCGAGTTCGAGGGGGCAAACACCACGAGGAGGTCACCCTGGCGATCCTGAACCGAGATCCGGCGACCCCTGACTTGCCTCAAGCCTACAGCCAACGACTGCAGTCTAAATCCAGAAGGCACCCTTAACCGCGACCAGAAGCTGATAAGAAGATCTGACCCCAAAAGGCACCCCTGCACCCGACGCCCCTCGGCGTTTTGTGCCCAAACCAATGGTGCCATACCAACCCCTAACTTCCCAACTTACCTCTGGAAGTGGTGGTCGCACCCAGAAGTCCTTCGTCTCCCTGCCTGCAGGGCTTTTGCAAACTGGAGGTTCTCCATTGGAAACAACAGGGCATCCAACCTCGAAACAGCACCCTGCAGCCAGCCGCCCTAGTGCCGCTGAGGGCGCACCTTTAGTGCTAATTTGTTTCCCCATTTGCCCTGAGCTAAAGTCCAGGAGCTTTGCTTCCACAACCCAGTGGCCTGCTTGCCAGCAGTCACCAACCGGAGGCACCCTATCCCTCATTGGATAACATTGGGCCTCAACACTCTGCACACGGCCGCCCTAGTGCCACTGAGGGTGTAACAAGAGTGCATTACTGACCCTGGGGGAACCCTGAGTCTAACCCCAGAACCTCAACTCCAAAGACCGATTACTTACCTAAAAACCGGTAACCATAATTTCCTCCATGGGATAACAATGACACCTTTTTCTGAAAAAGTTTCTAAGTGTGGAGTTTTGAAACCTAAAGAAATTCTTTAAAATTGTACGATTTAACAAAAACGCTTTTACTCACCTGTTTACAGGAAATGTCCCAGTGCTGCATCCAGGCATACATCACTGAGTAAGAAAAGTAATCCAAAAGTAAGTTACCTGCTATTTTACTGAAAATCCCATTCAAGTTTATGTATTGTATTTACAAGTGATTGCATTTTTCTGAAACAATACTGTAAGTCAAACCATAGTACATTTACAATTGCAATTGAACTGTTTTACAATCAGCATTTACTACTGTAAAATTTGTATTGCTTACCTGTGCCAGCCTTGCTTGGTTCTAGAAATAAAATAACTATAAGAATATTTTTATACAAAAACAATTGGTCTGAAGTTCAGTCTTTTAGTGTGTGAATTCATTTGCTGACTGAGTGTGTACAACAAATGCTTAACACTGTCCTCTGATACTGCCTTACTGCTCGACCACAATACCACAAATAGAGAGTAAGGTTCTATCTAACTTTTATCTCTGCCTACCTTTGGAGTTCCACTAGACTCTGTACACACTATACCTCACTTTGGTATACCTAAATACAGAGTTAGCTTCCTACAGTGCTGGACTCTGACCCTGAGCTATCTTCAATGCCAGCCTCCTCACTCTATGTGCCACTGGGTCCTTCTGTTCTGCTTGCACCTCCTTCCGTCTCTAATTGCTGCTCCAATATTTCCCAGAATGTGCTGAAGAGGGCTCTAAAAAACATATGTGAGATTAAAATATAATATGTGATAGAAATTATTGTTACAAGATAGCTAAATGTTATCTTAGAAATTACCTTACAATAATAGGCTCTAAATAGTTTCGAATCTAGGATATCTGTCCCATTTCTACCTGAATTGTGAATGAATATTTAACTATAGATATTTTTTTTCTTTGTCTAACATATTATAAAGTAAAATAGACAGATATTACATGGTGGCGCTCGTCCTGTGTAGTTATACATGAATGAAATACTTTATTGTGCGGTTACTTAAAACCTTTACAATGTTGCTGTTTAATATTATAAAAAGGAAGGTTCAACAATACTTATGTACAAAAGACACAACATTAAAAAACGCTCAAATCAATAGTAGGATGATCTAAAAAATAGGGGGGTGTAGTTAAAAAGTTCTAGCGGTAATTGATTGCCAAGGGCCTTTGCAGCTAAACCGACAGAGTCAAGAAGCCATCTAAAAACCTGTAAACAATTGTCAATAATCAGAAGTTCACTAGGTAAACCTAAAGCAGTCTTACTGCGCAGCAGTGTTGGGGGAGTTTTGCGACTCTATTAACTCCCAGCGATTTTGCTGCTCTGTTAACAAATTTTGTAAACTGAATGTTCAACTTTGTATTGTCTGAGTTCAAGGCTGCGATTATGGCTTGTCGACATGTATGTACTCCGAGGTTGTTCCATTCGTCCCGCAATAAGAACCGTCTGTCAGTAAGCATGGCGGTACATACACAAACTATGTGCTCCATTGTTTTGGAGTAGTAGCTGCACTTCCTGCATCTGATACTAGTGCTGGAGCGACGCCATTCGGGCAAGTTCTTTAAAAAAAGCCATTCTCCCATCCATAAACTTTAGTTTCCAAAAAAGTGCAAACGTGCTCGATAAGTAGGATGATTCCACCCCTGGTTTAAAATCAGAATGTGTAGTTATAGTTAGGTCAGTGTTTTCATAGTAAAAGGTTTTTTTGTTTTTCTAATAACTTTGGTGCCATTTGACGAATCTTCACAAGGCATTTAAAAAAAGAAGTTCACCCACCTCTGTTCTGGGAACATGTTTTTCCTATGCAACTCCCTTATGCAATTTTGGGAAGTGATACAGAAAAAATGGCTGAACATAATTACACTAAATTTGGTAGCAAATTAGATCTTTACTTAGAAGGTGTCCTTTTAGTGATTTGGTGTAAATCTGTTGAGTCATTTTTGAAAAATGAAAGGTCAAGATATAGTGATATCTATTTTAAACATTTGTTTTGAACTCTTTTCAACACCTAACAATAATGTTACTTCAACCTTTGTTTTGTTCATTCAATATACATATCTAAAGAGACAGACAGACAGACAGACACACACACACACATACACACTTACACATAGATAAACATTCACACATACGTAAAATATGTGTGTCATTGACAAAACCCATACATTATAGGTCCAAATTTATTTTTTGGGGGGCAGAGTGCTCAGCCACAAAAGTGCTGGAGTATTCTATGTACCAAAGTTCAGATTAGCATTTCAAGATACCATTACAGAATCCAATAGAAAATTCTAGCCAATGTTTTCAGTTGTCTTGACACAGTTCATTAAAGTTATGCATCCCTAGTGATCCAACAATTATCAATAATAAGAAGGCAAACATTTGCACTTCAGGAGGAATTCCTCATGTAACATGTAATTGAAGAAGCAGAATACTCATATGACCTTGATTGCACCTCATGACCAGGAAAAGGATCTACCATAACTGAAAGCGTTTTTCATCAATGTACAGGTAGACTTTCGATATTATGATCCTGGTGTTGCTATTGTCTTTTGAACGTATCACATTTTTGATTGAACAACCATTATAGAGTTCATTTGTAAGCAAATAAATAAAGATTTGAGACATTCCTACATGCCTAATTACTAGGGGTAGGCTATAAATTCCTCTCAGCTGGCGGAGTTCTTGGAGTTTTACCCACTCTGTGCTACACTTGCAAAGGAAAGTTCTGGCAAAATTCTTCCAACCACCGCATGGTGAAGTATTTCTTCGCCAACGTTAAGTTGGTGAGAGCTAACAAGAATTTCCGCTCCAAGCATTCGTTTTGGGTACTAGAACAGCAGGCCCACAGCAAGATTTTTTTAATGCGGGTAGTTGCGTCCATTCGCATTGAGAAAGCTGCCGCTTGAGTAGAAAATCTGCTTGAGGGTCAGCAAAGAAGCAGTGCCCTCTGGTATGCCACAAGGTGCCGTTCACACTGATTTTGCAGCACGGAACAAGCTTCTGCTGCTAAAAATTAGTGCGAGCAGCGTGGCATACCGATTTCCGACCGCTCACGGAACATTGTGGAATGTTGTGGAGTTTTTTTATAACTCTGTGGAATTCCGCTCAGTTAAACTCCATGAGTTTCATCTCCCCTACTAATTAAATCAGAAAGAAAACATGTTAATACAATTGTGTGTGTTGTCGGCTTTCAAGAATTAAGAATTTACATTAGATAAGGATAAGGATGATATTGGTATTAATTATTAAATTAATTGTTAAATGATAAAAAATGTACTTTAGCAATTTATTTGTATTATTGTATATCTAGATTATTTTATTGTAACTGAATTTCAATTATTACGTTTAAACAAAAACTGGATAATTAAAAATGAATTAAATGTTTACTTTTAATACTGGAAAATTAACAGGCAACCTTTATGAAGGTAATTCATTTAATATTGTAATGACTGCACCTCTCTTCATTTCATTTCTCTACTATGCATTGGCAGTCTTAATCTAAACATATCTTGTCAAATTTCTGTTTTATATATATATATATATATATATATATTTTTTTTTTTATGTGTGGTAAACATGATTGAATTCTACAAATGAATGATTTTTTTTATTTTAGAAATTGTTTTTGTGTCATTTCAAATGATTAAATCTACAAATGAATGATTTTTTTTATTTTAGAAATTGTTTTTGTGTCATTTCAAATGATTAAATCTTATTTCCATTTTGGAAATAGATATGCTTCCAATCATATTACATGTTTGTATTCCAGACATAAGTTGCACATTTTGAAAAGGTGGCTTCAAATGTATTTTATTCTATGTTTTAAGTATGATACAGGAAAAAAATCCTTCCCACCAGTTGTTTAAAAAATTAGACCTATTTGATTTTATAACTTCAACTCACTCAATTCTATTTGACAGAATCATTCAAGTCCTGGTTTTAAGCCAAACATCAAACTCAAATATGGTATTCCAGTACTGAAGATTTAAAATATAGCAGACAACTCTAAACTCTAAAATTAGAGCCGTATAAAGGCGCCGATCACGATCCTGTAAAAACCGGGTACGAACGGTCGGACAGAGCATATTCTCCGTCCGACGCGTACCCGGTCGTCAAAATATACAAACATGGAATTACGATTCGCACGGGAACACCATTTCCGTACGAATCGTAAAAAACCCCGACCGAACAAAATAAACCTACAAATGTGATCCGGGAAAGCGCCGACCTGACGTCGGGACGCTCGCAGCCTGCCATTCACGAACCAGGAATTACGATTCGCACCGACGTCATCCCGCACGGTGAATATTTTCCGGCTGCCAAAAACTGCCGGGAAATCAGGACGACGCGAACAAGGACTACCAGTACGCGACGGACAGACAGGACGACGCGAACAAGGAGGACCAGTACGCGACGGACAGACATGAACCCGAACCTACGTGTCATCCCGGCCCTCATAGCAGTCGACCTCCTCTACAGGTTCGGACGCAGACGCCGCAGAAGGTCAGAACAACTAAGGGAGGGGGGAAAGTGGGGGGGGGGTGGCAGGACCAGGGCAGGCCACAAACCCCCCACCAAAGTCACACAGCACACATGCCCTGGATATACCTGACTCCCAGGCCCTGGTCACTACGAGGGGGTGGGGGCGTGTCCAGCTAAGCCAGCGACCGCCACAACGGAAGTCCTTCACGACGCAAACCGGCAACACAACCAGACAGGTACGTCCCGTACCCACGCCTGAAGAGCGTGGGTACGAGTCGTACCACGCCCACACCCACGTCACCCCAACAATGGCGGGACGGCTCGTACCCACGTGGCAAAGGCCTGGGTACGGGCCGCACAAGCATCACATAGCGTGGGGATGGATATGTACGGACCGTACCCCCACCCCGTATGCATGGAGCGTACCCCCACCCCAACAGTGTAAGTACGACCCGTACCCTCACCTCGAATGCATGGAGCGTACCCCCACCCCAACAGTGTAAGTACGACCCGTACCCCCACCCGCGTACGTATGGAGCGTACCCCCACCCCAACAGTGTAAGTACAACCCGTACCCCCACCCGCGTACGTATGGAGCGTACCCCCACCCCAACAGTGTAAGTACGACCCGTACCCCCACCCGCGTACGTATCGAGCGTACCCCCACCCCAACAGTGTAAGTACAACCCGTACCCCCACCCGCATACGTATGGAGCGTACCCCCACCCCAACAGTGTAAGTACGACCCGTACCCCCACCCGCGTACGTATGGAGCGTACCCTCACCCCAACAGTGTAAGTACGACCCGTACCCCCACCCGCGTACGTATGGAGCGTACCCCCACCCCAACAGTGTAAGTACGACCCGTACCCTCACCTCGAATGCATGGAGCGTACCCCCACCCCAACAGTGTAAGTACGACCCGTACCCTCACCTCGAATGCATGGAGCGTACCCCCACCCCAACAGTGTAAGTACGACCCGTACCCTCACCTCGAATGCATGGAGCGTACCCCCACCCCAACAGTGTAAGTACGACCCGTACCCCCACCCTCGTACGTATGGAGCGTACCCCCACCCCAACAGTGTAAGTACGACCCGTATCCCCACCCGCGTACGTATGGAGCATACCCCCACCCCAACAGTGTAAGTACGACACGTACCCCCACCTCGAATGCATGGAGCGTACCCACATCCGTGTATGTCATGAGCGTACATATTGTGAAATAGGAGGGGTGTGTGCAGAGTCCTCCCAGCAGTGCCCAGAGACAGGAGGGGTGGGGGCCTATCACTGCCAGCAGTGCCCAGACACAGGAGGGGTGGGTGCCTATCACTCCCAGCAGTGCCCAGAGACAGGAGGGGTGGGGGCCTATCACTCCCAGCAGTGCCCTGAGACAGGAGGGGTGGGTGCAGAGTCCTCCCAGCAGTGCCCTGAGACAGGAGGGGTGGGTGCCTAACACTCCCAGCAGTGCCCAGAGACAGGAGGGGTGGGGGCCTATCCCTCCCAGCAGTGCCCTGAGACAGGAGGGGTGTGTGCAGAGTCCTCCCAGCAGTGCCCTGAGACAGGAGGGGTGTGTGCAGAGTCCTCCCAGCAGTGCCCTGAGACAGGAGGGGTGTGTGCAGAGTCCTCCCAGCAGTGCCCTGAGACAGGAGGGGTGGGGGCCTATCACTCCCAGCAGTGCCCAAAGACAGGAGGGGTGGGTGCCTAACACTCCCAGCAGTGCCCAGAGACAGGAGGGGTGGGGGCCTATCACTCCCAGCAGTGCCTTGAGACAGGAGGGGTGGGTGCAGAGTCCTCCCAGCAGTGCCCTGAGACAGGAGGGGTGTGTGCAGAGTCCTCCCAGCAGTGCCCTGAGACAGGAGGGGTGGGTGCAGAGTCCTCCCAGCAGTGCCCTGAGACAGGGGGGGTGGGGGCCTATCACTCCCAGCAGTGCCCAGAGACAGGAGGGGTGGGGGCCTATCACTCCCAGCAGTGCCCTGAGACAGGAGGGGTGTGTGCAGAGTCCTCCCAGCAGTGCCCAGACACAGGAGGGGTGGGTGCCTATCACTCCCAGCAGTGCCCAGAGACAGGAGGGGTGTGTGCAGAGTCCTCCCAGCAGTGCCCTGAGACAGGAGGGGTGTGTGCAGAGTCCTCCCAGCAGTGCCCAGACACAGGAGGGGTGTGTGCAGAGTCCTCCCAGCAGTGCCCAGAGACAGGAGGGGTGGGTGCCCATCACTCCCAGCAGTGCCCATGGAACGCAAAGGGTGGAGTAGCCACAGATACCATGCCCACAAATGTCAGTCAGGTGCACAAAGACCCTGCAGTACATGTACCACATGTGTGCGAGGCTGGGAGTATACGCATGCATAGGGCCAAAAAGAAAACATGTCCACATGAAGTCATGTCAATAGGCCACATACACAAGTACAATGACTACCAAGGATGCCACGAATGATGCAGGTAGAAAATGGCTCAGCATGCATGTGCAAAGGTGAAGGACTACGTCACACACCCAGCTAATGGACACACAGCTCTGCGCTAAAGTCAGGGGACACCCTGCAGGGAAGAAGTCAGGGTACACAGAGGAAGGAAAACACCTTGGGACAATTGCAACATGCAGCAACTGCTTACATGAATGGAGAAAGGTAGCTAACACCGTGTGATGGCACACAGATCCCAGGGTCCCCCCTATGAGCAGCACACTACTACATTTCCCACACACCCAACACATGACCAACACCCACAACCATATAGCAGCCCCACCAACAGCAATGCCAGCAAAGCAGGAGTGTTCCAAGGGCAAAAAATAAATAGCTTTATTCAGCATGAGCAAAAAACTAGTATGGAGTAAGTCCAATATTAACAAAGCCCATAGGGCAGTCCAGGAGTCCCAGCTGGATGGGGGACACAGTGGGATGCGTGTCCCCTAGCTTGCCTGCACAGTTACAAGCCGTTGTCTTCCACAGGGGTCAGGGCATCATGTTGGGGGGAAGGAACAGGCACCGCAGGGACAGGAGGGCGAAGGGTAGGCGACGTGGGTGCAGGGATGGAGGACTCCACCACAGGGGGTGGGGCAGGGCCAAAGGTGGATTCTAGGAGCGCGCTGCACACCTCGGCAAGGTCCTCCAGGGACTCCCCTGCACCCGAAGGAACCACAGGCCCCAAGGAGGGGGGGGGGTCAGAGGGATGGGTCGCAGCGCCACTGGGGAAGGGTGTGGACAGGGGGGGGACTCAAGCACCCTGACCGTGGACCTCCTTGACCGCTTGCGGGGTGGTGTCACTTGGGGCTCAGGGACAGAGCGGCCATGAAGGAGTCTTTGGGGGAGATGTGGCCAGGAGAGCTGAGGGGAGGGGATTTGGAGGGAGTGGATTGGGTGGAATGCGGACTCCCACTCTGGCTGCGTGTCACACGTTTGCCCCCCGACCCAGTGGGTGTGCCTACTTCACCCTGTGTGTGCGTGTCAGGAGGTGTGCGGCGGACCTTCCCTGCTGGTGTGGTGCCTGTGTCTGTTGTGGTGGGTGCATGCTTACGTCTGGGTGTATGTGGGACAGGCATGGGAGTGGGAAGTGTGGAAGGAGCAGGGGTAGGGGGTGGGACGTAGCGCTGCAGGAGACCCACTGCTGCAGTCAGTGTGGAGTCTATGGACCTCAGCAAGTTGCGTTGGTCAGCCTGCGATGAATGAATGCCCTCCAAGTATGCCTCCATGTTGTTGAGGACCTGGCTGTGGGCATGGAGGACATTAAGGATCGTAATCTGACCAATCTGCAACTGCCGCTGGATGTCCACAGACTCAGCATTGGCGGCAGCAGTGGAGACAGGGGCAGGGGGTGCGGTGCCTGGCAGGAAGGAGACATGTGGTGACCGGGCACGTTGGGAAGGGACACAAGCATGTGGGAGGCGGCTGATGCCAATGGAGGGGGCGGTGCCAGATGTAGGGCTGCTGTCAGATGGTGGTGCACCCACCGCCCACTCGGAGAGATCATCCTCGGACCCGTCAGCTTCATACTCTGTTGTGCCAGTCGACAGGTCCCCGGGTTCACTCTCCTCCGCCTCAGTTCCACTCGAAGTGCCAGCCCCGATGTCACCGCTGGCACTGGTGCTCGGTCCCTCCGCACCGTCTGTGTCCATGTCTCCCTCCGTGTCCCCCGACGATGCTGTGGGCAGGGTGAAGAGACAGAAATTAATCATACACCTGTATACATATGTCACATGAGTCAAATCTACTTAGGTTACAGTGCATAGCCTGAAACAAAGGATGAGTTACAACTACAAAACAAGGTACATATGTAGGCCCTGCAAGACACAGTTGTGTGACCCACCATGCCATGGAAAAACTATGGAGAGCATGACACAATAGCAAATGAGATGACATGGAATTTTGACTGAGGAGCAAGGCCCTGGGGACAATACAGCACTGCACCAGCACCACACAGCGTGGCAGGAAATTGGGATGAGCAGGGACCATATCCAGGAACTAGAGGCACATGCAGCATAGGTAATACTGATAACATGCCCACCCTGACTGGCACGCTGCACCTTGAGTGTATGTCCAGACAAACATCACACACTGGCCAGTCCGAGCAAGGAGATTACAGGTCTTGACATGTAGGCCATGGCCGCACCACCCACCCCCTACATGAGACAAATCTGTGGAGACACAGGAAGCACTTACATCTCTTAGTCTGGGTGAAATACACATGGGATGCAATAATTCAAGATTGCACACCAAATACCCAAGGTGCGCCTGTCCAAATAATCATGTACAAATGGGCATCATCAGATGATTGCTACAAGACACACAGGCAATGGCCACCGTGAGTATGTACTTGGAAAATCAGGTCAGGCTGGACAGTGGACACTTGTAATACATCTCACGTCAATAAACATGGTGCCAGGGGACAATGGCACAGAGCACAACCTATGCTGTAGACACAGAGATTGTCGACATTCTCGGATTACACACATGATACCTAGGAAAAGATGCCCCTGGGGACAGTAGTGGCCACACAACTCCATGCTCCTGAATGGAAATGACTGCAACACACGCTAACATCCCTGCACTATGCGTAACGCACACTCATGCACATCATGTCACAGGCCACCACATGGGTCATGCCTGCTGGAAGGCCTCGCACTCAAGAGATTAACTCCCATGTCTGCAATCAGCATTAGTGCCAACTTACATGGAACCCACAAGTCCAGAACTGGACAGGGCACAGGCAAGGTCACTAAACCTGTTACACACCACCCCCACACATGATGCTGCAGGCATTGTACACTTAGAGAATGTGTCAGGCTACATAACTTTGTGATGGAGTGACTACACAGAGACCAGTGAACACATTGCAAGGTGGGGAAGGGAGGCAGGAGAGGCCTGCAACACTGTGGGTAACAGGATCTGCACAGCACCATAAACCCTGGAAGTGTATCCATGGAACAGTGCACTTACAAATGCTGGTGAAACACAACAAACACACACATGTACCTACCCCCTTCCGGCTGCTGCATCTCCTGTAGGCGCCTGTCCAAGTCAGGAAAGACCACCGCCAGCACACGTTTCTGGATGTGGGAGAGACGGCGGCGCCCGCGGTTCTTATGGCTCTCAGGTGAGTCCCCCAGCAGGACCCGTGCGATCCTCCGCGTCCAGCACCGGATATCCTGCCAGCGTTTCCTCACCTGGGGCAGGCGCCGCTTCCGACCATCCGCACTCCTCACGGCGCTGACGGCGTCCAGCCATATCTTCTCCTTGGCAGAGGCGTCTACCTGTGAGGATGGACAAGTGACACTACCTCAATACACCTGGCACATGTCACAGGGACACAGATTATAACACATTTGCTGTTTCCAACAAGGCATAGTATGCATCCAACGCATTGCACCTTTGTCATATGGACATGATCCTCTGGGGGAAGGCCAAAAGCAGTACGTGCCATTTAAAGGACACAGGTGGAATGAGGGCAACTACACAAGCAATGATCCAGGCTCACACTGTGCATCACACCCACCCCTCCTGTCTCTGGGCACTGCTGGGAGTGTTAGGCACCCACCCCTCCTGTCTCAGGGCACTGCTGGGAGGACTCTGCACCCACCCCTCCTGTCTCAGGGCACTGCTGGGAGTGATAGGCCCCCACCCCTCCTGTCTCTGGGCACTGCTGGGAGTGTTAGGCACCCACCCCTCCTGTCTCTGGGCACTGCTGGGAGTGTTAGGCACCCACCCTTCCTGTCTCAGGGCACTGCTGGGAGGACTCTGCACCCACCCCTCCTGTCTCAGGGCACTGCTGGGAGGACTCTGCACCCACCCCTCCTGTCTCAGGGCACTGCTGGGAGTGATAGGCCCCCACCCCTCCTGTCTCAGGGCACTGCTGGGAGGACTCTGCACCCACCCCTCCTGTCTCAGGGCACTGCTGGGAGTGATAGGCCCCCACCCCTCCTGTCTCTGGGCACTGCTGGGAGGACTCTGCACCCACCCCTCCTGTCTCTGGGCACTGCTGGGAGACATCAGGCATTCCCCCCCCTGGGACCCCCCCTACAGTACATAGCATATGTGTCACACCTGAACACAATGGCAGAAGTCACAGTCACAAAAAAGGGACACAGTCTGTGCCAGTGGACACTGAACTCACCTGATAACCTGGTCGCCCATACAGCATGGGGTACCGTGGGAGGATCACATCCACCAAAGCCATGTTCTGCTCCAGGGTGAATGGCTGTGACCTCTCCACAGCCCTTGACATGGTTCCAGGGAATCAGTAGCAGCAGCTGGGTCGTGGAATACAGAGATGTGCAGGCAAGTGCTCCCTCATGGGACCTGGCTGCCTTATATCTGCCTTGCTGGCCCATCTCATGCACAGGAGTAGAGAGTGATTGGTCACTCACATATGCATCCTATGTTTCCTCCAATCCCTTCAAACCTAGCAGTCTGTGGGTTCTCAATCTGTTTTTTTCTCCTGCATGATGTCAGCCCCACAAACACATTGCAACAAAGTAGATTCATTCCAACTGACTTCTGCTGTGCACCTTCCTGAACAAAATCAAAATTTGAACTTGGTCTCCATGACAACCAGCATGCATGTATGCCTTAATACTTGTCCCTCATGTGTCCCCTATGTAATTTGGAGCTTCACACATAGGTACGGTGCGTTCCGGGGCCCTAGGGCACCCCAAATGCATAGCAACGGCCCGTACACGCGTGCCTACGTTCACTATCACTATGGGTGTCCTCGCGTATGCGTACACGTAGTTGTACGGGCCGTACACACGCCTGTACTCTCCCTATCACTATGGGTGTCCTCGCGTATGCGTACTCGTAGTGGTACGGGCCGTACACACGCCTGTACGCTCACTATCACTACTTGTACGCATACGCGAGGACACCCATAGTGATAGGGAGAGTACAGGCGTGTGTACGGCCCGTACAACTACGTGTACGCATACGCGAGGACACCCATAGTGATAGGGAGAGTACAGGCGTGTGTACGGCCCGTACAACTACGTGTACGCATACGCGAGGACACCCAAAGGGATAGGGAGAGTACAGGCGTGTGTACGGCCCGTACCACTATGGGTGTTCTTGCGTATGCGTACTCGTAGTTGTACGGGCCGTACACACGCCTGTACGCTCACTATCACTACGTGTACGCATACGCGAGGACACCCATAGTGATAGGGAGAGTACAGGCGTGTGTACGGCCCGTACCACTATGGGTGTTCTTGCGTATGCGTACTCGTAGTGGTACGGACCGTACACATGCCTGTACGCTCGCCATCACGATGGGTACACATACGGCAGCACTCCCATAGTGATATGGGAACGTACACAGGCCCTCTTAGCAGCAGTACGGCGGTTTTCACACATCACAGTGGTGACAGGCAGCACACAGGAAGGAATAGGGCGGACATACTTGTCCATGGATGGACATACTTGTCCATGAATGGACATCAAGGCATTGTCTGTGCATTACTACATGTGTGGGGCACAGGTGTGACAGGCTGTGATGTGGCACATTACTCCTGAGTCGAGAAGGCACCAGATGTATGATGAGATGTGTACAGATGTAATGTGTGACGGTGCAATGTGTGCCAGGCATGCCCTTGACTCCTTGGACATGTGTGCATGTCGTACTGCACACTTGGGATGACCGACACTGGCATGGCACGGATACCAACACACGGAAGTGTCCCCTGATGCCCGTTACAGGGGTTACCACACCTGACTTGTCACTACCCATGGTGCACGATGTGACTATGTCATGTATGTGTGGGGGCTTCCCATTTGGTTGATGTTGGAGCACCCTCAAAAGCTGCAGCTGTTGCAGCAACCAACATGTGTCTGTGTGTAGATTGACATTGCACACTGTTCCGCACACCATGCCACATGTGGTTTCGGATGTGAGGTGCGCATGTATGCATGGGACACGGAGTAGCGTGACAAGGACATGTCTGCATCCTCTCAATGAATGTGTGGTGAGTCATGACATGTGCACCTTCATGGCAAGGTGTGTGGGCTGTCCTAGTGTAATGTCATGTGACCTGTGGCTCTAGTGTTCCGCTACCAGTCTCTGCAATCGGCCTCCTACTTCTGCTGATGTGTGGGTGTATGTCACTCCTGTCTTGCGTCTGGCTGTTCACTTGCACTGGGACACAGCTAATCCCATGGCATGGCATGGGGAGGTTCTCAATCTCCGTGTGTAGCTGGATCTTGGTAGGAGTGTCACCTGGCAGGCATACGTGTCCAGGGCATGTGGCACATACCTCACTCCGTATGTAGCATATGTGTATAGACAGAATAACATGTGCTCAGTACAAATGATTTGTTGTTGTGGTGCACTCACTCTTCCTTGTCACTTCCAAATTACTGCAGAGCGCCGCCTCTTCCCCGAGCAATGCCGGACTTGGCTGCCATGCGGGAGAATGATCGGATCCGGTGCTACCGCTTCCCACGACGGTTGATTCTGGAGTTGACGGCGAGACTGGTACCACACGTGCAACCGCTGCACAGGTATCCTACGGCACTGACACCCAAGCTGAAGGTAATGGCAGCCCTACATTTTCTAGCCACGGGTACCTTTCAAAATACCATAGCTCATGTTGGTGGCATGTCCCAGAGCATGTTCTGCCGTGTGCTGCATGATTTCTTAGAGGCCATGTTGATTCACCTGGATGACTTCATCAAGTTCCCAACCCCTGAACAGATGACTGGGGTCAAGCGTGGATTCTATGCCCTGGGAGGGATGCCCCATGTCATTGGGTCCATAGATGGGACACATGTAGCTTTGGTACCACCACACGCACGGGAGGTAGCGTACCGCAATCGGAAGCACTACCACTCCATCAATGCCCTTGTGGTGTGTCTGTCCAACATGGTGATTTCACATGTCTGTGCTCGTTTTCCAGGATCAGCACACGATGCCTACATCATGAGGCGTAGCAGGATGCCTGAAATGATGATGCAGCTGCGCAACGAACGAGCATGTGTTGTTGGTGGGTACAGTCTGTCTGTCCTGTATTTTGCATAGCCTACCAGCACGACCGCTTCACCACTTCTAACGATGTCCATGTGCTTCCCATGTAGGGGACGCTGGCTATCCCAACATGCCATGGCTGCTCACACCTCTCCGCAACCCCATCACGCCAGCCCAGCTCCGCTACAACACCGCCCATGGCCGGACAAGGCGAGTGATAGAGAGGACGTTTGGCCTGCTGAAGAGCCGATTTCGGTGCCTCCACAAGACCGGCGGCGCGCTCCCATATGCCCCTGCGAAGGTCTGCAAAATCTTCATGGTCTGCTGCATGCTGCACAACATGGCAGTTGAGAAAGCTGTGCCACTCATCCTGGATCAACATGACGAGGACCATCCACCCGTGGAGGACGAAGGGCTTGGCAATGGGGCTAGTGATGTGGAGGATGTGGAGCCGCAAGAGGACATCTGGACTCGGCTCATACGCGACTTCTTTGCTTAGTGGTGAGTACCAGTGTCTGAGTGTGCACGCATTGGTCCCCGTGTGGCATGTGTTGTGATGTGTGTCTCCACCTGCATGTATGGCACGTGAGTCAGAGGTGTGTGTGGGTGTGTCACTGGAGTGATGGTGCCAGTGGTGGTTGTATTTCCCCAGTCATAATTGTGACCTAGCATGTTGTCATCCATACATGTGTCGAGTAAATGCACATGCAAGTGGCCGTGCTTTTTGTGGCTGATTTCTTGTGTGTCTCTCTTCCCCAGGTACTTGCGCATGCCGTCTGCTGCTTGCATTGTTGTGGCACTGTTATTCCTCATGGACACGTCATCGTGTGCTGACTCAGCGTTACAGGCACGGACACGTTTGGAAGTCTCCATAGGGTAAGGGATGCATCAGGGTTGTATTGGGTGTGGCAGTTGTTCACGATGTATGCACACTGCCCCTGTCGATGTTTGGTTCCTCTGCAGACATGTAGCATCACCATGGTACACATAACATGCAGCTGGGTACACCTGAATAGATGGTCAGACTTGTTGACAGTCATCAGTGATGGGATAGTGGATTGTGATGATGGCATCAATGTGTGTAACACTGCCCTCGGTCACATACGGTTTGCATTGGCTTGACATGGTGTGGGACTTCTACATCAGCGGATCTATGGTGTATGGCAGGATCTCCGTGAGCAGCTGTGGGTGTTTAGCTGTTGGCCGACAATTGTGTGCCAGTTCCATGGCTATCACGCATTTGTGCTGCAGAAGGGGGTTGCCAGTGTTGGACCCACATGTTACTCCACATGAAGTGTTCATGTGTACTTCAAGTTGCCTCTGCAATCCCGAAAACATGACTAAGAAAGGTGTCCCTATGCCTCCAAGGTGCCTCTTCTCAGTCAATGCTGGTGTGTTGCCACGGTGCATCCAGCATGTTTGGCATGGTTTCCCCTGATAGAAGCTATGTGTCTATGTGTTGAGTAGCAAGATGCAAGCTGTGTGTGTGGGCTGAGACTGTGTATTATGCATGATGTCCATGACTGTGTGGGTATTGTGACATTTGCCATCCCCATGCATCCAACGTTGGCCAGGCCCCCATTCTCTGCATCCACCGGACTCAAGCTTGCAGGACATGGTTCTGCCACCTGTCTACACATACCTGGGTACCCCCCAGGACACTGGACTGGATCCCTGACCTCTGCGCATGACTGTGGCTGTACTCAATGTGTCTGTCAGCACGGTTGTTCTGCCACCCCCTCAGCTGGTTGGGCCCATCACGGGTGTGTGTGGTGCTCCATGTCTGTCTTGCCTAATACACTGTGGCCCGTGTGTCCTATGCCAGACTCAGGCCCCAGGGTGTGGATGGTTGAAGTCAAAAGAGAACTCTGGCATGTTTAGACTTTACAAGACACATGTAAGGTAATAATGCAACCAGCAGGCATCTTCTCTTCATGGTGTGAATTTTTATTTTGGGGGGGGGGGGGGTATGACGTGAGGGGCTTTCCGGGAGTTTGGAATCCAAAGTTCAGTAGGGGAGTTGGTGTCCTTGCCATTGGAAGTCCTCAGAGTCCATGCCACAGTCTTTGTCTACATTGGTCAGACAGTGACCAGCAAGGCCATGTGGCAGAGAATGTCTCTTGATGCTGTGATGCTGTTGCTCCAGTGGGCCAGGTGCCAGGCCAGGTGTCCTGGGAGATGGTGATGTTGCGCCGACCCTCACGGTCTTTTCCGTGGACGACCCGCCCTCCTGCGGGGACCCTCAGAAGCAGGCCGTGACGACGTCTGGGATGCTCCATCGGATCTTTCCTCCTCCTCCTCCTGATCTCTCCCTGTGGGTGGTGATGTTCTCCGCCTTCTGGCACAGGGAGGGTCGGCCATGTTGTCGGCCATCCGACGGAGTGTTTCGTGAATTCCCGTGTATGCCGTCACGAGCTCAGCCTGTCCGTCCTCCATCCTCCGTTGGTGTTGCAGTAGACAGGCATGTAGCTCCGCATGTTGCTGGGCCTGCTGGGTCTTGATCCCCTCGAGGACACAACCTGGGCCAGGCCCGTGGTGTCCTGCCGGTATGTGTCCAGGATGTTTCGGACATGGGAATACACCGGTTCCGCAGCCAACTGGTCAGGCTGGCGCCTCCGCCGTCCTCCACTCCCACCACCCCTGCCCACTTGCACCTGGCCTGCCCTTGTGGGCACATCGGGTCTCCGGGACCCCTGAGGGGTGGCATTTGCGTTGTCGCCTGCCTCCTCCTGGGTGCCCGGGACATGTGTCCCTCCTGGCCAGCCTGGCTGCTTTGTGGTGGTGGGGCAGGGATCCTGGGTGTCTCCTGGGATGTGGCAGGAGTGGGGGTGGTGGTTGGCCCCGTTGTACCTGACGCAGGTGCTGCAGGTGGTTGGACACCAGAGGGGCCAGGTTGATCGGGGTCGTCCACAGAGTGGTGAGAGTCGTCGCTGCCGGTGGGATCGGCCTCCCGCAGATCCGGGTCCTGTGAGTCTTCCCCCCCCAGTGTTGGGGGGTGAACCACGACGTTGACCTGTGTGTGAGAGAGACAATGTTAATTTTGGTCCATGCAACATCCATGTTTCATCAGTTTCAACGTTGGCACATTTCCTCTTGGAATTAGGATCTGTCTTGCATTCCACTCACAGTGCACTTGTGCATGGGTGTGTCCCTTGTGCACCACTTTGGCCCCTTTAACTATGTGTGGCACAGTCTTACTTGCTGCGTCAAGTGTGACTGCAGTCAGCAGTGGAGTGGGCAGGTGTGGCGAGCCATGCATTGGCGCCTTCCGTGTAGCACTGTACATGTGCACATGGAGTGGATCCACACACTTATATAATGCAGGTAGCTGTCGTTGTGCTCGTGAACAGGTTGTGAGATGGCCCTGTGTTTGGCCATGGAGAAGAGGGGGGGTTCTGGCACTGGCCACCCTTGGCTACATGCACGCAGTCTACCTGCTGACGAGCAGACATTCCCACACACCACACGGCTGATTTGCTCTCCCTGTGTCTCCCTCCCTCTCTGTCCCCCTCTCCCTCCCTCCGTGTGTCAGCCTCCTCCCTCTGTCCGTCTCCCTGTGTCTCCCTCCCTCTCTGTCCCCCTCTCCCTCCCTCCGTGTGTCAGCCTCCTCCCTCTGTCCGTCTCCCTGTGTCTCCCTCCCTCTCTGTCCCCCTCTCCCTCCCTCTCTGTCCCCCTCTCCCTCCCTCCGTGTGTCAGCCTCCTCCCTCTGTCCGTGTCCCTGTGTCTCCCTCCCTCTCTGTCCCCCTCTCCCTCCCTCCGTGTGTCAGCCTCCTCCCTCTGTCCGTCTCCCTGTGTCTCCCTCCCTCTCTGTCCCCCTCTCCCTCCCTCTCTGTCCCCCTCTCCCTTCCTCCGTGTGTCAGCCTCCTCCCTCTGTCCGTGTCCCTGTGTCTCCCTCCCTCTCTGTCCCCCTCTCCCTCCCTCTCTATCCCCCTCTCCCTCCCTCTGTGTGTCACCCTCTGTCACCTCAGCCCAGCTTCCTGGGCACACACTGTTAGCAGATCTTTGAATGGCCCTTGGCTTGTTGATGTGAGTTGTTTCTGATCTCCAGGCACCCATTGGGTGTAGGTGTGTCTCTGCGCTGCTGCTGTGGTGGTGTGTGCTGCCACTCTTTCACAATGTTGGCTGTTCATTAGCTGCTGTCATGTGCAAAACAGTGCCTTCACCCCCATGTGTTGACGCAAGGCGTCCGCCATTTGCTGGCGAGTCTTTCCTGTGTGGGGACACAGTGTTTGTATGGCTGTGACCTAGGCCATATGGGCAGAGGGCATTGTTGTCTGCTTCTGAGTTGCACTATGTGAATTTTGGGGCCCACCCTCCCGCCATCCGGGTTACCGTGTCATGTGTTGGTGTCTTCTGTGGCCTGTGACTTGACATTGTCCAGCTGGGTGCATGGGGCATGGTGGCGGCAGTGGCATGTGCGTGTTCATGGAGTGTGGTTGAGTCATGCGATAGCTTGGGGTGGTTGCGTGCCTGTTAGTGATTTTGGTTGTGGATGACGTTCCCCCCATGTGAGGTGCGTTGTTTGTGTACTCACCCGGGTCTCGGAGTCCTCCTAATCCTTCGACTGCCTCCACCGGCTGTATGGCCATCACCTTCTCCTCCCAGGGCTGGTAGTGTACGGGTCTGCGGGAGGGCCCTCCTCCAGTGGCGTTGGCCTGGTTGTGTTCCTCCAGCATCTTGGCTCGGACCCTCCTCCGCAGATCGTACCACCTGGCTTGGCATTCATGCCTGGTCTTTCTGGTGTCCGCAACAGCATTCACAGCATCGACGATGGTCTGCCACATGGCTGTTTTTGCTGCAATGCTAGTCTGTCTGACCAATGTTCCAAAGAGCTGTGGCTCGACTCTGAGGATTTCATCAACAAGGACCTCCAACTCTCGGTTACTGAACTTTGGATTCTTGTTAGTGGGCATGGTGAGGGGTGTGGGTGTGGATGGTGGGGGGGGGGTGTGTGGAGGGTTGTGGGTGTGTGGGTGTGGTTGTGCAGGTGTGTGTGTGTGAATGTGATGAGGGGGTGTTTGTGAAGGTGGTTGTGTGAAGGTGTGCAAGTGTAAGGTGTGGTGAAGCTTGTAGTATGGTTCTGTGGTGTCTGGCAGCAGTGAGTCTGTTGCAAAGGCTCATGGTTTGTGTGTGTGGGCCCTTTTTATTCAATCAATCAATCAAATCACTTTATTCGATTAATAAAATATCAATCATAAAAGTTACAAAAATACATCACAGATTAATTTTTTAAAAGACCAGAAAATTCATATCAACAGTTGGTCAGTTTTCTTATTCTCATAGACGTACATAAAAATGAGGCGAAGCTAGAACAGATTAAGGCAAAATAATACATAAAGCCACATAGCAGTATAATTAAGGCCCATCCAAATCAAGTGAGCTCAATGAACAATGCTCACAACGGCTTATTTAACTATTTTCCTTTGACAAGCTTTTGCCTTATCCTCCATGCATGTCCTAAAAACTTTGCTATACCACAAGTAACACTTGGAATTAGCGTTTCATAGGTTAAAATGCGTAAAGCCACCCTGTGGGATGAACAGCCCAGATTAATACAAACTGGTTTTAGCCACCTAGACCTCACTTGGCTGTATGTCCTACAAGCAAAGATAAAATGTGCTATAGATTCCGTAGGGCAAACACAACCCGGGCAGCCCTCGTTATTTCCCATCTGGTCGCTCCAACCATTCTGGAAGTCTCGGAGAGGGAGAGTGCCGTACCGGAATTTAAGGTAGAGGACTCTGTCCCCCGGGGACTCGATGAGGTCAAGGAAGGGTTCCAGTCTTGGGGTATGCTTGACATCCAGAAATCTCTCCGACATAATACCATTTTGACTTTTGTTGGTCATAGCAGAAATCCAGTCCCAGTAAAGCCTTTTCACTAGAGGTTTGGGAGGGGGCATCTGACTCTCCCAAGCCTGGTCCAAACCAATTGCAACCACTAATTTCTTCAGGTTGGACACCCAACCGACCTTATGACCTGCACCCAATCTTATCAGTTCATTTAGGCCGGATGCATAGTGGCTTAGGTCGGGAGACCTCCTGAGCCGGGTCCAGTATAGCAGGGGACGCAGCCTCGCCACTTCATTTATTGGGTGTCTCCCAAGGTCGTAACGGAGCGGGATTAGGGGGGTAGATGGAGGGAGCGAAACTAAGTCGCGAAAAAATTTATTCTCAGATCTTACTAACTCAGAGAGATTGTCAAACCCCCAGAGTTCCGCCCCATATAGGCACCCAGGCAGAGCCTTGCCCTCGTATACTTTGATAGCAGGGACTACAGGCCGGCTATAGGAGAGTCTCTGATGCCTCGCTATAGCCCCGGAAATCCGTTTATGGTTCAAGACCATTTTGGACAGATGGGGGGACCATTTCATTTTATTGTTCATCCTTACCCCAAGATAATCAAAGGCCTCAACTAATTCCAACGGGCTACCATTCAACTTAAATTTATTCCTGAAACTTTTAGATGGTGCCAGAGCCATTAACTTGGTTTTAGATATGTTAATAACCAGGCCTCTGGCTACACAGAACGAGGTGAAGCGATCGAGGAGTTTCTGTAAGCCCATAGGACTCTTGGAGACCAGGAGGGTGTCGTCCGCGAATAGTAAAGTTGGTGTTTTTTCCCCGCACAGGGTTGGGGCATCGGTCGAGTCCTCGCTCAAATGGTCTGCCACCCCATTTATGTAGAGAGAGAACAAGGTCGGCGCCAAGACACAACCCTGGCGTACTCCTCTCTGGACAACTATTTTCTCAGTAAGCTGGCCCTGGCCCCCCCACCTTACTCTGGCAAAGTTATCTTCATGCAGACGCTTGACAAGAGACAAAATCAGAGGAGGGATTCCTAGGTCAAGCAAAACTTGCCAGAGCTTGGAACGGGGGACCAGATCGAAGGCTGTTTTTAAGTATATAAAAGCCAAATACAGGCTACCCTTCTCGATGGTTACAGTTTTCCAATGGATCAGGCAGAGTCTAAATACCTGATCCATCGTACCAACACCACATCTAAATCCAGCCTGGAAGTGGGACAGGACACCCTACTCATCAATCCATCCCTTCATCCGTGTTAAGAGGACCCTGCCAACCACTTTTTGGATGACATCGATTAAACTAATCGGTCTGTAATTGGCAGGATCCTCTCTATCTCCCTTCTTGTAGATGGTCACCACCTCAGCCCCTTTCCAGGATTCAGGTACAGGGTGGCCGTTTGCCATGAGGTTTAGGGATCTACAGATAAATTGTGCCCAGAGATTTTTTTCATGAATCATAAGGTCACCCGGAAGGCCGTCGGGACCAGCTGCTTTACCGGGCGCAATCGAAGCAATAGCTGTGAGAACCTCATTGAGGCCAAAATGCTCATTCTCAGGTGGGGGTACAGGAGGCTCTAATTCGTGCCCTTGCTCAAGCGGGATAAGCCCTTCATCACCCATATATAATTTCTGGAAATGATCGAACCAGTCTCGCCCCGAGATATGGTTCGATAGTGGGTCAGCCCCTCTCCTTGTGCCAACATTAATAAGATCCCAAAATAGTGTGGCATCCTTCAGCTGGGCTGCAGATTTAAGTTCTTGCCAGTGAGATTCTTCCCAAGCTTGTTTGGCTAAGGCAATAGACCTATAGTATATTTTTCTTGCAGACAGGATGTTAGTCTGAACCTTAGATTTTAGAGCTTTCGAGAGGTCCTGCCTCCTTGTCCTACACTCATTAGAGTACCACGGGTTTTCACCCTTGGGAGGGGGACTCTTACAGCCCCGGTACGCTTTGGCCTGGAAAAACTCGCTCACGTTGTCCACAGTTGAAAGATATATTTCCTTGAGCTTTGAAGAGTGCACAGGAGAGGGGGGAGTGTCAGGGACATCATTAAGTAATAAGATGTTGTCATTAATGATCTTCCTGATGCCCTCCAATGACAGTTCACATTCGGCAACCTTGGGCCATTTAAGGCGCCGATTACAATTGGAGGGGACAATTTCCCTCAACCCAATGCTCTTGGTGCTAACAAGCTCAGTGGAAATAAGGACGGGATTACACAGGAAATGCATGGACAAAGGATTGTGGTCACTTTCGCATCTTTGGACCACTTCCATATCAATAAAGTCGCCCCAGGATCCGATGTCCAGCAGTATATAGTCAATGCGCGAGGGCACCTTGGTTCTAGTGAAGGTAGGAGCTCCCATTAGATCAGATTTGGATCTGCCATTGGTCGCCCTCAAATTATGCTCTAGAGTCAGAGCATTGATTTGTATGGCTCTTGGAGACCATTTCTTTATTGGGGGGAGACTAAGGCAGGGGATATCCCACTTAGCGTCTAGGTCCCTGGTGCCCAGGATGTCCTCATTGCAGAGTGGCTCAAAGGTGCAATTTAGATCTCCTGCGACAATTATGCCTGCTGTGGAGGTAATGGCCGTAAGCTCTGTATCTAAGGTTGATATAATGGGGCTTACTTGGCCACCCGGGGTCCCTCTGGCATATACGTTAAAAATTTCCAGGCCAACTTTACAGTCTGGCCCGGCAATGGAAATGTGGAGAATATCCTGAGAAGAAGTTGCAAGATTTCTAACAGACCAATTCAAAAGAATGTTGACCCAAACGAGGAGTCCCCCCGAGGGCCTGCCTCTGGGTGAACTGATGGCTGGGATATGAAAAGTGATATAGCCTGGCCTATAAAGGGGGACTAGACTCCATGTCTCCTGGAATAAAAGAATATCAAATTTATTGACAAAGTCATTCCAAAGGGGGTCTGCAAGGTTTTTTTCCAGACCCGCAATATTCCAGGATAAAAGGTGGAGTGATCTTGAACAGTTAAGGGGGGTATCTTTATTTACATCCACCACCCCATATGGGGGAGTGGCTTCTCTTAATGGTTGTGGGAGAGCCAAGCTGTCAATGCTAACCCCACCCGAGTCCATAGACAGAGAATGATCTAGAGCAGTATTATCCACTTGGTGGTGGCATTCTGGTACAGGAGAAGGGTTATCTGGGCAGCTATAAATCAGTCAATCAACCTGTCTGAGTCCTGATTCGTCGGACTCATGCAGGTATGACCAAGAAGGGGAAGAGCGGATCTGGATCGAGGAAGACTCCGGCGGGGATGTCCTAAGTTCCAGCAATAGTAGATTTTCTGCTAGAAAGGGGTCGGTGAGTTCAATCTCAAGACAGTCCGCCTGTGCATCTGCCCTGGTAATCCTATTTACTCTAGACAGATCGTCTCTAATAATGGATCTACGCCCCCTTACATAGCGCAACCAATGAATGGCTTTGTTGAGTAATGAATCCCTACATTCATAACCCCCTTGGCTGGCTAGTTTAGGAACGTTGGTCATATACACCTTGGCCCTATTAAATGGATGGTGCGGACGAGGGCCAAGGGTGGTTCTAAGGGGGGGTGGTATGATGGAAGCTCGGGGCAGGGAAAATGTGGTATTGTTGTGTTCCATTGGCATAGGTCTAGTGTCGGGTACCATGTTCCGAGCCTCGCCTCTCGTGATGTCTGCGTAAGATCTAGCCTTATCATTAATGACCATCTTCTTAGCAAGCCCCCTGATCCTGTGATCTTGGGATGGGGTTAAACAAGTATTTAGAGTGTGTTTTGTAAGCCCCTGTGTGTCCTTCCCGATGGGGGCAGTGGCCTCCCGTAGTGGAAATGCGGGGGAGGTCGTGGTAGGGGAGGCTTGACCCTGGGCTAGACTATCCAGCCTCACGGTCAGTAGTGCCACCATATCCTCCAACTTCCTTATCCTAGCCAACAGATCCAACTCAGAGTATCCAGCCTCTGGGCCGGTGGCTGGCCTTTCACTTAAAGTTGATGCCATACTATCCTCTGGGGCCGATATAGTAGTAATGCTGGTATATGGGTCAAGAGGAGAGAATCTGTTTGAGCATAGAATGGGAAGGGGAGTTATCTGGGCTTGTTGCCGCACCAACCCTGGTTCTGATGGTGGGGGTGGAGAACTGGGCGAAACAACATCCACAGGATGGTCATGTGTTACCGATAAAGGAGCTAGCGTGGACTTGTTACTGCTAAGCTGGTTGGTAAACATTGTGGGGATGGTTTTCCTGCGTGATTTATTGCACGTTTTACCACCCCTCTGATCCACGTTTTCTATGTCTTTTTGGATGTCATTACCAAGTGCTTCCTCGCAGTCATTAACAATTCCCTCAATTCTCTCCAAAACACAGTTAAGGTCAGCATGCGAACTCTTTTTTGCTTTTTTCCCTTTTTTTATGCCGACGGCACCACCTCCCTCCATAGCTTTCCTCTTCCCCATAATAAACCCCCACAAAAATATTACAAACTGATAAGATACAAGATAGATATCTTATAAATCTAAAACATGCTAAATTTTAAAAGCATAAAACCAAGTAATCACATGATAAAAACAAATAGTGCTCAAGACAATATATGAGTGTAGCAACAAAAATCTCAAGCCCATATGCAAACCAATTGTGATGGGACAATTACCATGGATTACATCAAGTAGGCCCATCCACAGTCCAAGTCCAAAGCACTAAAAATAATAACAACACAAACCGACCAGAGTACCTGTACCAAGCACGTACACGAGGACCGATGTTAGAGGGGGGGGCCCAGCCCAGCCTCAGCCAGCCCCTGACGGCCCCAGACGGCCCGCCCTTTGCCCGGGCTTAGCCCGGCACACGCCCGCGCGCGTCCCGCGAGGCGGAGAGCGCGAGATCCAAATCCAGGTGCTGGGGTCAAGGGGGCGTGGCCTCCACTGCTCGCACTCCCGCTGCTGTTCCTGGCGCCTCCCGGGCAGTGCTGCTACTCGTTCCAGCCAGGTATGTGGCCCCCAGTGCGAAGCGTCTCCCGCGAAGCGGGAGGCGCGAGGGCCAAATGAAGGTGCTGGGGTCAAGGGGGCGTGGCCTCCGCTGCTCGCACTCCCGCTGCTGTTCCTGGCGTCTCCCGGGCAGTGCTGCTACTCGTTCCAGCCAGGTATGTGGCCCCCAGTGCGAAGCGTCTCCCGCGAAGCGGGAGGCGCGTGGTCCAAATGAAGGTGCTGGGGTCAAGGGGGCATGGCCTCCGCTGCTCGCACTCCCGCTGCTGTTCCTGGCGTCTCCCGGGCAGTGCTGCTACTCGTTCCAGCCAGGTATGTGGCCCCCAGTGCGAAGCGTCTCCCGCGAAGCGGGAGGCGCGAGGTCCAAATGAAGGTGCTGGGGTCAAGGGGGCGTGGCCTCCGCTGCTCGCACTCCCGCTGCTGTTCCTGGCGTCTCCCGGGCAGTGCTGCTACTCGTTCCAGCCAGGTATGTGGCCCCCAGTGCGAAGCGTCTCCCCTTTTATTGGTCCATTGGTGGGTGTGGCTGTGTTTGAAGTTTGGGTGGGTGTGTTATAAGGAGTGGTGGTGCTTTGGGCCTCTGTTTGTTTTTGGCAGTTGCAGGTCAGTGAATGTGTTTTTTAGTGTTTGTTGGCCATGTTTAGTGGCTTTGTGCCATTCGAATAGTGTATTCTTGTGTTGTTTTGTTTTGTCCTGGATGTGTACGTGCGTTTTGAGCGTGTGTGCGGTGTGTACATGGGCCATTTGGTTGTACGGTGCTGTCCTTGTGTGTGGCTTGGTACGACTCGTACATGCGGTTGTGATGTTGGGGCCTGGGGTGCGCTCCGTACTTAGGAGGTTGTGGTGGGGGTGTGACTCTGACGTACACGGGTGTACATACAGGGGGGTAGGACACGTACAGGGGTGGGGGTACGACGCAAACGTACTGGGGTGTACATACACGGTGGTACGACACGTACAGGGGCGGGGGTACGACGCGAACGTACTGGGGTGTACATACATGGGGGTAGGACACGTACAGGGGTGGGGGTACGACGCAAACGTACTGGGGTGTACATACACGGTGGTACGACACGTACAGGGGTGGTGGTACGACGCGAACGTACCGGGGTGTACATGCACGGGGGTAGGACACGTACAGGGGTGGGGGTACGACTCGGACGTACAGGGGTGTACATGCACGGGGGTAGGACACGTACAGGGGTGGGGGTACGACGCGAACGTACTGGGGTGTACATACACGGGGGTACGACACGTACACGGGTGGGGGTACGACGCGAACGTACTGGGGTGTACATGCACGGTGGTACGACACGTACAGGGGTGGGGATACGACTCGAACGGACTGGGGTGTACATACACGGTGGTACGACACGTACAGGGGTGGGGGTACGACTCAGACGTACAGGGGTGTACATGCACGGGGGTAGAACACATACAGGGGTGGGGGTACGACGCGAACGTACTGGGGTGTACATACACGGGGGTAGGACACGTACAGGGGTGGGGGTACGACGCAAACGTACTGGGGTGTACATGCACGGGGGTAGGACACGTACAGGGTGGGGGTACGACTCGGACGTACAGGGGTGTACATACATGGGGGTCGGACATGTACAGGGGTGGGGGTTCGACTCGAACGTACTGGGGTGTACATAGACGGTGGTACGACACGTACAGGGGTGGGGGTACGACTCGAACGTACTGGGGTGTACATACATGGGGGTCGGACACGTACAGGGGTGGGGGTTCGACTCGAACGTACTGGGGTGTACATACATGGGGGTCGGACACGTACAGGGGTGGGGGTTCGACTCGTACGTACTGGGGTGTACATACATGGGGGTCGGACACGTACAGGAGTGGGGGTTCGACTCGAACGTACTGGGGTGTACATACATGGGGTCGGACATGTAGAGGGGTGGGGGTTCGACTCAAACGTACTGGGGTGTACATGGACGTTGGTACGACACGTACAGGGGTGGGGGTACGACTCGAACATACTGGGGTGTACATACATGGGGGTCGGACACGTACAGGGGTGGGGGTACGACTCGAACGTACTGGGGTGTACATACATGGGGGTCGGACACGTACAGGGGTGGGGGTTCGACTCGAACGTACTGGGGTGTACATAGACGGTGGTACGACACGTACAGGGGTGGGGGTACGACTCGAACGTACTGGGGTGTACATACATGGGGGTCGGACACGTACAGGGGTGGGGGTTCGACTCGAACGTACTGGGGTGTACATACATGGGGGTCGGACACGTACAGGGGTGGGGGTTCGACTCGTACGTACTGGGGTGTACATACATGGGGGTCGGACACGTACAGGGGTGGGGGTTCGACTCGAACGTACTGGGGTGTACATACATGGGGGTCGGACACGTACAGGGGTGGGGGTTCGACTCGAACGTACTGGGGTGTACATGGACGTTGGTACGACACGTACAGGGGTGGGGGTACGACTCGAACGTACTGGGCTGTACATAGACGGTGGTACGACACGTACAGGGGTGGGGGTACGACTCGAACGTACTGGGGTGTACATACATGGGGGTCGGACACGTACATGGGTGGGGGTTCGACTCGAACGTACTGGGGTGTACATACATGGGGGTCGGACACGTACAGGGGTGGGGGTTCGACTCGAACGTACTGGGGTGTACATGGACGTTGGTACGACACGTACAGGGGTGGGGGTACGACTCGAACGTACTGGGGTGTACATAGACAGTGGTACGACACGTACAGGGGTGGGGGTACGACTCGAACGTACTGGGGTGTACATACATGGGGTCAGACACGTACAGGGGTGGGGGTTCGACTCGAACGTACTGGGGTGTACATACATGGGGGTCGGACACGTACAGGGGTGGGGGTTCGACTCGAACGTACTGGGGTGTACATGGACGTTGGTACGACACGTACAGGGGTGGGGGTACGACTCGAACGTACTGGGGTGTACATAGACGGTGGTACGACACGTACAGGGGTGGGGGTACGACTCGAACGTACTGGGGTGTACATACATGGGGGTCGGACACGTACAGGGGTGGGGGTTCGACTCGAACGTACTGGGGTGTACATACATGGGGTTCAGAGACGTACAGGGGTGGGGGTTCGACTCGAACGTACTGGGGTGTACATGGACGTTGGTACGACACGTACATGGGTGGGGGTACGACTCAAACGTACTGGGGTGTACATAGACGGTGGTACGACACGTACAGGGGTGGGGGTACGACTCGAACATACTGGGGCGTACATACATGGGGGTCGGACACGTACAGGGGTGGGGGTTCGACTCGAACGTACTGGGGTGTACATACATGGGGGTCGGACACGTACAGGGGTGGGGGTTCGACTCAAACGTACTGGGGTGTACATGGACGTTGGTACGACACGTACAGGGGTGGGGGTACGACTCGAACGTACTGGGGTGTACATAGACGGTGGTACGACACGTACAGGGGTGGGGGTACGACTCGAACGTACTGGGGTGTACATACATGGGGTCGGACACGTACAGGGGTGGGGGTTCGACTCGAACGTACTGGGGTGTACATACATGGGGGTTGGACATGTACAGGGGTGGGGGTTCGACTCGAACGTACTGGGGTGTACATACATGGGGGTCGGACACGTACAGGGGTGGGGGTTCGACTCGAACGTACTGGGGTGTACATAGACGGTGGTACGACACGTACAGGGGTGGGGGTTCGACTCGAACGTACTGGGGTGTACATGGAAGTTGGTACGACACGTACAGGGGTGGGGGTACGACTCAAACGTACTGGGGTGTACATACATGGGGGTCGGACACGTACAGGGGTGGGGGTTCGACTCAAACGTACTGGGGTGTACATAGACGGTGGTACGACACGTACAGGGGTGGGGGTTCGACTCGAACGTACTGGGGTGTACATACACGGGTGGGGGTGTACATACACGGGGGGTACGTCTCAGACGAACGGGGGTGGGGGGGGGAGTGTTGGGCACGTATGCGGGCACATGTCTCCATGGTTGTTATGGGAGTTCGGTGCGGACGGTGTTTTTTCCATACGGTTGTCACATCGGACGCACGGGATGGATCGTGATTCCTCGGTCGGACTTCACCTTTCACATTTGTACGGTAAATCGTCCGAGGACGTGTCGGACACATTTTCCGACCCGAGGACGTGTGGGAAATTATTCCCGATGCGGTTCGTATGGACTTTTTACCATGCGAATCGTGATTGCCAGTTCGTACGGCACTTGTACGACACGTACAGGTGTGGGGGTACGACTCGAACGTACTGGGGTGTACATACATGGGGGTCGGACACGTACAGGGGTGGGGGTTCGACTCAAACGTACTGGGGTGTACATAGACGGTGGTACGACACGTACAGGGGTGGGGGTTCGACTCGAACGTACTGGGGTGTACATACACGGGTGGGGGTGTACATACGCGGGGGGTACGTCTCAGACGAACGGGGGTGGGGGGGGAGTGTTGGGCGCGTATGCGGGCACATGTCTCCATGGTTGTTATGGGAGTTCGGTGCGGACGGTGTTTTTTCCATACGGTTGTCACATCGGACGCACGGGATGGATCGTGATTCCTCGGTCGGACTTCACCTTTCACATTTGTACGGTAAATCGTCCGAGGACGTGTCGGACACATTTTCCGACCCGAGGACGTGTGGGAAATCATTCCCGATGCGGTTCGTATGGACTTTTTACCATGCGAATCGTGATTGCCAGTTCGTACGGCACTTGTACGATTCGTACGGTAAAAAGACCGGATACGAGTCGCACAGGGAATTTTTTTACCGGATCGTAATTTGTTAAATGGTAGCGGCAGTTTCAGTCGATAACCTTCCAAGTATTTGCCCGGCGATAATCGCCTCTCATACCACTCGATAATTTACCAATAAAAGAGGCAGGCGCCGGAGACTGGAAGGCAGGAAACAAGGTTTTATTCCGTCGGAGCAGAACACATCAGATCAGACAGCAAGGTATCGTCACGAGGTGCTCTAACCGCATCTCTGAGACCTGGTCTCTTATACACTGGTTTATTGCTTTATTACACATAGTACATTCTTGAGATTCTTTTGAAGTACGGGGGAATATCCCCTGGAGCCCCGGTTCAGATCCGATCCCACACATAGATACAGTAGAAGTTCCCACCCTACCCGCAGTGGGAGATGGCTATCGCGCAGCAGGGAATTCCGCTAATTCCCGGGGTGTGTGCAACTGGCCGGGTCTCAGGGGGTAGGGGCTTTGATCTACTGTAATCCCTTTGATGTGGGGTGTTTCCCTTACAGTAGGGGCAGTAAACTGCATCCGCAGGGCTAGGTGATGGCCTGGGACCAGTTCAGACAATGGGGCGCAGAGGAAGGGGGTTATCAAAGGAGAGGCATGACCATGTATGGGTTGTCGGTTGGAAGTGGTTCCGTAGCAGGGTCGCGCAGAAGGAGAGGGTTTATGGCCTGTATGAGAGAGCGGGGGTGGCCGGCGCGCGGGGGATGCTTGCAGCGCCAAGGGAAAACGCTGGCGGTCGAGAGTGAGCGGAGAGAGCGGGGTGCCTAAAATGGCGGCCGTGCATTCGTTGCGCGTGGTGCTGGGGAGAGGCAAGATGGCGCAGATGATGTTCAGTTTGCACGCTAAATTTCCACAGTCCTCCCTTTTAACATATCTCGCCAGCTTGCCTAGTTTGGATCTATCCCCATAATACCCCGTACCTCCACCTCGTTCAGAGCTTTCATCCGCTCGGTTTCAAAGTCCAAAGTCTTAGGGCAGATGCAGTTCATAAAAAGCGAACATAAAGGTGGCAGACACTGAATCCCCAAGCAACATCCACATAGTATCACAATTGGTATCAGGATAAATGAAAACAGCCTCCATCCCCAACCTTTAATAGTGTCCCAAAACCAACTCCCCAGCGACCATTCTTCTTGTTCTTGATGGACCTCTGCGGACAGTCTGTGGAGGTGTTCAATTGCTTTGTAGACTGAGGGTGAGTTATCCGGTACGTAGGTACAACAGCTGGACCCAATGATGCGGCATGCTCCTCCACGATCTGCTAGAACCACGTCTAGAACAAGGCGGTTCTGGAGAGCCACCAGGCGGACGGCCTGAAGCTCAGCGGTGTTGTTGGCGAGGGCGCCAGCTGTAATGTTCATTGCCGTTTCGACTGCCTGGGTTAAGTGGCGGATGGCACGGCTGTTTGCCATTGGACCCCAGAGAGGAACAAGGCCTTTGACTGCGTCCATGAACTGTGCTCCGGTGGAGTCGGCCTGAACAATGTCTTTGGCCCGTTTCTGTCGGTGTTGGTTTGCTGGAGCCACATACGTCGGAGGAAGGACAAAGGCGATGTAGCAGGTGCCTCCCCAACCTTTCGGAAGCCAGGTGTAGGCCTTAGTACCGCAGATGAAGTACATATTCGGGGAGGCAACAAAGGAGGGTGGGTCAACTGAGTCCAATGTTCGGGTGATGAGGCAGGAGCTGTGGCCCACCAGCTGTGCCCCCAGGCCTTCGAGGCATACAGACCCAGTGATGTTGATGACGGACAGGGCCACTGTTAGGGTGGCGGCCGTTCGTTTCCGGAGGTAAGAGAAGGTGGGTCTGGCTGGATTGTTGAACACTTGCATTTCAACTCGTTCTTTGGCAGGGATGTCCATGTGAAAGGAAGTGTTCGATCTCAGAGGGCAGAAGAGGGCAGAAGTTCTTCCAGTTTTGTTCAGCCAGAACCCATGGTAGAAGTGTGACATGGTTCTGCCGGAAGTGGCATTGTCCTTGTAGCTTTCTTGCAGGAGGATTAGCCAGGCGAGGCAGGAGCCATGGACAGAAAAAGGTGAAGGGATAAAAGGGATAGAGTGTCCAGTGGCATGTGGTAGCAGTCCACAGATCCAGCAATTAGTGGCGTTGGTAGCAAGATTGTGTTGGTGGAGCAACTGTACAAAGGAGTTATTCCAGAACTCCTTACGCCTTTCTCGGAGTTGGGGTGAAAGCGAGATCAGATGATGTTCTTTCGTGGTGGTAGGTTGAACGGTGGCCAGTAATGTCTTATGAGCGGGTGTGCTCTCCTCCATGATCCAGAAGGCGACCATGAGGAGAAGGCAGAAGAGAAGGGTAATGAAAAGTGCAATAGTCTTTAAGCTGTGCATTCGGTCAGTCTTTGGGTTTCTGTGGTGGATCTTCGGACGTCCGGTTGCTTCCATCATCTTCATGTTGGGCGCTTCCATCACCTTCAAGAGACTCGGTAGCGGGCAGAACCACAGACTTTGTTTGGTTTCTCTCCTGGTGGCCTTTGGGGTGACTAGGCTACCGCTTTGAGATTTTCACTTAGCTTGTGGTCTGCTTAGCCGAAGTTCTCTCCTTTCGTCGCAAGTTATACCCTTCTTTGGATGGCACAGTGGGATCAGGATATCTTACTAACTCGAGTGTCTCTGTATCTGGGCAGCGGCTCAGGGATGGTCGATCTTTGTCCAGGAGTTCTTCTTGGGCGGTGATGCTGTCCGTGGTTGTCAGGGTCGGTGATACCTTCTTGCAGTGGTGTGCATGCAGCCAATTGCGTTTCCCCTCCACTCGAAGAGCTGTTCGGGTGGTGATCAGGACTTGCAGGGGACCCGTCCACCGGGGCTCCAGACTCTTGGTGCGTTGGAAGTTACGCACTAAGACGAAGTCGCCGGGTTGGATGTCGTGTCCCGGGCCCCTGGAAACATCGGGAATGGCGTGCAGCACCTGCTGATGGATAACAGACAATGTCTTAGTTAGGTTATACAAATAGTCAGACATGAGGACGTCCGGGACGTCGTGGATGGACGATGGTTTTGGTGCAGTCCAAAGGTTCATGGGCCGCCCGAAGACGACCTCGTAGGGGGTTAAGTGGTGTTTGGTGGGGGTGGAACGCATTGATAGCAATGCTAGCGGGAGAGCGTCTGGCCATCTTAGCCCTGTGGTGGCGACTATTTTTGCTATCTTAAGCTTCAATGTGGCATTGTGTCGCTCAACCAAGCCTGCAGATTGGGGATGGAAGACCGCGTGGAACTTCTGTTTTACACCCAACCCTTTTAAGATGAGCTGGATAACTTCGGCTACGAAGTGGGGGCCATTGTCGCTCCACAAAATTCGACAAAGGCCGTATCGGGGGAAGAATTCCTTCAGTAGTACTTTTGCAGTAGTCATAGCGGTGTTGTCGTGGGTTGGGTAGGCTTCCACCCACTTGCTGAAGGCACACACAACGACGAGCACATACTTTAAACCTCGGCACCTTTCTAGCTGGACGTAGTCCATTTGTAGGACTTCAAAGGGGTGATTGGGGACCCCAAACCCTCCCCGGGGTACAGCAGTTCCTTTCCCAGGGTTGTGTTGGAGGCATACTAGGCATTGTTGGACCAGTCGTTTGGCTGAGTCGGGTATTCTGTCGTTGTGCCAGACTTTGGAGATGAGTTCGATCATGGGGGCAGACCCTATGTGTGCGGGGGAGTGTGCCATGGTCAGCATGGGGATCAAGTATGAGTCGGGTAGCAACCATTTGTTCGAGTCTTTAGTTCGCCAACAACCGTCATCGTCCTTCAATCCTACCCGGGCCCATTCAGTTAATTCGTGTGGTGTGCTGGCTAATTGGATATCCCTAATCGTTTCCCTAGCATCCTTCCAATTCTCAGTTTGTGACCTGGTCACGTACATGCGGGTTGTGGACCTATTCTCGGCTGTGGTTCGGGCAGTAATGTCAGCTAGTGCATTTCCCTGTCCTACAATGTCTGTCACCTTCTTGTGTGCCTGGCATTTGATCACAGCCAGCCGTGTGGGGAGGAGGACTGCTTCGGTCAGGGCAGAGACTAGATCTCCATGCAGGATGGGTGTGCCATGCGAGGTCAAGAATCCCCTCTCTTTCCATAAGAGCCCAAAGTGGTGAACTACCCCGAAGGCATACTGACTGTCTGTGTAAATGTTTGCGGTTGTCCCTGCTGCCAGGATGCAGGCTCGTGTGAGGGCAATTAGTTCAGCCGCCTGTGCGGATCGCTGGGTGATGCGGGCTGTCTCAACAACGGTTCGGGCCGTGGTGACTGCATAGGCAGCTGAGGTGGTGCCATCGGGGAGCTTGATACATGAACCATCCACCCACAGTTCTCCGTCAGGGTTCGGGAAGGCAGTATCCCGGAGGTCAACCCTACTCTTGGTCTGTTCGTCGGTGAGGGTCACACAGTCATGTATAGGGGACGCATTGGGGTCAGTGTCAGGGAGAGGTAGTAGAGTGGCTGGATTCAGAGTGGTGCATCGTTTCAATGTGATGTGGGGTGCAAGCAGAGTCAGTTCGTACCCAGTCAGTCGTGCGCTAGTCAGGTGTTGAGTTTTGGTTTGGTTCAGGAGGGTATCAACAGCATGGGGCACCAATACAGTGAGGGGGTTCGAGAGCACGATCCCCTCACTTTGTCGGATAGAGACAGCAGCGGCGGCTACTGCTCGAAGGCAGGCGGGCAAGGCTCTGGCTACGGGGTCGAGAGTGGCAGAGAAGTAGGCACAAGGGCGTTGTTTAGGGCCTATGGACTGGGTTAGGACAGACAATGCGCATCCCTCCCTTTCGTGGGTGTAAAGGGAGAAAGGTTTAGTGTAGTCTGGGGTTCCTAGGACTGGGGCTGAGCAGAGGGCGTCTCGTAATTCCTTGAAGGAGGATTGGCATTCGGGTGTCCAGGGGAGGGGGAAGGGGGTATCTTTAGCCAGTAGGGAAAGCAGAGGTTTTACGATAAGACTGAAATTTGGCAACCACTGACGACAAAAGGAGGTGAGGCCCACTAGGGACCGCACTTGCTTCTGAGTTTTGGGAACGGGGGTTTCTAGGATGGTTTGAATTCGGTCAGGGGTAAGTTTCCTCCCATCTTTGGATAGTAGGTGGCCTAGATACGTTACTTGGGGCTGGCAGAATTGCAATTTCTTTCTGGAGACCTTGTGACCGTTCTCCGCAAGGAAGCGAAGGAGGTGAATGGTGGCCGTGACGGCAAGAGGGGTGGTGTCGGCCGCCAAAAGAATGTCATCGACGTACTGTATCAATGCCACTCCATCGGGTAGTTGGACTGCATCTAGTTGCCTCTTGAGGGCTTGGCTGTAAATACTGGGACTCTCAGTATAGCCTTGGGGTGCCCTACAGAATCTGTACGAACGGGCTTTTAAGGTGAAGCCGAACAGGTAGCGGCTGTCTGGGTGGATGGGGATGGAAAAGAATGCGTTCTTGAGGTCAATAACAGTAAAGATGGTGGCGGTGGATGGAATCAGGGTGAGGATGGTGGTGATGTCTGAGACTACGGGGTACTGGGGTATGACTACTTTGTTAACCTCTCGCAAGTCAACAATGAAACGGTAGGCTTTCTCATCCCCCTCGCCTTGCTTCTTTACAATGGGTAGGATAGGGCTGTTGCAAACATTACTCACTACTTCTTCTACCACTCCTGCCTCGACCAGGGACTCGATGATTTCCACCAATGCCTTCTCGCCTTCGGGGGATATCCGATACTGAGGAAGCTTTGGGAGCACTGCGTCCGGTCGGACGGTTATGTGTACCGGGTCGATCACCATGCGCCCTACATCTGAGTCGGTTTTAGCCCATAGATGTGAAGGTAATGTGTCGAGTAGGGACATATCAGCATCGGTTATAGAGAGCATACGCCGAGTGTGACAGGGTCTGAACAGATCTGGGTTATCGTGTAGGATGACTCGAACTCCGTCTGGGGAGCATCTGATAGTGGCTCGAAAATGTTTTAGCAAATCAAGTCCCATAATAGCATCGGGGGTGTTGGAGGAGAGCAGAAAGGTCGTGTCAGTGGTGTTATCTTCCAAGTCAAAGGGGATTGGTGCTGATAAGGGGTTAGTGGAGGGCGTTCCGTCAAAGCCTATTGAGGTTACGTGTGAGCCAGACAAGGGTGCCCTAGGAATCAGTCGTTTAGATAACGCACTACGTGTCGCCCCAGTATCTACCAGGAATGGAGATTTTGTGCCCAAGACCTTAGCGGTGACGTAAGGACCTTGCTGGTCAACACGGAGTTCGACTGGATCCCTCCCTTGCCCCTGGCGGTCCTATGCGAAGTCATGAGTGCTTTCATAGTCGGACTGCTGACACTGGTTTTGTCGGGGGCGATCAAAGGTGTTTGGTCTGCCTGGCCTGTCGTTGATGGTGTTGTTCGTGTGCCCTCGTCCCTGTTCTCTATTTCTGGGGTCATATGCTGCGTCTCTGGGGCCCCTATTCTTGTTCATTTCCAGAAGGACCGGGCACTGGGATTTCCAGTGTCCGAACCCTCTACAGAACGCACATTGATTTCCATCTAAGTCCCTCCGTCCGTTGTAGGGTGTAGGTGCATGGTCTCTAGGGGGTAGCTTTCTAGGGGCGGTTGGTTGGTAGTTCTCCTTCGGGGGTTCCCTTCCTATTGTCACCCCTTGCAATTGTGCTATCATCACCCTCTCCTTTAATTCCTTTTTCTTCTTCTCTGACGCCCTATCGTTCTCGTTTTTCTGGTTTTCGTAGTATTGGGCCATCTGGAGAATTGCTGCGGGTTTGGAGGCTGCCCAACTACTCTCGCTGGTCTGTAGTTTCTGGGAAACTTCTGGCGACAGACCCTTTACATAATTCTGGACAAAGAGGTGGTGTCCGGTTGCGGTGGTCATGTCTTGGCCACTGTAGTCGGAAAACACAGTCTCGAATCGGGAGAAGTATTCAGACACGTCTTCCTGGGGTTTCTGGCGGCAAGCCGTCACTATCGACCAGTCTACCTTTCTTTCAGGGATTAGAGTCTTCAGCTTTTGTACAATCTTATCTGGGAGCTCTAGGATGGCTTTCGGGGGTTTCTGTCCTGGTTCTCGCTGTTTATCTATGGTATCGAGTTGTACCCAGGTATATCCGAACGGCTCAGCGTGGTCAACTTTCCGGATTTGTTTCCACACATCAGCCGGCAGACATAGCCCAAAGAACAAGTCGATATCTGCTAACGTCATTATCGTTGAGCCTAAGGCTGTACCTAATTCAGTGTAGAAGGCAGTCGGGTTCTTTCTCAAGTCGGGTAGGGTCTTTCTAAAGGTCAAAATATCTTGCCGGTCCCACGGCTGGTAGACCCAGTTATATACAACCCTCCCCTTCGCATCTTGGTGGTTGATGTCGTCGTGTGTTCCCTGACCCCGTGGGGGGACCCAGTAGGGGGCAGCTTCTTTAATGGGCATCATGGCATCGGCCCTTCCTCCCTGGGGTTTAGTTGCTATGGGGGTTTCTGTTTCGGTTGTTTGTCCATGTTCTTTAAGGTGTCGGTAGACCTCGAGTGTACGAGTGAAGAGGTTCGCTACATCGCCCTCTCTTTCTTCCCCGATGTCTATCTTTCTATATAGGGCCGCTAAGCCTTCGGGACCTTTATCGTGGTACCTATCCTCATATGCATTCAGGGCGTGATAACAGAGCCGTACGACAAAGTGTCGTCTGTGGTTGTCGGCATACGATTTATACACGTCCGTTATATACTCCTCACTTTCTTTTCGCTCCACCAGCGTCCCTACTATCTTGTCAATTCCTGCTCGTTCATCTTTAGTTAATCGATTCATTCTGGTGGAATCGTTCTTTCTCATCTCATGGTCATCTAGCGTTGTAGCCGACGTTGGGTTCAGTACAAGAGGCTCAGCCGGCGCGGAGGCCGTGAGGGCCGAGGCCCCTGTACTGCTTTCGTTCGTGTTCGGGGGTTGTGGGTGTTGCACTACTGATTGGGAGGGTGCATACGGAGGGGGCATGTAAATGGTCGGGGGACCTAACAGTAATTCGTCATTCGTTTGCTGCTTGGAGGGCAACACAGGGTAGAGCAAAGAAGGGGTCCTAACAGCGTACTGGCCTGAGGTTTCGGGCTCCTGTCTTAGTTTAGTTTCCCTTCTCTCCTTTATGTCTTCTTCTAACTTTTTAGCGGCAAGGTGAGCTGCCTTTCGTAATTCCTTTTCTGCTTTTACTTCTTCCCTCTTTTTCCGTTGCGTCGCTTCTTTGCGCCACATGCCAATACTGTCAAGCATAGTAGGCGTCGTCTTATTGCTACGCAGAGCTACTTCTAGCGCTTCTATCTTGCGGTCGTCGAAGGATCCCATCAGTGGCCACTGACTTTCGGGCTCCTTCTTGGTATATTTATGCCACAGCTTGCTATAAGCCACAGCGACTAGTCCATATTTAGTGAACATGTCCTTATTAGGGGTGCCTTCCAGTGGAGCCGGGTGGTTCACCTCTAATAAGCGGTCCGGGCAGAACCAACTACCAATCAGTGGGGAGAAGATAGGCATGACGGGTTTCAACGGGGACAAAAGTCAGCACTACCTATCTTTTCACTGCTTGCAAAGACTAGACAGAATATCTCTATTCCTCGTTATTTGTAAGCAGAGAATACCTCCAAAGAACCAATATCGAACAACTAGTGTTCGGACAATCAATCAATCAATCAATGGGGAGATAAAGATAGGCACGACGGGTTTCAATGGGGACAAAAGTCTGCGTTACCTACCCTTCACTATTTGCAAAGACTAGACAGAATATTCCTATTCTACGTTATTTGCAAACAGAGAATATCTCAAAAAGCACTATTCTTCAAAACAATCAATGTTCGGACAATCAATCAATGGGGAGATAAAGATAGGCACGACGGGTTTCAATGGGGACAAAAGTCTGCGTTACCTACCCTTCACTATCTGCAAAGGGAGAGAGAGAGAGTATTTCTACTCCTCCCCGTTTGTAGACAGCGAATATCTCAAAAAGAACAATCAATGAGCAATACTAGTATTCAAACAATCAATCAATTATTTCGCACTTTTGTCGTGTTTCACGACCTTACCCGGACCGCATGGACAGTTTCTCGTCTTCCGCCTCCAGCGCCCGATCGTCCTCTATTCTCCGTATTTGCCGCGGCACTCCTGATGGTTCCCAGTCAGGACCGTAGATCACTCGAGAGAGGTCTGCTCGGAACCAGTGAAGTTCGGATGATCGGCTGCCAGACGAGGGTCTATTGGGCAGGAGCTCTCCCGATCGTTGCAGTCGTTCACTCTGTCGTCGGGACCTCTCCCACTGGATCCACGTGTCGCTGATGGGCCCCACGTTTGGGACGCCAATTGTTAAATGGTAGCGGCAGTTTCAGTCGATAACCTTCCAAGTATTTGCCCGGCGATAATCGCCTCTCATACCACTCGATAATTTACCAATAAAAGAGGCAGGCGCCGGAGACTGGAAGGCAGGAAACAAGGTTTTATTCCGTCGGAGCAGAACACATCAGATCAGACAGCAAGGTATCGTCACGAGGTGCTCTAACCGCATCTCTGAGACCTGGTCTCTTATACACTGGTTTATTGCTTTATTACACATAGTACATTCTTGAGATTCTTTTGAAGTACGGGGGAATATCCCCTGGAGCCCCGGTTCAGATCCGATCCCACACATAGATACAGTAGAAGTTCCCACCCTACCCGCAGTGGGAGATGGCTATCGCGCAGCAGGGAATTCCGCTAATTCCCGGGGTGTGTGCAACTGGCCGGGTCTCAGGGGGTAGGGGCTTTGATCTACTGTAATCCCTTTGATGTGGGGTGTTTCCCTTACAGTAGGGGCAGTAAACTGCATCCGCAGGGCTAGGTGATGGCCTGGGACCAGTTCAGACAATGGGGCGCAGAGGAAGGGGGTTATCAAAGGAGAGGCATGACCATGTATGGGTTGTCGGTTGGAAGTGGTTCCGTAGCAGGGTCGCGCAGAAGGAGAGGGTTTATGGCCTGTATGAGAGAGCGGGGGTGGCCGGCGCGCGGGGGATGCTTGCAGCGCCAAGGGAAAACGCTGGCGGTCGAGAGTGAGCGGAGAGAGCGGGGTGCCTAAAATGGCGGCCGTGCATTCGTTGCGCGTGGTGCTGGGGAGAGGCAAGATGGCGCAGATGATGTTCAGTTTGCACGCTAAATTTCCACAAATTGGCACCTCTATATTTTATTTTCGATATTTTTGTACTTACCATGTTGTAGATAGGATATCGATAGTCTTGTCATCGATATTTTTGTGTCGATATTTTTGTAGGTTGATTTTCTGTCCGTTGATATTCTGTCAGACATTCGTCTTACCGTGTGGAGCTCCGGATGATTTGCCCCACATTCCCTTTATTGTTAATGTTGTTGTGTGTGTATATATATATATGTATAAATGTCTGCACGTCCATGCTGGGTGTAGTTATTCTGAATGCTAGATTGCCTCATTGCCTCTTGAGTTCCCATTCTTTGAGTTTTAGCCGTCTTGTTCACTGGTACAGGCTTCCCCTTTGTATCCCTTTTCCTCCTCTCACTTCCTGTGTGATCCTGGGCTTCACTGTACTACTCTTTCTGTGTACGTTTTCTACCCAGTCCCCCGTCCTTGTCCAAGTCACTGACTGTGTTCCCGACATATTCCTGGACAGTCTCTGACAGAGCTATGAAAGTATGTGTGAATACAGTGCTTTTAAGAGCATTAGTATTTTCCCATGCTCCAAAATATGGGCTGATGACAGACCCAGACAGTACCAGGAGTCCCTCTTTCATTCAGGACCCAGGAGGCAGTAGTGAGAACAGCAAGGAGAAAATGCCTGTTGATTAATTACACCATGTATGTAAGAATCCAATAGAAGAGGAAACACAAAGAGGGGCAAGTTAAAACAATGAAGGTTGAGGAACGCTAGTGAGGAATGAACTGAGTGGAGCAGGAATCTTACAACACATCATGCTGCAAGGCACACCTGCTGATACTTAAAATCACCTGGAAGTAACTGCCCTCACCTGAATGTGATCCCTGATAGGTTCTTTGTTTCCCAGCTCCAGCCTCCACAGGCCCACCCTCCATCTTCTCCAAACAGGCCCCCTGATACTTGGCCTATATATCATTATAAGTTTTGGGGCTGCTCTTTCTCTCCTTTTGCAAATCTTAGTTACTCGCATTCTGCTCCCTTTGAACACCCTGCTTAAATTCCCCCTCCTTGTTGCATTTATTACAATATTTATCCACAACAAGGCTATTTTTTGACTTCCCTGTATGACTGCTACTACCACACCTGTAACATGACATTGGAAATTATTTTTCTAAGCTAGCATTATTTTGTTTTTTCTTTCAGAATTTGTCCTGGTGATGGTGTTGACTTCGTCTCTGAGTGTTTTCAGTTCTCTTTGCTAGATCGGCGATGCAGTGAGTGCAAGGTAAGTGGTTTTCTTTATTTCATATTTAATTTTCCCTCGTCATCTGTCAACTCCTCCCCACACCTCTTACCTGCATGGGCCACTTCTGAATGTTGCTGAAAAAAGACACCCTGGTGACCTTGTCTATAGCCATGGAACTAACACTTTCTTCTCCCAGCTCTGCAAAAAAAACTCTCTTTCCTAAAATATTTAGGGCTTTCTAAACTGTGCAAAACTTACCAACATATTTTGACATTTTGTTAATAAATTCTTGTCGAAACAGCAGGCCATGTGCTGAAGAGCCTTCTTAATTACCAGCCAACTCTGCCAAGTTTGTGCCAATTTTTAAAAATATACTTTTTATTCTTTCCATGGATAATGCTGTTTTTAGGTGTCAAAGCAAATATTGTTCTTTGCCACCCACATACTGTCAAATGGATTTCAGCTGTGACCGAGGGGTGTGTACTCGGCCGGGGGGGCTGTGGCAACTACAGCACATGTAAGTACCTGCGCCATTGGACCAAAAGGAGTGGCAGAGGCTTCCTGCCATGAATATTATTTGCTATCAAAATACACTTATAAATAATGGGCACAAGATTACGTTTCAATAAAGCATATGCTAAATGTAAATTTTGTAGTTGGTAACCATACTTAAACATTGTAGGCCTGCACTAACTGTTGATGCCATGTTAAGGGACAAACAATGCATTAACACTGAGAGACCTGTTTATCAGATTGAATAATTTTTTGTGCAAGATGTTTTTCTTCTTATTATAGAAGATGTTGCTACTTTAGAAGCCTACTGCTAGCTAGTGAATATATACTTGTTTTGTATTACACAACTGATAGTAAGGTTTTCACCGGGAGGAGACCGAACAACAGGAAGAATGATTCATGGGACAACAATGTTGTAACTTTTCAAGGACTAATGTCTGAAAGTCTGTTATGTTTTGATGAGAAAATGGGGACTTTGCTTATTCCCAGGAGTTTGCTGATATTCTATTGGAGGATGAAGAAGACAAAAGAAAATAATGTAACATAGAATTTGAGTGTTTATGTTATTGCATGTTCCTAGAGTAGAGCTCAGACCTCAGAATCCCAAATGCCCAGATTCCAGATTCCTTTTCCATCTGTTTGTCTAGAGACTCACTTTTGAGTTTCTGAAGTCTTCTTTTCATAAGAGGCTACCTTACTAAGATTTTAGTGAGCTGTCTGCTGTTATCTTGTAACGCAAAAGTTTCATGCTGGCGCATGGATTTCTTTCTCTCATCAGAACTCTTTATTGGGTTTCTGAACTGACACCTTTTCTCTTTCTTTACTCAAAATTCACTTAGATTAGTTATTTTCATTTACACACTAGTTGTATTATTACTATTTTGGCTGTGATTTTAATGGATTTGAACAAACATTTTGTTCTAGTTTATTATCAAATATCGATTGATGGATTATATTAACTTTTGAATTCTAAAGATTTATGCTTAATAAATAAATAGACGAAAGACTAAAAGATTTGAAAAATAAAACCTGTTACCTCTCACTAACACTCTTTATTGACTAGATATAAAGTCTTTACCGATTCATTAATTATGCTATTGCTTCCAAATTCTCTTCGTTGATGAACAAAGATCCATACAACCTTTGGTGGGGGTTATTTTATGGTTACACCTGAAGACTGAGATATAGAAAACGCCACTCCCTCAGGCTCAACTTCCTTGGAAAATGCTCCAGCTGTTCAGGGCCAGGAGTGAGCACATTGCACACTTCGATAGCAGTTAAGGAAGCACAGATGCATTTTTAGTGGACACTAACCCCAAATGTTATTGCTCAGGAGAAAATGCACCCAAGTGATATTTTTATTTGTGTTTTTGATATCTCTCTTGCAAAGGTATTCTGCTCCGGACAGGTCAACGATGAGCTAAAAGTGCCTGTTTTTGACCCATATTTGCCATAGTGCTCATTTTCAGTTATAATGCATGTGTGTGTGGATAAATAGGTTAAATGGGACCTTGACCTTATCAAGGCCGATCTGTCTCCACTCCCAAGATGTATAGCTTCTTGGTTAATGTCCTTACTTCCTTTCGGATGATAAAAAAATCTATTTTGTTCAATTAATGTGGCAAGTGGGAGGGTCGCTTCTACTACTTCTGATCCAAACTGTCCATATTCACCACCTATATGTTGATGTTTTGAAGAAGGTGTTATAGAGTAATCAATGTACCCTCCCTGCTTTGTTTGACCCCTCCAGTCTCTTGGTAGAATGTGGGTAGATTGCCTAAAAACTCACATCTATGGTCTAAATGATGAGATACCGTGGTTACACATGGATACCCCATGACTATACATTACACTGTGACATGATCTCCACATATGCTGCCCCTTGATACCAGCACATCTCTTTTGAGAAAAGACATAGCATTTCCATATAGCCCGCTGTGGTACCTTCAAATATTACACTTTGCTTGAATTGGTTTGACATGTGTATTAAACTACTATGCTGACAACTGCCTGAGGTGATTCCAAGGATACCAATAGTCAGTTTCCCCCGAACCCCCTTTTTTGCTACTATTCAACTTAACCCTGATATTTTGGGAGTATTTACAAACAATCGTTCACATTTTTTTTACAATATAAGTACAATATGGTTAATATATATATATATATATATATATATATATATATATATATATATATATATATATATATATATATATGAGGCAGAAAATTTCCCGACTTCGTCAGCTCCACTCCTCTCGGGGTCGGTGCGAGTTCCCGGGTTTCGGGTCCCGGTGATATAATGTAGAAAACTCCACTCGTCCACCATTTCATGTGTACATAAACATAGAAAACGGACCAACAGTTGCTCGTAACCCGAGCACAAAAATAAACAAAAGACTTTCTCGCAGCTCAAATAAGAGAAAAGAATATACAATCCTCTAACCGCAAATGCCAGTGCAGGTTTCACAATAACAATATAAGAGAGTGTCCAAATGTATGTACAATTCAACAAATCCATTGTAATATAAGTACATATGAAAACGTAATTTGCCAAGTGGCTGTGTATGTGAGACATCATACGAAATTTCTTTAAACAATAACTCCATTTATTATGCTACTCAATTATTGCCACATGCACACTCTCGAAAAACAGGTCAAGTGACCTGATAATCATGGTCCTCAACAGATTGTAAATCCGAGTGAGATGACAAGATCACAAAAATATTTACACGAAGTTTTGAACACAGCAGGAGGAAACAGGGGGCACCCAATCGGCCGACATCATCCTAGAAGCACATATCCATAACGTAAATTATTCACTATTTACCAGACAGGATTGGTATTCATTCTTTGTTATTAAGATCTTTACTATTTTTGGTATTTATATATCCTACATACGGATAGATACAGAGCAGACATCACCCCCAATAGCTACTCATCCAATATGGACAAAGAGTTCCTCATCTTCATTCAGGCCAAAAGGGTTCTTAGACTCTAGAAGGATAATATACTGCGACTCCAGAACTCTCAGTTGTTTCTCACGATTTTCCCCTCTGGGGTTTGCCGGCACCCTGTCAATTCCAAAAAATGAAAAACAATTAACATCTTTGTTGTGATGTTTTAACCAGTGCCTCGCAGTAGAATAATTTAGATCCACATTTCTGATCGCTCTTAAGTGTTCAAGAATCCGCTTTTTAACAGGAAAAATTGTGCTCCCAACATACATTTTGGCACATGGGCATCTGATAACATACACACAAAACTCTGTGTTACAATTTATACATTTCTTGATAGTACCAGTCCTCCCTGTAGGTAGGGGATAAGTCTTAACATTTTTGCTGGTACCACAGGCCTTGCATTTTCCACACTTAAAAAAGCCTTTCTGCTGTTGTATCCATGTCAGCTTTTTGCTTACTCCCATATAACTTCTCACAAGCATATCCTGTAAAGAAAGAGCTTTGCGGTAAGTTATCTGAGGATGCATATTCACATTTACACCAACAACTGGGTCATTCCTGACCAGGTACCAGTGTTTATTGAGCGTATCACTGACAGCTTTCGCTGCCACACTAAATGTGGTAATCATTCTGATATTGTTGGCCCCTTTGTCAACAACAGGTCTTTTCAACAACAATGTGACTCTCTTCTGTTTGGATACTTTATCCTTAGCACTCAGGAGGACATCTTCTGGGTAACCCCTCTCTCGGAACCTTTGTAACACAACCTCCTGTTCCCTCTCGAAGCTACTTACAGAGCTACAATTACGCCTAGCCCGTAGGAGTTCCCCGTATGGAATACTCCACTTGAGTTTCGGAGGATGGTGGCTCCTAGCATGCAGGATACTGTTCCCAGCTGTGGACTTCCTATATAGGCTGGTAGTCATAACCCCCTCCTCAATTCTGACACGTACATCAAGAAAGTCCATCTCATCCTGAGCAACTTTGTGTGTGAAACGAAGGTTGACATCATTACTGTTAAAGGTTTCAAATAACCTATCAAGGTCTGATCTTGATCCTCCCCAAATCAAAAAAATGTCGTCTATAAACCTGGCATAGAAGACAATATGTTTCGTCAAAAATTCATTGGTATCCGTCCACACAAGTTGCTCCCCCCACCATCCCATCATCATGCAAGCATAGCTCGGCGCGAAGCAGCTTCCCATCGCCGTGCCAACCTCTTGCTTGAACCATTGAGCTTCAAAAAGGAAAAAATTGTTGTTCAAACAGAATATCAACATATCCAAAAGCATGTTTGTTTGATCATACAAAAAAATAGACCTGTCCCTGAAAAAATGTTTACACGCATGTACCCCATCAGAGTGTCTTATACAGGTATACAACGATACCACATCAATCGTCACAAGCCAAAAGTTCTCGTGCCACAATATACCATCAATTTTGTTAATAAAATCAGTACTATCCCTACAGTATGATGGGAGAGTCAGCACATAGGGAGAGAAAAGTAGAGGTATTCTCGAGAAGACTGCCTTTGGCGGAGACTATTGGTCTCCCTGGGGGGTGGTTTTACTTTTGTGGACCTTTGGTAGCATATAAAAACAGGATGCTACCGGATGTTTCACGCAGAGAAATCTATACTCACATTCCTCTAATAGTCCTTTCCTCCTCCATTCCCCAAGTTTACTATAATACACGTTTGCTGCCAATGTGTAGTCTTCCCTGCTTGATTTAATATAATTGCCTGAGAGGATCAGTTGTTTATTGTCTTCCTGTCTGTATGAATTAATGTCCCAAAGGACAACATTCCCCCCTTTGTCCGAGGGTTTAATTACAAACCCTGGATCACTATTCAAGGTACATAATGATTGGCGTTGTTCAGGTGTTAGATTATGTGCGTGTCTGTTTTTGGTGGTGTTCCAGACACGCATCAAATCCCTAACAACTACCTCATGGAAAGTATCTAAGGAGCTGTGCGGGGTATTGGGGTTAAAGGTGGACTTGGGTTTGAATTTAGTAGAAACCTTTCCTGTTAGCTCCAAACCCATCTGTTCCAACATTGTTCGTTCATCCCGTTCACCAATTCCCTCTCCGCACAATTCCACTACAGATGCAAGACCCTCTATATCAGCCAAACACAGATTTTTAGATATCTGGGTGTCAACATCAGTTTCAACAGTGTCACATTCCAAAATACGTTTTTTCTTTTGCAGAAACATCTTTAACAGTTTTAATTTGCGAACAAAAAGAAAAACATCAATTCTAGTTCTGGTGTAATCAAAGTTCGCCATCGGACAAAAAGTCAAACCAAGTTCAAGTAAAGATTCCTCTGCCTTAGTTAAAACATGGGAAGATAGGTTTATAACTGTCAAGTTTTTCTCACCCATTATTTCTGTTTCGATTGCCGTGTTTGTCTCCCATGCGGCACTGTTTCCTTGACGTTTCCTTCCCCCTCTCCTTGTTTTCTTCCTCTTGTACTTACGCCTCTTCCTCTTGCTTTTCCGCGCAATGTCTCTGGGGGTCGAGATCTTAAAGTCATATTTGTCTGTAAAAAACGATATTCTTCAAAGGGCCTAAAGGTTGGTACCTGCAGCCTCGGGCACCTCATCCAAATCTGAGTAGATATCTGAACCAGATTCAGATGTTACTACTTCTGGTTCTTTTCTAACTCTCCCAAGTTGTTTAAACTGCTTAATTGCACCATCATATCTCTTTCCAAATGTCAAAATCCTTCCACTGGCATAGTCATATTTATCTCTCAAAAAATTTCGTTTCTTTTTTAGTTTAATCTCTTCCTCATATTTATCCAGTCTGACTTCCATTTGCTCAAGTGCAATTTTGATTTCATCCTGTGCAGCACGTTTATCCAATTCTTCTTTTAGTTTTTCAACATCTTTCAAAACCTGTTCGAGTTCAATAGCAGTATATTTGGATAACAAACCCAGCATATGTTTACATGTTTCAGACATCAAATTCGACCAGTCTTCCAACAGTTTTGGGTGAGGATTCTGATACGTGGGTGTTATCAGGATTCGAAGCCCTCTTGGTACCCTGCCGACCTCGATGTAATTGTTCAGGGAGGACACCTCCCACCACCTGTTGATCTCCCTCTTCAGCAGTTTCTCATAATTGAACAGAAGTTGCCTTAAACCTTTGTTGGCTGTAGTGGCCCCATCAGATGACCCTTGCGCGGCCTCCCTCTCTCCACCATCCGTTTCACAGAACAAAGTCCGAGCAGCATCGGGTTTCCCTGCTCTTTTATCCTTTACTTGTGTTTCTGTGGGCGTAGCGCCCGTTGGTTTCCCCCTGTTCATCTCCGCTGTGAGCAACTTCGAAGAATACGACTCCTTGCCAGCACCACTCACCGCAGTGAGTGCATGGAACCCCTGCCGATTATCACACACAATCCACGTAGGCTGTCAAAAGCGTTCGATACGGGTTACCGCAGGATCGGACCACGCGCTCCCTCCGGTACGCGCCCTCCAGTCCCGCACTCACCCGAACGATTACCGCCGTCTTTTAGCCTTGTCAATCCTCATAAAGGTCACCAATTCTTTTCAGTCTTTCGGCGGTGTGAGCTAACGTTAATATTTATGAGGCAGAAAATTTCCCGACTTCGTCAGCTCCACTCCTCTCGGGGTCGGTGCGAGTTCCCGGGTTTCGGGTCCCGGTGATATAATGTAGAAAACTCCACAGTACTTGTTCGGTAAAGGAATACCTCGCACTCCAAGGATTGTATATTCTTTTCTCTTATTTGAGCTGTGAGAAAGTCTATTGTTTATTTTTGTGCTCGGGTTACGAGCAACTGTTGGTCCGTTTTCTATGTTTATGTACACTTGAAATGGTGGACGAGTGATTTGTAACTGGTGGCCAGTGAAGAAGAGCGTCTGCTCGAAACGCGTTGCCATTAAACGTATTTTCACAACGAGCCTTGGAGTGCGAGGTATTCCTTTACCGAACAAGTACTGTGGAGTTTTCTACAATATATATATTTATATATATATATATATATATATATATATATATATATATATGAACCAGTCTCCGGTTTAACTAAAATAGTTTTCTCGCCCTCTTTTAAAGTCAAATGTCCTGCTGTGATTGGACAGGACACTCCAGGTGATCTTGGCATTGGCATAACGAAAACCTGGAATGGATTCTCGAAGAGCAGACAACATCAGGCAAGTGCAATCTCCAGTGGGCTGTTATCACAACAAAATATATATATATATATCACCAAAACACTCCTCCAGTCGAAAGAGCAGAGGCCACAGTGGGGAATCTCGGAAGCACCTTTATTAGGATGAACAGCGTAATGCATTTCGGCCTGACTGGCCTTCTTCAGACGCCATAGTGTTCAGGAGGATTTTTTCACCCGCATGATATAAGTCCTGCCACTTTTCCATTGGTGGAAATCCGCCCGCCCCAATCAAGTGTCCGCTCACCCCTCACAGTTCACGCAGTTCAGGAGAACTGCAAATCCCAGAATGCTTTGCCAGGTAGGTGCTGAGTGGGGATTTCTTGTTGTGTTACCCAATGGGTTTGCGGGGTGCAGGGCAGTTCGCGGTTTGTTACAATCCAATTTCCTGCTTTATGAGGAAATCCAAGGGCTTCCTTGAGTCCCCAACCGTTCCAGCCCCCAGGTCCAGGATAACATCGGGGCGGGAGCAGGAGTGACAGTGCATCCCGCCCGGCTTGAAGTTCCAACCTCAATATAACCACCCGTTTCTCTCCTGAACGCAGAGGCGGGCCCGGGCCGTTCCAATACCTTGGAAGTCAAAAAAAAATCTGCCGGAGCAGAAGCCAGTGATGCCCGGGCCATCTTGTGGATCGGGGGCCTCTGTACCGCGTCTCTGACTGACGCGTATCATATATATATATAGTTACTATACACACAGACATTCCCTTAATGTGTACCAGAACTGACTATTATAACGTGATAACTAAGCAGAATTATATAGATAATAAATATGTGCTAAAGATGCATCATAATACATTCCAGAGAAATTAGTATTTGACACAGTAAGTATACACATAAGGAATCCTATGTAGCAGATGTGCAGTGGAGTGTGGCTTGTTTCCATGTTTTCCAATGGTCTGTTGATGTGTGACATCATGATTTTCTTTCTTATGTCACACCCATGGGATGCACAAGATGGCTGTCATGGTCTCCAAATGCATGGGTTGCTTCTCTCTTCAAAAGTCAGTCCATTGCATTTCCAAAATAATATCCAGAGGCAGTACACACAATATGTATAAGACCGGACGTCCTCTTGACACCAAGTCTGTACTTTCTTCTTTACTGGGCAAAGATGTTTGCGATCCATAATCCACACTTATGACAGGCATTCTTAACTATTTCAGTTTTTGACTACTGAAGGCTACTTCTGCACGTCCCTCCATGTGGGCCATTATAAATAATTTGAAAGGTAAGAATAACAGCTTGTTTGACTTCGCCAAAGTGACACTAAAAGGGGTGTTCAACCATTTATGTTTCAAGTTATGTTTTGCAGTATTGGTCTTCATTTGTCTCGGAAGCACAGAATCTTTGGTGCAATACTGTGTGCATGGAGTACCCATAGCTCCCTGTGAACATGAATTGAGTATGTGTGTGCATGTGTGTGTATGAATGGTTTTTTACATGTTTCTCAATGGGTTCCTAAACAGAGGTGACTCAACCTCTGACATAAGTATTACTTTGATGTACATGTGTGTGCATATTTACACACTGTTGGTTAAAGGTTTATGGCCAGATTGAGCTATATTGGATATAGGGATCCAGGTACTGAAGAATGCTTTGGGCTCTGTAGGGGCCAATAAAATGGCTGAAACATGTCAACCAGAGGGGTGCATGATTTATAGATATCCCTAACATTCCCACATTTATTTGCTTTTAATATCCTCATAGAATCTGAAAATAAATATCACTTGGACTAGCTATATGGATTTTTTACCACTTGTGTTGGATCCTAATACCATTATAAGGGGGTACCTATAACTCCACCCAAAGTATTCCCTACAACACTTTGGTGCCCATTCATCCGCCTAAGAAGGTTAGGCAGATGTGAGACAAACCCGACGATGAAGCATGCAACCCAGGTTGGTAGGTGAGGGTTTGTTCCCAATTTCTTTGAATCCGACAGTTCATGATTTAGGGCTGTGGTGTCTAACCTTTTGACTTCTAAGGACCCCCACGTAATCATTATTGGAGTCTGGGACACACACTGAGTCATTATTGGACCCTGTGGAACCCAGCCTCAGTACTTTTGATGATTTGTACTGCAAAACAATGCACAAAAATACAGAAACAAGCATTCATCAAACAAATATACAATGATGAAATATGTTATTTATTTTGCAAACAAATGTAAAAATAAGACAATCTACTTAAATAGGAAGGTTGAGCTCTGCTGAATTCAATTGAGGCCACCCATAATCCATACAACATTCTGTTTGATGCTCTTGCACTGACCCCACAAATCAGTCTGAAGGTACAAACTTACTTGTTTTGCCTTCAATTGTGACTCCACAGTTAGAAAATGTTTTACGTTTTTCAATTTTATATTTTGCTTCTTTATTTATACATGCTGTATTAATCTGTTAATATTATTTAATTTTCTAAGCAATTGCTGACTCCCTGAGTAGTCGTTGTGGACCCCCAGGGGTCTTCGGATCACAGGTTAAGAACCACTGATTTAAGGTATCCATTGTTAGCCTTCGAAATTTCAGTGGTTACTCTGATCTCCAGATTGTCATGATTTCATGTTTTAGTAACTGATTGGGAAGATGCAATCTGTGGTGGCCCACCCCCCTTGTTCCCTCTTTTTGACAAGAGGAGCTGTACGGATATGGCCCTTGTGTAGCGATGCCCCACACAGCATGGTAGTCTCCAGTCTGGATCACCCACAACAGAGGCACAAAAATATGTGAGTTTTCTGCACTGAAAGTGTGCTTGAGTAAGACAAAAGGCTTTTCCTCACCTAAAAGACCCTCCTTCAACTTGCAAAAGGAATCTGCAGTTCCACCCCTCACTTGGCCATCTACCAAAGGGTAGGGCTTCAGGAACTCTAACCACCAGTCCTCTGCTAACAAATTCTTCATTAAATTTGTAAAGGGAACCATGCCACCATCCTCCTCACACCATTGTCTGCATATCCTCCCTACAGCCACTGAAATGTAGGCAATATAATTCCACTGTCTGGGAAGCTGTCTTCATCCTCCATCTTGTGCTAGTGCAAACCCTAGGCATCGATATGTGAGACAAACGTGAGGATGGCCATCAGAATACCTCCACTCCAGCATTTGCAGAATCTCCTTTCAATCTGTACCTCATTTGCACATGTATTTTATCATGTGGCTATGGTGTGCAATTACTGCTTCCTGTGAATGCAGCCTACGGCTCTTGATAGTATTCAAAATATGCATCCAGCCATTACTTTACACTTGCAACCCTTGTGTTGATCAACTGACCTAGCTGCAGCAGTTGTCTGGCAGTAGCCTCGCAGCAGACAGACTATTTGCCTGACTCTAATATAGCACAGGCTTCGCGTGAATAATGTTGTTTCTTTCCCCAGTCCTGCATTCACAAACTGCATACCGCCTCGAAAATATCTTGTATATTCCTAAAATCTGGCATGGAAAACTGACCTTTGATTACAACTTCTGGTTGTCACCGCTCCTTTTGCCTTTCGAATTGGCCTCTCCTTCCCTTCCATCCTCTGCATGCCTTCTGTCTCTGAGCAGAACCTATTCTTTCGCCTTAATCTCTAGTATTGTTTTTCTGCAAATTGCCCACAACTCTTTTACATGAACACAACCCCTCCCTTCTCTGAAAGCAATACCCATGCAACCTAACAATACCTAATAATACTTGGCTAACCACTAACCCTCGGTTCCGGAGCAGCGTGCTGCAGGGTTTAAGGGTTCAACGCCTAATCCGGGGTAGTAAGCACTATATAAATGTTACTTTTATTAGAATTGCACTTCTGTGTTATCAATCAATAAACTCCCGCAATTAAGTTCAGCAATGTTAGCATGAAATTACCACTTTGCCCGCTAGATGGCAGTGTTGCACAAAGTCAATCTCATCCGCTTTTATATGTAGACTCTAACTGGCATGCAGTAGTCTTATGTTTGGCCATCTCGCATTTAAGGATTCAGTTATCAGAACCCTCTCAAACAAGTATTCAAAATTATATCCGTGACATTGGAACATGAAACTGTAGCTCATCAAAGATGAAATGCTGTGCGCCTACGCAATCAAAATGTCTTAAAAACGTCATATTTTGTTAAAGCTTGCGATGTGGTGGTACATTTTCAAAACTCAGGAACTACCGGCTTTTGAGATAGATCACGGAATAATCGGCCTATTTCTTGCTGCCTTAATTACTTCATTAACTAAACCACAAAACAAATTTAAAATACTTCAGTTTCATGAACCATAACCAGTGTGAAACGCTTAGTTGTTTGAAGTGGTGGGTGAGCCAGGCAATTCATTGGAACATCCGAGTTATAGTCGAGCCAGGGGTCTGGCTTGGCTCTAAGAGCCCAAATACAAGCACACCAAAAAGAACATGGGAACCATGAAAATAATTTTTTGTAAGGCACAGCACATTTTGTTAAAAATGCCGGTCATCATCATGCCGGTAGAAAACTGGCCGAGCTATTCGCTCTTTGCTGTTTATCACTTCCCCTAATCTCCCGCCTTTTCTCTCCCCCTCCCTTCCTTCTACGTCTTGCCCTCGCCCCCTCACGGCCTCTCACCTTTAACTTAGCAGCTGCTGCATAACAAGCATTGGCAAAGCCAAAAGTTCTCACCTATGCAAGAGCTATTGGCTTTGCCAATATGCTTTAGCCGTGTTGTACACCAAAGAGACTGCTGTTCAGCATGACTAAAGGTTAGTGGGGTAAAGGAGAGTGGGGTGGAGTGGAGTGTTGTAAAGTGGTTGGCGTGCAGTGTTATGGAGTGCCGTAGAGAGCCATGGAGAGGCATAGAGTGGTGTAAAGTAGAGCTGAGTGGCGTGAGGTGGAGTAGCATAGAGTGTTGTAGAGTGTTGTGGAGAGAGTAGAGTGTGGGAGAGTGGAAGGGCATAGAGTCGAATAGAGTGTCGTAGAGTTGAGTGACGTAGAGTGAATTAGGTTGTCATAGAGTGGCGTGGCATATAGTGGAGTAGAGTGAAGTGTTGCAGAGTAGAGTGCAGTGGCATGTAGTGGTGCAGAGAGGAGTGCCGTAAAGTGGAGTATGCTTGGTGTGGTAGTGCACTGCCATTCCAGACAGCACATCTTCAATTGAAATGACCATTACATTTGCACAGACATGCAGTTTTACTGCTAAACGTATACAGAGCACAGGCAATAATGTGTGGAAATCAATGAGTGTGTTTTGATTGTGTTAAAATATATGTTTCTGCCACACTTCAGAATTACTAAAATGTGTGCTTAATTTGTGCTTGCTAATTCTGATATATGCTGAAATATTTGCAGTTTATTTACAGGCAGGCATTTAAATGTTGTGCATTAGAAAAAAAAATAACAACATATAGCCTTCCTCTAGAACGACCCCAGTAGCCAGCATGATTGTCTCATAAATCCTCTCACTTTGAAGTCAGAGAAATAAAAGTTAACACCAAGCTCCCTAGGAAGAGAGGGGCCGACATTTGACCTCTGTCTTTGAATGCACAGCAAATGTGACAAGATAAGAACAAGATCCAAAGGCCTGTTTATGGAAAACAAGCACTCTTAGGTCGGATATAGTAAATAAGGTATCGGCCACAGAAGGGACGAACTCAAGCCGGACAGCCTAAAACAAATAAAGGCAGCAAATACAAAGCAAACACATGTGAGTTACAAACCCCAAAGCCAATGGTTAGCGATGGGTGGAATGCATTCCCAGGGAGGATTTACGAAAGTACCCAAGATGTTTAGGGATGAACTCAAGCTGAACAGCCTAAAACAAATAAAGTCAGCAAAAAGAAAGCAAGCTAATGTGAGATACAAACCAAAAAGCCAATGGTTAGCAATGTGTGGAAAGCATTCCTAGAGAATCTTACCGAATGTCCCCAAGATGTCGATAGTAAATAGACAGCTGAGCTGTATGGTTTGCTTCAACCTGAATATAAGTAAAGAGTAGTGTTTTAACAGCATCAATAGCACTTGTAAATCAGAAGTCTTTGACCCAGGAACTGCCTATTTTGAGCCTGTCTTAGAGTCCATCATGAAATAGTTCTGTTCTGGCAAACGTTCTATTGTAGGCAAAAGTTCTGATGTGCATGAAAGAAGGAATCCTTTTTGTATGGCACAGATGGCATGAAAAGAATAAAAGCGTTTTTTGGTTTCAACACTCTTTAGTGGCCTTTTACATATGAGAACAATATCAAGTACATTTGAAATATGGTCTTCTACACGTATCTACTGTGACAGGATTTGGGATGAATTTAACAATATTGCAATAATGTCAATGTCCTTTTCTCATCAACTTTTCCCTCCCTTTCCACCCGTCCTTCGTGTCTGAGTGTCCAATAACTGTGCACATGTCTGTGATTCCATTAACCATCTATCAGAAGTGCCACACTATAATCCGTCTATCCCATTTCCAGCTCTGGGGTTTGTTGATAATCCCTCACAAACTCTACCTCTACCTCTCGCCCAGTGCTTAATTTGTAAAATATTAAGTACATGTGCTCACATTTTTGTAGGATGCCACACCCACTCTCCCGCCTTCACCCACATCCTCGACAGGCTCCACCCTCTTACTCTATTTGTCGCAGACACATTAATATTACTCGGGTAGCACAGCAATCGGGATTGTACTACAGGTCATTTACAACAAAAAAAATGTGGGCAACAAATGAGGGGTGCACTTTTCCAGGGACGTACCTCAACCATTAAACAACATACTTCGCTTCGCACCACAGTACTAGCGTGTATTAAAATTAAATCATTACATACTTTGCCTTTTGGTTTTAATTAGAGGCCTGCTGCTGCGCGAGTCAGGGCGACACACGCTGCTTGCTTCCTGAGTTGACTCGACTGACTAGCGCTGCTGCAGTTGCGCAGTACGCTTAAGCGGGTGAAAAGTGGGGACATTGGTCTGATCTGTATTGGTCCAACTCCTCAAGAGGAAAGATGATTCAACACCAAGGAGGAACGGACGGCGCTGCGCGCTCCCATTCCCTACCAGAGGAGCTGCTAATCACCCTTGGGTAGGGTGGCACCAAAGAGGCGGATTCCAGTTTTGTGTTAATCCCTGGAAATACATTTTTAAATCCTGGTGACCTGAGCCTCTCGTCTCGCTCTGGCAAGCTACCTTGGTCAACCCCAAGCCCATCTTTGGCTTACCTATGCCAAGGCTAGTCAGGCAGTTGTCGCTTTCCTTTTTTGCTTAAAAGTTGACAATAGTTGCATCTTCTGCGCTAACTGGCCATTTGTTGCTATTTTCCAAGCAAGACCTGCGGCATACATAAGGTTTATAAGACATGAATAATATCTCTAAGCTTTCATAACTCGAATGGGACATAGCTAAGTGCCCATCCCAAAACTGCCCCAAAATTATTGTCATATATTAATTGTTATGTTATTTGCCTTTATCTATTCTAGCCCACACACCTGTTGATGCACATGTATTTAACACATCAGAAAAATTATTTCCGATAAATGCTAACCAATTGGTTACAAAACCGAATTCTTTTGTGACAAAATAAATCTGTGTGGAAAAACAAATCTAAACACTGTAATGAAAATCAAATTGCAATAACGCCCAAATAATTTGCAATGATCAACAAAAAAGACATGACAAAAAATAAATAAATTATGAGCAAAACACAGATTTGTAGCAAGAATGCATCATTTAGTGGCAAAAAAGACACTTTGCTCCCTGACTCATTCGGTTTTGTGACAAATATATTTTGGCCTGTATCGAAACGAAAAGCCTGTTGACATAAAGAAAAACATGCGACCTGAAAATCAGAATATGGAAAAGATTTCCAGCCAAATTCTTACGGCGAATTGACAATTTGTGGAGGCTTGGGCCCTATTTACAAATCATTTCCCCTCTACTAATAATCGGACAACATCCATTTATACTTTTGTGAGGCACCAAAACTTTCGCCATGAACTGCCTACTAGATCATGGCTAAATTAGGCCTGCGTAGCCAAGGTACTGACATACTCATACTGACTAACGTTCTGCGCAGTGATTCTGCTGACCACCTTTTCAGCTGGGCTGGATGGGAGTCGAAAGAGTCCAGCGTGACATAAAACCCGAATGCCTCTGCATGTTACAAGGGTCAGCACAGTGCACCAGGACACAGTCCGGGAGAGTCCCTGCAGGCATCCCGGCGATGTCATAAGACAGACAGAGCTTTATAATTTGTAAACTACTGTTAATGTGTGACCTTCCTGTATCTGAGGCGTACTTTGAGGGCTGGAAGGTGCTGTATAATGTGTTCCGTGCATGTAAAGCGCTGTACGGTCTAATCGTAGGTGCCATCTGTGTAACATGATTGAAAAGCGCTGTGCTGTATGAGGGAAGAAAGTAATGTGTAATGTGTACCCTGATAAAAGCAGTGTGAGATATGAGTACAGAAAGTCTACTGTATGTAAATTATGGTGTCGTCTGTGGTAAGACGGTGCTACAGAATGTGTAAACTGTGCTTAGAGCGCTGCCAAGACTAATAAGTTATACTGTAAATCAGCCAAACAATTCGGATTTACCGTGCGCCCATCCAGCGCCTTAAAGTCGTTATGTGGAGTCTGACGGAAGTGGAAAGGTCGGTCCCTTCCTCCCTACCCGCCCTCAGACTAGTGTTACTCAGACGTAAATACAGCCCGTGGACTATCATGAACCCTCCATTCACCTTCGTTTAGGGCGGATTCGGGTCTCCTCAAGTCCTTATTTTGTAATCGTTGGTGAAAAGGATAGAAGAGCCAGCACAGTGAGAATAGACAGCAGGGTGTCTGGCCGCCTGTTTAGAAGGAGCCGCTTGGCATAAAAGCAGGGCCCGATCACAGTCAGCCACAGGCCAGCTCTGGAGCAATGCTGCACGTGTGTGAAGGCCGCAGATGGACCAAAAGTGCAATCTGAATGTGGGGACTAATATCAATATCTTTTTGGGGAAACTTAGTTTATAAAATAAAATAAAACTTAGCATATGAAGGATGTGGAAATAACACTAAAAGCGTACAATGGCATTCTGGCGAAAGAATGTTTTTGACATATACCCAATGCAGCATACGCTCTCTGTGTTTGCTAATGTGATGTGCAGAGGAGATACGTCCACAATAAACTCTTGCCTAGGCTACTGGCGTCGCAAACACATGGTTATTACTCGAGTAGCCCAGCAATCGGGATTGTAAGGCAGTTCAGGTTCAGGTTTCATACGTCTTTATTTCGATTGTTATATCATAAAAGACAATTACATAAAAAGATATTTAGATCAATCAATCATACATGCAAATTATTTAAAACACCATATTGGTGCATAGCAATGCACAATTTAAGAAAGAATTAAACAGTATTTAAAGACGCTGTATAAAGTGAAGAAAAACCCAATGTTAAAATTGAAAAACCAGGATAATTAAGAATGTCTGGCTCTAATAACCCAAGCCCACCCTAGGTACTTTGCTACCCCAATTACAACTAATTCTGAGGTGTTAGTTCTTAGGGCCCACAATGCCTCTATGCATCCTCTCATGTTCATCCGTTGGAAGATGGGCCTAATCCATTTGTTCCTTGGGACATGATAAGCAGGACAAGCAAAGAAGAAGTGGCCCACAGTCTCCTTTTGATCGTTACACCAGGGGCAGTACTCATTCGAACTACCAGCCCATTTTTTGGAAAAAGACCTTACTGGCAAACAACCTACTCTAAACTGGTGGTATCATTTTTTGTCCAGACTCTTGGTGATAACATCCCAGTAATTCTCCATAGAAGGATCTAATTTATGCACCAAAAATCTGCCAGAAAGGGAAGCGCCCTCGGAACACACAACGGATTGATGTCTAACTGATGCCCTGTACAGTGACTTGAAGGCTTGCTTGGAAGGGAAAATAGAACTCCCCGGGGAATTCCACAGTTGGATAAGACCCATTTCATCCAGGATTTTTTTCACTTCACGGAACCAAGGGATGTTGCTAGAACCCAGGATAGATCTTACTTCCGCAAGTTCAGTAGCAAAGAGACTTAGATCCGGCGATGTCCAAATCCGTCTCCACAGCGCAACCAACCGATATCGTGCCATCTCTTTGATAGACTTACAACCCATGTCCAACAAGAGAGGTTTGATTGGGGTGGATTGGGGTAGTCCTACCAAATTACGCAAAAATTTATTTTGGACTGTTACCAAAGGGGATAGGTCAAAATAAAAACACAGGTCGGCCCATACAGTATAGCTGAACTAATTTTTGCGTCATAGATCTTAAGTGCCGGTATTACCCTTTTGGTAAGAGACATTTTTTGCTCCTGGATCAAACAGCCCGTGAGGCGTGCAAATTTTAAGCGAAGAACATCAACCTGGGGCTTCCAACGTAGCCGAGAGTCTAGAGTTACTCCTAAATAAGTCATACCTCCACCTGTTCCAGACCCACATCATTCATGCTTACACATCTCTTTATGGGGCGATTTTTTGTTAGAACCATAAATTTAGTCTTGCTCACATTTATTTGCAGATTGTTTAATTTACAAAAATCCTCAAATCTGTTTAAGGCCGTTTGGAGGCCCTTACGCGTCTTTGATAGGATTAAAGTGTCATCTGCAAAGATGAGCAAGGGAAATTTAGTCCCACCCAGGGTCGGTGCATCAGTAGGAGTGTCTGCAAAGAACTTCACCACCTGGTCAATAAACAGTAAGAAGAGGGTAGGTGCTAAAACGCACCCCTGGCGGACACCCTGTGTTACGGGGAAACTATCCGTCACCTGCCCTTGACCTCCCCACCTCTCCCTAGCAAAATCGCCCTCGTGTAATCTTACCAGGAGTTCAAGGAGTTCTTGTGGCATTCCTAAGGTGACCAGAACAGCCCACAATTTTGCCCTGGGCACCAGATCGAAGGCGGACTTAGGTCCACAAAGGCGGCGTAGATAGACCCGCCGCCCAACAGCACCACCTTCCAGTATATCAGAATAAATCTGAAGACCTGGTCAATGGCGCTGGTACCTGATCTAAAGCCAGCCTGCATTGGAGAAAGGATGCTCTCCGACTCCATCCACCCCTGAACCCTGGCGAGGACCATCCTGGCAACAATTTTTTAGAGGGAGTCAATGAGACTGATGGGGCGGTAGTTTCCGGGAGCCGAGCGGTCCCCCTTTTTAAATATAGGAAGAATTTCCGCCCCCTTCCAGGACTCAGGGATCCTAGCCCCCTTAGCAATGGCATTTGCAAGCTGAGTAACGTAGGGAACCCAAAGGTGGGGGTCGATTTTAAATAAGTCTGCCGGGATGCAATCCATCCCAGGGGCTTTCCCCGCTTGAACCGAACAAAGTGCAGTCTTGGAGTCATCATTCGTAAACACCAGGGGATGACAGGGGGGGGGCGGCAAAGGCGCGCAGATCCCCGGGTCATCAAGAGGTTTATAGTCTGGGTCCCTAAACTGGGTTGAATAAAAGTCCACCCATGCTTCTGCTGGTACATGATTTGCAGGGGTTTGGGAGTCGGGGTTCCTGCCCCATTTCACGACTTCCCAAAACTTAGTCTGGTTAGACGAAAGGCAAGCCTCAAGCAAGTTTGTCCAGTGGGCTTCGTCCCACTCCCTCTTCGCCTCCCACTGGACCTTTTTATACTGTTGGCGAGCCATTTTAATATCGGTGGTCACCCTAGACTTGATGCCTTTTATTAGCCCACTATGAGTTTCCCTGCATTTTTTATTATACCATTTCCTACTAGAACTGGGAGTTTTTAGTTTCCCTAGCTTAGGTGGTAAGGTAAGGAGGGCCTTGAGTTTAATAAAACACTGCTCGTGCAAATCACTAATCCGGTGGATAACACCCTCGTTCGGAGATAGGTTCGCTATGGCATTCAAGGTAGATGATACTTCCAATGATATGCCGTTAAGCAGGGTGGGGTCCTCCACAACCCTGCTCCATTTAACCCTTCTTCTATCATTGGTTAGAATAGCCTCGGCAGTGATGCACGAGGCTGCAGGGGATCTAACAAGTCCACCAGGGAGCTTTATACTTAAGGACAAGGGGTTATGATCACTCTCGGGACGGTCTATGACAGCCATGTCTTCCAAGAGAGACCAATACTCTATTTTAACCAGAATGTAATCAATTCTACTTTGGCTAACCCCATTGTCAAATGTGGATTTACCAGCCTTGTCAGATATCGTGCGACCATTAGCCGCTCTCAGACCCCACTCCAAACTCAGCCCTGCCCAATGCAGAGCCGCTTCTGTGGCCTTTTTGATATTATTTAATGACAGGGATGGGATATTCCACACAGCATCCTCCTCAGACCCCAAATCCTCATCATCGCTTAACAGGGGTTCGAAAGTACAGTTTAGATCCCCCCCAATAAGTATTAATTTATCCATCCCAATAAGGTCAAGGTAAGAATCCAGCTCCTCTAAGATGACCGGACATCGCCCACCGGGATGTCCTCGAGCGTATATATCAATAACAATGATTTCCCGATGTTTCGCCTTGATTAACTTAATTCCCAGAAGATCGGGGTTATTAACCAAAATTTCCACTGGTCTATAACTAATGGACTGCTTAACCCAGATTACCAGGCCCCCGGAAGCTCTACCCTTAGTACCCTTGATTGCTGGTTTAAAAAAATTAAGAAAGCCTTCCCGAAATATCGGTTCAGGGGCCCAACTCTCTTGAAATAATAAGATATCATAGTTGTCTATGAAATCTGTCCAGTCTTCTGAGCCAATTCGTCCCTTTAGGCCAGCGATATTCCATGAGGCTATTTTAAGTGAAGAGTCCAGCATGGTTGGAGCAGCTCGATTCATGTCCCCATGCTCTGATATTGTCTCCCCACCCTCGGGTGGTGGAAAACCAACCGACGAACTACCCCCTAGCGCTCGCTCGGGGACCTTGACCGACTCATGAAGCCCATCACCCTCACTGGATAGGCATGCAACCCCAATAGTGGGGATGCTACAATGACTCCCTCTGCCAGGTTCGGGACTAAGTCAATCGATACCCTCCAGGCCAGAGAGTGGTTCGAAACGGTTGTGTAATTGGGGAAGAAAAGGTGAGTATGGAAACCTAAAACCGGTACACTCCCAACATTTCTTCTGGACATTAGGGGGTTGAAAAAGGGCACTGTGTTTCTTTTGGGATAAAAATAACTGAGGCCTAAAGACTGCACATCGCCCATCCTCCCAAATCTAGCATCCCTGCGTATATGGTCCGCCACCCAAGGGTCCCTGAAATTTATCACAATGCAATCCCCCTCCAGGTCCTTCGGACAGTGCCCCACCCAGTGTACTCTCCTCACACTCAATATTTCTGTGCCAGAGGACGGGGGAAGGGGTCTGTTTTTATTTAACCAAAAGACCACCTTGTTTTTAAGATCCCCATAGGATTCAGTTGTATCTTCCCTTAGGGTTGAGACGCCTGTTAAGACAATCGTATAAGGAGTGGCCTCAGGGGGTAAATCAGTGCAGGGGGGACCCTGTTTGTTAAACTTCTGTGGGGCCACAGCGGGATTAGTTTGATTGTTATGATGGCTCCCCTGTACTCTAGTGCTTGATTTAGTATGTGAGATCGACTTGGGACCACCCCTTGAAGAATTCAAAGCAGGGGCAGCAGCAGTGGATTTGGAGGTGCTTGGTTTGGGCAATGTGGTAGGTTTGGAGCTAACCTTCGTGGTGGGCAAGACTTGTGCAGCAGCACCTGCTTTGCTATTAGATGTTATATTAGTATTTGAGCTCCCTCCCCTAGGGGCCACGCCTGCAAAGTTGGTTAAGACAGTTCGGGTATTGGATTGTTTAGCAGTAGCTGGAAGGGACTGCTTGATAGTACCTACGGCTCCTTGGGGGTTTAGAATATCAGATAAAGTGGATGATACCTTTTGTGCATTTATTAGCTTGTTTAACATGCCCATATTACCATTAACCAGGTTCTCAAGAGCGTCCAGTTTCGAATTTTTAAGTCTAGTGCGCTCTAATAGGGGAAGCATAAGTGTTTTTAATAATATTTCTATTTTGCTTATAAGGCCATCATCTTTACAATTGTTACTGGAACTGGTAGCCAAGTTCCTAGGTGATTCATAGGGGGAAATACGAGAATTACTTATGATCATAGGGGACTGATGACAGGTAATAGTTTCCGGAGCACTGGTGGGCTGGAGTGTACTATTTACTTTCGGGATTTTAGTTGCACCCCCCCTCTGGCGGCCCTTCCTTCTCTTTCTCTTTCCAGGTATGTTCATCAGTGAGTTCCCGTTAGTAGAGTCCAGTAAGGCTGGGCTTGCTGATAGCACACTGGTGTGGGAGTTGCTAACTGATGAATTCAAAGACTCCCCCTCCACCACGGGATGAACATCAACCAGGACGGGAACCGATAACTGGGTTGCGCTCATAGCGGGTGCTTGGGGGCTTGGCGCTATGGCAATGCGACCTAAAGACGTTTCCCAGTAATAAGATCTAGAGAAAGCCGTTTCTCCGCAAAGGCTATCTCCTTTTCCAAAATGCCTGTTGCTTTAATTAGAAAGGCATCTAGAGGACCAGATACCACCCCACTAGATGTCTGCAAATTCACAGAACGTTCTTTCCCTGAACGTAAGGGCATGTTTTATAGGGGGACTAAAACACCCAAGGATGGTAAAATACAAAACAAGCAAAAATCCACAATACCACCCTATAGGCAAAATGAGGCTATGGTACAAACACAACAAAACAGATCAAGGGGGGTTGCCCAACCCAACCGCGACCGACCACGGACGGCCACAGACGCCCTTGTCCCGGGCTTCTCCCGGGACGCTCCCGCGCGCTCCCGCACAGCGGAAGCAGACGCCACTAATATAGGAAGTATGTGACGCGCAGGGGGCGGGGCTAGCCGGGAGAGCAGGCCAGGTGATGCAGATTGGCCAGGCAGGGACTCCTGGGAGATGGAGTCCCTGCGGAGACGCTCGCAGCCCTGCAGCGATGCCCCAAGACTCCCCAGTCGGCACAGCCACTGCACAAGCACAAGTCCCCCGCCGACTTTCTCTGCGATGCGGGACCCGCGAAGCGGGTCCGGCGAGCAGTGGGGCAGCAAACTAAACAACAGCCCAGCACAGGATTCCAAGAGGCAAAGATCCGTGTAGCAGAAGGTCCAGGCAGCAAAAGGTCCCGCAGATGTAGGGGTAGGGAAGCTCTTTAACAACGACCTGTGCGCAAGGGGGCGGGGCTGGCCGGGAGAGCGGGCCAGGTGATGCAGATTGGCCAGGCAGAGACTCCTGGGAGATGGAGTCCCTGCGGAGACGCTCGCAGCCCTGCAGCGATGCCCCAAGACTCCCCAGTCGTCACAGCAACTGCACAAGCACAAGTGCCCCGTCGACTTTCTCTGCGATGCGGGACCCGCGAATCGGGTCCGGCGAGCAGTGGGGCAGCAAACTAAACAACAGCCCAGCACAGGATTCCAAGAGGCAAAGGTCCGTGTAGCAGAAGGTCCAGGCAGCAAAAGGTCCCCTAAGGCAGTTCATTTATATGAATACAAGAGCGCGCAACAAACGAAAGGTGCCCTTTTCCTTGCACGCTGCTTCATACTACAGTACTAGTGCATGTTAAAATGAAATGAGTACTTACTTTAACTTTTGGTTTAAATTAGAGGCCTGCTGCTTGCTTGAGTCATCGCGACACACACTGCTTGCTTCCTGAGTTGACGCGACTGACTAGCGCTGCTGCAGCTGCGCAGTACGCTCTGGCGGGCGAAAAGTGGAGACATTGGTCAGATTTGCTTTTGTCCGACTCCGAGAGGAAAGACGATTCAATGCTAAGGAGGCCCGGAAGGGGCCGGGCTAGTAATTCATTTTTCAATTGTTGGGGCCTCATACAGGCAGTTTAAGGCGGGAGGACGCGGCTCTAAATGTAAATATTTTAGGCACAAATCCATATTGCCTGTAGACCCAGCCCTATGAAATAAGTGCCGGTGCTAAGCACCGCAAAGCACCGGCACAAATTAAGCACTGCTCTCGCCCCAAGGGATCCTTCAAATCTACAATCATTGCGGGCCATGCTCGTGCATCCTCTTCAAGCCTATCATCTCTCCTCATGTGTATCATCCGGACCAGTTCAGCTGTTGCCTACTCTTTCAAATCTCTCATCCACCTACTCAAAGGAGGTGGAGTCAGGCCAAGCCACAAGATTGCTGTTCTCTTTGCAATCATCAACCCCAGGAGCAGTAGTAGATTTAAGAGAGAAGATCGGATCGTCCTGGGGACGGACCATCTGGTCGCCGCTTGGATAATATTCAACACTCCCTCCCAAAAATGCTCTCAGCCTCCTGCACTCCCACATCATATGCACGAAGCATGCTGTTGCCTCTCCACATCTAGGGCAAGTGTCCGATCTCTCTGGGTAAATTTTACTTAGTCTATATGTGGTTAGATATACTTGGTGCACTATATAATATTGAATTAACTTAAGATGGGCATTGGAGCTCACCTCCCGAACTCCTTTGTGTACTTTCGCCCAGTCCCGTTCTAGTATGGGTTCCTCCGATTCCTCCTCCCACTTTGCCTGAACCGGGAGGGCACTGACCCGGCTATCATCTCGAAGGGCCCTATAAATTTGAGAGATCAAACACTGCCCACCTGCTATTGATATTATGGTTGCAAGAACACACAGGCCCCCGCAGACCCCGCCCAGCTCTAGGAGCCCCCCTCAGCACATTACTCTGGCCGGAGAGCTCAGGATTCAGTCCGTAGGGGGCCCTCCACGTGCCTTCCAGGGGGGCCCCTCAAGTTTCGTTATGGCAGTGGCTACTGCTGCTATCTTATTATATTGTAGGAATTGACCTGCTCCCAGCTCGAAAGCAGTCACAGCCTCCTCTCAGGTTATAAAGTTGCTGTTAGTATACAAGTCTCCTATTGTAAGACACCCCATGTCCTTCCATCTCTGAATAGACATGGACTCTGCTATCTTCTTAAATGGCCTGACGGCCCACAATGGCATGTTGGGGAAGTAAGGTGCTCTCAGACTCACCCCCTTAACTGCATCCTCCCAGACTTTCGCCACATATCTAATCAGGTAAGGATAAACGTTCAGGATCGCTGACCCCATCATGAATAGCTCAGGAAGAGTAATACCATCGTAGATGCCTGCCAAAAGGGCCTCCTTCCAGTTACTACCCTCTTCCAGCCAGTAGACCACATGTTGTAGTTGGGGCACTATGTAATATAGGCGTATACAGGGCAGCTCCACCCCCCTGTCCACCCACTGCCATTGGAGGGTATTCAGTTTAACTCATTTTCTTTTTTTATAATTCTTTTTATTAATCAAAACTTATCAACAGCATAGCATATATTAGATTGACATTATAGTCATGTGAGGAAATGACAGTCGTTCACAATATTGATCATGATGTGGGCCGAGCCGAGGTGCAACAATACCTGGAAAGTTCTAATTAAGGCGATGGCAGGTCTTCAAGAGAAGAGTCTCGAGGTGGGTTACAGATTTCTCCCCGTAGGTATTCCAAGCCCCCCATATCAGTGACCATTTCTTCGGGCAACCCCTAGGGAGGTATACTGTCTTTTCACGGAACATGCACCAGTCTATGTGCTTTTCCCAGTCCGTTATTGTTGGCGGGGTTGTGGCCCCCACAGTTGAGCTATGTTCCGCTTCGCCACCATGAGACCTAGGGCGACCCAAATCTTACCCATCCTACTCAGATCTGTGGGCTCCCACACATTCAGGAGGCACCTCTTCGCTTCGAGCTGGATATCGAGTTCTAGCACCTCACTAATGACAGCATACACTCTTCTCCAATATGTCTGGATGAATTCACACTCCCATATGATGTGCATAAATGTGCCCTCCCCACCACATTTTCGTCTGCACTCCCCTCCTTGTACCCTCCCCATGCGAACCAGGCACGGCCCAGTGACATATGTCCTATGCAATATTTTCAACTGAACAAGCCTCAATCTGTCTGAAATCGCTACATCCTGCGGAAAGGCGAGTGCCTCCTGCCATTCTTCATCATCCAGTTCAAGGCCATCCCTCTCCCACTTTTCTCGTACTGTTTGAAGGGAGGACCCAGTGTTATTTATCAGTTTCTTGTATGTGAGTGAGATCGTTTTCTCTGGCAGATATCCGTCGAGTAGTCTATCCTCGAGGGGTGTATGTTGTGCTGGAGTAGACTCCTTGGAAAAACAAGATTGTAGGGCACGTCGGACCTGGAGATATCGAAAATACTCTGTCTGCGTGATCTCGTGTTTCTGTTGCAAGGTGGTAAATGGAATTACATCTCCCTTTGCCCAGAGGTCTCTGACAGTCGAGATCCTGATTAGATCCCACTTGTCAAATCCTTTCGTTTTCCAAAGATCCCCAAGTGTCTCCGAGTCCCAGGGTGATGTTGCCAGCATCAGTTTTCGCTCCCATCCCAGACTTTTTGATGCTGCGTGCCAGACCTGCATGGAGTGATTAGTGGGTACGGTAAGCGGGAAACGTCTCGGCCTAGAGCAGAGGGCTCTACTATAGTTTCCTCCTGGGAGGAGCCAGGGATCCATGGCATAGCCTGGATCATCTATAGGGCGGTAGGTGCCGTGATTAATGGCTGCCAGGTGGGAAGCCCAGTAGTATTTTTTGAGGTCCGGGAGACCGATACCTCCATCATACCAGGTAAGGGTGAGTTTGGTCAGCGCGATTCGGGGCTTTCATTCCCACAACAATTCTCTCTGCAGCCCCTCTATTTGTCTAAAATAATTGGAAAGAATTGGATCAGGGTAGTTCTGCAGTGCGTAGAGGAAGCGGGGCAGGGACATCATTTTAAATAATGCCGCTCTACCCAGCAGGGATAGTGGAAGCGCTTTCCAGGCCAGAATGTCTCGTTTAAGTTTTTTCAGGGGCGGTCGCAAGTTATTGGCGTAGTGGAGGTGTGGGTTCGATGTCACGAATACCCCAGGTACTTAAAGCCTGTTGTGGTGATTTGTATAGGGCATCCCTTGGGCACCATTGGGGGGTCACCATGTAGAGTATACAGAAGGAACTTACTCCAGTTTATGGAGTACCCTGAGAATCTACCAAAACTTGCGAATATGTCAAACACCGCTATCAATGATTTTCAGGGGGAGGCAAGGAATAGAAGGATATCATCCGCATATAGCGCAATTCGGTCCTCCCATGATTCTGCCCAATGCAGTCCGCTTATGACTGGGTCTCTCCGAATCCAAGCTGCAAGTGGCTCCAGTGCAAGAGCAAGCAGAAGGGGGGACAGCGGACAACCCTGGCGGGTCCCCCGACCTTGCTCAAACACTTCTGATTTCTTGTTGTTCACCATGACCTGCGCCAGGGGCCCAGAGTATTAAAGCCTAACCCAACCAATGAACTCGGGTCCGAAACCCAGCTTTACCAGTACTGCGAAAAGGTATTGCCATTCAATAGTGTCAAATGCCATTGATGCATCTAGGGAGACTATGACCGCCGGTTCTTGTATCGTCGCCACTCTCCCCATTACCCCGTGTACCCTACGGATATTCAGTGCTGTGTTCGCTGAGGCATGAAGCCTGACTGGTCAGGGTGCACAATGCCACTGATCACTTTGACCAGGCGGTTAGCCAGGAGCTTAGCGAGAATTTTGGGTTCTGCATTAAGGAGGGAGACGGGCCTATACAAGGCGCAATTTGTCTTGGGCTTACCTGCCTTATGAATAGTGACCAATGTGGCTATCCTCTGGTCTAGGGGAAGCCTTCTCTGCTTTTTACTGTCTGCGTACATGGTTCGCAGGTAGGGAGCCAGTTTGTCCGGGGCTAGTTTATAGAGCTCGATGGGCAGGCCATTGGGGCCGAGCGCCTTGCCCGACCTGAGATATCTAACTGCCAAAACGATTTCTTCTTTAGTAAAATCGCTGTCTAGAAAGTCTCTGTCCGGGTCTGACAGGACCGGGAGAGCAATGTCGTTAAGTAGGGACTGCGAATCTGCTTCAGTATAGGAAGTGTGCGTGCGATAGATGTCACTAAAGCAGGTGGCAAATTTGTCAACAATAGCTTGAGGGTCTGTTATGGATTGCCCGTCGTCATCTATCAGCTCTGCCACCAGTCGGGATGCCAACTCCCTCCTGTCCAGCCACGCTATAAGTTTCCTCGCCTTATCCCCTAGGTCGTACACCCTACTCGCCGTTTCCCTTCCCATGGATTTAGCCCTGTCTGTTGCTATGGCCTTGTATTCATCCCTTTTAGTTTAACTCATTTTCATTTGCTCCCCCAAAACAAGTCCACCAGTAAACTATCTAATGTCGAACAGTAGGATTTGTTTCATGGAGAAAGAGTTGCAGATTGTAGAGACAGCGAGATAGGATTATCATTTTTCAAATCGCCACATTACCCATAAGGGAGAAAAGCAGGGATTTCCAGAATCCCACGGAAGCTTGTACCCCAGCAAGTATCCTCCCTTTATTATGTTCTAAAAATGACAATGAGGTATGCTACAGTTGAATACCCAGGTATCTCATACCCTATTTTTCCCACGGTAGACCCACATCAGGTTGTAAAGCAATTACGTCCTGTGACATTTTCCTAATTGGGACTATCAAAGATTTGCCAGGGTTCGTGCGAAGTCCAGAGAACTCACCAAATTTCCTTAGTTCATGTAAGAGGAATGGAACTGCTCTAGGTGGGCGTCTTAGATATACCAACATGTTCCTCTCGACAAACAAAAATTGGTCAGACACCACTCTAAGTCGCACCCGAGCTGACGGATTCATATATAGTAGTTGAACCCAGCAGAGAAACTCCTGTCGCATCCCCATCTTTTGAAGGGCTGCCCAAATATATTTCCACTCTACTGAATCGATGGCTTTCTCAATATCAAACATAGCTAGGGCGCAATCTTCATCTTGTACTATCAGAGCTTGCCAGACATGCGCAAGTCTTCTTAAGTTATGCGTGGTGTTTCTCCTAGGTATAAAGTCTGCCTGGTCTGGGTGGATTAAGTGAGGTATGGAAGGGAGCAACCTAGTCGCAAGAATCTGACTCAGAATCTTGACGCCTAGATTCAAGAGGGAGAGTGGTCTGTAGGAGCTGGGTAATAAAGGGTCCCTCTCCGGTTTTAAGATCATGGATACCAGCGCCTTTTGCACTGATCTCAGTAGGGATCGTCTCTCATGTGCTTCTGTATATACTTCCAGTAGTTTATCAACCAGGATCAGTGCGAACCGCTGATAAAACTCATCCGGAAGGCCATCACTGTCCGGACATTTGGCAGTTTTAAGATGACTAATAACATTTAGTAGTTCCTCCCTGGTTATGAGGGTCGCGAGGGCCTCTGCTCACTTGGGGTCTATCTGTGGTAGCTTAATGTGAATAAGGTATTCCTGTATTCGTTCTGGGGGTATAGCTGACTTGGTTCAGCAGGGAGTAGCCAGATGGTGTGCTAAAGTGTCTACCATTGCTCGCTGGGTACCGACCAACTCCCCATTTATATCCTGTAGCTGTAAGATAGGGGGTGGGGCGCATTCAGATCTTATCAACCTCGCTAGGAGGGCCCCAGACTTATCTACTTCCATGTGAAGGCATTGTTGATACGTTACATATTTATGTTTTTCCAACCTAAACCAGGAGGCCATAAGTTCTTCTTGCGGCTTCCCCCACTCCCCAACATTTGTAGATCCTCATGCAGGGCTGCATATAGTTCACCTAGTTTCTGATCTTGGGCCTGAATATCCCGTTCTAGCTGTTGTCTAACTCCATACATTGTCTTAGTGGCTTCGCCTTCGAATAACAACCTTCATGGCCTCCCACTCTATTGCTCTAGTAGACGCAGTTCCCCAGTTTTCAGGAAAATATTGTGTGAGGGCATCCTGGAGGGTAGCTATGTAGTGCCTCTGCACAGAGGTGCCACAGTGGTATTGCTGGTAGCCCCCTACCCACCCTAAAATTAAGCAGGATCGGAGAGTGATCCGACAAATATCTAGATAGTTATGAAATTCAATCCACCCCGGTGTTAAACCTGAGGAGATACAGCAATAGTCTAGTCGACTAGAAGTATTTGTAGCGGGCGTGACAGGAGAACACCCTCTTTAAGGGATTTTGCTCCCGCCACTCATCTCTGAGTTGCAGGCCAGTTAGGATATCCAGCAATACTCTGAGCGTTAGGGGTTTAGTGTTTTCTTTGGGTGGGTCCCTGTCCAGCCGCGCATCTATGGGGGCAGTTAAAGTCTTCCAGTAAGATTACCTCCACTCCCAGGAAAGGGGCAGCTACTTTCATCATTGCTGTAAAGAAGTCGGGACAGTCAGAGATGGGAGCATAGTCATTAATAAGACATATCTACTACCCTTCCCACTTCACGGATAGTACCACATAACGCCCCTCTGGTTCTGACACATGTTTAATGCACTGGAACAGTATCCCGGGGGCCACCCATATCAGTGTCCCTCTGGTGAACCCAGAATAAGAAATGGCATATGTCTGGCTACTCCAGCGCCGTCCAATGAATGGTATCACCTCCCCCAGATATACGTTTCTTGTAGACATGCAATCGTGACCCTGTAGTGTTTCAAATATTCTAGCACTCTGCACCTCTTCTGGAAATTTGCCATACCCCGTACGTTCCATGTTATAATTTTCAGTTCTTATACTCCCATATTTCCTGGCATTTCTTTCTGATCATTTTCTGTCCTGCACTTCCTGTGATGGTCTCCCCACTCCCCCTTTCTTAAACCGTATCTGTGAATCACACTTTACCATTAATATCTGCATATTTCCCCAATTAAACCTTAACAACAACAACTCCCAACATCCCCCCTCCCAACGGGCATACCTGGAAGTCTCACCCCCCCATATGGTGCGGGATATCGGCCTGCAAGTACACCCTTCTCCACCCACCGCCCCAACTAAAACTTCCAACTAAGCGTGCCTAATTAGGCTAGAGGCAGTCTCTTTTATTTAAGTCCTTTTACTCAAGTCTATTGAGTGCTATGCTAGCGGCAAAGTCATCGCAGAGGGCGCGAGGTGAACCCTACATCGCTCTTTGCGGGAATTGGCCCCTGTGGGGGGGGGGGGCTTGCCTCCCTGGGGCAACTCAACTGCAACAACCATATGTCTCTCCTTAGCTTACATGTATGCTATGTCCAAGTCTTTTACCTCAATGTCTCTCTTACCTTTACATTTGTTCTCGAACCATGTCCACATATTCAGGACGATCAGAGAGTCTCTCCTGCTCACTCGACCGGTTCTTCCAGTCTCTCCTGGTCAAGTCCTGTATCCTGGGTCGCAGTCTCTGATTCTTTTATGGTTTCAGTGTCTGAAGCTTGTACTGTCCCGTCGGGTCAGACTCTTACTCTGCTGGGACTTCCTCGTCGACTTTGCGATTTCTGCCTTGGGCCCCTTCATCGCTTCCGGTTATTGTCTCCCATCTTTGACATCTTTGATGATCCTGTGGATGGGACCAGACAGGCCCCCGATATCCCGCTGGAGTCCAACCAGTCACTGGCTTCAGTTGCTGATTGGAAAAACAGTGTGCGGCCAGCTTTTTCCACCCTCAGCTTTGCGTTGCGGGGAACAACAGGCTGTCTTTCATGTTAAGTTCACGAAGACGCCTCTTGACATTGGGAAAGGTCTTCCTCTGCTCCTGTACACACTGTGTGTAGTCATGGTATATTGATATGGGATGGCCTTCGAAAAGTAATGGTCCTCTAGTACATATGGATTGTAGGATCACATCTCTATCTCCATAATTAAAGAACCAGGCAATGATGGCTGTCAGCGGAGCTCCCGATCTGTGGGGGGGGAGGGGGGGCGGGGGAGCCAACGACCTGCGTGCTCTTTCAATATTGAAAAACGTTGACAGACGCTTGGGAGCTAATTTATGTAGGATTCATTCTTCCAGACAGAGCTCTGCCGAGGGGCCTTCCACCCGCTCGGGGAAGCCCACAAAGGCAGATTGTTCCTCCTAGACCTCCCTTCAGAGTCTCTCTCATCCAGATGAACTACTTGTTTCTGTAGTGCAATAACCGATCCCTGAGGTTCCGCACTTTCATTTGTAATGTCTCCACGTGTTCTTCTGCGTTAGTTACTCTGTCGGCCACCTTCCGCAGGTCACATTGGAGGAGATTCATGTCACTGGCTACCACGACTATTCTATGAACCATATCTGTCCGGGTAGACTGGATTGCCTGCAGCACGTCTACCAACGAGGATGACTCCTTTTCTTTTTGTGGTTCTCCACGGTCACCTCCACCCATATTTTCTTCTCGGGGATCAGACCCCTGTGCGAGGGGTAATGTGTAGTTGCTTATTTTGTTGGCCTGCGCTTTTGCTCCTTTATCCTTTACAATGATTGGGGCCCCAAGGTAAAACGTTCACTATGTCTCAGAGAACAGGGCTTTGGGGGACATCTCCATAAAATTGTACTCCGCATGGTGTATTAAGACATACCAGAGCAGAACACCAGATCTCTACTGGGCCTCCAGGGGTATAATATCAGTCAATGTCGTGGGCTGGGGTATCTCTGCTTAATGTCACATGATGGCAATACTAAGCACCTTTCACCGTGCTGGCTCACCTCTGATCCGTTACCGCTCTCGTGGCGTTTCAGGAACATAAGCAGGTCTGGTCACTAGGCATATCATGGGGCAGCTCTCCCTGTGCTCCAGTGCGCACAATGATACGTTATCTATTATGGCCCCACGAGGGTTCGCACACTCATATCTCCTGTACTACGTAGGATTAGGCATAGTGCCTCCTCTATCAGTACAGCTCAGCTACATCGTCTAGTCTGGGGACTTAAAGAGCAACCCCTACCACGAATTTCAGGCTCTTCTGCAACAGGCAAGACCCAGGGCCTCTCACTGACCTCCGGATCTGTTCCTCATATATTTATAATGTAGGCCTGGTCGTTCCAGGATTCCAGACAAGGTTACCCCTGAACCTAGGGCCTGGCCCGCCGCCTTCGTAGTGATCTTAGTAGCGGATCTCCCGCAGCAGACTTCCCTCTGAGTCCCCATCTCCCTGCTGGAGGAGGGTTTCAGGTCGCTGCAGCATGTTAGGCTCTTCGTGCACGTCGCATACACTCAGTTACTCAGGCCCTCCGGGCCTCCCTTTCCGTCCCGTTCACGTCCGATGTCTCTCCCCCGGTTCTCCGACTCATGGGGGGCTCTGGCTCATCAAGAGCCGATCAGCAGCGCTCCAACACCCTCCCGTCACTGCGCCAGTCAGACTCCGCAGCCCCGCTGCCTCAGGATCCCAACAGTCACCACTCACTTACTTGTGGCACAGATCGGCAGCGTTTCGATTTCGGCACCTGGGTCGCAGTAATGCAGGGGGGCACCCAACTCCAATGGTTACATCTTCCAGTCAGGCATCAGTCATCCACCGCTCCTGCTAGTTGACAAGCGTCCGCGGCCCACGTTGTTTCCCGGCCTTCCTCTATGATCGGGTCTTTTGGTTTGTCGCTCCCCCGGGACTCCACACTGAGGAACAAAATCGCCCCTTACCGGATTCTGAGTGAGTCGTAGTGTCTCCGTTGCTTTCAAGCATACAAAAGTGCAGGATTTCTTGAAGATATTTCTAAATTACTTTGTTGTCCCAGGAAGTTACAGTGGACACATCTACGTGGCCATTTTGGCATGCCATGCCCCCTCCAAAGCTCTCGCCTAAACAGTGTATGCGCGCTGTCTCTTTGATACATGCTGTATCTACAATATAAGTTTCAAGCATGGCCCATCTTTTTCATTGATTCCTCTTACTGTCCTTTGTAAATGCCAGCTTTTGTTTGGTGAAAACACTTAGTAGTCCCTCCTTTTGGACTTTTGTGTGCTTCCATGAGGACTACCCTTTTACATGTGCTCTTACTATTCGGCTTATTTAGAACACTTTGAGAACACTCTTTTTTTGGTTGGCCTGCCTCTGCTGGTGTTAAGTGTTCTGTTTTGTTTACTTCAGGTTCATAGCACTTTTGCTGTGTGGTTTGTTGTTTTTGGTGTTTCATCTTTGTCCGTCACTTAATCTCCCCATACCATCCACCCCACCACCTCACCCTTCCTTCAAGACTGCTTGCCTGCCCCCACCACCCATGTGAGGTTACTGCTTGATTTTATTTGGTTTCTGTCCGTTCACCCGATGAGAGTTTGTTAGGTATTGCTAATTACTTATAAGTCATTCTGTATTTTGTGTCTGTTTTCCCATTGTTTTATTTGTTGATGGATCAACATGTATTTAAATACGGATCAACATGCATTTAAATTGTTTTTTTTGATAGGCATGACGAGAACCGATACCGAGACTACCCAGTTACAAAATGTCGGTAGTGCTGGATGTTACTCCACACCCTCTCTTCAAAACTGGCTGGCTTTCTTTCTAAATGCCTTCTCATGAAATCAGACTGCTTGGTTACGTATTCATTTATTAGTTAAGGATCGACACCCAAAAGTGGCTTGTTTTTCTAGTTTCATTTCCAGTCCGCATGCAGAGTCAATCAGCAGCCAGTTTGCTGTAGTACAGCCAAGGTGATTTGCATTCATAGCACGGGTTACCTTGTAGACGGGTGCGCAGGCCCCTCACTGCTCACTGATCCCCACGCTAATAAGAAAGGAGGTACTGAATAATGCCCCAAACTGACCCTCGAGCACAGAGCCCATAGTGTGGTCCGTCTTGCACTCTGCTGGCACGGGTGCAATACGCCTGCTTCTCACCAAACCAATTTCAGGGACTTTAATTGTAGTCCAATACTACAATGGCTGCCACTGCCGATCCGCTTTCCTGGTGCTGTTTTCATCCCCACGCCCTCCCTCGTTATGTTATGTTATAGTGATTTATATAGCGCGCGATTACCAAGTAGGTGTCCTGGCGCTGTCCACTACTCCCTGATCTCAAGAAACCGAAATTATTTGTCGAACAACCTTGCTGCTGCTTCACCCATCCTCCCCTGTGTCCATCCCTCCTACCCAGTCATTTCTTGTTAGTTTACTGCTAATTTTGTCTGTTCCCTGACTCTAACCAGTCGCGTACAGTTACTCCATGCAGGTGAAGAGACTCTTGGCAGTCAGGAATGGAGCCTGAGGAGTTACAATCGCCACTTGTGAATTATGGAAACAAGGAAGGGCCATATGGGATGAGCAGGAGCCAACGCGTCCTAGGACAACCCTGCGAATCTCTCCATAACGAATCGTGTGTGCTTCCGCTCCTCTTCTAATGCAGGCCTCTGTGTTTTACAATTGTGAGCACGTTCATAAGGCCCTTAACATCCGAACAAGATAAATAATTTAAAAGACGCACACAGATCTATGTATTTTTGTTGTTCCAACTGATGGGATTCCCATATTTAATTCATAAACATATCTGTCCTCATTCAGATGCGATCAACTTCACAGAGAGATTATGTGCTGGGGTGAACGATTAGTGCTTGGTGGGTTTGACCCTTTGACTGCTGCTTGTGGGGGCTTCGCAAAGCAGTAGGGGTCCCTGTAGAGTCCCTAAAGGAAATAAACATGTATTATACAATACCACTGGGTACTTTTCAAGATTCTAGTATGGGCCATCTTCTTGGGAGGTTGCTAGCATCATCTCTGCAGAGGAAAAGGGTGCCACAAATGGTGCTAATGCAGCCCTTAACTCTACTTGCCTTAGAAGTATATCATAGGTCAAAGGTTGGAGTTTGCCCCCCTATGTACAACCTTCACTCCCACATCAGTTAGCTTTCTCCTGAGTTCCACGAGGTGAGTGGCAGATCTACATATTACGCTGCACACTGTGGTGCTATAGAGGGCTATATTAAACCATGCCATGCTATAATTTGATATTTGATTTTCAAGTCAGCAACAAAACCAGCAGTGTGGACTCGTGGCATGAGGGCACATAAAGGTACAAGAATGGTGGCATTCCATGGTTTATAACTTTATGACTTGTTGATAAAATATTTGTTTACTTAAAAAATATCTTCCATATGAGAAGCAATAGATTAACATTTGCTTCAGCCTATTTTGGTATTCCTGCTCTCTGCTTCCCGTTCTGCGCCCCTGCGACCTTCCCATTTTTTTCCCAGCACTGCATTACCACCTGCTTTTCTTGCTGCTCACTCCAGCCCTGCCCACTGCCCCTGGAACTCCTTCTCCCTCCTGCTTAAATTCAGCGGTACCGCCAACCAACCATCAAGCAGACACTACCTAGGCCTGCCTGTCCCACTTACCTGTACCGAGTTCTCTGACTATGCCTTGCAGACCCAGCTCCTGCACTGTTCGAGCCCTCGTGATCCTGCTCCTTTCCTCCATCTGGTATGTCTCTTTAGCTCTCTCTCTCTTTAACTTCCTGAGACCAGTTTCCTGTAACTGTTGCTGTAACATGGTGCTCAGATGGGGATAGGGAGCCTGGGCATGTTATCCACCCAGGCTGTAATGCAACTTGGGTGGAGAACATGCTAAGTGCGCATGAATGTTTGGCCGGCCTCAGAAGGCCGACCAAACATTCATGCGCACTATAAGGAGTGAAAACCATTCCCCCACTCCCCTGCTCTGCCAGCAGAGCAGCCCCACCCCGCCTGGCAAAGATGCCACGCCTGCAATAGGAAAAAATAAAATGATAATAACTTTCAGTTATTATCATTTTATTTTTCCTTACACTGTTGAAAAGAAGTGGGGCGACGCTCCTCTGCCTTAGCAGAGGAGCCGCCACTGGTATTAATGCATTAATTACTTTACAGTTTTGTGTTGCTGAATTAGTTAACTGAGTTGCTGGACTAATCTCATTTTCTCTTCCTGTCCTAATCCTGTTTACCCCTTTTCTGCATAAACCACATCCCCAGTGTGCAATAGTAAAAGTGATGGGGGCATTAAGAAACTGGGAGGCTTGTGGGTAATTTGTGCAGTCCTCTACTCTGGTCATGCGACAGTGCTTGTACACAAATATTTTTCTTTTTCATTAAATATATCCATATCATTAACAGGTAAGGATCATACACCCAAACAAAAAATGTACTGCAGATTATATTTTTACCTTCAGCTGAAACAGGGCTAAAATACAGTAAGATAATTTATCACCACTTGCTGGATCATGCAGGATACATCAGTACATGTAACAATATAAAATAGTTATAAAATAAAAATGGTAAAAGCAACATATTAATGTAAAAAATAAAATCGAACATACTGATTCAAACTAAGTGTACAGTTAAAACAAAATAAAAATATCATCCAGGTTTTAAACCTCACGTTTGAACAGTATAGATAAGGCCATATCCCTAATAACTGTAATAGAAATAATAATATGTAATCCACTTTCAAAATGTCTGCAAGCTCACATTCCCCTGACAAGGTTATGTCTGCTGCCTTACATTTCCTATGGCAATGACACAGTACATGGTAGCCTCATATAGCAATTCCAGTTAGGCACGCGAGTCACCTTTTTTAGATCTCGCCTACGCAGTGCGCATGCACTGCATAGGAGACCTTTAGCTGTTGTGCAGTTCTTTTTCTAAGCACATACTCGTGATTGTGGCGGCATATGCCTTGCGGGAGCGCTCAGAGGCATGCCACAAGCACGAGTATGTGCTTTGAAAAAGAGCACAATGCGCGCGCGCGAGCACACATGCACACATGCACCACTCCTGGGCGATCGCTTCCACTTTCGCGGCCGCAAAAGCGGCCAATGCTTGTTCAAAATGTCACATTCTTGGTCGTTATGCTTCTGTAAATAGGTCGCAATAATACTATACAGGGTATCGCCCCCAAATTCATCACAGAGGCAGTAAGCAGCCAGTAAAATGTGTTTAGCTCTCTCCTTCGTGGCTTCCTCGTTGCACGGGGACTGTTTTCCTTGTAGCCACCTTTCTTCATAGTACGCGATGTAGTCCAGGAAAAGATGTTCGGCTGCTTCAGTGTTTAGCTCTTTCATTTTTACGGATCGGTGCTATATGAAACATAAGCTGTTTTTCTTTACTCTCAGCAAAACTCTAAACAAGGAAGTTGCATGTTTATATCTCACTTCTTCCAAGTTTGCAAATGCTACATGCTCATTGGCTAGCCGACAGCAGTGCAGACGAGACTATAGCAACGTTCTGCTGTCAATCCATTTTAAGGCGTGTCCTCTCTAGATAAGGAAGCCGCAAAGCAAAAGTGAAACTTTAAAAGGAAGTGTTCTTGACAACAACCACTGCTGAAAAGCAATACTGCGTGTTTAGTTAGTATTCTGTCTGTTAAAATAAACAGGGGTAAACCCAAATAAATTCAATGTAAATATGCTGGAGTGCTGCAGAAGTAGGGTTCCCACCTGACTGTGAGTGTTTTTTTTTTTTTTTACCAGTCTGGCCTATAATTTTAACCCCAGGAAATTAGGAAAAGCGCTGAAATTCGGTAATTTTACCCACCTGAAGCATAAGTCTAAAGCAGTTTCCACGTGAAACAAGCATTGGCATAGCCAATTGGTCTCACCTTTGGGACCTTTTAAGTGTTTAGCCATGCAACGGTTGATGTTGTTGCACCAAGGATATTGTGCTGCCTAACTAAATACTTATAAGGTCCCAAAAGCGAGACCTATTGGCTATGCCAATGCTTGTTTGTTTCTCTGTTTGAAAAGTAGATTTCGACAACAGTATATCTTTGCTTATATGTAGATGTATTATCTTTACTATTTGCAAGTTGCCAGTCACATGCACATTTCCTCACTCAGGTCTTTTAGACTCTCTGGGACCGACTGAAATCCTGTCTCTGGTCCCAAACCAGCAATTAGGATGCGACCGAACTCTGTTCGGTTGCACTCCTATTCTTTACAACTGACCTGAATGCATGCTCTCATTGTAAAGAGCTGAGGTGCAGTTCATCCCTGCACCCTGTGGCAGGCACCTAAAGGTGTCTGCCACCGGGTTCAGGAATCAATAGGGGAGCACCATAGGTACCCCCTTGTTGCTATCTGGAGGCCTTGCACCCATGGGGGCCCTGCTGGGGGCCCCCCAAGTCAGATTCTGACAGACTTTGTTATGGAAAGGCGGCACAGAAAGGCTGTAGGAATCCACCATCGTAATCACTCGGGTGGAAAGAGACGCCCTTGGTATTACTGGCCCCTTTTCGAATGGCAGACGGGCTATCCGAGCCCGTCAGAAGCCATTCAGAAAGCCCGTTCAGATTTCTTTCCGACCGACCACATCATAATGGGTTGGTCGGAAAGGAATCCGGAATGGACATTTAAATGCGGTCGGAATGGCTCCAACTGACTGTCAGAGCCATTTCCGACTGCATCGAAATCAGCCCCTCTGTTGTAACTGTGCCAAGAACGGAACTGCAAGTTGAAAAGGAAGGCGCATCATCTGCATGGACATGGGTGTGTTCTGAGATGCTGTGCTGGTCAGCAGCCATGCATCCTGAACCGCCCTGGTGTCTCCATACTTGCGACCCCCCCAGAGGGACATTCTGTGACCTAGTCAGAATGCCCTGAGTGGATGGCAGCAAAGGGGCAGCCAAACTCAGCACTGGATAAGAGATGTTAAACTCTGACTTCTTTGTCTACCAGCTGAATGCCATGATTTCCAGAAAGGGGGTCAAACCAAATCACAAACACTCTCTCGAATTATGGGTTGCCCATAGAATGGCAACAGAGGTTCCTTATCCGAGATGGGGCTGGTTTATTTCCTGTGATATCAGTTCCAGTTAATAAGATATATAGGGACACAAGTACGACCATTTAATTTTGCGACTTGCAAATGGTAATGTTTATCAAGCAAAATATAATGTACAACAGTGTCTCAGACACTGTTTGCAATTCCCAAATGGGTCGCAAGGGACATATTCATGAGGCAGGTCGGAATTTGTGACCCATTGAAAATGGCCAGCACTCACAGGGATGGTGGCCTACTGGAGTCAGCAGACCACCATGTCTGTGACTGCATTTTAAATAAAGCAGTTTTATGGAAAACGGATTGCATTTCAAAAAGATAAATGGAACGTTTCTGTCTCATTTTGTAAGAGCAGGTAGTGGTCCATGGGACCACTGCCTGCTCTTAATAATCTGTTCACTGCCACTCACAAAGGGGCCCCGCATTACAGTTGCAAAACAAGCATACATGGCCTTGCGACTCGCTATCCGTAAAGGATGCCCATTGGCACACCCCTTCCTAATAGCAACTCGCAAACCCTATTTTCGCAAAACATGGGTTGATACATGCTACAGCCCTTTTTAGCGGTCACAAATGGCCCAAATCTCCATTAGCGACAACTAAAAATGGTTGTACATGTGGCCATAAAGAGGCATTTTCAAGTGCTGAATGTGCCACACCACATTTGTTCCCTTGTATATTGTTGCATTGATCGCCCTTATTACTTAATTTGTCCCTGATTTTTGCTTCTTGCTGTTTTGACCTGCTTCTGGGTTTCCATGTCTTGATTTTACTTGGTTCTCTTGTCCTTCCTGAAGTCAGGAGGAGTTTGGCACTTGTTGATTTCACCAGTGATAATCTGCATTGTCAAAGAAGAGCTACATATTCATAAGGTATTTTTCCCCTGCTGTGGCTTTTTTCTACTAATCTTTTAGGAGACATCGTAGCCCTGAAGAAGTCACCTCATTATGATGAAACACGTGTTGGCTGTTTCTGTGTATGGAACAATAAACTCTTTGATTCCTGTCCTTCATTTGAACCAACATTGATTAAGATAATCTAGTCTATTTAACTCAATTTAGTATAGTTGGACTTCTTTTTTCGAGTGCTTGGGTGCTAAGTTCTTAGATATAATTTCAGTATGAATATTGCTCCACTGATTCCCTTTGAAGGTGGCATTAGCTATTTCCTGAATCGTCAGTGCATTTAGGTAAAGCAGGAACAAATGCTGGGCATTCAATTCACCTAGTACCATAAAAAGCGTACAACAATAAATGCACGACAACATCAAATCCTTGGCTACCTGTGTTCTATTTCCATGGTGCACATCTATGAGCTCATCATCTAGTGCCAGGATTCCAAACTGAGAATAAATCTAACCCTGGTCCTGACTCCAAAACTGGCATAGTGATAATGAGTTAGATTGTGATGAACATGATGTTGTTAGATTTTTGAGCTTTTGTTTCTTAAAATATGTTAATTTTAGCTAGTTTTCCTCACGGAGGAAAACAACTGATGCAGTGTGAACAAAGGGTTTATTACATACTTATCACAAACCAAATCATATTCACCTCAGCTACCATCATCAACAATATCACAGAGTTTGGCCAATATAAACTCTACAACATCAATTTCTATAATATCACAAATCAGTCAAGGTCCTCCGATGGATCTTGAATCGAGCTAACAGGGACTAGGATAACTTAGAGACGAATGACCACTCCTTCATGAGGAACTGGAATAAAGAAGTGCCTTCTTGTCAAACATAAAATATTCAAAGTCTATACACTAAGAAACGACATACGCATTAAGGTTAAAATTAACAAATCTTTATTTAATGTCCAAATTTCATATGGCCTAAGCACAAAAATACATTTAGAATGACTTAATATCGATTATCGTTTTATTATGGGTAAATTCACCACACATCACAGTTCAGAGTCAAATACATTTCAATTCAAATACCTGGTGTGAATGAGAGAAAGAGAGAATGTAAACACGATATCAGAATACAGATTATTAATCATACAAACCAAACATCAGTTGCAGATTGTGAGGAATACGGAGACTCAAGGTGAGCCCAAAAAGACGCAGAGCACAACGTGCAATAGCCAGAGTAATTTAACCCTTCAGGCGAAAGGTTTGCCCTCACGACTTCACTAGCAGGCGAAGTGCAGGAAAATCAGGATTTCTGAGATAATCAAAGTTCAGTCCGACAGCATGTCAGGCATATAGGAAATTTAAAGATAGCCAGCTAACAGTTCTTTTTCCACAGAGAAGTTATACTTCCGATTATACATAGTTCCTTCTCACAAAAGTATCCTTTACACAGTTTTGCACGATTTTCTTTGGTCACCGTCTATGGCCTGTCCATGGGGCGATCATTACATTACCAAATTGATCCGGAAATAATATGTAATACCATTATACGATTTTCATCCTTTTATAAAAAGTTCAATTTCATTCCTCCTCGGAACTAAGAATTTCATTTGTAACTTATCATGTCCGTTCCCAAGCACTCTCTTCTGAGCTTGCAACAGAGGGGACACCGTTTTATTCTAGCAGAGAGTGTGTCCTTTATTCAAAACTAGAGAAACAAACTTCAGCAAAAAATACCACAAATGGTAATGAAGTCATGTCAGCTCATTCTAGTCTTTTTCGAAGCAAAAACATTAAAATGCATGTTAAGGCCTACAGGGACACCCTACTAAAACCATTATTATTTACTGAAAAGGAATTAACCTTGCAAACATTTAATTGAATATAGATGACACTATTTCATTTGTGATTTATATTTCTTCATAAAAAAGAATAATCATACACCATTTTGTATCCCATTAGGATCTAAATCATTTGCGAAATTATTTATATGGGAACAAACACATTTTCTCTCAACATTTTGAAATTTCATGTTTCCATGATAGTATTGCTACGTGAACAAAAGTCATTTCTCGTTTTAATTTTCAACAACTAATGTTAATCCACTTTTGCTACTAAATGAGTACTTTTCTAACATTTTCTAATCATTTATTTAAAACCTACATCATTAAGTTACACATTTTAGCATGTATATGTTTTTATAGCGCATATGTATTGTGAATTTATTAACATTATAATTTTTTCTCTCTCTCATGAACAATTTTCAACTCTAACTGGTTTACAATCATACTGCATGCCTTTACGATGCAGATTGATCTCTCATGTGTTTTACAAATCACACTGTTAGCCGTGTTTTTTAAGTATGTATTAGTATCATTATTATCCAAGGAGCAGGAATTGACTGAGACAAATCATACTAAGATAAATAAGCTCTATCACAACCATGCTAGAATTGACCTCAGACTTGATCATCTGGGTCTCCTGAGTTTGAGGGTACCAGACGTAATGGGTCTTCTATACATCTAGGGAGCCCATAAGTGATACACTGTGTGTAGTCATTCTGGGGATTTGGAAGCAGCTGCAAGTGAAATGCTGATTTGGGGTACCTGCCTTTTGGTCAAAGATATCATCCTGGCCTGTGTGTAAAGACACCATAACTATATATTTTAAATCTATGCACAACATAACGTTTTTATTGCTGTGTGTAAGACTGCCCTCATCCTGATTGGTTGATTGGGAAAACATGCTGAACAACTTACAAGACATTTGTGAGATGTTTCCGCAAAACATGAAGCCTTCTCTATACAGGAACATAACTTTTCCTTGGCTTGACCCAAATGTGTATTCCTCCAAGGTCAGACAACTGGCATGGCTGGATTTCCCATGGGATTAAGGTCAGACCCACACACTAAATACCACAGAATGTTTTTGACGGAGGAATTTCCACAGGGGAGTCGGCAGTATTTCGGTGCCGGGAAGGCTGGAACCAAGGAGAACTTAGCAATGGTAGATACGTCTGAAAACTAGAGACACAGGAGAATCCACTGTGATGTGGCTTGCATAAATTCAAATATGTTTTATGATCCAGCATTCCATAGAAATGTTAAATTATGGGTAAACAAATAATAATTCTTCCATTTTTTGTTAAAACATCAAGACATCAAACAAACGAGAAAACCTCTGTTTCCCTACCTTCCCAAAATTCTCCCATACAAACATTAGACTACAGGTTTGGTGGGCCTATTGCTCAGGACAGGAATATGCAAAAGTATGCCCATTTCAAGACCATTATGACACTATATTGATTTTATACAGTTACATAGTTGGCCCAGTTATTATAAGGCAGCCAACAAATATGAGATGCTGTTTTTATAGGTAGAAGAGTAAGAACACTAGGTGGCAGGGGTTTTACTGCTACCAACACTTTCCATTACAGAAATCATTTTTTATTCAATGCTTGGCCTGTGTAGGGATTTCTGGGTAAGACAAAGTGGTGGCCACACACCCATGTCTTCTCGAGGTGTTTAGTGTTCAGAAATGTCTGAGAGTGTAGATTTCCCTAGGTGCCAGATGACCCTAGGCCCGAATGTTTTTCTGTACCCCTTGTAAAGGTTGGGCAAGGTTCAGACTCCTCAGTAGGGCACTGATGTCTTTGATTTGTCCAGTGAGGATCCAAATGTAAACATCTGCACCTCCATGAGGAGCCAGGTGCCGTTTGGATTTCTTCTGAGGTGAAAGAAAAAAATCAAACGGTGTCCTGTCTCCTTGCTAGAGCTCAGACATGTATGTGTGTGTGTATGTGAATGAGTGAGAGAGAGCCTGAGGTGTAGAAAAAATTCAAAGAGTAGCCGTGCTCCTTGCTCAGGTGCAGATGTGTGTGTGTGTGTGTGAGCATATTTGTTTGTGTGTGAGTCACTGCCTCAATGAGGAGCCAGGCACTCTTAGGATTTTTTTTGAGGAGTGGAAAAAGTCCACAGAGTATCTAGGCTAATTTCTTTGGTGCAGAATTTTGTGAATCTGCAGCCCAGCTTGTTGCCAGGCACTGTTTTGATTTTTTTCTGAGCCGGAGAAAAAGTACAGAAACATCTGGGATTATTGCTAGGGTGCATGTGTGTGTATGTGTGAGTCTGCCCCCCCCCCCCAGCAATGAGCCAGGTGTTGTTTTAATTGTTTTCTGAGACAAAGGAACAAAACGAATTCCTAAAAAACTAAAGCTGAAATGTAATTAGTCTTGACAAATAGTGACTTCAACATAAACAAGCATTGAAAATGCAATAGGTCTCGCCTTTGATTAAGTTAAAGCCATTTGCTTTGCTAATGGTACTGAATAGCAAAGCAAATGGCTTTAACTTAATGAAAGGCGAGACTTATTGCATTTTTAATGCTTGTTCTATTCGTCTAACTCTCCCATGTATTCTCCCCCTACAATCCCTGCCAAACATCCCTTCTGCCTGCACCTGCGACTATCTTTAGTGAGGGCCGAACAGCCTTAATCTGCTCTGTAAAGCCTCGACGTGGTGGTGGTGGTGGACGTGGTGGTGGTAGATGTGGTGGTGGTGGACGTGGTGGTGGTGGTGGATGTGGTGGTGGTGGTGGTGGACGTGGTGGTGGATGTGGTGGTGGTGGTGGACCTGGTGGTGGTGGTGGACATGGACGTGGTGGTGGTGGTAGACATGGTGGTGGTGGTGGACGTGGTGGTGGTGGTGGACATGGTAGTGGTGGTGGACGTGGTGGTGGATGTGGTGGTGGACGTGGTGGTGGTGGTGGACGTGGTGGTGATGGTGGACATGGTGGTGGTGGACGTGGTGGTGGTGGACGTGGTGGTGGACGTGGTGGTGGTGGTGGACATGGTGGTGGTGGACATGGTGGTGATGGTGGTTGATGTGGTGGTGGTGGACGTGGTGGTGGACGTGGTGGTGGCAGACGTGGTGGTGGACGTTGTGGACGTGGTGGACATGGTGGTGGACATGATGATGGTGGTGGTGGACGTGGTGGTGGACGTGGTGGTGGACGACTATTGGGTAGGAGGGTGCTGGCAGAATGCGGAAGGAGAGGAGGATCTCGAAGGGGGCACATGGGAGAGCAGAAAGAGGCCGAATATTAGAAACAGAAAACATCGAGTAGATAGAACAATAAACAGATATAACGGGGTGGTCCCTTCTTATAGCGCATGTGAATGTTCCTTAGTACCCCGTTTTTAGTAAACGGGGGACCATGGGGAGATTAATTGATTAATCACGCGTGATGATCCCGTGCGATTAATTGATTAATCACGCATGATGATCGCGTGCGGAAGCTGGTGTTGTTCGAGTCACGGCGTTGGCTTACCAATGTGTGAGTCTGGGCAAATTAGTTAATCTCCCGTGCCTTCTAAACGGCAATGTGTTCCTGTGTGAATGTGCTCTTGTGTAATTGGAACTGGGTGTCTTGTAAGGCAATGTCCTTAAAGCAAAAGGATGTGACATAATGATCAGAGCTGCTAAGCGGGAAGCTGGGGAACGATGTTCGAGTCACGGCGTCGGCTTACCAATGTGTGATTCTGGGCAAATTAATTAATCTCCCGTGCCTTCTAAAAGGCAATGTGTTCCTGTGTGAATGTGCTCTTGTGTAATGTAACTGGGTGTCTTGTAAATATCTCTACTACTCTTGAGTTCAGTTTGCGCTGTATGGATTTGCTAAACAAATAGCCAGCAGACCTTCTAGAGCAAGAGCCTATTATATCCGTTTGTGTAGCCAACTCACAGCAAAGAGGGCTCTGTACAGCCCAGTACTGCACACTACACAACAAACAAATATCCGTTCATGTAGGGCACGTACAGCAATGAGGGCTCTGTACAGCCCAGTACTGCATTTAAAATTTAAAGGGCATTAAAGCGCAATGCTCCGTTAATAAAAAAAACACGTTGTGCCTGCAGTGAAAGTGGCTCACAAAGAAAAGAAACAAGATGATAGCCACATCCAGTCCAGCATCCCGCGGCCTGCCCTATACTCAGGATCACAATGGCCCTACATCACGCAGAGTAAAAGGGAAAGAAAATAGTATAAGTAAGCAGGAGGCAGTGTGCACATGTCCAAAATAAAGCTACTAATGCCTCTCCTGCACATTAAGGTCCAATTCCACTAGGAGAACAAGCGCAGTCCCAAAAGTGAAAGAGGACCGTGCTGCAGCCGGAGCATGGGGATCTCTTATCTTTATGGGGCCATGTGTTTCTAATTAGAAACACATGGCCCCATAAAGATAAGAAAGTGCTTTGCGACTGCAGCAAAGCAGGCGACCCAGTCCGGCTCGGAGGCCAAAGGGCATCTACAGAAAACCCTAATTTCCAATGGCAGGCCACCGTTTAGCATAAACGGTGACACCAGCTGATGGAAATGTGGGGCAGGGCTAAAAGCCCTTTTCTAAAACTCCTTGTTCACAATAAATCTCACCAAGGCGGCCAGCGCTTTGCGCTGCAACGCCACGTGAGACCTTAAAAGTATTGCAATTCCCATACTAAGGTGCCTCTTTCTCTTTTGTACTAAGTCATCTAAATCTTACAGCATCATGGGTTATGTCACAAGAACCCTTCCATTGCAATCTTGGACCATACTACACAGTTACCTGTTATGTATCCTCAATATATTCTATGTCTGGATTATTTTATTGCACAAAGTGCAGTGATATAAAAACCCATATTTCACAAATAAACATGAAGTAGCCATCATCATGACTGCCACCAAACCACTCAAGCACTCTACAGTGCTTTACCATTGTCAGGGTCATCAGGATTATGTGGCAAGATTATCTACATTATGCAACTAGGTTATCTAACCTAATCGGCTCATTTACGAGGCTCCTATCTGCACTTGTTACGCCGCCGGAGTGTCACTTTTTTGATGCTCCGGTGACACAATGTGCCGCAGCATATTTACAAAGCCGCACAAAGCCACTTTGCTTGGCTTTTCATGGCCTTGTAAATATGTGCCCCTTTCATGTAGAACACTGCATGAAAGGGGTGTTCCATGGGTGTTGCTGTGGGTGTTCCCAAGCAACACACATGGAATCTGCACGTTCCTAGATTTACGAGGAATCACAAACCTAGAAATGCACCAGATTCTAATGCCACCCTAGGGGTGACGTTAGGGAGGCACAACAAGGAGAAATATCTTTACTTCTCCTCGTTTTTAGGTCTCGCCTGACCCAGCGCATGCGCTGGTCTGGCAAGACTTATTGAGAGGGCTCCAAAAAGTGCTACCAGGCCAGCCTAGAGCTACAGTGCATGTGCGGGGGCGCGCGTGCTGCGCTTTACCACAATTACTTTCACTTTCGCGGCCGCTTTGAGGTTTGATCGTGATTGCGATCGCGATCACTTTCACTTTCGCGGCCGCACGGCCGCTTCGCATAGCCGATAGGTCTCGCTTTTGAGACCTTATAAGTATTTAGTTATGCAACTGTTGCATAGCTAAACACTTATAAGGTCCCAAAGGCGAGACCTATTGGCTATGCCAATGCTTGTTACCTCTTTCTATGTGTGCTGCATTTTTCAGCACACATAGAAAGAGGAAAACACCTCTTGTGATTGTGCCCAAAAACAATCACCCCTACAATGCAGATACACTCACACCATGACCCAAGGGTGCTTGCTTTGGCGCATGGCAGCCTATTGTGCGCTGGCACAGGGGAAAAGGACAGGAATGCGCCATATCTCATGGATATGGCGCATTCCTGCCCTTTTCTTTTGACGCAGGGCAGCCCAGTAAGATTCCTTGTGGCTTTTCCCTGCGCCAAACCCTTGTAAATGAGGCACAAAGGGGCACATGCATCAAACTTGCATTTTGGGATTCCAAATAGTAAATTTTACTGATTTGCTATTTTGGAATCGCAAAATGCTATGCATGTAGGAATCGCTATTAGGTAATGTGACTCCATGCATTCCTATGGGCCTGCAGGCCCATAGGAATGAATGGTATTGCATTCGCTAATTTTGATTACCACATTTGTAATCGCAAATAGCAAATGCAAAGCCAAGGGTCCCAGGGGGCCTAAGGCCCCCCTGAAGCACCCCGAGAAAACTGCAAGTGCACACATGTAAAGCACACACATGCCCTAAGGGCATGTATGCGCTACATAGCATTTTGAAAAATGCAGCTTTGTGCATTTTTCAAAGTATGCACATATTACCATCAACTTCAAGTTGATGGTAATTAGAGTTTCCTAAATGCTCAGTTCGCATTTAGGAAAGGCTTCTTGCATCTGCATTAGAGAATCGCAAATTGCGATTCCCTATTTACATTCGCATTTAGGGAATCGAAAAAAATTGCGTTGACCTAAATTGCTAATTGCCCAAAACTTACATGCATTAGAAAAGGCCATTTTGCGATCTCAAACGCCCAATTTTCGCGAATCGCACTGTTTGCAATCGCAAAATGGATTGATGCATGTGCCCCAAAGTGTCTCTCACATTCTCTGACAGTATTATGTTCAATAATTTGAACTAGAGGAACATTTTCTGTAAAACCTTCAAGTTATGTTGTAAGTTCCTGCATTGGAAATTCGATATATCAACCCTTGGACAACAATTCAAATCACCTTACCTGAAAAGAAATGTATGTTTTCTTCAGAACAGTAACTGGTTTATACTTCCTTTTAAATACCCAGCTCCATCTGTGCTCTGATGCCACAGAGCTACACCTCGCCAATGCTGGCTGTTTTCAATGTAGCTTGGTATGTGCCATGTATCCATCCACGCCTGCGGCTGGTGGAGAAGCCAGGAGGCAGCTGGCTCCCACGTCTGCCTGTTGTACTGAAGGGTGAGGGAGGCAATGTTCCCAAACCAGACAGAAGGTCTGCAGAGATGATCATGAGCTATTTTTAGGTGAAACACGGAGGCAGCAGAAGGCAGCAGCAGGTACTGCTTGCCTTCAACAAAGGCTGCTTGTATCATATGCGGCCAATGACGGGGCACACCGACCTGTGCTGATGAACAGTCTTATGAAATACATATTTTGAAGCTGCTTATAGGGAGCTGGATGACTAAACAGTTTATACTGCCGCTATTTAATGTCCTTGGTGGTAGATTAGGATAGGATAGGGGTTGCTCCAAACACATATTCCCACTGTATCACGAAAACAGGACTCTGGGGATTCAATGTATGACAACAAATTTGTTGTGTTGCATTTTAATGTGTTCTGTTGTTTTTTTCTGTTACTCTGCTTTTGTGCTGCATTATTTCAATGGGATTTTGCTGTGTTGTACTGCTGTTGTTGCACTGCATTGTGTTTTCGCTTTTTTGTTGTGTTGTGCCCTGTTATATTTTAATTGTGTTGTTATGTTGCTTTGTGTATGATAGTGTCTTATCTTCTGTTGCCTACTTTTGATATGCCAACAAATGCCACTATATTTCCAGCAAAAAGCAGCACGTGCCTTGAAAGTTCCACTGTCTAAGGTGGTAAAATAGCACTGCTAGAGACACCAGTCAGCCCAAAAACCGAGGCTGAGACTAAACCTAGTGCTCCCAGTAATCCATTTCTGTGATACCACCCACATTGTATAGGATGATGAGAGATGTACGTTGTTAATTGAAAGCACATTGTGATTATTTAGATTTTGTCCCATTGATGAAAACTGATCACACATGGAATTAAATGACACAGGAATTAAATGTGACAGAAAGTTGAAGATGCTTCATTTCAATGAATTGGTTATTTATAACTGTTAGTCATTCTCCGAAGGCTCACACCTGGTTTGGACTTCCTGCCAGGGGGAGGTCACACCTCCTGCCTTTGTCGACTCTTTGTGCTTCTTGCCGAAAGTCATTCACACCTCTCCCCAGGAGGGCAAAAGGCTGTTTCGTGGCCAGCAACAGTAAATGAACAGTGAAGTGGCTAATTATTAAATGTAATGAAAGTAGATTGCGCAATCCTTTTTGAGACTATGGTAATGCCCAAAAACTATTTTGATCAAACTATTTTGCGTGCCATGTGTTTATTAAATGTGCCACTTGTGCAACGGTTACATTAAGTTCACCTTGGGCATCAAGTTGGGTTTAATGCAACAATTCTTTTAATACCTTGAAGTATCCTATTTAGTCGTCCCATACAGAAATTGGCACTGCTGAGTTGTCAGCGTGCAACCCTGTACTCCCCAATTGGGCTCCTAGCCTTTCTACAGTGAAAACGGCAATGTGGTGCTTTTCCTTTCAGGACATGTGAAGTTAAGAACTACGGGTCTCATTTGCAAGCTCATTGTGCTGCTGGTGTATCACTTTTTTTCATGCACCTCCAGCGCAATGGGCTTGCCCATATTTACAAGGCCACCTAAAGTCAACCTGCGTGACTTTTCATGGCCTTGTACATATGGGCCGCTTTCACACATAACTCTGCGTGAAAGTGGTGTTCCCTGTGTGTTGCTGTGGGTGTTCCCATTCAACATTCCCAGATTTACAATGTTTTGTTAAGCTGGGAATGTGTCCGAATCCTACGCCTCCCAGGGGATTCATAGGAGTGGTGCAACAAGGAGAAATACTTTGCCATCAATGATTGTTTTTGTGCAGGAAAGTATCCCTTCCTGCACAAAAACAAGCATCCCCGCAATGCAGCCACCCTTGCAACATGACGCAAGGGTGTCTGCGTTACCAAAGGCTGCTGTATGTGCGCCGGCGCAGGATAGAAGGAAAGGAATGCACTGTATCTAGTAGATACGGCGCATTACTGCCCTTTTATGTTGATGCACGGCAGCACAGCAGAAAGGCTTGCTACACTGCCATGCTTCAAAATATCAGTGTTGGCTGGCACGTATCGGGGATGGCAGAGTGGGGGCAAGGGGGAGGGTGTGAAGAATGAAAAAAGTACACTCACCTCTTCACGGCTGCGTCTCTCCTCTGTTTTCTCTCCTCCGCTTCTCTTCCTGACGAGTCCCGGAAAAGAAGCAGGAAGCACACAGGCTCCCCTAACCAATCACAATGCTGCTGTCACCAGCATGACAGCAGCGTCGTGATTCGTCTGAGCACCGTGCTTTGACACTCAGACAGGGGCTGGAAGCCTGTGCATGTCCTCCACCCAGGCTGTGCATTACAGCCCGGTGGAGAACATGCTAAGTGGACATGACAGTTTGGCTAGCGCACGACGGTTGGCCAAACCGGCATGCGCACTTAGAAAGTGCCCCAACCACTCTTCCCTCTGTGAGCAGCCCAACTCCGCCCCGTAAAACTGCCTAAGCAGGGAAAAATAAAATGATAATAACACACACACAACACCGAGGTGCAGGTAGGAAAGAGTGGTGTTCCTTCGTGCTACATCCTTTATATCTTCTTTGGGGTTGCTCCGTGACCTGTTGTTCTTGTTTTGATTGACTGTACTTGCCGCCTCTGGTTTTAATAGGAGTGTGTAGAGTGGACTACGCTCACATCTTGGACCATCATGGGGAAATGCAAGGTGGCGATGTTGCCTGAGAAGGCCACAACCAGTACGGTAGTTGCTATGGACTCCTTTCTATTAAGGGCGGCTGGAGTTCTTGACAAGGAGATAGAGATGGTTACACAGTGCCTTTGCCGCTCCCCTATTAGCCATCTTCTTATTAATCCCTCCAAGACTCAGGCGATTCCTGAACTTCCTGAATGACGCATTCCTTATGGCCCGGACTGCTAGAGGGTTATAATATTTGCTCACTTCTTTTTCATCTTCCATGAAAGATTTAGACCTGTCTATAAACGATTCCAAATCCTACGTGATGCAGGTGGGAGCTTGCACAAAAAAGCGGTACCAATTTAGGCTTGGTGGCGCTCCGGTTCCCAGTACAGAGGTTTTTTCTTATCGTGGGGTCCTAATAGACGACAAGATGAAATGGGGACCTTTAATACAGAGTAAGGAGGGAGATCTAGCAGGTGCCAACACTGCTTCTTTTTAATTTTGCCTCAAGATTAGGTTAGAGACCAATCGCAGCACCCCTGCAGATATACTAGGAAAAATGCATTGCTAAAGTCTTGTATGGCAGTGAAATTTGGGGCCATATTACCATCAAGGAATTACAATGTTAGAAAATAATTTCATAAAATGTCTTTTATGTGTGCCCCTGGGGACCTAAAGCTTAGTGGTTCACAAAGAGCTGGGGGTATCTTATCTCTCAGACCTGTTGGCACTCCACCCTCTAACACTGTGGCAAATTAATTTTAAAGGAGTGTATGAGCCTCGGCTACGCTCATCATATCCCGTGGCACAATTACATTATGAAATGCTTCAGGAGGGTGGGAAGAGCTGAACTATTCTCCAACTCGGAATCTGTGCACAGGAAAGATTTGGGCTGGGTAAAGGAGTTTAAGCAGAGGACCCTTGAAAGGCAGGAGTGTGATTTGAGGAAACCTAGAGTTCGTAGGTTTGTTATTCTGAAAACTGTACAATTCACTGAGCTGTATCTTTTAGGACCCTTCAGTGCTCATGACTGTTCTTTATTTACTAGGTTTCGTTTTAATCTTTTCCACCTGCTGGTGGCACAGCCACTTGAGTGTAGCAGAGGTCAGAGATTAGAGTCCTGTGGCTGCGACGGTAAATCTCCACAGAACATGCTTAATTTTTTTATGTTTTGTAATTTTTACAAGGTCCAACAATTGGATTGAAGCAGGTGCGAATAGCTTTCATCATTTTTTGCAAATGTTCTCTGGTAACACCATTTTTTACGTCCTTAACTTTTTAGGTCTCGCCTGGCGTTGCATCACAAAGCACTGCCCGGTGGGTGAGAGATATTGTAAGGGAGTAGATTTGAGAAGGGGACTTGAAGCCCCACCCCTCATTTTCATTGGCTGGCGTCACCGTTTATGCTAAAAAGTGGCCTGCCATTGGAAATGAGTTTTTCTCGTTGACGCCCTTTCGCCTTTTCGCCCGGTCGAACCGGACAGGGTCGCCTGCTTTGCTGCTGTCGCAAAGCAATTTCTTATCTTTATGGGGGCCATCTGTTTTCACTCAGCCTCATGTTTATTTGTGTATCGCGCTTTCACTTAAAGTTAAAGTGAAAGCGCAATGCATATATAAACAATCAGCTGAGTGAAAACAGATGGTGAGCGCTTGTTCTTATGGGTGACATGAATTGGGTTTAAGAGAAATCGCTCAAGTGACAAACTGTCCCCTACCCTGCATCGCGGGGATTCCCTTGAATGCATACACGTGTGATTCTCTAGGCCTTTGTGTTTCCAAATGCAACAAAAATACAGCACTGGGTTCACTATGCACACTTGTAACAAACTTAAAAGGCATTTATCTACCAATCGCAGACAGGAACCCATCTCCAAAAAAATAGATGCTGCTGTTTCTTTAACGTCAAGGCCCTTCAGTGGATAACATCTCACGGTAGACATGTGGAGTACTGAATTTCAACTCATGAGCAAAACATTTCTACTTGCGCAGTAAACTATGTTGAAAAACACCAGACTGTAGTCCCACCAGGAAAAAAAAAATGTTTAACGTCAGTGACAGCTTAGTTTCCAAGAGAGGAAAAAAAGTGTCACCGACTTTATTAAACCACATGTTCAGTGCCCTGTGAAGAAAGCAGGTCACTAATTAGTTCATCCTGTGGAAGGAGGCCCCGCCGATCCCCGTTGACTTTTGTCCCCCTCCCGTTTACCCCCATCCCAGTTGGCTCAAGCTATTTCTGTCACACAACTTGGAAATCACCAGGTGTGTCTGCTGTCACAGAACAAGTAAACACATCGGATGGACAATGTTTGACTGGATGGCCTTGTGGCCCGCTCCAGCGGCGGGCTGGGGTGGGGAGGAGGCAGGGTGAGGAGTCAAGCAGCCAAGAAGAGGCCGGGGTGACTGGCTCTCCTGACTCAACAGCAGGCCCCCTTCCGTCACCCACTCAGAGGCGGGGAAGGCAGGGTCTGTCGTTGACTCCTGGAGAGTCACCCAGGCCGGAGAGGACTGGGCGCCATTGTTCCCGCACTGTCCCCTCGGCTGCGGCCTCGTCTGGCACAGACTGCGAGGTGCTGTGAGCAAACTGAAGTCTGGGCTTCAGGTGGGGGGACAGGGCGTCTGAAAGCCCTTTCCGTGACTGCCGCTTCTCTTTGTTTTTATTGGAATGCGTGTTTCTCCAAATTACAGTAAGCCTCGCTTTTCTGAGAATTTTTCATTGTATTTGCACTGCAATGTGCTCAAGCCAGACTCTGCTAAAAGCGGGGGGGGGGGGGAAGGCATATCAGCAACAACCAGTGATAATTATCGCTAAGCGCACTTAGTGCTAGGATAATTATCGCCGGCTATCTCTGGTTTCTATCGCGGAGATAGCGTGCTCCAAAGTGATAGAAATCCACGCGTTACCTAGAAAACAGTGCGATTATCGCTGGAAATCCAGCGATAATCGCACTGCGAACGGCGATACCTTGCTGATAGGGCAAGGTGGATTTAGCCATGTAATCCACCTCCCATTGTATTCCATGGCTAAGTCAGAAGAAAAGCAGGCTTAAAGAAAGTAGCGATAACCACGGTTAGCGCTACTTTTCTTATCGCTCTGCTTGTTAGCGTGAAGCTTGATAATTGGAGAAATGTCGGTTAGTGACATTTCTCCAGTTATTTTGGGGAGGAACACCCACTTTGCATCTCATTAGACCCGAAGGTACTGGAGCGCTTCACATGAGCAACAGTTACATTACACAAGGACGCATTATTATTGAGTAATTATTATTTTAGGCATTGGGATATTAAGTGATTGCCCAGAATCACCGGATGTTGATCCAACGCCAGGACTCAAACCAGGTTCCCCAGTCCCTAAGTCTCAGCTCTGGCCATTCTGACACATCCTCTGCCATATATTCCAACTATAACACTTTTAGTTGCATGTATTTGTAATACATATACCATTTACCTACACTGCTCGCCTAACTGTTGCTCGTCTCCTTTGGGTAGGGCTGAACCCCTGATCACAATTTTAGCCATTTTCAGCCAAACAGGAGTAGATGAACTCTTAGATTGTGTAGTTTTGGCTAAGGTTGCCAAGCTTGATTCCTCTTTTTTCCTCGTTCATCAGGTGTACGTGTTCAGCAGCACTATACTGTATAGTAATTTCATTAATATAGGTAGCATCACTGCTTTTAAAGTGGTATCTGCCAGGCAATCAGACAGTCCCCAAAAGGCTGGTCTGACAGTTCAGTGTGTGAGTGTCTTTGCAAGTCCAAAGCTGCTCCAATTTGCAAACCTAGGCCACTCTTTTAGGTTTCTAATTCATTAATTAGGGCCACTTTTATTTTGGTATTTTTTAAACGAATAAATAAAAGACATTGCCATTTACAATGCCAATAGCTCAAAGTCTCGCAAGTACGAGACCTATTGCATTGCAAATGCTTGTGTACCCTTCCTCTTAGTGAAAGGACCAGTACCATTTACAATACCGATAACTCACACTAGTACAAATGCAATGCAATAGATTTCGCAGTTACAAAAAAGTTAGCTATTGCCATTTTGCATTAGAGCATTTTCTTTAAGCTTTTTACAAAGGAAAAAAAACGTAATTTACAATGCCAATAGCTCAAAATAATGTCATTGCGAGACCTATTGCATTGTAAATGCTTGTTAAACTCAGCAGTGAGGCTAAGAGCCTGCTGTGACTAATTGATAATGGCTCTTAAACGACTGCAACGTGTTCCAGTATGCAGGGCTGGGGAACATCTTGTACAGCTTGGGCTCCTGTGCTTTCCTTTTTCCACTTGGCATTCATTCACATTCTATTAAATAGTTGGTGAATATGTACTGCATAAGTGACTTTTAAAGTTAGAGATGTCAATTGTGGTATTCTTTTGGATAATGAACTTTTTTAGATTACTTTCATGGTTTTATGCAAAAAACCGAGAAAGTGAATCTGATTGATTGATTGAGAGGTAATGAAGTGACAAAGAGAGAATGTTTCTGAAAGAGGCTTAAACAGCTGTAAATGTGTACAAGGTTGATATTTAAATGTGCATGTTTTCACTCTAGTGTATTCATTTATCATTTATGGGTGTTCATGCCATTGAAACCTTTCAGATGTTTTAGTAGGTGTGTATATTTATTGGTGAATGTGGACATATACTAGTTTAAATGCAGACCAAAATGTCAAAAAATTAAATACCCTAAAACCTGAAGCTCTACTTATAAGTATTAAAAAGGTTTGGGCTTTGCTTTAAATGGCAAAGTCGAGTTAGCAGTTTAAAACGTCTCTGCCAGTCAGCAATGGCTGGCTGGGAATCATGCTTTGCTTTGTCACACTCATGGTGACACAATAAGTGCTGCACCTCACAAGAGACATTTTAACTTACAGACCTTGGGTACCCCGATTCCATATACTAGTGACTTATAAGAAAATTAACGCATGTCACTTGGGTATAAGCCAATTAAACATAAACCTTAAAGGGTCAGAGCACATGCACCCAGGCCTGGTCAGCAGGGCCCAATGTATCACAATCATTCCCCTGTAACTAATAGTTAAAAAATGAGGCATAAAGTGGCAGTGAACCTCTAAAAAGCCATTTCCTCACAGAAAGTATGCAGGGTCTGTGCAGTCTAAAAAACTAGATCTACTGACTAAGCCTATACATGTATTCACAGGTATAGCTCGCCTGTATAATGCCCGAGTCTTTAAAATCTACGAAACATGAAGTCACGTCTCATGTCAAATGGCCTAACTTGCAAATTATGTGTAACCCAGAGATAGTCTCACTGCGTAAGGCGTTATCGGGTATTGTCTTTGGAACTTGGGGGCAGATTTACAAGCTCCTTGCGTCATTTTTGCACCGCTGTTGCGTCAATTTTCGTGACACAGCAGCAGCATAAAAATGCGGCCCATTTACAACGTGACGCATCTAGGGATGCGTCACGTTGTAAAGCCCTGCGTCACATTATACCTGCATCAGGTATAATGTATGCAGGGTGGGCGTTCCAACGCAAAAAAGCCTCGTAGAAGTGACGCAGTGAATTCTACAAGATTTCACTGTGCCACTTCTAGGACGCCACTGCGTCAAATTCTTACGCCTGCTTGAAGCAGGCGTAAGGAGTGACGCAACACAATGATGATAGGCCTCCCCCTGCATTGCTAGAGCTGCGTCGTGCTTGCGACATGACTCCAGCCATGCATGACTTTTGCGTCAACAGATGCATCAGAAATTCGGACGCATCTGTCAATCCTTGCGCGATGGTGTGCCGTATTGTAAATACGGCGCATCCATAGTGGCGCAAGGGTTTTTAATGGTGGCGCAGGGAAAGTGACGCATCTTTATAGATGCGTTACTTTCTTGTAAATCTGCCCCTTGAAGTGTGGATAGGCTGGGAGAGTCTGAGGCTGGGGCATCCAAGCTAGTTTTATCAGAGACTTCAGCCAGAAAGATCTCAGTTATCTGAGGGATCACCCTCCTACCTGTGACTTGATCCTTCAAAAAGTGTATACCCTCAGTGACACCTCTGCTCCCTGTTACCTGTACCTGGGATGTATATGTACTGCGGGTATGGATGCATGTTCATTGCAGCCGGTTTCTGTTGGGTTCAGGCCTTTGAGGAGAGAGCAGATAATCTCTACATCTTAGACGTATGGTTGTCCCTCTGTGGCAGCAGTGTAATATGTCTTACCCGATTGGATTAGTCTCCCAACATTTGCTGGCACCTAACCCTTGCAGATACAGCTCAGAGTTTTACATTCACTATAAAACGTATTTGCATTTGAATGCACTCTTCAGTCATCATACACATATACTACGAGTCTATCATCATTTTATGACACTATATGAAGGGAATCTGGAACAACACAATTTTAAAATCAATTGATAGCCATTTAGTTTATCAGCTTTGTTCGTTCGCCCTGTGTGCACTTGGTGTGAGGCATGTGCTATGTATGGGCTATACTGACGGGGGAGGGTGTGGACATGCATGCTTGCAGTCTATGTAAGAGTATGTGGTTCACTGGTGCATTCTTCCCTAGGAGTGGAATTCATGATGCGTCATAACGTGGAAGGCACTGAGGAGCGCCACTTTTGCGTCAAATTTCCCATGTTAAAAGTGACGCAAAAGTGACTCAAGGGGCTTGTAAATCTGCCCCTGGGTGGATATGAGCGGAAGAGAAACTAAAAGCTTAATTAACTCTAACCTCTGCGAAAACATAATCCAGCTACTCAAAGACAGAAGTGGGCCAGGGGATCCCTCCGTCACCCCTAGATTTCTAGGTAAATTGGTAGAGCTGAAAGCTTAATCTTCTAAAAGTGGTGAGGGGGGGGTTGCAGGAAACAAGCATGAGTCAATGCAGTGACGTAAGATAAAAAGGAAGCAAGGTCCACACCAATGTATTATCTCAGCATCTTTAACAGTTAGAAGGTGGAAGCAGGAGTAATCAGGATGAAAGCAATGTTCAATAACCTTGACAGTCGGGATCTTTGATTTGATTGGTTTGAATTGACTTTTAATTCATTGAGCGCGCTAATACTGAACAACTTCTTGGCGCTAGGAGAGTCATAGCTAGAAGAACAGATTGTGGAGAGGATGGGTCTTAAAGGAATAGGAAGGTTTTCAAAGCTTTCTTAAAAGCCGATAGATGTCAAATCTGTCTCACTACGAGGGGTGGCGGATTCCACCATTTTCCTGCGAGAATCGGCACGAGTGGTCACAAATATGGGATTTATTTAATGCTGGAGCTTTTGCAGATATTTGCCTCATGGGTGGATAGAAGGCGATAATTCAGATTGTTTCGGGTGGGAGTAGAATTTGCGGAGAAGGAAAAGAGATTTAAATTGGAGCCGTTGCTCCAATGCAAACAAAAAATGTTCTTTGCATGTGGTTGAATCGCGATCAAGCGTGAGATAGTAAAAAGGTACACTGTCTCATTCTGCACCCTCTGGAACTTCTGCAGATTAATTGGTGTGAGCCAAATAGAGGGCTTTACAGTAATCCAGTCTGGATGAAATGTAGACCGAGACACTAGTCGCATGTAGAGTTAAACTATGGGAATATTGAAGGGAATGATAACTGGCAAATAGGTGGAGGTTATCTGCCCATGCATAGATATCTGATCATCTAGATACATACGGTCTATCTACATCCCACATAGATATAGATATACACCTATGGATTTTGATTCTGAGATGGTGGGGTGGGGGGAGGGAGCCCAGTTTGATGAACTCCAGTGGTCCTAGAACGTCCCTAAAAGTTAAAAGTAACAATTTTGTCTTTTTAGGACTCATTTTGTGAAATTAAACACCGTGTTCTGTTGCACGGCCCACAGCCGGTCCTTAAAGAATGCCAGATATAGTAGAGCTTTGCGATTGCGATTGAAAAGTGTAATGCTCTGGAGTTTCTCTGCACTAGGACCAAATTATCGAATCAAATGGGACAAAGGAAGGACATAGATGTTAAAGACAAAGGGGACTGTCAAAAGCCTCATGGAATCCACGCTGCGACTTCTGTGTTTTCTGAGTAGAAATCAGCTAATTAAATGCATTGAGCCCAATCCAATATGACGACTGAGTCGCCTACTTCCATCAAGCATCCATGTCACAGCTGCCGAGAGGTCTGGAGGGATCCGTCCACTGGAGTCTAGGATAGGTCTGAGCTCTTCCAAAGCTAGTAACAGTGTGGTTTCTTTGGCAGCTACTTTTAATTTGCTTGTTTTTATGTAGCACATTAGTTGTAAAGATGTATTGAATTACTTTTATGGTTTGCAAAGGTTTCAGTAAGCAGGGACTTCTTTTATTTTCAAGGGCTGAATTGACCATTGCGGTCACGTGGGAAATTTAAATTTCACAGTTGATATTGGTTTCACCTGAAGGGGCACAGCAGGTTATATTTAGATCAGTTTGTTCGATATTCAGCTTGTGTGGAAGTCAGTTTTAAACAGTCACGCGGCCGGTTGCGGCACGAAACACTAGAGATCTCAATTGGATATGAAGCGCATGGTGAGTTGAATGTGATAGGTTGGATAAGAAGACACACATTTACTTTCGGGATGTGTCTAAATATGGGACACATCGGTCACAATGCGCCAGCACATAACATTCACATTTGTTTATACGGAAGGTGAAGGGAATGGTTTTTGTATAAGAGTGCATTTATTTATGGGGAAGTAAAAGGTTATGTTTCGGCATAAGAATGAGTTTTGAACACAGAGCACACTGCATAGAGGGATAGAAGGGTACGTTAAGCTAAAGAAATTGTGGGGCATATTATCTAGGGCTGGCTTTAGCGCCCGTTTTCGGGCGAAAAGCGGCGATAATTCTATCGCATTATCAACAAGGACACGCTAGCGCGTTTATCCTTGATGTATCTCCCGTTTCTGTCACCACTCGCTACACATCGATAATGAGATGCAAAGTAGGCGTGGCTGACAGAAACAACATGGGAAAATATCGCGATGGCAACTTTGCGATATTAGCAAGGAGGGGTAGCGATGATAATAATCGCGCTACCTCTGGCCTAACGCAGGAATTTAACGTCTGCTAAATTCCTGTGTTAGCCATACCTAACATGGGAGGTGGATTATGGGGTTAAGGCCACAGGGCCTTATCACCAAGATCATCGCCGTTTTGGGAGGGACATCACTGTTTTTTAGGCGATGTTTAGCCATTTGCCCCGCGATCGCTGGAATATTTATCGCCATAGCACTGAGCGTTGGTAATACAGCGCTAGCTTTGCTAGATATTCCAGCGATAGCCGGTGATAAAAAAAAGCGCACTAAGCGTGCTGGACGATAATTATCGCCAGCCCTAGATAATATGCCCCTGTGTATTTACGTGTATTTACGTTGTTTTACACACTTATGATGAATCTTGTTAACTGATGGGCATCATTTACATTTCAGACCTCTGACGAAGGGCTTACCAAGCCCGAAATGCGTTGGGTATATACATGCACAGTTTCCAAAGATGGCATGTGAATTCTGATGTGCTAGAGAATAAAGCCTGGATTGCCATTTCTAAAGCATCAAAAGTGTGGAATCATACTGTCTCTGCAACTACTCGAAGTGTTTTTCTGAATTAAGAAGGATTACAATGGATTAACATGGTCAAATGTGGTTTACCGTTTAATGCTGGATTTTTCAACTCGAAAGTTCGCATAGCTGTAGCGGCTTGAGTCTGGGAGGTAGTTACTCACCAGCTTGTATCGTTAATTTCTCACCAGTGCTGTGAGGACAGAGCACGTGTCAAGCCAGCACGCTAAATGTTTGCCATTCAGCGACAGCCGGAAGGGAGAGAGAAACAAGCATTGGCATAGACAATAGGTCTCGCTTTTGGGACCTTATAAGTATTTAGTTATGCAGCACAATATCCTTACATCAACTGCTACATGGCTAAACACTTATAAGGTCCCAAAGGCGAGACCTATTGGCTATGCCAATGCTTGTTGTTTTTTTACTTCAAACCGTGTTGCACAATAGCTAGCCCTGCTGTACAACATGTCAAAAGAATTGAAGAATACATCTTGTATTGTTGAGACTTATGTGCTTTCCCAAGGTTTGTTATGTGATGACACCTTTGTACTTAGGGGTGCATTGCTTAACGCTGTTGACTGATCCTTCTACATCGCGTTGCCTCGGTCAGTGTAGTGGTCAGCAATGCACAGATTTCTTTTCTGACAAAGCCAATATCTGTGGGTTTGTTTATAGTGAAAATTATTTTTGTGTTCAGCCCAAAGCTCTAGTTTGCCTTTAGCTTCTCTAGCATTAATTTTTAAGGGCATTATTTTCCAATCGTTTTTATATGTATTTGGTACTTGTCTTGTGTTGTCAGTAGCAGAGCTGCTTGCGAACGACTATTGGATAGGTCTTACACCAGGCAGTGACTAACCAACAGATTGCTGCATATGATGGACCTCTGCCAGCATGGAGTCAATCTCAGTTCAGATGCCGTATCAGACTGTCAAGTGACCAGCTAGGGCGACAGGGAAAATATGCAAGCAGTGAAAAGCACTGTGGGAAGATTTCTGCATAGTGAGCAGGAGCAATCCCAGGAGCCCATTACTTGTGGGCAGCAACACTCCGTACAGGTTCCTTCACCAAAGTCATAACCGTGATGGTGCTCACTGAGGGACAGACATCAAGAGCTGGTCCTGAAGTACACCACGTGCAGGTACAAGAGCAAAGGTCAGTGCTTTGCTCTAATATGGATAGCAAACTTGATGGAGAGCTAGACAAACAGGGGAGCAGTATCATGAACCAGCAGCACTAAGAACAAAGTAACCACAGCAGGAGGTGTTACAATGAGGGCAGAGACTTGCTTGATCCTAGATCGTTTGCGTGCTTCAGAGTGGAATGTAAGGTATGGTTCTGGGTCGGGAACTGGTGAACCCCACATGTTCAGGAGTGTGGCTATGTCACAATATTTTACTGTAACATAGGTAATAAAAGGGACCGTTTTATTGACCGTTACTCCTTAAGGCTACTTCGGGAGTGTGATTCTGCAGGCTTAGTCTAACCAGCTAGAGACACTTGTGTGCTTAATAGGTGTTTAGGGTCGCCACTGCTGATTCAGATCTTGACAGTGGCCGCTGAACATTAAAGCATTTATGTGGTGCGTTGCAGGAGGCATGGGAACTGAGAGACTAGTCTTCTGATGCTCCTTGTGTACTGCTATAATCTGAACAGATACGAATCACCATTAGAATAGAAGCTGGGTAGGCAAAGAACATGAGAATGGCTCGAGTTGGAAAGAAGTTTGGCATCTGGAGAAAAGTAGCTTGACAGGAGGAAGTCATACAATACGGCGACGCAGTGGGGACGTTGTGGGTGGCTTGGAAATGGGTGAAGCTTGGCTTGTGGAGAAACAAGCAAAAGGAAAGTGATTGCGATCGCGTGAAAAACATAAAAGCAGGGGTGCGCACTGGCAAACACGCGAGTGGGACGGCAAAAGGGAAAGCAGGCGTACGCGCGCGACGGCAGAAAAAGTGAAAGCTCCAGATGGTGCCTCGGGCGCTAAAAGCTGCCGGCTGCGGGCGTGCACACTCGCATGAACGCAAGCGCTAGGCCAGCCAGCAGCACTTTGAAAACTCACCTACTAAATGTCTCTCCAAGCAGCGCATGCGCGCTGACTCAGCGAGCCCTAAAAACATGAAGTGCATCCTATCACTTTGTTCGTACAACTACGGATACAGCATAATCTCATTGTGCATGGGTTGAAAATCAAACATGTGGTGTGAGGTCCTCTTTTTTATTGATATGATTATTATGATGTCACACACATTGAATTTTGTGTGGGGGGTATTCTTTGAATCTATGGTTGTGGATATAACTTTTACTGGTGAATTTCATGGTTATTTTTTTTTTTTTTTTGTCACCCTAACTGCATCTTAAATGTGGTCGTTTGCATGAATTGTTGAGGTTTTTAAAAATATATTGCGATGTTACAACCAAAGCGAACCATACCTCCATGTTAACTGTGCTTTTTAGATTTAAAAAAGTCAAAGTGATTTAGCTGTGGTTGTATGAATAAATGTGCTTGATGTGAGGTAGGTGTGGTGGTGAAAGATAATGCCTATACGTCAAGTTGCAACATACATCCTTTTCTGCATGGCCTCAAGCTGTTAGCCATTGTTGTTTACTGCAGTAGGCCCTGTGCAAACCCACCTTGTAGCCAACCACAACTGCACTTTTCCTTTCATTGCGTGAAACAGTGGTTTGCTGCAAGTAACCAACCCCATGAGGCCAACCGCCAGCCTGCACATTCTGTTAGTAGTTTAAACCCAATTCTGATATCTCAGCATGTATGCAGATCCATGAAATGGTGGCAAAGTTATTAGCCTATCAAAGGTTATTTGTATCCCCCTTGTTTTACCATCCCCCCTTTGTAATATCTGCATCAAACGTGTGATCCCTGCACTGGCCTTAACCTGGCTTACCAACAGAGAATAGTAAACATGCAAATTCATGATTCATTTTGTGCGTATTTGTTAAAGGGTGCAAACGTTAGTAGGAAATTAACACTTTTTGCCTCTCCCTTAACAGTTTCTTCCTTGACAGAACTACATGAAACTCAAAATACCAGATGTAAGAAAAATTATACAAGTGTATACCAAATGTTGTGCAGATCAATGAAATGGCACCAAATTGGCAAATGAAATTTTTTTGACCTCCTCTTTAACTTTGCCTCTCCCCGTTAGATCTCATTGAAATCAATGTCCTTCAGACTTTAGGTTTGTAAATGTCACAAGAACACCCTCATTGGCAAATCGGACCATTTTACTCTCTCTCTCTCTCTCTCTCTCTCTCTTTCTCTCTCTCCCTCCCCCCTCCTCTCTCTCCCTCCCCCCTCCTCCTCGCTCTCTCTCTCTTGCTCCCTCTCCTCTCCCTGTCCTCTTCCTCTCCACAACTGAAGTCAAGTCATCCGTCACGTTTACCTCTTGCCGTACAATTTTACAGTGTCATTTTAAAGTGTCATTTTACATGAGGGGTTTGGTAACCGGGCCTTTAGAGTTATAGCAGTCTGTTCACTCCTGCTGGCTCTATGGCTCCTGTCTCTTGCTCTAAAGTGGTAATGCTACCTGCGTTGACACGTTCAACCCAGGCCTTTTGACTTTGCCCAGGAAAAGCCTGTTTCATTTAATTCTTCTGTCCAATTTTCTGTCCTTCATTTATCGATTTCCTTGCATGTCGATAGGTGGCAGCAGAGGACCACCGTTCACAATATAACATTAGATAGACTCACGACTACTGTTTCACTAAATGTCGGTACCTCAAAAGGAAGATATGGTTATTTTTCATTAAATGAAGTGAGCCACCAAAAACCTTGGTAGCTCTCTTGTCTGGATAGAGATACTTGAAGGAATATATATGTAGGGAGTCGTGTGCATGCGTGCGTGTGTGTATGTGTGTGTCGCGTGGGTGTTAATGCCGGGGACAGTGGGACAGTTAGAAAGAGAGAGAGATAATGTTGTTTTATGCAGTATTCTGGCAGCAGACATTGTATGTTTGCAGGTGGCCGTACTTAGGAACTTGAACACCAAACACAACATGTCAGCTAAACTAAGAATATATTCTTGAACCAGTTATTTAAAAAATGCATTGTTTCTGACCTGCATTTGTTCTTTTTGGGCCTCGATTATAGATAGCTTTTGGTTGTCTGTTGTTGAGGGCCTTTTGTAGAAAAAAAATACACTTTGGCAGAATACAGTAAGTGCCAATTTTCTATAAGGAGAGTCACTTCTCGAGGTCATGGGGGAAGAGGGATGTGATGTCAGCAAACTTAAGAAAGAACTGATAAAAGCAATTAAGGATGTCCCACTTACAAAAAATAAGTGATACAAGAGCGTTTCAGGACCTATTGTAGTTTTATTTGTAAAAAAAATTCCGAGAAGATTTACAGATGTGGAGCTAACAGAGTGGGGAACGGGTGGGGTGATGAGGCGATGAGTGCCATGACCCCCTGGCTACCTTTATTCTTCCAATTGCGCTGCTGACGTTTGTCCCATTAGGCTGGCCACAAAACAATGCACCCTTTAAAACTGAAGCAACTCATTTGTAAAATAAAGTAGGTCCCATTACAGACAAATTCAGTTTTGCAAATGATAAGGCTGGGTTCCACTACAGAAATTTTATCAAGGAACCCTAGGTCGAAGTCTCTTTTTACCTGCTGAGAAGTGTAAAGGGGAGAAACAACGCATCACAAAATTAACTTTCCAAAACTAGTCAGGACTCGAGGACCACAGACTCCAACTTCAGTTTAGGGGGTTCATTACAAAGCCAAAAAACGACTGAATATACAGGCATCTCAAAACGAGATTGTAGAAATACATGGGAACTAGTACAAAACCGAACATACGGATTAGTCTGCCCCGGTGGATCATGAAGAGAATAAACAACTCTAAAAATAAAACTCAAGCAAGGACTGCTCCAACATTTAAGTCAGACTTCATCTGTAGCTGAAAAGTAAAAAGCATTAGACTATCCTTTCTCTATCTCTAAGGTGACTTTCCTACTTAGCATTTCCCAGGCAAAGTAGGTAAAAAGGTGTCAGCTTGTGAAGACTTCCTAAGAAGCACATTCACAATGTAAATCAGATGACTAAAGCAAAAGAGTTTGTTCTAAGATACTCTTCCCAGATCAATCCTCTAACCACTTCTCCTAATTCATCCTGCCTCCTTCTACCTCTCTAACACTTTCTCTGACTCCCCTACCTCGGGGCACTTTTCCTAATACAAAAAGGGTAAATCACGACCACAGATAACCTCATACTAACGGACACCTCTCCTAGGTAGTTTTCCATCGTCTTCTCCATGTGTATTCTGTTGACCTTCGTTCCCAGGCCTCCTCAGCAAGAAGGAACACCGGCTCCCAATTATCGATTTTCTGTTTACAAAAGGCGTTATTTCTAACTGACAAAGGCAGCTTCTTCCACCTGCAACTGAAACATGAGAACAGAACATTTCTGCGTGCGCATGAAATTCGCTGACTATTTCTAAAATACGAGAGCTTACCAGGGAAATTACATTTTCGGGCCTACACAATTTGGCCAACGTAAGAATAAACAAATAGGCCTTTCATATCACAACGTGAACATTTCATTTAGGCCTTTACACATCAAATTATACACTCGAGTTAATAATGCTTGCACTACAGCATCTATAATTATTACACGTTAAGCATCTCTCATTATTGCTTCGTGCAATCTTCATCTTGGTGCACATTTAAACCAAAAACGCATTTCACTACACATAGCTTCTCATTAGGCGACGGCAATATATAATGGGTTACAAACTCAGACATAAATGTCATTGCGTTTCTCCTTGCATGGCAAAATACTTTTCTATCTTTAACATCACATCATTATTACACCACATTTCTAATGACCACATGTTAATAAAACACAAGAATATATGCGGGTGAGGACTATCCACGATTATGATGCACCCCTACAATTTTAGAGCACCATCACGCTCAATGACAAATGGATTACTGCATTTTGCATGCAATGCCAGTGGTGGCTGCTGCCATAGAAAGTGGAGGGGGCACGGGGGTTGGGGGATAGTAAAAATTAAATAAAAAAGACTAACTTGACACCGCCGGCTGCCCCAGTACTCCTCTGCCACGCAGCACACAGAACAGGCTCCCAGACTCCCCCACCTAATCCTGATGCCATTCTCATGCTGAACCATATACCAGGAAGTCTGTGCCATTTCTCCACCCGTCTGTTGAATAAAGCTGTTTTGGAGAAGTGCGCATTTCGGTGTGGTAGTCCAAAGACAGCCGGCCAAACCGACATGCGCACTTACAGTGCCCACCACTCCTCTTCCCTGCCGTTGCTGTCCCCGACCCTAGACTGGCATTGGCTCAGTCAGTAAAATTAAATAATAATAAAAGTATTTTATTATCATTTTAGTTTTGCTGGCTCGCAGTGCGGAGACACTCCTCCGCCATTATTGGGGAGTCACCTCTGGTAAAGGCACAAATTTGTTTTTTTTAAATGCTGCCTTTCCGACATGCATCAGATTCTGTTTTGCAGGTCTCTATTATGCAGGTCCCGGGCAGAGAGCAGGTGGCAGTCTCTGGTAGGGGGGGGGGGGGCAGCACCCGCCACAATGTTAAAGATGCACTGTTTACATTTCCCTGCACTACGTGGCAGGCAGCACATGGTGCCTGCCATGTAGTGCAGGGACATGTAGGGGGGTACCATGGGTGCACCCCCCACCTCCCACACCTCAGGAAAACGGGTCACCAAATACAATCCCCGCCTGCCTGTGAATAGCGGTTCCACCACCATACACCGTCTGGCGGGGATGCAGCATTGTAATTTGGCAGCCGGTGCCTGCTAGGCACCGCCACCATTTTATGGATGCTGTCCGCACCGGACCGATTGCCTGTGATGGATCCGTGGCGGCCGGTCTTTGCACCCGCCACGGTCACGGTCGGATTCCCCACGCCATCCTAATTTGGCGGGGGGGAAATCGCGGTCCAATGGTGGAAGGCCAGCCATCGCACGGCTGGCGATGGCAGGCCTGCCGCCATCGTAATCAGCCCCTTAGTTTGGGACTTCTCGGGAAAGAACATTGGACTCATCAGAGGAGTTGAGCCAGCCCGAATACAAGTTAAGCCAAATGCTGAATACTTGAGAACCCAACAGTATAACCTGACTCCCAAGACAGTTGCTGGTATTACACCTGTGATCGAGACGATGATTGAACAACGTATTCTGAGAACTCCATGTAACTCATCCATTATGGGCTTGCAGAAGCTGAGCTGTAAGTACAGCATAGCGCAGGATCTTTGTATAATTAACAACATAGTTGTTCCCTGGTGCTGAATCCATCTGTGACATTGTTTCAGATTCCATGTGAAACTGAATGGTTCACTGTTACTGATCTTTGCCAGGCTTTTTTCTCCATTCTCCTGCACGAAGATAGCCAATTGTTGTTCATTTTTCAGCTGGGGAATCGTGTTTAACATGGTGCCGTGTCCCACAAGGGTATACGAAGAGTCCTTCGATTTTCATCCAGATCCTGAAGAAGATTCTGGAGTCTCTGATGATGCCCCATAATTCTGGTTCAGCAGATAGACGACTTCTTGGTCGCATCAAATACTCGAGAAGCATGTAAAATATATACTATTACGTTGTTGAACCATTTTGCTGAGATTGGACATAAAGTGTCCCCAAGCAAGTTGCAGTACTGTATGACGGAATTCCTCTACCATCACATTGTGAAAGGTGTGATAAAGGTGTCACAAGAAAGAATTTTGGAGATCATGCAAATGAATCTGCCTCATACACAGAAAGACGTCAGGATATTTCTGGGAATGGTAGTCTACTGTAGTCAGTGGATATCCAGCTTTTCCCTAGTGGCCAAACCTCTGCAGAGGTTGACACACAAGGATGTGTCTGATCTGTGTCATGGGACAATCATTGTTTGAATGCATTCCTGTAGTTAAGAGAGAGTCTCTGTCATGCTTCTGCACTGCAAATGTCTGAGTACAACAAAGCGTTTTCTCTTTTCTGCAGTGAATGAGAAGGTTAAGCTCTTTCAGTTTTGACTCAGAATCATGGAGGTGCCCGTTGACCAGTTACTCACTTTCTAGCTACTGTAGATCCAGTAGCATCAGCGTTGCACAGATGTCTCAAATCTGTTGTTGCAACAGGTGTCAGCATAGAGATATGTGAGAGCATCATAATGGGTCACCCTTTGACTGTTTATGTGCCACACTCTGTTGAAATATTGTTGACCAGAACACATACTTAGCACTTGACAAATAGTATGCTCACTAAGTATGAGCAAACTATTTTGGCTGCTGAGAATGTAAAATGTATGAAATGAGTATGTGGCTCCCTAAGAGAAGTAGGAAAGAGAATATGTGATTGGTCAGATAGCTAAGGGAACAGATGGGAGGTCCGCTCCTTTAGGAAGTTGGGCCCTCACACCCAGATGGGTGTCACGCTTCATTATAGAGGTTGTTCCTTGTCGGGCCGGCGCTGCGATGCCCGATGGGCACATGTAAAGGGGCTCTTTATCGGAGATCTTTTATTCCAAAGCCATTATGTGAAGTGAGGGTGTAGGGCCGTGATGTGTAGATGAGTCTAGTGAGATATAGGTGCATTGGGGTGGTGTTGTTAAAATAGACTAAGTAGATCCCTAAAGCAAGTTTTAAATAGTGAGTCTCCTTGTCTTGTAGTGGTGGTTAACCATAGCGATAATGATCTCTGGTGGCTCAAAGACATCAAAGGTCAACATGTTTCTTGCCTAGTCTGTCAAAATAATCAAATGGCAATTTATCAGGACCAAAGAAAATTGTTTCAGCTACAAACTTTTCAGAATACAGGTTAGTATCACAAATAAAACCTAAGTGTCATGTACCTTATAAAATGCCAAGTTGGGTGGCCCTCAGGCCTCCGCAGGTGAAGGAAGAGAGAATGCTCATTTAATGTCTGCATCGTCGTGACGGTAGCACCGGACGACCTACCCATGCTCTGGTGTTCAGTTCTGAACCCTGCTAGTTTACTCCCATTACCTGACTGAAAAGCAGATGAGACCAAAACAGAACATGATTGTCTTGATGTCACTGAATTGTGCACCAAGCCACAGCAAGGCATAATGGACGAGCCATTGTCCAAGTCTGATTACCCTTTTTGTGGATAGCTCCTGTCTAAGGGACAATGAGGGAAATTTGAGGGCTGCCTTTGCTGTCTGTACTGTTACAGTAGTGGTGGAAGCTGCCTGGCTTCAAGGAGTATTCTCCACGCAGGCCCTTACTCGAGAATGCTGTGTTTCTGACCAGCTGGGGCTGACAATAGCCACCACTATCCAGTATGGCTTTGGTGTTTTTCATTACTGGACAGTTTTGGTCTCAATGAGGATTCATGACCTCATCAGTGTCCCCCGTCCACAATGGAGAAAATGTTAAAAAAACAGTTGGGGAGTCTTTACAAATGCCTAGCCAGATTGCTGTTGTCAAATGTTCTGCCCATTGTAAGGGAAACGATTTTGTTACAGTTGGAAACCGTTACGCAGATGAGGTTGCATGTTATTATGCCCTAAATATTTGCACTTTCAATGGTGAATACACAAATCAGGGAGCAGATGAAACCATTTTCGACCTTTTGATTACCATTGCAGATACATGTGACAACGTGAAGAGATTGCAAGAGGAAGTTACTGAGGAAGAAAAATAGCGTTGGATTTGGGTGAAACGAGAATGATGACATTTGGGTTTCAGGAGATGGGACACCAGTACTGCTCAATAGTTTGTTGCCACCGATGACCAGGCACTATCATGGGTCAAAGCATGTAGGAAGAGATGCCGTGTTGAAGTTGTTTAGGCAGATCTGGTTTAACCCAAAGTTTTGAATGATGGCTGAGGCATTGTGTAATACATGTGTAACTTGTCAGCAAATGAATTTGGGGAAAAGGACTGTTGTTACTTTGAGTCATATAGGGAGATATGGAGGTCCTTTTAACAGGGTGCAGTTTGATTTTGCTGGGATGCCAGTATGTAATGGATTGAGGTACATCGTTGTAGTGGTGCATTTTCTCATGTTGAGAGGAAGCTTATCCGACTAGCCTCACAGTAGCTAAGCTGTTATTAAGGTAGCTCCTTCTGAGATTTAGATTTCCAACCAATGAGGTTCTGAGAATGCTATGTGCAGCTTGCCAGTGGAGCAGAGATTACATTGCAGTTATTTGGCAAAAGCTTCAGGCATATAGAACAGGTCAATGGCATTCTGAAATCCAGGTTGGCAAAAATGTATGATTCGAGGTCTCTGAAATGGCCTGACTCTTTGCCTCTTGTGCTGAAGAGTCTTCGCAGTGTACCCGATCGAAGGACATGATTTGTCGCCCCATGAGATCATCTTGGGAAGGGCTATGCAATTGCTTGCTGTGCCTGCTAATATGCTTGTAAACATCACAGATGATTTGATGCTCGCCACTGTAAAGGTTTGGCTGACGTGGTTCATTCAGGTTGAAGTGGCTACAGCCCAGCCACATCAGGAGCAGTGTCACAGCCTTAGTCCTGGAGGCTGGGTCGTCGTGGAAAAACGTTGTGAGAAAGTGCTGTCTAGAGCCCCGTTGGCGTGGTCCATACCAGGTGATCTTGGTTACCATGACTGCTGTGAAGCATGGTGGCCTTCCTAACTGGGTGCACACACCCCACACTCTTAGGGTCCTATGTCCCCTTGATGAAGTAACATCACCTCTCCCAGAAGAGATGGCAGCAGTGGTCGAGAAGGGAAGAGGTTAGTCAAGCTGTATGGGACCAGACAGCACTAGGGCAATCTGAGGGTGGCCCAGACGAATCAGTAGCTAAGGCTGACTCGGAGGAAGCTATTACGGTGGTGGTGAATGATTCAGAACCTGAACCCAATGGAGCAACTCATGCTTTGGGACCACGAGTGATAGTGGAAGAAAGCTGGCCAAGAAATCAAGCGAGGGGAAGACTGAAGTTGTCTTCTGAAAGAGCACTTGCACCCATAGCTGAATCATCTGAAGAATCTGACCTGAATGGAGAGGAAGGTGATCGGCCTGATCTAGGAAGGTTCAAGAGATTGAGGGGGCCATGTCAGATATTCTTCTCGTGAGTGGACTTACCTTGGATGACAGTGAAGTCGAATTTTTGAGATTCTGGAATAATAGTGTAGATTCATCTGAAGCTTTCAGAACTTGAGCTGAACTTTCTTCTTACTTTTGAACTACCTTACCTGACAAGACTGAGTGCCTTGAGACACCTAGTACTGAATGAAGCCGAATTTCCCTATCTGGATTCAGGGGAATTTCCTGTGCATGTTGTTGGACTGAAAATAATGATATTAGAAATGCTCATTAATGAACTCGGTCCCTTTATCATTACAGATGTTGAATGAACTTTGTTGCGTTGCATAAGAAGATTAACTAGGCCCAAGTGGAAGAAGAATAAAATTAGGGTTGCAATCTAGAAGAAAACAGAGTAGGGCTAGGTAAGCCTCATGAAGATGGTACATACCTTTGTACATAAAGCTGAAACAGATAAAGACTGATTATGCCGTTTGCACAGGTGGAGACTGACAGAGAAGATTCTGTTGCTGCTATTTCTCTACCCACCCGGAAACTAATAATTCTAACCATAGCTATAGGTAGATAGCAGGTGTGATAATAACAATTATAGTGTTGGGCTTAATAATACTGCTTGTGGGATTATATTCAGATTCCACTAGCGCTGTAGATGAAAAACCTACATCTGAGCAGAAATCCTCACAAGAAGTAGATGGTGGTTTATATTCATTAAGAGTGTAGGACTTGCCTGTAGATTTATCTAGAGGAGATTACACATTAAACACTTACACTAGATTGCTATATGAGTATGTTGATATGATGGAAGCCAGAGATGGCTATATTTACATGTAGTTACCTGTGTCAGTAGTCAAAGGCATTACTTGCCGTCATATACACCTGACATATGGCATCACTTGTAGTTTACTGGTGAGTCTTTTCTATGGAAAGGGTCATTTCCAGTACTACTATTTCTATTATGATTTAGTTCTATCAGAAGTTCCTTCAAATCTCAAATAGAGCCATATTTCCAGATGACTGAAACTGCCAGTAGATATTTTGCCCCAGTTAAAATGTTAGAGACTGCTTATGCACATAGACATAAATTGGCCTGCATTCTCAATGACATTGAAGATCAATTCTTAAATCAAGTAGAAGATAGGTATAGAGAAGTAATAACTATGCAGCTAAGGCGACACATATTCCCATTTGGTCTCAAGAAGAAAAGAATCATCAGACATCAGGAACCCTGGAGCATTGACATTAGATTGGCAACACCATGGGAAGTTGTGCATACAGAATGATAACAATGAATATGATACTATCTTTCTAGGGAAGAATGAATGTGATCATAGCTTTGAGATCAGAGGATCTTGGAAGTTGTTTTTGGATGGTAATAATCCTGTGATTCCCAGAGTCTCTTATATGTGTGGGAAGAATGCCTATTTCAAATTGCCTAATATATGGCATGGCAGCTGTCACGTAGGAGTAGTGTTTTCAAAGATCTACCATATAGAAAATGTCAATCATCCAGTTTGGGAAGAAAGATTTAGATCCAAACGAGTGAAGAACCAGAACCTTTTGGGCCTGGCGGCGCAGGGTACACCCAAAGTCTCCGGAGTTCTCCTGCTTCGCTACACAGAGACACGGGACACTCTGTCGGCGTTAGAAGATCAGATTTATTTAGCTGCAGCTAGTACAGTTATCCTAGAAGTACACAGAGTAGGTTCTCAGGAGACTGCCACTTCACTCTGTGGCGCATCGGGTTAAATACCATACAATGACACAATCATTAATAAAATGCACTCCCAGAGCATACAAGAAAGAGCCAATAAGGAAAGTTGGAAAACAAGGCGGAACCAATAAGAAAGGTTTGAAAACAGAAGTGTCAGATGACTCGAAGAGACCTCTCCTCCAACTGTGTTTGTACCCCCTCCCTCAAGCTAATACATTAACAGGTTCATAACTAACTTGCAGGTGGCGAGATACGTTTGTGTGTGTTGGAGGACAGTTGTGAAACGAGAGAATGCGAGCAGGAGACAGTGAAGGCCAGTCGATAAGATAAAGTCAGGAAAGAATAGTGTGAGCCAACAGATAGTTGAAACGCGGATTAGAAAAGCCAGACAGGGATTAGTGTACTCGGCTAGTTCTAACACCAGCTTTGCAAATAGAGGCCGAGGGCGTATTTCGACACGAGGCTACAGAAAAAGCAAAATAGACTTTGTTCGCCGTGCTGCCTGAGTGATGGCAACACAAAATGGCGGCGGGCCACAAAATGGCGGGTCGATTCGATCGTAATCGAAAATCGAAGTTCCTCAGACCCTCCTTTTGCCAGAACTCAGGCAAGATAGACCCATGTTAATCTGAGTCCACGTCAATAGCCATGAGGCCATCAAGCTGTTGCTGTAACATCATTCTTATGTTTTCTGTTACTTGTGGTTTGGGTTTTGGGATGCACATAGTAGCACAAAGATCACAGATAGCGGGACCACAGTGCATACAAAGGCAACAGGAAAATATAATGGTCAGGATTATACCAAGAAACGTCAATGCTTTCCAACCCCATTTGGACAGTAGTCCCCAAAACCATTCCGTTAAAGACCAATCTCCTTCGTCTTGATGAATAGACTCAGAGATTATGTGCAACTTGGAGATAGCTTGGTATACTGTCGGAGCGTCATTAGGTATGAAAATACTGCAACTTGACCCGATCAATTTGCATACTCCACAACGATCGGCAAGAACAAAGTCTAAGGCAACTCGATTTTGTAATGTCATAAGACGATTCGCCTGTAGTTCTGCCGTGATGTTACTTAAGGCTCCTACAGTGATGTCTATTGTAGTCTCTACGACACGGACCAATTGCCTTATATTTCTGCTGTTAGCCATGGGACCCCAGAAGGGAAGAAAACCTTTAAGGAAATCTCCTCCCTCTTGTCCTGCTGTGTCCTTTGAATCAATAATCCTTCTGCCGTATCGGGCTCGGTGATGGTTTGCGGAAGCAGTGTAAGTAGGGGGAAGAAGAAAGGCTATATAACAAGTACCAGAGAAACCCGTTGGTAACCAAGTATAAGCTCTATTATAGCAGATGAAATAGGTGCCTTGAGATGGCACTAGAGGAGGCGAGTTCTGAGAGGAATAAACGTACGTGTAGGAGCAGTTATTCCTTTGTGTAGTGTCAGAAGGGCGATCATTTATCTGTAAGCAGAAGTTACCCTGATGTGGTATAGTCCAAATCGGTGAGGATTTTCCTTTTCCAACCTTACTACTAAGACTAGACATATATTGGGTGACGTTCCAATTAGTGTATGCTTTACTTTCGTCAATGGAGATTTTACTATTTTCCATGGTTTTAGTCATAACTACCATACCTTTAATCAAAGAACTATGACTAAAATCCAGATAATTAATATGTGAACTAACAGATCGTCTGAATTTGCTTTGATAAGCATTGGAGAAGATGACGAAGTAAGCCCAAGCAGAACCCTCATAAGAAAAAGGAAGAACTAGATATGGCATTCCTTTCTCTGTGGTTTGTGGCATAAGACCACACACCCAACAATCAGTTGTATTAACCACTAATTGGTGCTGATGTAATAGCTGGATAAAGGAATTGTTATAATACTCGGTTCTTCTGACGAGTTCATGTGAAGGAAGAGTATGAAAGAGGTGTGGAGAGATAGTAGAAGAAGGCAGAGAGGAATAGGGGAGGAATCTTTTGGCTGCAAAGCATAAATTATCCAACTAATAATCGCCAAAACAATACATAATGATATAATAACACATAAAGTTATGCTGAAACGACTGTACATTATTTTACAGGATGCTTTCTTCATTTCATCTTTTCTTTCTTTATTACCTAGTGTAGTTTCCATCTTACTAATGGATGCTCACGGCAATCTTCCTCAATCACTCAAGTCACGATGTACCACCGTCCTATGACACTGAAGATCCTGCAGGCCTATTGCCACTACTCAGGTCGTGACCTAGACTCCTACCGTGACCCTGCAACCCGGACAGAATACTACACAAGGGAGAAAAAGAGTCTTAAATGTTCTTTGGTCTGGGTCTTAAATTATATCGTTCCTTCCCCGGAACATTCTGATCTTGGAACAATGTTCGTGGTTCAGTCGTATCCAAGCGATGATGCGATGGAATTGCTTCCTGTAAAATGTCGTTGTCCTCTTTCTCAGACAGTGTCCCACTCAGGTGTGCATCGCTGAAGGGTACGAATCGTGGAACTCTTTCACTTTCACAGTCACCAACACCTCTGCGTACGCATTGATCGTATGGCAAAGGCACTTTCTTACAATGCACACCGTGAATCCAATTTTTCTTTCCTTCGACTTTAACTGCTGTCCTCATTGTAAGAAGAACCATTCGAGGCTCCCGCCATCTGGGTTCTAAATTGCTAGACCTCTGAAAATTCTTTACGCATACCCAGTCACCTGGTCGGATGGAGTGACCTGGGTCTGTGAAAGCCTCCGGCAGAGCACTCTGAACCTGTTGATGAAGAACACACAATTTAGTCGTAAGGTCATGCAGATAGTCCATCAACATTGGATATGGCAAGTCTGAGTATTTCTTAGGGCGAGGGATTCCCCATACGTTAGCCGGACGGCCAAACACCACTTCGTATGGGCTAACTCCCAAACGAGAGTGTACTGCAGTTCTGGTGGATAGCAGAGCTAACGGCAAAGCATCAGGCCAATTGAGTCCTGTACTTGCTTGAACCTTTGCTAACTTTAACTTCAAGGTTCCATTGTAACATTCTACTAAACCCGCTGACTGTGGATGATTCGCCGCGTGGAACTTTTGCTTGATACCAAGACCTGCACAAACTTTTTGCATGACTTGGCCTAAAAATTCGCTCCCATTGTCACTCCAGACAATGCGCGGCAAACCAAACCTGGGGAAGAATTCTTTTAGAAGGATTTTAGCTGTGGATAGGGCTGTGTTATCCTTTAGAGGGTATGCTTCTATCCATCTCGAAAAGGCGCATACTACCACCAGAACATATTTGAGGTTGTTGCACCGGTCCATATGAATGTAATCGATTTGCAACACCTCAAATGGATATGTCGGAGGAGCAAAGTGACCTGCTGGAGTTGGGGTTCCCTTTCCCGGGTTGTACATTAAACAAACAATACAGTGTTTCACTACATTGTCTGCACATTTTGGGATACTTTCATTCTGCCACACTGGAGCCAAAAGTGTACAAATGCCTTTTGCACTTAAGTGGGCAGGACCATGTGCCATAGTAACCACTGGGAGAACATAGGCATCTGGTAACAGCCAACGTTGATGTTCAGATAATTCCACCCAACAACCCATCTCATCTAACATTCCCGTACTTTCTTTCCACTTGCTCATCTCCCTCTCTGAAGCCTCTTTCTGAATCGTTTTTACACTTTCCACTGTATTCTCACACATTCCTCTCTCTCTGACCCAATTTGCAGGACCTGCCACATACATTCGACTCGTTGAATCTCTCGCTGTCTTCTTTGCTATCTCATCTGCAAATGCATTTCCTCGACCAACATCATCCGTAATCTTTTTGTGTGCACATTTCACTATCGCTGTTTGGGTGGGTAAGGCAAGTCATTCGAGGAGATCAGTCACCAACTGACAATGTTGTATTTTGGTGCCATGTGAAGTGAGAAAACCCCTTTCCTTCCAGAGACGCCCAAAATTGAACGCTACACCAAAAGCGTATTGGCTGTCAGTGTATACGTTCACTCTTTTCCCTTTCGATAATACACAAGCTCTTGTTAATGCTACCAATTCTGCTGCTTGCGCTGAATTGTGTCTAATACGTGCAGTTTCCACAATCGTATGTAAAGTAGTTACAGCATAGGCTGAAACTGTATCTCCATTAGGCATTTTAAAACAAGAACCATCTACCCATAGAGTTCCATCCGGATTCTCTAGCGGCGTGTCTCTCAGGTCAATTCTTCCTTTTGTCTCTTCCTCAGTACGGAAGAAACAATCATGCTGGTCCTCAACACTCTCCTCATTTGGAAGGGGCAACAAAGCAGCTGGGTTTAGGGTATTACATCGCTTGATGTGTATGTGACTAGCCAACAGCGTCAGCTCGTATCCAGTTAAACGAGCACTCGTAAGATGCTGCATTTTCGTTCTGTTTAGCAAAGTATCCACTGCATGTGGCACCATGACAATGAGAGTGTTATCCAACACCACTCCAGCAGACTGTCAAATAGAAATTGCTGCTGCTGTCGCTTTGAGACAACTGGGCAATGCTTTAGCTACGGGATCTAACGTAGCCGAAAAATAGGCACATGGCCGCTGTTTGTCTCTAAATTGCTGCACTAAAACTGACAATGCACAACCTTCGCTTTCATGCACATAAAGCGTAAAAGGCTTAGTGTAATCTGGAGTGCCTAGTACAGGAGCAGAACACAGAGCGGTACGTAAGTCAGTGAAACTCTTTTGGCACTCATCAGTCCATGGAAGGGGCTGAGGCGTATCTTTTAAAGTGAGTGCCAACAAAGGTTTGGCAATTAGAGAGAAGTTAGGGATCCACTGTCTACAATAAGAAGTAATACCCAGAAAGGCACGTACTTCCCTTTGTGTGGATGGTACAGACATTCGCGAAATCGCCTGAATTCGTTCTGGTGTCAATCGTCGTCCCTCCTTTGATAGGAGATGACCCAAGTAGGTAACCTCTCAACAAACATATTGTAGTTTGGAAGGTGAAACCTTGTGATTCAGTTTAAACAGGTGGCTTAACAATGCAACAGTGACATCTTTGCAGATATCTTCTGAATCAGCGGCGACTAATAAGTCATCCATATATTGGATAAGAGCAGCACCAGACGGCAAGTGAAAAGTATCAAGATGACATTTTAAAGCTTGGCTGTAAATAGAGGGACTTTCACAATAGCCCTGAGGTGCGTGCTTAAACCGGAAGCTTCGGCCTCCAAGAGAGAAACCAAAAATGTCCCTACTCTCTTCTGCAATGGGAATACTAAAGAAGGCATTCTTTAGATCGATAACAGAAAACCAAGTCGCTGTGGAAGGTATCATGGTCAACAAAGCAGTGATATCTGGAACAACAGGAAATTGTGGAATCACAATTTTGTTTACTTCTCGCAGATCAATTGCAAAACGGTACACAGGAGGCTGAGAAGGATCAGTGCGTTTAAGAACAGGAAGAATAGGACTATTGCAGGTGTTACCTCTTGTTTCTTCATCCACACCCTTCCGAATCAAGTCATGAATGATTCCCAAAAGCGCTTTCTCACCTTCTGCAGAAATTCTATATTGTGGGATGCGCGGTAATTCAACATTGGGCTTGAGAGTGACAACATAAGGCGGAATCTCAAGACAACCCACATCGTTCGGACCCGTGGCCCAAAGTGCTGCTGGAAGAGAAAGTAATTCAGGTGGAAACTGATCTTTGGACAAATACATTGGGGAGACCAACTTCTGTCCTAGAGTAAGATGTACGCCAGAAGGAGAACAGTATATTGTAGCATGCATTCATTTCAATAGGTCTAGACCCAACAGATTCTCACCGCAACCATTCTTTAACAGTAGTGGAGCTTCCAAATCATAAGGACCAACTGAAATAGGCAAAGGGCAAGAAACTAGATTGCGAACAGGGGCGCCAGAAAATCCTACGGAAACATTTGTTAAGCCAGACAAAGGTGCCCCAGGGAGTTTAGAATGAATGATAGAACTTCTCATTGCTCCAGTATCCAGAAGAAATGGCTCTGAAACACCCATTGTAGTGACGTTAACATAAGGTCCATTTTGATCTACTGGGATTGGCACAACTCCCTTACTTTGTCCATGGCTGTCCTAGTTAGCATGAAGACTCTCATTCTCACCTTCGACATAATGGTCTTCATTGTAATACTGAGTAGACCTCACAGTTTGCTGATCAAAGTAGTTCACAGAATTGGGAGAAGGAAGGGCACGCTGTTCTTGAGTCAACACACCCCGACCTCTACCTCTGTTTGCTGACTGGAGGTCAGCACGACCTCGTGGAGCAGATTACGCTCCATTGCTCTGCAATAAAACCGGACAACTATTCTTAAAATGACCTTCCTCTCTACAATAGGCACATTGATTAGGACCTAAACAAAGGTCGCGGATTGTATGGCTCAGGTTTTTGATACAACCTCTGAAACTGCGGGGGCTGCTGAATTTGAGGCTGAGCATAACGTGGCGGATAGGCTTGTTGCAAGAGAACCTTTGTTTTTAAATCTTTCGTCTTTTTCTCTTGCTTTTCTTTTTCTTCTTTGTCCCTATTCTCATAATATTGCGCAGTAGCCAATATCTGAGCAGAAGAAGAAACAGCCCATGAACTTTCAGAATCTTTTAATTTGTGTGACAGCTCGGGAAGCAAATTGAATACAAATTTGTCCACGAATAATCGCTGTCCACCCTCTGTAGCCATAACTTGACCACTCTGGTCGATAAATGTCTCCTCGAAACAAGTGAAGAAGTCAGAGACACTTTCATCTTTCTTTTGTTTGCATGCTGCTAGTTTATCCCAGTTAACTCTCAGTGCAGGCATCATAGTTTTCATTAACGTAATGATTCTACCAGGGAGTTCCGAGATCAGAGCGTCAGGCTTTGCGCCACCCACTTGGTCTCTATCTGTATTAGTTATAGCATCCCAAGTAGCACCTAGTTCCTGTGCGTGATCCTCTCTACGAATCTTAGCCCATATTGTCTGTGGGACTACATTTCCCATTATCATGTCAATATCTGCTAGGTTCATAATACAAGCATCAACTGTCTGTGATAGCTCTTTGTAGTAACCTGCAGGGTTCTTACGAGGATCTGGTAGAGTCTGCTTAAGGGCCAAAACTTCAGATCTCTTCCAAGGGACATGTACCCATATACGTTGGAAATGAGCAGGAATAGCTGCATTGGCACCTGCTGCTGGAACCTCTTCCTTCCATACTGGAGGAACCTATCTCATAGGATAATTTTTCGACGTCAGTCTAACCGACGGACCGGAATCAAGGAAAATCTGAGAAAACAATAAGGATCTATAAGAGATAAGCGTCCTTACAGCTTCCTCAACTTTAGAACCCACAATAAGTCCTTTTTCAAAATCAGTTTGAACATTTAACAGATCTTGTGAGACCGGACTCGAACTCACATCTTCCCATTCTTTAATGAGAATGTCGCACATTACATTGAAAACATATCTTTGCGTAGGCGCATTCCATTGCAAAAAGGTAGGCATAATATCAAGCACACTGTATTGTGGACCCTTCTTGATCCATTTTCGTGCCAGAGAGTCTAACTTCTCTCGTTCCTCAAAATCTGGGAACTGACTACGAGATTGTCTTCGAACAAAAGCCGGAGACACATTTAAAGCTCCAAAGAAAGGAGATAGAATACTAGCGACAGAGTCTGTGAGACGCTTACGCACAGACGGAGAATTAGACATAAGAATTGGAGACAGAGTATTAGGGGAATTGACAGGAGAAGAATGGATAACTGCAGGAGGAGCAGAAGGCAAAGGAGATCTAAGATCAGGAGATGAGGGTAAAGAAGTTGAAACTAACGGTAAAACCGGCAAGGGCGGTAATACTGGAGGAGGCAAATGCGGAAGAGCCGGAACAGGCGGAAGTACCACTGGCGACTGACAGGCTGTAACGGCTGAGGTACATTGGCACTTTGCGCATAGGGTGGAGGCAACCTTAATAAATGGGACATTAGGGGATCTTCTTCTATGTCTTTCTTATTATCAGAAGGAGAAACAGGCAACACCGGATAGCATTTATCTATCGCCATACGATGTTGTCTTTCTGAAATTTCAGCCGCATTATCAACTTCATCATTTTTGAACAGTTGGGGAGCCTGTATAATTGTCATACCCTGTGCTTTTTCTATCTCATTTTGCTTGTTTAATTTCTTTCTGTTTGGCTTCCTTACGCCAAAGGCGGAAAGAGTCAAACATTGCCGGCCGGGCTTTTCTTTTGAATAAAACTGCTTCCAAATTATCTAGCACATTAGGATCAAAACTACCATTTTCTGGCCATTTGAGAACACCATCTTTCTTCGTGTATCGAGTCCATGTCTCGTTAAAGGCAATGGGGCCGATACCATGTTTTGAATAGAGCTCATATGTGGGAGTTCCAACCGAAGGAATCGGACAAGAGTCCTCAAGTCGGGAATCCCTATTACAACCAAGACAACAAATTCTTCCAAACTTAGTAAGACCAGGCATCTCGAGATGTCTCCGGACTGTTCACAAACTTCAAGGGAGTAAAACTCAGTTTACGCAGCACAAATTCACTTACCCTCGGCTTTATCTTTTGCAAAAGTTAAATCTAAGAACCCAAAGAAATCAATCAAAGAACCAAAACTAGTGGGCGCGACCCACGAAAATACTTAACTAAGGACGTCTTCTTCCACCAACAGAGGCCCGTCTATCGTCTCGCCTTACCATACATCATCAAAGGAAGGGCCAAAGCAGGGCGGCAGTCAGGGCAGCGGCCGTCAGTAGCCGTCAGGAAGGAGTAACCGCGCTGCAAAAGACCTTCGGACCACTTTCGACATACAGGGGTCGCTTAGTGTGGCTCGCGAACCCTCCGGAATTTTCTTGCGGGGTTCCTCACGGCCTTCGAGCAGAACCGGTACCACTGAAGCCACCCCATGTTGGGCGCCAGTTGAAGAACCAGAACCTTTTGGGCCTGGCGGCGCAGGGTACGCCCAAAGTCTCCGGAGTTCTCCTGCTTCGCTACACAGAGACACGGGACACTCTGTCGGCGTTAGAAGATCAGATTTATTTAGCTGCAGCTAGTACAGTTATCCTAGAAGTACACAGAGTAGGTTCTCAGGAGACAGCCACTTCACTCTGTGGCGCATCGGGTTAAATACCATACAATGACACAATCATTAATAAAATGCACTCCCAGAGCATACAAGAAAGAGCCAATAAGGAAAGTTGGAAAACAAGGCGGAACCAATAAGAAAGGTTTGAAAACAGAAGTGTCAGATGACTCGAAGAGACCTCTTCTCCAACTGTGTTTGTCACCCCTCCCTCAAGCTAATACATTAACAGGTTCATAACTAACTTGCAGGTGGCGAGATACGTTTGTGTGTGTTGGAGGACAGTTGTGAAACAAGAGAATGCTAGCAGGAGACAGTGAAGGCCAGTCGATAAGATAAAGTCAGGAAAGAATAGTGTGAGCCAACAGATAGTTGAAACGCGGATTAGAAAAGCCAGACAGGGATTAGTGTACTCAGCTAGTTCTAACACCAGCTTTGAAATAGAGGCCGAGGGCGTATTTCGACACCAGGCTACAGAAAAAGCAGAATAGACTTTGTTCGCCGTGCTGCCTGAGTGATGGCAACACAAAATGGCGGCGGGCCACAAAATGGCGGGTCGATTCGATCTTAATCGAAAATCGAAGTTCCTCACGAGGACATAGTGCTGGAGAAATTGTGGGAGATATGTTTGGTGCTATAATACCAACAGTAGAGGTGATAATAAATGATATTAAGATTAGAAAGTTATCTACTTTAGTTGAAAGGTTATCGACTAATACTGCTGGAGCGCTTATGTTTGTAAATACTGAAATGGTTGCCATGAGGGCTTTGTTTTTGCAGAATCGACTCGCTTTAGGCTTTATGGTCGCAAAAGAAGGTGGAATCTGCTGGATGTCCAACAATGTTGTACTTATATTCCAGGTAAAATTTAAGATATACAGAAGTATACAAAGAATATTACTGACATACAGAAGGAATTATGTGGATTGGCAACCGTAGGTGTTTGGGATTCGTTGGGAAACCGATTTAGTGCTATAAGTAGGTGGTTTGTGAACTTGGGAAGCAGTATATTTGGTTCCATCTTGAAGCTTCTGTTGATCATTGCTCTTTGTGGAGTGAATGTGATGTTGACAATGAAAGTGTACAGGAGATATAAGACAAAGAAAGGAATAACCTGGAAAAGAGAAGACAGTGGTCCCGATTCACAAAGGTAAAGATAGACGAGAGTCTAACTTTACCACTTTCAGTATTCACAAAGGGCATTTACTACTCGTAAATGCCCTTTGTGAATACCAAAAGTCATAAAGTTAGATGTTCGGTATTCACAAAGGACAATTACGAGTGGTAAATGCCCTTTGTGAATACCAAAGTCGTAAAGTTAGACTTTTGTCTAACTTTACCTTTGTGAATCAGGCCCAAAGAGTTAGAGAAGAAGCAGAGTGATTATTGCAATGACATAAAAGATTTGGAGGAATTCAGATGAAAGGCAATTGCACAACAAGGGCTTAGATTGGTTCATCTGATAAGATGAAAAGATAAGATAAGGAGATTATGTGATGGCTTGATAGGCCATCAGAAGGGGGACTGGAGCAGCACACTTTTGATTGCATCCTAAGATACTGTAGGAGCGCATCTTAATCATGTGTAGCCAGCACTCAAATATATTCCGTGTGATTAATGTTGCTAAGCAAAGATAGTGTACAGCATATTTAAAGTACTCCATGTAAAACTAATGAGATTTCTTAATTGTGTGGATACAAATGTAACTAATAAAGGTCTTTGCAACATTTACATATTGATATTTTAGAAGAAATCAAAACTTAGGCATGTCTCATTGTGAAGCTAATGAAATAAGGTGTACGTGGAGACTAATGTTTAAGCATTTATACATGTAACAAGAAATTATATTCATGTTGATGTATCTGAAATGACATTTTCATAATCTTTGCAATTTATTTATGTTACGAAACTGAATTTGTTATATGTGTAAAAATGTGCACGTATTTGTAACCCTGTGCCCTGTTAAGCTGGCATAATTTGGGGCCTCGAGAACTGTTTCAGTACAAGCTAACATTTAATGTCTAACATGTAATTCGTATTTAACCTTCAATGTAGAATGTGTTGTGCTTGCATTCTTTTGTTTCTACTGTAGGTGCGGACAAAGCCTTATTAGCAAGAAAAGAAAGGTTTTGCTTTAGCTAGATAGCAAGGTATGAGAAGGTGTATCTTGGCAAGGAGTATCGTGGTAATGAGCAAGGAGGTGAGTTCTTATGGATGAGGAGGAGAAGAAAGACCAAGAAAAAATGAAGTAGCAACTTATCGATGTGGGAAAGGTGGTGCTGGAAACCAAGTTGTGCTGGAATTGTTTAAAATTACTGGAGATGAGAACATGACTTACCTGAATGCAACAAACGTCTTATGCTGCAAGACCCAAATTTAGGTCCAGGAAAACACACTTCTATACTTCATTCAGAAATTATTTTTATAAACAATGGTTCTACATCAGCTTGCACATGTAAAATTACATTCTGCAGGCAATTAATAATGCACCAAAACATAAATGCACAAAAATCTCTTACAAAGATACGCAATAGGCAATACAAGTTTGAAAATATTAAAAAGTAAATATGCCACATTTTAAACTGTGGCATGCATATGTTTGCAAAAGCAAATTAAATATGAAAAAACATGAACTGAAATGAAAGCAGATATTGGGCTAGCAGTACTGTGGTGGACTAGTTTTTTTTACCTCTATGCACAAACAAAATGTCAGCACTCATAGTGAATCGAACCTTTGGCTAAAGTGGGCTGGCCTTGACACGTGCTCTCTGCAATGGTGGAAGGAAACAAAATGTGAATGACACTTGAACAAACCAATGTATGGAGAGGGCTGATCGTAAGCCCCTAGGAGTACACATATGTATGACTTTTTATTATGAATTGTTTGGAAAACATGAAGTTGGTGTGAAAGTTAACGATGCCGCTAGGCCAGACTGAAAAAAGGAAGGGTTTCTTGTCTATGTAAGTGAGCTGCTGCACCCAAATAAATAAAAAAGCCAGCATTCTGTTCACAGTGACTTAAATCAGCGTTTTCAACCCAGCAACAAGAGCATCTACTCAGTACCCTTCCCTTTCATAATACAGCAGATGCGGCGGTGATTTGTTGGTGCCTTTAGCCAATCTACGCAGATGAGCCTTTCTCTCAGGTCATCATAGCACCTCTCAGTCTGTGTCCTGCATCTGAGTCACTTACCATAATCAGATGCTGTTAGTTGCCAAGGCTTTCCTGTTCTTTCGAACAGAGATGTGTAAAGTAACGCAGGAGGGCCAGATATATTCCAGATTTTCAGGCCAGCCAATGACTATGTAAGGAAGTGCTGTTTAAATGCAATGCATGCAAATCTAACTTTTCGGGACATCCTGAAAATCTGGCATGGAATCGACCCTCCTGAACCTATAATAGACTCCCATACATTAGAATGTTCTGTATAGTCATCCCCACAATTACTGCTATTAAAGATCCCTGTACATTACCTATCACCTCTAATGACTCTTTATGTTATATATACTTACAATCAGAAAGTGGTGTTAATGATGAAAGTGTATATTAAGTCCTAGCCTACATTGCCTTCTTTGTTTTATCTTGCATATTGAAAGATTAAGTTACACGTTGCAATTGATATTGATTTGTATTGCATCCACCACTCTCTTCTCACAGTGTTAGATTGGAGAGTGTGACGGTGGTCGGGGAGGGTCATATACGGTGGTGGAGTTGGGTGGCAGGAGGCCAGATATTTATTTGCCAATTTGGAGGGGATGGAGCGATATATGTCGTTGGTGGTCGGAGGTCAGGTTTGTGTGTGTTATGTATACCTCCCCCATTACTCTTCTGCCCCTGAGTGTATGCTGGGTACATGGCAGAGGATTTTGGGGGACATATATGATATAACATTATAAAGGGGGAAAATGTGGCTATTAGTGCTGATTTTTTACCTCAGAAGTCTGACTTGACATCATAGACGACTTGAGCTTTGCTCTTATCTATTTGATGTCCCTCAGAACCCTTTGGTGAAAACCATTCCTGTTATTCACAGTTACCCGTCTATAATTCTATATGTTAAGTATGGCCCCCACTCAGAGCCACTAGCATAAATATCAGATCCTAAATATGTCATGTGATGTAACAACAGTGACTCTCAGAAGGCATTAAGAGTGGTGGTCCAGCTCTCTGCTCCAATGAAGAGCAGAGCCTACTGCTTTGGGTGAGGAGGGAAGGCACACAATGAGGGGTGAGTGGCAGGAGGGCAAAAATTACTTTTACATATATATATGTGGGATGTTTTTTTAATAAAGAGAGGGTAGTGAGGGCGGGTGGCAGGACACCAGGTACTTATGCCAGGCATCGTTTTTAGTGGGCATGATGGCCAAACCGTGGTGTGTTTGGGTGGCAGCACACTAGGTGTTGTAAGAGGCTGAGGGCTGAGGCAGGTTAGGCAATGTTGTGTATGTCTCCCTCATGACTCCTCAACAGTGAGTAGCTGTGGAAATTAGTGGCAGGTCATTTGGGTGGTCCATTTATAACATAGAATTGTAGCTGGGTAACAGTAAATATGAGTGTTGCTTTTCACGCCAAGGTTTTTAGTGACATTATAGACAACTTAAGCTCCGCTCTTGTTGTCTATTTAATGTCACTCAGACATCTTTATGAAAACATCTGTTATTCACTGTTATGTTCTGCTATGTATTCAAAGAAGCACTAACATGTTGACCTAATACAACCAGTCAAAATGAAAGAGATCAAACAATATTCAACAAACGGTGTTAAGGACAAGACTTCATTAAATTGGTGCATAATATTGCAAAGTTGTTTCACAAGATCAAGAGGTTGAGTGTTGTCATCAGTGTGGAGAATAAAAAAGCAATTGACAATAATATTCAACTATCTTATCGACACCTTAAAACATATGCACTTTAGTAAAAGGATAAGAAGTGTTAGGCTCTGTATGAGTGTTCCCGGGCAAGAAGTTCCGTTAATGGAGCTTTATTCAGGGCTGGACTTAGAACTGGCAATTAAGTCAGACTTGCCCGAGTGGGGTGGGGGGACGTTGCTGGTGGAAACACTGCTGCTGCTTTTGTTTCGGGGGTGCAATATTGCAGCACTGCTGCAAAACCGGCCCCCACTGGCCCAAAGCCGCCCCCCCCCCCTTCTGGGAAAACGTCCGGTGCCCGCTACGACCAGTTCGGCCCTGGTTTTATTGGAGTCATTTCGAACGAGCGACTAAGCGTGGCTCCCTGATATATCCAGTATTGTTCAAGACACTGAATGCCATTCTTGTCACAGGATTACATTTTGTCCAGTCTCTAAGGCATACAGAAGTACAATAAGGAGTAAAATGCTGGATTTTTTGATAATGACATGTGCCTAGTAGTGTCAGAATCTGAATCCCATAAATGCTTTTGATTAATAACTCCTTAATTTCCAGATGTTGCCTCAATGTTGAAAAGCCAAGTGAATTATTGACTTCATCAGAAATAATGGGGCCAGGTCACAAGGTCATTTATGAGCCTGCGCTCCTCAATGCGGCTGTGAAGTGAGCCTCAAATGCTCAAATCCCTCTAAGTAGAATACGAAATCAGCACAGTAATTTCTATTTGTACCAACCGTGTATGAATATTTCCTGAATATTCCCATTTATTTCCCAATTTAAATGCTTTGGCCAATTCAGAAAGGCTAACAGTACCGAGGCAGTGCACAGGGAGCATTTTTTGTATAAGCCGTGGTGAATCGGCACCAACATTTCCAAGGTATGGAACAATCCGTCTTCTGATTGTGCCTACTCTTATCTCTTTACTCAAAGTAGATATGCAACTCGACACTTAGACGTTTTAGCACTTATGTGTGCATTATGTGAACACAAACTTAATTGGGTGATGAAGATCCCTCAAGTCACTCCTGTAATCCACAAGAGTGAGAGCTTTTATATAAGGTGAAAAAGGAAAGGATACCGCCCATACTTACACCTCCATATTCCAAGGGATGTGACGCCTTCATCCAGTTCTTGCCTTCTCTCCAGCAACATTTGCTCTGCTGTCATTCTTGTGGTTGTTCTTGCAATATGAACAGAAACTACATGGCCCAGTTTGCAATGCGCTCTCAGTGAAAAGTGCCTGGACTTGTAACACCTGCCACACGTGGCACTGGGCAGCTTAACTGCTATGGTCTCATCTGCCTCACCGACGCAGAGGCGATGAAAATCTTATTTAAAGAGAAAAAAATAGAAATATAGAGATGTGCAATTTGTTTAGCTTTCCCCTGTAAATGGCACAACACTGTGTGTAATTTAATGGGATTGTGCACCAATTAGTCCATCTTTAAACCCTGTCCCTGAACAAGTGAATATGTGCAGAGCAAGAATGTTGGAACAGAAACTACAATGGCTAGTTGACTAAAAACGGTTAAACATGATAATACTAGCCCTCTTGCCTGGGATGATTCAAGCCCAATATCATCAGGGAAGTGTAAGTGTCAACCCTTAACGTAATACAGAAAATAGGATGTGAGAGAAGAGGCCAAGAGGTCATAGGGATGAGTCAGTTGTGGCTCTTGCAGATGGTGAAATGAAACTTTGCTTATCTTGCTGTGTGATATTGTTTTCAGTTGTAAACCTCCAAAGAAACCACCTGAGTTATTTCATACCTACCGGTACAACTGCAAGCAGTAAAATATGTTCACTTCAAACAGCTGACTTCATTCTTCTGTGATAAAAAATTACAAAATATATTTTTGTTTTTTCCACTTCTCATTTCCTCTTTTTCAGTTTTTTCTCCTCCTTAAAAATCGGTTATATCTGGCTTAGTCTTCGAGGAATGACAGTGCACCAAGTCAGTCTCAGGGATTATCACTCACAAATGGCATCTGTAGGTAATATCCGTCCACTCCTGGATTAAGACACTAGAGTCCTGCATGGATGAAACACGGATCTCAACAGCGCAATACATGACACTAGAACAGAGATGGGATGAGAATAGGGGCCTGTGTGAAATTGCATAATTCTTTTACCACAAAATTGTGAACATTTGATGAGATTAGGTTTCCAGCGGAATGTGTTTACCCGTTGCCTGTGTGACGTTTTATACAAGTGTGCACTTCATGTTGAGAAAAACCATCAGACGTACCAGCTGGTGACGGGTGTGAGCAGAGCATGTCTCTCGATGAGACATTTTCTGCCTGAAACAGTGGCCCGTGGGCAATCAATTACATAAAATTGCATAATGCAAAATCGTGTAAAATGTGCATTTTTCAGAAAAATCCGAAATGTCATTAATTTTGCTAGCATATTTAAACTCTTCCACAAGGCTAGTAACGAATTCGACTTAGATCAGCCCCTGGATGAACTGAGAATGCTTAGACAGGTAAGAAGTAACCCACCTTAGGGGAACCCCAGGTAAGTGGAAAGGACATTTAATAGGGCTGAATGGTCCACCACAGCAAACCCACTGAAAGATCCAACAGCACAAGAAACAAGCATTTGCAATGCAATAGGTCTCGCATTAACGTGAGTTTGAGTTATTGGCATTGTAAATGACAATGCCTTTTATTTATGTTTTGGTTTTTAAAACACAAATAAAAGGCATAGTCATTTACAATGCTAATAGCTTACATTCTTGCGAAAGCGAGCCCTTTTGCAATGCAAATGCTTGTTGATTAGGGCTCTAAGAAGAGCCTGGCTGGCTATGTCCTCAGTGCATTTGGTTCTGAGAACACAGCGTAGGATGGATTGATTGCTCAGGTCTGACTTAGACAGAGTGGTCAGAGAAAGCAAGTGGCTTTAGGAGCAACAAACCCTGTGGGCGGTGTTTAGGGGTGTCTGTGGATGAACCGAAGAGTAGATAGGGGTGCAATGTGGGAACTTACTGGCACAGTGACTCAATAACTCCAGAGTGTGTGACAGTGCGCTTACAGCCTGTGGAATGATAAAATTTATTACAATGAGGCTGTGCGCTGAGTGGGAGAAGAGTAGCTGTGGGAGGGAAAAGGATGCATGAGCGAAACATATTAGGAGCAGGCAGCGGAAGTCGGGTGGAGAGAAAATATGCATGAAAAATAAATAAATACCTTATCTCGACCGTTTTGCGAGTGCCGTTTCCTGTGCTGCGCTGATATTGGCAGAACCCTTCAGGTTGCAGTTATGAGGCGGGGCTTGCAGAATGCCCAACAGAGTTTGTCGAGCGGCGTATTACAATATAAAGGCACGGCTCAGCAAACGTGTTTTTTTCAATATTTTATGCATTTTAAGCATAAATTATTTTTAAAATGTTGTTTGCGAACCTCGCCTCTCCTTGGCGAGGAGGCGGCACAAACAACAAGCACGTAAACAAGCTGGTGCCATTGCCCGAATCAACAAGTCTCCAAGCACTGAAATATGGCAACTCGGCTGCCGCATCCCTAGCTACAAACTGTGCAAAACCTTCCCTTACACGTCACGGTGTGTTTACCATATGTCACCATGGTCTCCTGGGAAAATAATTTGAGATCTACTCTCGAGACACGTCCTTTCTGTTGCGGTGAAAGTACACGCGTACTTTGAGGATTCCATCGAATACATTAAACCCCAAATTAATGCGAGTTTATGCAAGCCGCTCCGAAGGAATGGCACCTAAATCTGTACCTACGAGACACCAGCCTATTTGTAAGCAGGGGGCTGGTTTCAATCAGCCTGGCGGGTAACAATATACGTTTTCGATGTTTTGCTGCACACATAACATGCCACACAGCCATCTTCCGAAAATACAAGCCACAAGTAGCAGACTTTTGGAGGAGAATTTACCACATCATGCCTGCGTGTCGAGAGCATTCCACCGGCATTGTTACGGAGAAGAGGAGGTACATTTCCAGAGAATGCTGCACACGTCACACACTCACCCTCCTCCTTGCTCAACCTGAAAAGGGAGGGGGTAACGTATTTGCTGGTCTTTCTCGCCTGCCAAAAGGTTTCTTGTCTTTATGGGGCCATGTGTTTGGCCCCATAAAGATAAGAAACCTTTTGCGACGAACGCAAAGCAGGCCAGGCCGTCCAAATGGGACGGCTCAGAAAGGCAAGCAAATACGTCACCGACACCTCTTTTCCAATGGCTGGCCACCGTTTAGCATAAACGGTGACGCCAGCCAATGGAAAATGAGGGGCTTAATGCCCCTTACAGAAAATACCCACATCTCATTATATCTCGCCAGCGAGACTGCGCATGCGCGCAGCCTTACACTAGCGAGACCTAAAAAAGGCCTTGCCTGCTTAAAGCACAAACATGGCATCACCCACCACCTGGATGGTGGCTGACCAATCCGTAAGACCGATTGCTGGTGCCCGCGAAGGATATGGGAAGAAGTATTATGCTGAGATTGTATTGCTGCCGAGCCCTGAAGATGCCTGTAATGGTTTCCCCTCCTTGCTGATAGGGAACCCTGAACGTAGAGCCTTTACTGAGGGTAGAAGACTATATTACACGTGGTCTTTGGGAGGTTACAGTGTAATCCTTTACTGCAAAACTAACAGTCTGACAGTTTGTGTTCACCACAATTAATGTCAACAAAACGAGGGGTAACGAGGACCTGCAACTCAGTCGTCTCGTGGAAGGCCTTCTTCCTCAGGCCCGTAGTCCTCCAGTATTCCCAACCAGGGCCGGCGTCCCCAAAAGGCAAACAGAAACAACAAAACCGTCACTGTCCTGACTATACTTTGTAGCTGGCTAAGGTGCTCCCCATCACCAACATTCCTGGGTCACAGAGAGGTAGTGAGAGAGGGAAAAACAAAATAGGAGTAAGGAAAGTGGTATCCTGTAAGGGGTTGCAACAGGTGCATTACTTATGCCAGAGACCCTTTAAGCCCTTCCCCGCCAACCGCCTCCAACTTTCCATGAAAGACACTTGCCTGGGGCTACGGTCCTCCAGGACCGAGCGTCGGGTATCGCGGCGTCCTGTCTCCTCTGGGGTCGGCCGGATACGTGCACGGTGTTTGTTGGGGAATCCTCCCTCTTTGATGCTGGTCCATCATCCTCAGGTCTCCCGCAGGTTCCCTCTGTCCTCCGGTCTCCTTCCCTGAATCCGCCAGCTCCTGCTGTGTTTCCTCCTTCTTGCCGTTTCTCCTCCTGCTCCTCTTGGTCAGCCGTGTTCTCCGTTCCTCTCTGCAAGCCGTCTTTTCTCCTCGCGTCCTCTCTCCGTGACGTCATCCCTCCTACGCCGGGCGTTTCTGGACCGCTCACCTCCCTGTTGCTTGGTATCCACTCGGGCGCCATCTTGCACTCCTCGGCTGCTCCAGTCTCGCCACAGTCCATACCACAACGCCATCTAGAAAATAGAGTTGAGTGATCAGGCGAATGTTAGCCCGATCACAGGCGTCAAGAGTGGGCTTCTTCATTAGAGGAAGCATTTATTATGAATTGGAAGCTAAAGGAACTAGGGGATGCAGAAAAGTAGTAACCAAGAAAGGGCAATAGAAATAGCAATAGTCATATGACTACAGGATGAAGAGGCAATAGGGTAGTTAGTATTCATCGCAGGTTCTGTGAAGTAAAACAAAATGAGATAAACATTGACACTCGCATCACAAAAGACTGTACTTAGAAGTGATGGAATTAAAAAAGGTCAGGAAATGTAAACTTTTTCCCTTGGTCTCAAAGTGGACTTAATTTTGACATCAAAACATGAATTTGGTTAACACTTTCTAAAATATATAATACAAAATTGAGGAGGGAATATAGATATTGACTAATGACTATTTGAAATCCATTCTATGGGTGTGCTGACTGTACTCTCTTAGACACTCATCAAGCTGATACTTGCAAAGAGTAAATTGTAGGGGAGCCAAAATACAGCCCAGACCTGTCGTATGCTTCGAGATAAGCCAACAGTGGCTTTGCTCCCTCCCCTAAAACCATATCTAACTTTAGCACTCAAGATCTAAATGCTTCAGAAAATCAACAATTCTGATACACCCTTGTTTGCTCTAAAATAGGCCATGGTTTGGACGTATTTACTCAGTCGAATTCCGAGCTCAAGTCCATGAAGACCAAGAGTAAGGATCCCCTTAAGACAGTCACATATTTAGTTATCAACAACTGAAAGCTGAGGCACTATTCAACCATACCCAAGCCACTTCCATATAATTTGTTCTCCCATATGTTATTAGAAGAGGCCCATTCCTAAATCTTCTTCATTAAAATGAGCCCAGCCACCTTGACTGCAGAAATTGGACAGTAGCATTTTGGGTCTTGTCTAATGCCTTTCTTAAATACTGGGAAAATAATCAACTATGACCCGAAAGAACGGAAATTATCAACACAGGCTGTATTCAACATATTAGTAAGCAATCTCTTTCATTCTTAAATAAATCCAAGCATGTTCTGTTGGGGCCTGGTGACTTTCTTGAAGAGCTATCCTTAATAGAACCACCCGTTCTCAAAAAGTAAAATGCTTGGGTGTTTGGCTAGATGAAGATCTGTCTATGCGTCCCCAAGCGGCCATAGTGGCATCAACCTGCTTTGCAGTCATGAAGTGGGTAAAAATAATTTGTTGTATAATTCCTCATCTAGCTATGAGGGCGCTAATTCAGGCTCTCATTCTTTCTAGGTTGGATTATGGTAATGTCTTGTACCTGGGGGCTCATAAGGCAGCTATCCATCGACTCCAGGTGGTACAGAATGCTGCGGCTAGGCTTCTCATTTGCTCCTCAAGAAGGTCCGCGGCCTCCCCCTATTCTGAGAGAATTACATTGGTTACCGATCGAAAAAAGAATACATTTCAAAACTCTTTGTTATATGTTTAAAGCTAAGGCTGGGCTTGGCCCTGCATATATTCAAGAGCTGGAAGAACAATACGGGGACTGCCCAAATGACCCTCCCATACCTGGGCATAGAAACATCTACAATATACAAACAACTGGTATAGAGGGATAAATCTCTCTTTTATTTTTGCACAAAAGTTTATAAATTACCTTGGCAAAACGCTATTTCTTATAGAAAATTTGATAATTATTTTTCAGGTGCAAATATCCATCAGTGTGCATCTAAATGAACTATACACAAACAAACTAAACAAATTCATTACAAATAATAAATAATAAATAAATAACAAGACAATCCATATATACATACAACAACTACATCAATTATATTTTCCCCTATCTATTTCTTAAAAATGTACACTTCTCCATCTCAGTGATACATTTAAAGGTAGTCCTCTTGGCGTCAGAGGTATCCTCCCTCTATCTTAATTTGTTATGCCAAAAAACTAATGTTTCAATTAAAACAATAGGCGGACTCCTCCTTTGTCTGTGTGTCGACGCGGTCGCGTTTCAGCCTCCACTTTCTTATTGGCTTCCTCAGGACGGGGGTACACTCTGTGTGTAGTCCAAATTAATCACCCTTCAACGCAGAAAGGCATCTGCTTGAGCCCCATACGTCAATCTCATAATCCTCTAAACACTTGCTTCATCTAGAGGGGTCCTTGCATTCTTCATGTCATTCGTTGTAACCCCAGGTCAATTGAATTAAACCCAAGTCGCTTCGTAATCGTCCAGCGTTTCCTCCTTTCACTGCACTCAGTTTTAGAAGAAATTGACAGATACGCTGTTAAAATTGCAGCAATTAACTAATCAGAACAAAATATCATCTAGCAAATCCGAAACAACCTGCCTTATTGGTAACCCTGTCCCTGGGTCTATTATCTTCTCATGGATCCTTAGGCAATTGTTCTTAGCTGCTTCTACACGGGGAATAATGATCTGGGTGTTTTTCTTCACCGTAGATGAAATCTTTAAGCGTATTATGAATGGATTATGATCACTAAATGTACTTGGTATGATACTATAGTCTCTAGCCAGGATAAGTGAGACACTGGACACAAATTTACAATCAATGGTACTATAAGTCTCTCTTGTGGAAGCAAATTATTATTTGAAAAGTGATAGTTACCTAAATTTAATTTAATCACATACATGAATACTTTTACTTATAGCTGTATTATTTCCTATGTATGTCTTTCTCAATGTACGTGGGCTACATTACACCAACCCAACTACAAAGCAACCGACCAAAGTACAGAGTGGGGAGTTGAGGTGTTAGATTGTTTTTCAAGGTTTCTATTTTGTGCACTAATAAGGAGGATTAATATTTTTTTTCAAATGCATAGATATATAGACTGCATTGACATAATTGCAATTGAAACGAAGTTCATAGGATGTATAGAAACTTATTTATTAATGCGTTTTTGTTACACTACACTTTAATGCAAAACGCCACTTTAGACCAGATGGATGCCACCCCTATCACGCACTCCCGCTCCCCACCTCTGCGTACACCGTCTTCCCACAGGCTCCACAGAGAACAGTCTTGCTGACGTTGTGTGGTTAATTTCCACTGTTGTGATTATATTGCTTTCAATGAACTTCTCCCTGGTCTCTATGACTTGTAACGCTTGTCAAGGTCTCTTCCCCTGCCTTCCGCTGTGATCAATAGTGTATTCTCTTCGCGAACCACCTATTGTCTCACTGCTTCATATTTGTTTGAACATCTCTGGATGACATTAGCATAGAGGGTGTTGAATGAGTTTTCAAGAAATGTGTTGGTGCTTATGTGTTAAAGTAATGGTGTGTATTATTCATGTGTTGTTGGTTTGCAGTGTAATTATACTTTTGCCCACCAAACCGAGTTCCAAAGGTGATGTACTGAGTGCTAGAAGAAATTATAAATCCACCTTGGAGGCTAAAAGATCTGAGTTAAGGGTGGAAGTGTGGGAGAAGTTGGAAAGAGCCTCAGACTGCGTGCTGTTCTGGAAGGTAGTTAATCAACCTTTTTCTCGGGTATGAGAAGCCCTCACCGGACACTTTTTCAATGGATGTACTGGTGGATCACTATAATAGTATATTCACTCCAGGTATTACAGAGAATATTTTAGATAATGAAAAGGTGGTTTACGGTAACCTAGAGTCGCACTCTTACCTTAGTGATTCCATTTCAGTTAAGAATGTAATTGCTGCCCTTAACCAGAGTCCTGTGGGGAAAGCTCCTGGACCTGATGGAGACCCTTTAGATATTTTTAGGGGTAACATTGCACTTTGACCATCAATTTTAGCTGTTTTAAAGCTTTTATTAGAGGGGAGCCAATTTTGTCTTGAAAGGAATCAGTAGAGGTCTTCATTTTTAAGAAAGGGAACAGACACTCACCTTGCTGTTACCACCCATTTCCCTTCTTGACAGCTGCCTTAAAATACTGGGTAGAATTATAGCAGCTAAACTGGAGGGCTGGTTGGAGTAAAACCAGGCTCTGTCTAAAGTCCAGTTAGGGTTTCGCCCTGGGGTGTGCACAGCTGAGCAATGCCTGAATCTCCAGCTGCTCATAGGCAAGTATGTCAAGGCGAGGAGAGGATCCTTTCCCCTTGCTTTTATGACTTCTGCTCTGCCTTTTACATGGTCAATGGATACAAGCTTTGGGGCATTATGGCAACGATGAGAATAGATCAGGCTATAATTGGTTTTCTACAGAGGATGCACTGGGATTGTTTGATTAGGGTGTAGTACAGATCTGAGGTCAAACTCTCCTCTGAAAATTAAATCTCCTTTTGAGGTCATTCAGGGGTGAATGATGACCCCCAGTGGCGGCTGCTCCTGGGCAGTAGTAGTGGTGCGGGGAGGGGGAAGGGTTTAGAAAAAAAAAGAAATGAAAAAAAAGAAAGAAAAGATCACTCACCTGCCGGCCGGCTAGCTGGCTGGCGCCGCCTCGCCTTCTTCCTCTCCATCCTCGGCTTCTGCTTGAATTGGAAACACACAGACTCCCAGATGGTCACCATGACAGCAGCATCATGATTGGTCGTGGTTCGGCACTCAGACAGGGACTGGGAGGCTGTGCATGTTCTTCACCCAGGCTGTCTATTACAGCCCGGTGGAGAACATGCTAAGTGCCCATGACTATTTGGCCGACCCAAGACGGCCGGCCAAACCATCATGCGAACTTAGAAAGTGCCCCAACCACTCCTCCCCCTGCTCTGTGAACAGGCCAGCCCTGCCCCGCCGAATTGCCTCGGCAAAGAAAAATAAAATGATAATAACAGCGTGTTATTATCATTTTATTTTTCCTTTTTAGCAGTGCTGAAAACCAGTGGGGCGACGCTCCACCGCCTTACCAGAAGAGCCACCTCTGATGGCCCTCCTACTATTTCTCATATATAGTAAGGATTTCGATGTGTGTTTGAGACCAGCAGGAAAAGATATGCACTTGGTGAAGTTCAGCCCCCTCCTGGTTTCATTGTACTCTGATGATGTGGTCTTCGCCTCTACAACCGCAAACTGATTACCTTGCCTTTTAGATGCTTTTTATAGTTTTATCGGGGGACTTGCTCTTAAAACTAATCTTAGCAAATCTGTTGCTATAAACATTGGACCAAAATATTAAAACCAGAATGTTTTATTTGGGAGGGTCAGAAATTTAGAGTGTCAAAACTTTTAACTACCTAGGCGTTCCTCTGGATCATAGTTTAAATAAACTGGACCAGCCTTTTTAATAACAGGGCAATTCAATGCCGAAGAGCTGGAGAGTTGGTCTTTATCTATGTGCGCCGGCTAGGGCGCATGCTGGTGTATGAAATGATCAGTATCTACGAAAGTAAGTGCACCTCTGTAGCAACTTATGGTGCAGGTGTTTGGGGGCACAAAAATGTAAATGTATGTGTCTTGTAAAGCACACTGCTGCCCTGAGGTGTCCTGGCGCAGTAGACCGCTGGGGAACCCGTCCTGGCTATCCCTGTGAGATGGTCCCTCCAGGGTATCTCCAAGGTGAAACCAGGCATCCCCAGTGAATGTGGGGGGCGGTTGTGGAGATGAGGCAAGCTAATGCCCAGAGTTGCCGAGTGTGTTCCTGGTTAGAGTAGGTACCGAGGCGAGAATTATCGAGTCCGTTTTTGACCCTGGTCCACGACCCTGCCGCGTCGGGAATTGAACCCTGGTCCCTGGCCGATTCTCTGCTTACGGATCTGCCACCTCTAACCAGTGAGCTACACCTCTCCAAGGGTGCAGGTCCATTAGAGAGCATCGAGAATACATTTTTACGAAGGCTTCAGGCCATCTCCCAAAATACTCTCTCATTTATGTATCATTCTGAGGTGGCTTTGTCCCCTATGGAGGACAAGATTAAGTTTGATACCCTCTTACTTTAGATTAGCATCTGGGGTAAAATGGGAGCCTCACTTTCAAAAGATGTATGGGAAGATTGTATTTCCGAGAATTATGCTCTGGCGATCCCTTGGATCAACTATATTAAATAGTGATTTATAAATGTAAGTCTCCCAGATCTAGTTTTAATCCATCAAATATTAAGTGGGATCTAATAACTCAGGTGAAAGAGGTATTCAGTGAAAGGCAGAGTAACCTTCAACAGGCAAATTTTGACAAAGTTGGTGGTAGTCCAATTACAATCTGATTAAAACATCATTGGTATGTGAATTTTATCTAACACAAATTGTAGTTTTATTTTTTACCAGGGTTCATTTGAACTCATTACACTTACTAGTGGCCTTTCCCAGGGATGTCGATTGGAACACAATACTGTCAAGTTGTCCCTGCAATAATACCTCTAAACAAAGCACTGTGCACTTTACAGTTTCTTGTCATTTATACTCGCATCCCCGATAGTGCTTTTTGACCCCAATTTTACGTTTGTCCAAGATTAGAACCCATAGGGAGATGTTTATCCTATTGCAAAATCTGTAAAATTTGAAATATTATGTTGCAGTGGCCAACTTTGTTCGTTGTGAAAAGACAATTAGAAATAGATATGGGGCATTGTAATGAATCATGCCTAACAAATTTGGCTGCTTTTGTATGGGGCTGTGACTTCTTTTACATTTCTTATTAAACTTGTTATTCTCAATTGTGAATTGTTTTAATCTGTGCTTTTATGGATTTTGCAAGCCGTATATAGATTATTTGACTGACTGACTGAATTTTCTTGAAATGGAATGATGATTTTACGTAAAGGTAATGCTGTGTATTATTCATGTGTTCTTGGTTTGCTAAATAAATTATACTTTTGGCCATGCCACAAAGATTTTGCAGTTACCCTAATTTGCTAAACAAAAACTGTGTATAAGAACTCCTTGATTTTGGGAGTGGGCCATAAGACTTTCGTATGCTGCTGGGAATGCTGCCCAATTTTGTTATGATTTTGCTGCTCATTGAGACTTCAAATATTTGTATGATTTTTACATATTCTGTATAACCTTGCATAAAAATATTTAAACAAAAATTTAAAAAGAAAAAGGCACTTACCTGTACTGTGGCGTCGTCGGGCTGCCCTCCTCCTCGCCGTGGTGTCTCTCCTGCAAACCCCTACGTCCGGCGTACATCTTGCGAGAACTGCGCATGCACACGCAAGACAAGATAGAGACATAGTAATCCTGAGAAGGCTTTATGAAACTCTCTTATTTAGCCATCAGGGCCCAGTGCTTTATTAGTTTTGCAAAGTTTTACTGTCCTCTTTAATTCTGCGAGGCAGCTATTTCAATATTCGTCTTGTAGTGTCTCTGCAACTTGTTCTGCCACATAGAGTTAGGAGTTATAATCATAAAAAGCTTTTATTTTCCCATCTTCTTTTGTGATTCTTTCTCCCGTTATCTAGGACAATTGCTTTAACAAATCTCTGTTCTTGTTTAATTCTTAATAATCAGATCAGGTGGGGGCCAACCTTGTTTCCCTGAGTGTACTACATATATTTAAAGTGCAGTGGAGGTAATTCAGCCTTATTTGTGTCTTGTGTGAATATTTGGCCTCTGAGTGATCTGACAGTTCATAGAAGGCGGTGTGAAGGAATGCCCTGTACTCTGCCACTTTTAGATCAATGTTTGTGCCTCAGCTGTCTATTGTTGACCACTTTGTTGATGCAGTCACCCTAAAGGACTGAATTGAAAGGGTTCATTGACACAACATCGACACCTAAAATATCCCTATACCGCAATATTGAGTGATAAATATCGGTGTCAAAAATATCGACATCCTATATTGATAATGGTAAGTACAAAATATAGAGAAAAAAATATTAATGTCATAAATATAGTTGTACAAAATATCGTTTTTTATATATAAATAAAAAAATATTACATATATTCAATACTAAGATGAAAATAATTACTTAGGTTTAATACATCTTAACAAATATAACAAATAAACTTAGTTTTAAAAAGTTAAACACACATATATATTAATTATTTTATATATATATTTATTTTAAAACAATAAACTATTAATTTTGATTTATCTTATAATTTTAAAATTATATAAAAATGTAACAAATAAATATATATTCCAGTCAGTGCAACAGTAGGGAAAGTTTTGGATAGTGGAGGGGTAAAAATTACTATTCCCACTCCAATGAGTGCAACAGTAGGGAAAGTGTTGGATAGTGGAGTGGTAAAAATTACGGATGTATGACGATACAACGCATACTAATACCACGCGTGCCATTACAACACGGATATTACTACGCGATGTCAATGACATCGCATGTCATTACATCGCATACTTTTACCACGAGTATGCCTTTACCACGCATGCCATTACAACGCAAAGGCATGCATGGTAAAGCTATACTCGTGGTAAAAGTATGCAAGGTAAGTGACAACCCTACCCCTACACAACACACTACTCCCACCCCTACACTACCCCTAACCCTAAAACAGTACTACACTACCCACACTACTCCCACCCCTACACTACCCTAAACCAATACTACACTACAACACTAACCACACTACTCCCGCCCCTACACTACCCTAAACCCTAAAACACTACTACACTACAACACTACCCACACTACTCCCACCCCTACACTACCCTAAACCCTAAAACACTATTACACTACCCACACTACTCCCACCCCTACACTACACTAGCCAACCTACTACCACCCCTACACTACCCTAAACCCTAAAACACTACTACACTACAACACTACCCACACTACTCCCACCCCTACACTACCCTAAACCCTAAAACACTACTACACTACCCACACTACTCCCACCCCTACACTACACTACACTACACTACCCTACACTGAACCACTACCCCCACCCTAAGCACAATCAGCCTTACCTCTTTCCTCGTGGGTCCAGCGTCGCCGTCTCTGCTCCCGGTTCCTGCTTCCTGCGTCGTCAGAGGTCCACATCGTTGTGAGGAAACAGCCTCAGTTTCCTCACAACGACTTGGATAGCCGCCACATTACATCGCATGCGTTGTAAAAGCGCATGCAATGTAATGGTATGCGTGGTTTTACCACGTGTTGTAACATCGCTTGCGTTGTAACGCATGCGATGTAATAGCAACGCGTGGTAAAACCCGCGTTGTAATGGCTGTTCCCCAAAAAGGACTATTCTCACTCCAGTGAGTGCAACAGTAGGGCAAGTGTTGGATAGCGGAGGGTTAAAAATTACTATTCCCACTGCAGTGAGTGCAACAGTAGGGAAAGTGTTGGATAGCGGAGGGGTAAAAATTAGTATTCCCCCTCCAGTGAGTACAACAGTAGGGAAAGTGTTGGATAGCGTAGGGTTAAAATTGACTATTCCCACTCCAGTCAGTGCAACAGTAGGGAAAGTGTTGGATAGCAGACGGGAAAAAATGCCCGGTACCAGCTTCCGAACCCTAGCCAGGCCAGGGAGAGCCTCCCATGGCCCCGGTGGACCCCCCCGTCCCCAGCGCCCGGACCCTCGGCTGGCTTGCAGGACGGGGGCTCCCGCACCCTGGGACGGAGCATGAGCCCCGGGCCAGGTCCCAGCTTCCGAACCCTAGCCAGGCCGGGGAGAGCCTCCCCGGGCCCCGGTGGACCCCTGTCCCCAGTGCCCCGATTCTCGGCAGGCTTGCAGGATTGGGGGCTCCCGTACCCTGGCATCCTGGGACAGAGCACGAGCCCCGGGCCCGATCCCAGCTTCTGAACCCTAGCCAGGCCGGGGAGAGCCTCCCCGAGTCCTGGTGGACCCCCGTCCCCAGCGCCCGGACCCTTGGATGGCTTGCAGGACGGGAGGCTCCCGCATCCCGGGGCCCGCCGGACAGAGCACAAGCCCCGGGCCTAGCTTCCGAACCCTAGCCAGGCCGGGGAGATCCTCCCCGGTGGACCCCCGTTCCCAGCACTCGGACCCTCGGCTGGCTTGCAGGACGGGTGCAACCTGGGACGGAGCACGAGTCCCGGGCCCGTTACCGATCACAGCTTCCGAACCCTTGCCAGGCCGGGAGGAGCCTTCCCAGGCCACGATGGGACCTCCAGACCATCGGCTGGCTTGCAGGATGCTTGGATCCCGCACCCCGGGGCCTGCCGGATGGAGTGCAAGCCCCAGGCCCGGACCCAGCTTCAGAATCCTAGCCAAGCTGGGTAGAGCCTCCCCGGGCACCGGTGGACCCCCATCCCAAGCGCCCGGACCCTCGGCTGGCTTGCAGGACAGGGGGGCTCCAGTACCCCGGGGCCCACCAGACGTAGCTCGAGCCCCAGGCCCTGTCCCAGCTTCTGAACCCTAGCCAGGCTGGGGAGAGCCTCCCCGGGCCTCGGTGGACCCCAGTCCCCAGCGCCTGGAACCTCGGCCGGCTTGCAGGATGGGGAGCTCCCGCACCCCAGGGCCTGCTGGACGGACCTCAAGCACCGGGCCCGGTCGCAGCTTCCTAACCCTAGCCAGGCCGGGGAGAGCCTCCTCGGGCCCCGGGGGACCCCCTGGTCCCCAGCACCCGGACCCTCGGCTGGAACCAAGGAGGGTTAAGCCCAGGCCACGTCCTCTTCCCGATGGGCTGCCCGGGGAGCCCATTTTTCTTGACTATTGAGTCCCCACGTAGTGGGGGCCTACAGAACTCTGGGGAAGGACAAAAGTTGGAGTGAGCCCGGCTGGCCGGTAGGCCGGCCATCTGGTCACCCGGCCCACAGGGCCATCTGTTCGCCCGGCCCTCAGGACCATCTGGTCGCGCAGCCAGGTGACCAGATGGCCTGGGAGGGTGCCGTGGGGCTCCCTTGCAGTACGGCAACTGCGAGGGTGGCGTGGGGCTCCGAGGCAGCTGCTCAGGAGGCTCCTTCCCCGGCTCGCCTCCCTGCTCGACTTGGGCAGAAGCAGCGGGAAGGAGACCCGGCTGGCCCAGGCCATCTAGTCACCCTGCCGACCCGCAAGGAGGGATGGTGGCTCCTGTCTCCACTGGGACAGGGATGGGAGAGGGAGGCCCCCGTGCCAGAGGGCATGTGGTGGAGGCAGCCTCCCGCGAACCCGCGTTACCCCCTCCGTGTCCCTCCCGCCAGCCCGGCAGCAGAGGGACCCACCCCTGGGAGTGGTGGAGGAGGGTGTCCACAGGCGCCCACGCACGAAGAGACAAAAGCTTGGCTCAGAGGATGACTTTCAATAGATCGCAGCGAGGTAGCTTCTCTGCTACTTTAGAAACCCTGACCCAGAATAAGGTCGTCTACGAATGATTTAGCACCGGGTGCCCCACGAACATGCGGTGCACTAAGGGCGATGGAGGGGGCCCCCTTCCGTCCACGCTCCGGTCCCCAAGCGAGTGGCTCTAAGCACCGGCCCCCCGAGAGAGGCCGGCTATCCCAGACTAACCGAGGCTCCACGGCACTGCGGTATCGTTACGGTTTAGGGGAAATTTTGACCTAGTGGCATACAGTCATGATCCCACAGATGGTAGCTTCGCCCCATTGGCTCTTCAGCCAAGCACATACATCAAATGTCTGAACCTGCGGTTCCTCTCGTACTGAGCAGGATTACTATTCTAACAACACATCATCAGTAGAGTAAAACTAACCTGTCTCAGCGCCGGCGACGGCCGGGTATCGTCCCGACGCTCCAGCGCCATCCATTTTCAGGGCTAGTTGATTCGGCAGGGGAGTTATTACACACTCCTTAGCAGATTCCAACTTCCATGACCACCGTTCTGCTGTCTATATCAACCAACACCATTTTTGGGGTCTGATGAGCGTCGGCATCGGGCGCCTTAGCCCGGTGTTCGGTTCATCCCGCAGCGCCAGTTCTGCTTACCAAAAGTAGCCCACTAGGCACTCGCATTCCATGCCCGGCTCCACGCCAGCGAGCCGGGCTTCTTACCCATTTAAAGTTTGAGAATAGGTTGAGATCGTTTCGGCCCCAAGACCTCTAATCATTTGCTTTATCAGCTAAAACTGGGGGCTCCGAGCGCCATCTATACTGAGGGAAACTTCGGAGGGAACCAGGGAACTAGATGGTTCGATTAGTCTTTCGCCCTTATACCCAGGTCGGACGACCGATTTGCACGTCAGGAGCGCTATGGACCTCCACTAGAGTTTCCTCTGGCTTCACCCTGCACAGGCATAGTTCACCATCTTTCGGGTCCTATCACGCACGCTCATGCTCCATCTCCCCGACACTGTGGGCGAGACGGGCCGGTGGTGCCTCCGTCGCTGGCCCTCACCTTCATTGTGCCACAGGGTTTCGCTCGTCTCTCTGACTCGTGCACGTGTTAGACTCCTTGGTCCGTGTTTCAAGATGGGTCGGGTGGGTAACCGACATTGCCGCAGACCTCTGGCACCCAGCGTGGGCCTCCCCACCCGGCAGCGCGACGCGGTCGGGGTGAACTGAGAACAGTCTGCCCCAGTCGACAGTCGTGCCGGGAGCAGGGGGCCCCGTCCCCACTTCAACCGCCCCAGTGTGCCCCGAGTGGATCCGGAACTCCCGGGCCACCGACCTTCCCGCCGTGTTGAATCCTCTGGGCGGACTGCACGGACCCCACCCGTTTACCTCTCGACTGTTACACGCCCTCTTGAACTCTCTCTTCAAAGTTCTTTTCAACTTTCCCATACGGTACCTGTTGGCTATCGGTCTCGCGCCTGTATTTAGCCTTAGATGGAGTTTACCATCCACTTTGGGCTGCATTCCCAAGCAAACCAACTCTGAGAAGACCCGATCCCAGTGCACCGGGGGCCGCTACCGGCCTAACACCATCTGGGTGTGAGCCTCGATCAGAAGTACTTAGGCCCCCTGAGCAATGCCAGGGAGTCGGTCTTCTGTACGCCACATTTCCCGCGCCCGCCGGCGGTGGGGATTCGGGGCTGGGCTCTTCCCCCTTCACTCGCCGTTACTGGGGGAATCCTGGTTAGTTTCTTTTCCTCCGCTTAGTAATATGCTTAAATTCAGCTGGTTGAACCGTCTGATCTGAGGTTGTAGTCAGAAGTAAATGCCGGAGCGTTAAGGGGGAGCCGGGGAAGGCCAGCCCCCTGCCGAAGCCCCCTCTTTCCCCAGATCGCATCTGGAGGGGTTTCGCCCTCGCCGGGAACCCGGCCGCAGAGGAGGGCGCCCGAGGCGCGTGCACGCAGGCAGCCGGTGGGATACCACAGACAGCCATGCGCGGCACACAGCCAGGCGCCTCGGGATGGGCCTGGGGCAGACCGGTCGCCAGACCCCTTCTCGAGGCTAGGTGCGCCGGCGGCGTACCTCCGCAGCAGGACCCGGAGAGGAACCCTGCCACGGGCGATCGGGGGGTCTGACCTTGTGGGGGTGGACGAAGGGGAAGCGGAGCTCACCCTGCGACGGCTCCAGCCACGTCCCGGGGAAGCCCCGGGGCGATTGACGATCGAGCAACCCTCAGACAGGCGTAGCCCCGGGAGAAACCCCGGGCCGCAAGGTGCGGTCGAAGTGTCGATGATCAATGTGTCCTGCAATTCACACTAATTCTCGCAGCTAGCTGCGTTCTTCATCGACGTGCGAGCCGAGTGATCCACCACCAAGAGTCACAGGCAACTTTTCAAAAACATTTGCCCACCAGCGGAAATAGGAGAAGCGGGAGGAAGACGACGCCGTCCATCCACCACCCGCACGGCGAGACGGCCCGAGCGCCCTGTTCAAGGCTTCCCCTCTGGGAGTCAGACTTCAACGTTGGGAGAAAAAAAACATTGCCAGGCGCTCTGGGGTGAGGGAGGGGGCTCCCGGAGAGACGGGAGCAGGCAGCCCCGCAACCACCGGTCCCTCCTGGGGTAACCCAGGAGTGACCACACGAGTCTTCAAACCCCTCAACCCGGCC